>NW_026606569.1:455000-1055000 GCF_029890125.1 Rhinichthys klamathensis goyatoka
CGTGTTGGCAAGGACTCAAGATAAGATATAGGCTGTAGTGTAATGTTACATGTAATACAAAATATAACACACACATAAAAAAAAAACTTTTTATTTTTTTTTTTTTTCTACACTCCTCGCGATCGACTTGGGATCAGTCCGCGGTCTACCAGTAGATCGCGATCGACTGGTTGGGCACTCCTGGTGTATGGCATCGGACCTTGTGCCCCAGACCCTGGCAAAGGGCAGTCTGCAGGCACAGACAGCTTTCTAGCCTCCATCGCTCTTCCAAGTGCTGAACCACTATATACTCCTCCATCACTTGTTCTACCAAAGTCACCCACTTGTAGAAAAGTAAATCGGTATTCAGCATCAGCCAGCGCTAAGAGAACAATAGAGAATGTACGCTTGTAATTAAAATACAAGCTCCCAGAATTTGCTGGTGACACTAAGGTGACGTGGTTTCCATCAATTGCACCTAAGCAATTTGGAAAATTCCATTTCTCCCAAAATTTGGTGGCAATATTTTTCCACATTTCCTCAGTTGGTTTTGGGAACTGGGACGCCATCATTTGCCTCTCAATAGCTCTGCATGTCATGTGGACAGATTCAGCCACGGTACTTATCCCAAGCCTATATTGGAAGGCTAGGCTGCTGAAACTCTCCCCTGTGCCAAGGAATCTGTGAACAAAAGAAACAATAATGTATTAAAATGTATATGCACTTTTTTTCAGTGACTGAATGCAAGCGGAGATGGAGACTACTGAGAGATGCCTTTGTAAGGAGTAAAAAGCAAAAGAAAATGCCTAGTGGTTCTGCTGGTGGCACTGTCAAGGAGTGGAAATATGAACGAGTGAAGTCTTTCCTATTGCCACATATGCAGGCCAGAAGGTTAGTATGTTCGTAATGTTGACAAAATAACTCAATGAATTAGGGGAAACAACAATTGTCTAAAGAAATCTGTATTACTATTTTTTGAATACTGTTATACTGTATGTTTTCAAAATACATAAAATTTGATGTAATTATATTACATTGTAAATGTACATTAATAGCATCTGCTATTATTTCAGTTCAAAAACAACTTTGCAGCTAGAGGATGAACCAGTGGATATGAGTTTGGCTGAGGAGGTTGTGGATCCAGAGATATGCCAGCTAAGCAGACCATACAGTCCCCTTACAGTTTTACAACGGCCTGCAACACCTGCGTTGGAAAATCAAATATCTTTAACCCCCACACCACCACCAGCCACCTCTACTCCTCCATTATCAACACAAATAGCTGACTCCCCTGCCCATCCCAGAGTGCAGGCAATAATGAATGAAGGTCGACAGAGACAAAAAAGGAGAAGAGTTGCATCACCAAGTCCAACAGAACAACAGCTTCTTGATATCATCACTCAACCTACAACTACAGCTCCACCTCATGTACCAAGACAGGAGGATGAGATGTACTATTTTGCCCTCAGTTTAGTGCCTAAACTAAACAGGCTTCATCCAAGAAACCAAAATAGGGCACAAATCCATATCCTCAACTACCTTGCAAATGTGGAATTAGAAGACGAAAATCAACGACATCAAGCCACACAAGTGCGTGTTCTCACGTACCCAGCCCCCACAAACAACAGGATTTCAGCCAGTCCACCCCAACACCTCCTGCCATGAAGTCCAGACCCATCACCCCCACCATATGACACCTCCCCCAACTACATCCTACCATCAGCATGGATCAGAACAGGACTCATCTCCTGTTTATCATCAGTTCCCTTAGTTCTTTAAAGTTTTTAGTTGTACACTAGACTTATATGTTTATTGTTAATTATTATTAGGTTTGCAATATTTGTTCATTTAAATTATGCCAATAAGTTATTACTTTAATGTTCTTTTCAAGGTCTAAAGTGTTTAAGTTCTCTTACTAATATGTACAAAGTTTCCCCATATGCATGCCTGAGTTGTAATGTCTATGTTGTACTTAATCGAAATATTTTTATGTTTTTCTTTATATAATATATATATTATATTTGAAAATGCAACATTTTATAAAAAAAAAATATATATATACTTTTTTAATAAGTACACTATATAAATTTTCACTTTTGTTGTATTTTGTAAATGTGAATAATAAAATAATTATACATGTAATTAATGTGTACTTTCTGTCCTGACCTCAGTGTAACAGCAAGCCTCTGCTTGGGTTCGTTGGACGCACGATAAGTTGTGGTTTGCTTTGTGATGTCTGCTCCAACCAGAGAAAGAACATTATCCATCTGTTCTGCACTCATCCGAAAGTACTTTAGGTGCCGGTCACTGTGTAAAGTCGAAGTTCTGAGACAAGATGGTAATAAGGACCAAACTGTCTCCTGCCTCTGTTGACTGAGTGAACCCAAATGCGTCTCGTTCTTCTCCTTCTTAGCAACAGATACAGCGCGATAGCTTTTCTTCTGTCAACAACTCGAACTACATGTAAAACAAAGAATCACAATGATTAAAATTAATTTTCATACTGTTTCAATGTCAAAGTTAACGGTTGGATTTAAAATCAAAATTACTTACCCATTTTTGATTGTGTGCCACACAGAAACGGCGGATCTGTGTATGAAACGTAAACAGCGGATCCGGCGGATGCGCACTGCAAACGCAGCATATGTGAAAGCACTAGCGCGTGCTGCTCCTGTACCGCATACGCACCGCAACACGCACCGCATACGCACTGCACACGGAGTATGTGTGAAACGGGCGTAACTGTTTAAAGTATAAATACTAGAATCCATAAGGGATAATATTGTTTAGTGTTATAAATTATTTTTAGTTACATACGTGCAGGGTCGGCGCCAGGACATACGAGGGGGCTTTGATGTGTCACTGGGGGGGCCTACCTCTCCCACCCTCAAAAATAATAATAATAACAATACACACACTTTTAATTAAAAAACAGCAACCCCATCATGCCACCATACCCGACGCGACGATACAGAGCCACTCAACATAATATTATATCTCGTTATTTCGACATAACAACTGCTGGGACATTCTAATCTGCATTAAACCAAGCGTTCTTATAATGGTTTTCCTGGGAGGAAAATGCTTTATGTGTAGGCTAATTAAACGCGTTGCGTCAATATTCTTGGCTTATGATCTGATTTTTTTTTGCACATAGTAGGCCTACTGCACTTTATTATGATTTTAGTATCATAATGATTAATAAATGCATGCACAATATCCGTGAACTTGATAAATGTTGCAGATATGTGTTACTATACACAAAAAAATGCATTTCAACTTACGAGTGCAAAATTCAGAATTAAATTAATGTGCAGGAATTCGTACAAATAGGCCTACTATACGTGTTGTAGCCATTAAATAAGCGCATTTAGTTTTATATTTGTTACAATATTATTTATATATATTTTATGGAATATTTTTCCATTTTTGTTGATTATGAAAAGTTAACAGCATGAGTAAGATAGGATGTAGGCCTATATATCGGGAGACATTGAGTGGGTCAGAAATGATTTTGACCCACTCAATGTAAGAGGCAATGTACGTTTTGCTTTGTAGAGAGCCTTTCTTTAAAGTGAATTTCGTTTTGTATAAATTGTATCTTAATTTTAATACATTTTTCATCAACCAATTGCCTGGATAGCAAATATAGCAGACAATATAATCATGACATGGAGGCGCCTGCGCGATCACTTGCATTGCACGTGAACTGGAGCGCATCTCATCATAAATTAACCAAAACTCAGCATATGCCTCACAGATGAGAAATATTTAAAGCTTAAAGTGTCTTTAAACGAAACAATTCAAAACGAAAAGAAATAGCCTAGGTTACTCCCTGGTTATGTAATCCAATATGTGAATAGGCGCGTTCACGGAGATGGTGATCGTCAACCTCATCTTGCAGCTGACACAGAAAAAAAATATTTTATTAATAAAAATCACCTGTCACCGGATTTGCAAGCATCTTGCTTTATGCACGCACACATATTATGTCGAAATAAGGAGATATTATGTTGAAATAACATTATTAATAATAAATCTTTAAGAATATTTGATTGAATGCTGAATGTTGTGCTTGTTCAATTTAGTAAAATGAAAACTTTAATTGTGAAAATTAAAATAATTGAATATTAAATATTGAGTGGCCAAGTTTTGCTCATTTATTAATAGTATAAATATATAATATATAATTGCGCAGCTCCCCTTGTCAATGATCTAGCACCCCCTCAGCAACTGCGTTAAAAATTCTCTGGCGCCACCCCTGACTGGCTATATAATCAATCATATTAGTAACAAAGACAAAAAAGCAAAAACACATCCCGTTAGGAAAGCTGCAGTCGACGAGTGGAAGTGTTAAACTTTCTCAGAACGAGGTCTTTTCATTCGTTACGTATTTTCTTCAGCTGCTAGTGACGTAATTTAGTTAATCGCCTGTCGCAAATGCAAAGTTGCAAAGCTGATTTAATCAAGGTAAAACTAAATTAATTTACAAAATAGTTTGTTCTATATAGGCCTCTATATATAAATGTGTAGTTAAGTTAATTATATGTCATAAGAGGGCACAGTGGTAGTGTGCCTGTTGCTGAGTCTCAGCGGCTGAAATCGCTTTCCGAGGCAGGGTGATGTGCTGACCAGAGGTGAGGGGGCACAGTAACCGAGGTGGCCGGGCCAGGCCCCCTGGGGCCCCCTCGTGGCGCCGACCCTGCATACGTGGTCGTTAATCGGTGGTTATGTCTGTAAACTGTGTAATGCGTTACATTTGAGGGATGTAATTGAGTGAATTTCACGTGTCTCGTCATTCAATGTGATACATCAGATCAGACAACGAACTTGTATGTGTTCTAAACTGAGAAAAGGGAGTGGATTCTTAATGTATTTTACATCATCATTCTCATGTTATTAGTTAGATAAAGGGTAAATGCTAGTTAAAGTGTTTTATATATAAAAACGATCCATTAGGGTGTCACTTTGGCAATTGTAAACCCTGAATATGCTAAATGTTTACAGTTATATGTAGCCTATATACTTTTATTAATTCGTAGTAAATGCAGAGACGAGAAGCAATCACAAATGCGTTCTTCTCTTCATTGTCCCTGCAAACACGTCCACTTGGGGCCCACATGGGCCTCACTTGGGCTAGTTGGGCTTCGGCTGGGCATGGGCTCAGAGTGGGCTTTGTTGTTGGGCCCCACATGGGCAGCAGATGGGCTAAACTCCTATATTATGTTTTCATATATAAAATATTCAAAATTGATTATGTCAGACATGGATGCTATTTTTAACAATAGCCACTGGGCTAGGTCCACTTTTTATACGTTTTATAAAATATCAATTTTATTAGACTATTAAACTATTTAGAAGCCATAGCAATTTAATAGTGGTTTTAAGCACTAAACGATTTTCAACAGATAAGTTTGCCACAGCAGGTTTCCGCACAAAATGTTCAAACCCTAAAGTAAGCAGTGCCACTCTGTGCAGCGCACATCCGGAAAGCTCCACCCCCATCACCGGGCGATAGAAGTTTGCCCAGCAACAACTTTACCGCCTTTTGAGTCTGCTGTCTGTTAAGGATCCATGACGGTGTCGTGTGGACAAATGACAGGTAACCCTGCTGGAAAAACCAGCATAGACCAGCTACCAGCAAGACCAGCATATGTTGTGTTTTGGTGCTGGTATGCTGGTGACCAGCATGGGATGCTGGTATGCAAGCTGTATGCATTTATTAAATGCATCCCATGCTGGTCACACCAGCACCAACATTGGATGCTGGTTATAAACATTGGAAACTATGCAAGTCAACAGTAATAGACCAGGATGGTAGCCTGTTCACCAGGATGGAATGCTGGACAGCTACATTGAATTTTGGTATGATGAAAATCATGAAAATACAAGCTTAAATTAATACATGTAACAAGTTCATTTAATAATAACAAGTAAACATTAACAATAATAACAATTATTTAACAAAAAACAACACTCAGGACGACAGAACAAATCAACATAAACAAAGAACATACACATCAACATTTAGTTATTTACCTGAAAAAGTAGGATCAATACAGTAATGATGACAGAACAGAACGATATAAACAGAGCATACACATCAACATGTACTAATCTATCTGAAAAGGTAGGCAACTGTTAGCAGGTTACTATTGACAAGGACAAATGTGTAGTACAAATCACAAAGCAGTCAACTCATTTTTGTCTCAAATGGAACCACAGTCAAACTTTAAAGTTTTTTTTTAGTCTGTTAATGTCCATTATTTTTTCTGTAATGAACCGTCCGGCCTTTATCCATCTGGCATGCGACTCTGTCTCCTCCACATTCTTTTTGTCAAGCCACTCCTTGAAGCAGACTGAAAAGAAATGAACAGATAAATAGTGATGCTTGTGTCGCACCAGAACAAATAAAAATGTATTACTCCATAACCCAGTACTTGGCATCCCACAAAGACCTTGTGGCTACTGCTACCTTTTAATGTCTGAAGTTTCTGGGGGGTTAAGGGCTGCCTGGTGGTTTTGGTTGTGGGTTTCCCTGTGAGACTCCTTTCCGCCAGAGTCTTAGTGCCCCAGATTGCCACTGCCAACTCCTTCACGAATAAGGAATCCCGAGTACTGTTTTGGATCCTTGACCAGGCCTCTCTACGCACTCGAACGTCTCCCCCCAAGTGAATCTGACAAAATTAAAAACAAAAATAATCAAGGTACTAGATTGTACATATGCATACAAAATTCATAAAAACTTTAAGTGTACTGGTTCTTATATTAATCCATGCACACAGATGACAAGGGCAATGCTGTACCTCATCTCCTTTTGAAGATAGAGAGGGTTCCACCTCATTCAAACAGCCAGACTCTGCAACTATATACAGAATAATGTAAATATACCCAATATACATATTTACCCACTTGCATCAGGGCCTATACTTTGGTAAATATGGACCATGATAGATTTCAGATATCTGTGAGTAATATATTTTTTGCACTTACTTTGTAAGGTCTAGGATCTTTGACAATTAGAAAGAGAACAAACATATCACAAATATGATAGATGATGGAAAACATGACAACAAAGAATATACTTTGTAAACCCTCAAAGATCACAGCTGAAGCACTCCAAAGATCACAGCAGAAGCACTCCAATAAGACTCATAGTCTTGCCCAATCCCAAAGCAGTGTGCTGAAATTTGAATTTTCTATATGCACCACCCCCTCCCAAGAAGAGAAATCTTGGAGATCTCCTTAATAAACGGTCAGAAATCTCTGCCCCTTTACCGATCAGAGCACATGCTGACACAGAGTAAAGCCTTGTTTATGTGCGGCAAAAATGATGGCATTGCGGTGTGGGCGGTCGAGCGCGTTGGGTGCGCAAGACCCCATTTCGCTTGGCGGTGTGCACTGCTTTTTTTGTAACAGAGCGCGATGTGCATTCCGAGGATGAACGACTTCAAGCCGAATCTGCCGAGCATGTACGTCTCACCGCACCAGTTTCCGCATCTAAATTGCAAAGTTCATTGCAAAGTTTTTTTTGTTAAGGTTTAGTTTACTGTGTGGGATTTATTTTAAACAAAGCATGTTCATTGCAAAGGTTTTTTTTTTTGGTTAAGGATTTGTTTACTGTGTGTGGCCCAGGAGGACCTATAAGGGTCTTCCCTAAGGGCCCCGGTCCTTGAACGAGACTCTCTGTCACTGAATCATCTGAAGGGGTTTCACGGTCAGTACAGTAACAACAAATAGCGCTGTTTTCATTTGTTTCAGACTATTTCTATTATTATTTTTATTAGACTATTATTTCTAGACTTATTTTACATTTGATAATTCAATTTATGTACCTAAGGTAGATTTTCCTAAAAAACATAATGCGCAGCTTATTTCAATTGTATTTTTCTTCTATTGTATTTATCTATGCTTATAATTTGTTTATAATTTTCTATGCAGATTCAGTTTTGAATAGATTTCACTCCCCAATTATTCTATGATTATTTTCAAATAGACCTAAATAAATAATCTGATGAAATTGTTTTTATATTGCAATATATATATATATATATATAGCAGAAAAACAAAATATGTATTTAAGTTTTTCAATATCGTGCAGCCCTAATATTGAGCATTTCTTAAATTGAACCTGGATTGATAATTTGTGATACCAGATGAGATGTATATATAATAGATTTTGAACTGTACTATTTTTGTATTGCAGGTTATAATAAAGACATTTAATTATAAATTTTTTAAAGATCTTGTAAATAACTTTGCTTAATATTAACATTATTATTAGTAGTATATAAATGCTACAAAATTTTCATCATGAGCTATTGCATGTAAATGAACATAATGAGAATGAAAAAAACAGCTCTATCTAAAACTTTTCAATCAAGTCAAAGGAGTACCAGCTCCTGTTGTAAAGTTATAGTACACAGTACACACACATGAGAGGTACAGCCTCTCCCTACTCTTACAAAATTACAAACAACCAGCCTGAAAAACACGTTGTATGAAGAACCAATAACGTCCAAGCTTATCGATACTGCGGTCTTCCTTAATTTGGCCCCAGGGCCCGTTTAATACTGGGTTTCGATACCCATCTCTACATATGGGTGAGTTCATATGGATGAAAGCATGTTGTGTTCGGTCTCTTGGTTTGTGATAGTGGCAGCTACTGTGAAACTCACCTTCTTCATCTGAGTGTGGATGGCATCAAGAGCTTGTCCTGAAGAATCACAGGACCAAACGCTAGGGATTATATCTCATCTGGTGACAAGAGCATAGCCATAACTTTAAGAACTCTAATGATATCTTTACCCCCTGATATTGCATTGGGGATATAAATTCAAACATTTTAAAGGCTGAGACATGAGTAAGCAGGTCAGATATCTGTGAAAAATAACTTGCGAGCCTAAAGTTGTCGACCCCCTGAACCACATTCAGCATTTATAAGTAAAAGGAATTTCAGTATTTATCAATAAAAAAAATACATACAAATAAATAAATACCTTTGAGTTGGACAGTATGGTGTCTGTGGCCAACATAATTCAAAACAGATCTAGAGAAATAAAATATACCAATGACCATGATATCCTGTTATCATAATAGTTAAAGGAATTATTATAACTACGACCATTATATTTGTCGCTTAATATTTAGCTGATTATTTAGCCTACAGGCTTCTCAAGGATAATCTCATTGAAAAAACCTGGAGGTAATGATTTTAAAAAGTGAGATTTCTTTCAAAAGCATAAATCTTACAGACCCCAAACTTCTGAAAAGTAGTGCACTGTATGTTTGAGGTTTTGCTCATGGATAGCCGTGGAGATTGTCTTGGACAGGGAGTGCAGAAGGCCATCAGCATAATGATCTAGGAACATAACATGCAATTTGTCACTGAGCCAACAATGTTACATAGGATTTACAATAGAATATAGGGTTTATTACAAGGAACCAAGCTAGAGCAGAGGTGAAATGCAGAAAAAAGAATATATATATATATATATAATCTTCAGATAATAGATATTGTGAAATAAATGCATATGAAATTATTATGATGATTAAACAATAATGCAACCTTATTGTAGAGGTTTCACTTTCTTTTGATCAATATTTGTAAGTGACCTCACTGATTAACAGTACAGTGTATTCTATTAGGTTAAATAAATTAGCTTACTTCTAATCACCCATTGACAAATTACCAGCAAAACAAAACTATCAAAAACTGTTCTCTAACGTTACACAAAGATGTGGTTAACCCCAAACTTTCATAAACAAGAGCTCCAGTCTGTAGAGTACTTAACTTAGGCCTAACGTTACCTCTTCTGGAAACGGTTGAGATGCTAACGGACTTTTTCGAAGACACAAAACCATTTCTATAAAGTAAATATTCAACAGAAGCGTATCAATTACACGTAAGAAATGTGTCAGGACCGTTTGTATGTATTTTTTGTGTGATGTTTTTTTTACTAAACTTACCTGAAAGCAGTGAAAACAACAGCGAGAGACGCTAGCTTTGCTGTTTGTCAGTTGATGACGTTTCCTCGTTCCCATGTCATCTGCTCTCGCGCGCGCTCCAGTCTTTCAATACGACTCGAATGTGTACGCGCACGCGCATTAAAACACTTCAATGGCACGCAGCATATAAATAAACATCTAGAATTAAAACATATAAAATAATTTAAAATATCATTAATATTAAATCATGAATTTAGTTTAAGAATTTGACACCTTTTTATTTTATTTGAAAACGTGCTTGCAATATTTTCATATTATCTTTTATATATAAAATAAAGATGTCCTGAAAGTGCTTTAAGTTGTAAATATGAAAGTAGTATTGATTATATAATAAAAAATATAAAGTAGCTTTAGAAATGGTAAACAGTGTAAAAATAAAAGTAGCCTACATTGCAAAAACTCACTTGATTAAAACCTTTACATTATCATGTATTTTCATGAATATATTTTCACATAGGTTTAAAAAAAAAACTGAGCTGAGAACTAACTGGTGCTTAAATCGTTTATTTTTTTTTTTTTGGACCCTTTAAGAATGTTCTGTTCCTGTTCAGAAGAGCAGGAAAAAAGTGAAGCATGGAGTGCTATTTGAATGTATTTATTTGTTGCTGCTGGAAAAAAAAACACACACTCATTATGCAATATCTGTCTAGCACGTTAGGTGTTGCTTCTCAATGTTTTTTTTTTTATTATATATTTTTTTTACTTTTATTTTATTTAAAAAAAATTACTTAGTAATTGAGTATAGGTTCCCTTAAGGTTGTTACAAAAAAATCTGTTTGACCAGCATCACCAGCAAGACCATGCTGGTAGACCAGCATCATTAATGAGACCTTGCTGGTTGACCAGCATCACCAGCAAGACCATGCTGGTAGACCAGCATCACTAATGAGACCTTGCTGGTTGACCAGCATCACCAGCAAGACCATGCTGGTAGACCAGCATCATTAATGAGACCTTGCTGGTTGGCCAGCATCACCATGCTGTTTGACCAGCATCACCAGCAAGACCATGCTGGTCCACCAGCTAAACCAGCATAGACCAGCATAAACCAGCATGGAAATTATGCTGGTCTATGCTGGTTTTTTCAGCAGGGAAGAGAATCTGCCTCAATGTATAATAAACAGGGGATGATTTTACCGTATGATGTATGTTAACCAAAAGCTTTTTTGGAAAGTATTAGTTAAGAGGCCAGGAACTAGCTTTTAGCGAATGTTAAACCAGTGAGGTTAGCAGCTAGCTGTGTAACGTTAGCTAAGCTTTGGTAACGTAAATTAAACCATGGTTAAGCATGGCGTTAAACAGACGAGTTTAATTTATTAAGTCAATATCATGCATATGTTGAGCTTATTTTGAGTGGTTGACTTGATTGTTTACAAGGATTTGGTTGTGAACTTTCGAACAGGCATAGTTATTAGCAAGCTGTTTAAAAAAATGCTGTAAAATGTATTTACAGTTAAAGCAAAAACACTGATGGAAGTCCATTTGAATGTCAGCAATGTTTTATCGGCTAGGGTGTCGTGTCAAGGCACAATTATTCGCGCCAGGATTTGCATCCACTGGCCGCGGAGCAGAGCAGCGGAGTTTAACGTTAACTGCTGCACTACACATTCACCTCTTAAATGGAACAAATAGCGACGTGGAAGGGTTTTCCATAGTAATAAGGGACTCATTTATCTACATAAATATGTTTATTTGTCTTTTACATTAAGGCGACGTGTGAATTGTTTAATGCGTCGTTTATTATTGTGGATTAATCGACAGTGTTTTCCAAAGTTCCATTTTGCTATGCACCTTAGCTACATAGATCGACTGATACAGGGGTTTTCCTGCATTTTTTCGCGGCCGCCAAAGCAAAAAACAATTGTCCCGCCAAAGCCTTATAGACCAATTTTCAGTTGGTAAACATGGTGACGTTTTTATGTGGGCGGAGCTTAAGTGGTGGCAGAACGATCCCTCTGGCCGCTTCACTAATGTAAAGTCTGCAAGTTTTGTTAGCTTGTTTTTAACAATGACTGGAGAAAATCCGATTTTATCTTAATGTGCAAGGTCACTCACTGTCCAGGACCACGATTGTTATTTGCAAAAGTTAATTTTAATCGGACGGAACCAGATTGGCCGACCCGTACACTCATTGAGGATCTGACAGGATTAACGTTAACGTTACCTCCGGTTGAGTGGCCTGACTTCTACACCTACCTGATAGAGAAACGGAGGGCATGTAAATCTTTAGATGCCTATAACTATGTGCTGAATGGTCATGTACAAGACTTGTGTGGTACGATCTGCAGTTTTGCTTAGCCAGCGCCGAGAAGACGACAATGTAAAGAGGGACATTACGGTGCAATTTTAATGAGGCGAATATTTCTAGAAATAAAAAATTGCAGATAAAGCATATTAATTTTTCATTGATTCTTGCACCCAACAACACAACAAGATGACATTTAATAATAAGAAGAATAATGTAATTATTCTTTTGTAATTAATTGATCCTTATTTTGTAGCCGAATCTGTGCTGGTTTGTATTTGCCGCCTCCAGTTTTCCCTTTGTTCTGCCACCAGCTAGCGCCGTGACGTAACTGTGACGTCGGCTGAAAATTGGTCTATTTGATCGGTGAATTTGATCAGTGCTGGGCGAATATAAGAACGAGCAGAGAGTCCCGCCCGGCCGCGCGCGCGCACTCTCACCGTCTTCAAACAACACGAACGAGCAGAGAGAGAGAGAGTGCCCCGCCCGGCCGCGCGCGCGCGCACTCCCACCGTCTTCAAACAACACGAACGAGCAGAGAGAGAGAGCCCCTCCCGGCCGCACTCTCACCGTCTTCAAACAACACGAGCGCTGTGCTGTCTTGCTCTCTCTCCCACGCATATTAATCGAAATCAATTGACACACGATAGGGAAAGGTTAGGCCTTAACAGAGATTAATGCCACCTTTAAAATAGTGTACTGATCAAATTGAAGGCTACCAGAAGAAAAGTTGGTAAAATCAGCCACATTAATACCAGCTTCACCAAACAATATGAATTGCAATTGCACTCTAGAGTTTGTCATTCCCGATCCCCTGTAATCATAGCTAAAAACTAAAATGCTTTTTTTTTTTTTCTCTTTTTTTTTATAGAAATAATGGAGTGACATACAAGTTGACTGTCAAGAGAAAAAGTCGGTAAGGTGTCCATTTGTATGAGATTATCTGACATGAGAAATTAGCTCTGAATGAAACTAATTGACACTCATTTGTCTCTTTCCCAAAGCAACGTATGAAATTGCCCGCACAAAATTAGTTGAGTATGAACAGAACACAGATGTACCAACTGAGTCCGATTCTACAGAGAAGACGGGAAGGGGGAAGCGGAAAAAGAGGTGAGGCTATTTGAATTACTACTACTAAATGGATGATGAAAATTTGAATTTCCCAATGACACAGGAAGGACAAGTTTTGTGGGAGTTTTGTTAAGTGTATTTGGCTCAAAGCTGTCAAAACGAGGGAGGTAGACAACAGATATACAATTAACCAATAAATAAAATTAAATGTAATCAATTAATAAAAGTAACAATCACATGTTTAGGGGGAAAAAGAGATGTATACAAATGGATGTGTGCATGCCTGAAGGGGGAATGGGGTGTTGGAACAGATGTTAAAGGAGAACTCCGGTCAATTTTGACATTGAGCTAATTTTTTTTGTAAATTTGGAGTGCTGTCAGTACAGAGAACAATGACAAAAATCGGTGTTGCCTACACCGTGTTATCCTCTCTGTAAATTTGCACCCTGTTGACTTCAAAGGGGCACGTTTTAAACCTGCTTTTAGCCTCTTAACATCCTTGATGTGTCATTACAAGTGTCCAGCCATTGTGAGGGATTCCTTCAGAGTGAACACGGTGAATCTAAGAATCCATGTGAGGGTCTCTCTTGTACCCAGAGTGTTGTCATACTATATAGATCAGTCATGGAAATTCTCTGGTGGAAATGTGTATGAACCCTGTGTATAGTGGTATCACCTGTTGTCCAAAATGTATATATTTTTTTTAACCATCTGTTTTTAAAATGCTTTAACTCGTTGATTGTGCTTGTATATTATACATTTCTAGGCGAGTGATTTTTGTCCGATGAGGATGATGACAATTGGTCCGGCAGCCAAATCAGGCCTACACCTCCATCGACCCTCAGGTAATCACCTCCACACTGTTTTTTTTTTTATTTTTTTTACCATTTTGGTGATGATCGTTTCCTTTGGTTGGGTGGTTTGGTTCTTGGCTTTTTTTTGTGCGTTTTTTTTGTTGTTGTTGTACGAGATTTTTACAGTGTGGATTTTTGTACAGTGCACCGGCTCCATCCACCCTCAGATCTGTGCAGACACCTCCACCGCCTCCATCCACCCTGAGGTCTTCACCTCCATCTGCTAGGCCGACACTTCCACCACCTCTGGGTAACCTTAGATGGCCCAATGTTTCAACCCATCACCACGACACCACGTCACCAGAAACCCCTCAAAGACAAATCAGGGACAACATGTTTGTTCGCATCTTAACACTGCTTGAGGAGATGAAAGAGACACAAAGAATCCAGGGGAGGATTCTACAAACGCTTCTTCAACAGCGTGGCAACATGAGCACCACCGTCTCTTCTACCCCAGAGGGTTTCCCCCTAAAGACAGTTAGGGATGTGGAAATCATGGAAGAAAAACTGGCAAACCCAAACTTCATGTCCGAACTGGTATGTATGTTAAGTCTAGGGTAGTGCAACTCAATTAAATTGTTATTGGGGGGCTTGCAGTGAATTTGATCTGAAACTCCCCAGGTGTGCTCACACTAGGGGTGGAACGGACACAGAAGTCACGGTTCAGTTCATACCTTGGCTCAGACATCACCGTTCGGTACGAGTTCGGCGCAATGAAGGGAAAAGCAAAAAAAATTTTTTTTATTTTTTTTTTGCATATATCAGGCTGTACCACCAAAGTAAAATAAATGTCTTAAACCTTGTATTTTTTTAATAAGTTTTATTAATAAAGTAAAGGCGTAGAACCAGTTTATTTGTAGTGCACTGACAATAGTTTTATATAATTAGTTTATTAATTAAACTAATAAAAAGACAAAAAATATATTTTTTGTTTGTTTAGATATGTTTGGTAATTGTACCTGAATGAATTTAAAATGAATTTGCTATATTTCAGATCAATATATTTGTTTTCCTTCATTTTAATTAACACTAACTTTATTCTCATCTGAATTATAAATACTTTATTTCTGTATAAAATAATACTACCATTAAAAACATTTGATTTTTCTTTTTTAATCAATGTAGAATGTGTAACTTAAAAATAAACAGATTAGTGCTCTGTTCAAGAAATGAAAACCAATGCAATATGATGAATGTCCAAAAGACGGCACCGACTGTTTTTAAATGGGGTTGGATAAATATTTTTTGCTTTTAAACAGAGTGTGTGTGTGTGTGTGAGAGAGAGAGAGAGATTTTGGATGGGTGACAGTTGAGTCATTTATTCATTTTAACGATTACAATTTAACTGATTTAGCAAAAATACATATTTCAGGCCAACTAACCAGAATGAAGATATTTTGAAATTAAAATAAAAAAGACAATAGTTACCACAAATCCGTTGTCTGGTTCGACACAGCATTCATTTCACAAGCTGATGCTTACTGTTGTACGGAAGATGCTCAATCAAATTGCGCGCCACTATATGAATGCTGATTCGCGATTGGTCTCTACATTATTGTGGTATCGTCATTGGCCAAGAAGGATCTGTCAATCTGATTCGTTCTACGATGATTGTGAATCCAAGGTCAATGTCTTTGTGATATCATATGATAGTGATATTTCACTGGAATTTCAAATGGTTTCATATATTTTATTAATGTTTTTCTCATTGTATGGAATGGATACATGTTTATATTTATTTATTACCCATATGAATATGGAGTTCCTTGAAATGTACTATACATATTAGATATATATGCCTATATAATAATAAAAATATATAGGCCTATAATAATAATAATAATAATATTAGTTAACCTGCGTTTTGCAAAATCAGTGTTTTGACTCAGGCTCACAGAATGATTAATGATAAAAAGTTATTACTATATTCATATGTGTTGTTTGTATGTATGTATTTTTACATATTTGCTTGAGAAAAAATACCCAATTCATTGATACAATCTAATTTAAACATGAAATAAATTAGAATTGAAAGTACTTCAACAATGTAATTGTCTTCTCTGAGTGAATGTTGGCAATAAATAAAGGATTGCTGTTTAAATATATTAAACATTTATTACAAAATATACATCTTAATTATGTCTTTCACACACACACACACACACACACACACACACACACACACACACACACACACACACACACACACACACACACACACACACACACACACACACACACACACACACACACACACACACACACACACACAAAAATGAATTGAATAATTAAATATACAATACAAATATAAAATAAATAAACCAAATAAAAAAGTAATAAAGGTAGAAGATTCTGGTCAACTGGTAAAAAATATACAAAAGACAAAATCAACACTCCTTACAAGGCTCACACCAAAAACTGTAATATACAGTGTGTGTTTTCTGTTATGTTAATTATTTTATGTGGGATGAATATTGAACAGTTTATTTCTTATCTGCCCTCTTCCTCCGCATCTCCTCCATCCATTGGTCAAGTGGAATACCAGCATTTTGGGGACAGTATATGTACCCATAATACTGGCTGTGGCCACTTTCTTTGTTGCGGGGCTGTTGGCACTGACTGCATTTATTTTTGTCAACTTTCCGATTGTAAGTCCTCCGGGCAGATGGTGGGGAGGAAAGCGGGCCAGCAGGAGTAATCCGTTTGGATGCATAGGCTTGTGGGGTCGAAAACACATACACAAGAGGGTTACTGGCAGGGCTGGGGCCGAAGACAGTAGGCAAAGGGGCAGGGGTAGGTGGAGATGTCTGCTGAGGGAACAACTGCCTCTGAGCTGGCAACCTTGGGCAGACAGACTGCAGAGAATCTGTGCGTTGGGCCGGAGCTGCAGACTTCCTCTTGACCACTGCTTGTCCTGCTGTACTTGGAGGCAAGTGGTACTGATGTTGAGGGCCAGGCTGTGATGGTGCAGCAGTGGGGCGTACCTGTACTGGTGGGAGAGGTACGGGAGCAACAGGAATGGACGCAGGCAAGTTGACCCCTTGCAGTAGAATATTACATTCCTGCCTCTTCAGTCGCTTGTTGTGCCATTGAATTAGTGTCGATTGATTAACATCAAACAACTGCAGAGTAGAGCTCTGCATGACTGCACCATTACCCAGGACTTGTTGTCTGATCTTGCTGTAGTCTCTGAGAATTAGAGTCCATCTAGTCAGTGCATATGTACCCTGTTTTTTTTTTGGACATTTATGGATGTCACAGAGTTTTACAAAGATGCACTCTACCAGACGACAACAGTCTGGCCACTGGGCAGGGGATCCTGTTGATCCTAGGACGCAACGTGTCATGCTCTCCACACCTGGCGTAAATTCAGGTTTCTTTTTAGAGCACCTGAAGCGTCCTGTTGTCAGGCGCGACTTGTACCGTGGAGAGTACGCCACACGCTGCTGGTCATATGGTAGAAGGTTCTGCCACAGAGCTATGATGGTACTGGCCTGCTGGGAGTTAAGTGTTTGTCCAGTTTCATTCCTCAGTCCCACCAAGTACTCTGCCAGGCTGTCCACTCTGTCCATCCCTGGGATACTGCGCTCATCCACAGCCTGGTAAATATATGAATATATAAAAATAAAATAACAACAATATATCACAGGCAGAAAAATAGCACATCTTTCGCACTGTTTACATGTCACAAAAGACCTACCAGTTCTTGCTGTGGTGCTGCTGGAGTATTGGCAGGTGTCCCAGAGGGACTTGTAGTTGTAGCAGTGGGTGGGAAGAGAGGCTGGGACGATGGGAAAGTACGGAGGAGCAGAGGCTAGGCTGGTGGGGACAGAGGGTGCAGTGGTGTCCTCATTTGAAACCTGTTAAATGTAATAATAATAAATGAAATAAATATCAAAATAATACAATTACAAGTAAGACAATAACACCACTGATACAACATGTCACAAAAGACTTGCCAGTTGTTGTGGGGCTGCAGGGGTGACGGGTGATGGCAGTGAAGAGGAGGGACTAGCAGCAGCAGAGCCAGTACAAGCATGCACAATCTGGAAAATGGAATACTCTTTTAAAAACACATTATTATAAAATAGATTTTAATTAGAGCATTATGCTTTATTCATTTATGTATTCTTCAGATTTCTATTCATTGTCTTACATCTCTGTCTATTTCGTATATTTTGTGATTTGAAAATGTTTTTTAAAAGTGATATACAAATACATTTTCTAATTATTATTATACAATAATGACTATTAGTATTATTACACAACAATAATAATACAAATTGCAATACAAAAGTCTAAATGGTCAGTACACGGTATGATAAAAATAAAATGTGACTAAAAAGGCATAATTACCAGTCGTTGCTCAAGTGCAACAGATGCAGGCCCTGAAGGTGCAGCAGTGGCCTGGAGAGAGGTGGGAGCTGGAATGACGGCTGAGCTGGTGGTGGCAGGTGATGGACAAGAGGATGGGTCCAGTAGCTCAACGGTTGGGTCCAAACCAGAATCTTCAAAGCCCTCATCTTCCAACTCCTCCTCTGTGCCTACATCTTCCAGCATCTGCTCAGTCTCCTCTGAGTCAGGTTGGACATCCTGCAAGGCCCTCCCTGTCTGGCGGTATAGGTAATCTATACCTATTAGCTCCCCTGGGACAGACAAAAAAAAAGAATAGAGGAAAATTTACTTTTCATAAAATTCATAAAAAGGTCATACTATTTTATGGATATAGAACATAGCCTCATGATGCAAAGATTTAAACTAACCAGTGTAAACAGCAGGTGGCTGAAAAGAGGAGACAAGTTTCCTTCCAAGCACCTTGACACTGTAGTTGTTGACACAGTGAACAAGGTCGCCTGAGTAGCTGAGCAGTGATGGAGGCCTGACTGCCAGGGATGCAGCTTCACGGTCCTGATTCCATCTGTTAAGGCCTTCCAGGAGGTACAGCTGGAAATTCAGGCTGTTGGCACTGGTTCCTTAAGACAGTACAAGTATGAGCAATATTGTTAGGTTAACTTGTTGTGTTTGGTTCATTGACAGACATTAACTGTGTCAGCGTTTCCAGGATAATAACAATAATTATAATGATAACAATACTACTACTACTAATAATAAAAATAATAAAATGTTTAACTCCAAATATGTAATCTTGCTGATGAATAAAAAGTGATTCCTACTGACCTGGAATGAACCTGTTCAGATGCAAGTGGAAGGATTCAAGTGATGTGGACCCTATCGCACATCTGTAGTTTGGCAAGACAATGCCCCCCTTTGTAGTGGTGCCAGTTACAGTGTACAGAAGGACACCTGGTTCATCCTGAATGCACTTCACGTGCTTCTTCTGGATTTGCCAGATGTGCTGCATCCTCTCGTGGTCCAAGAGAGGGACACCAAGAAGGTCTCTGCCCTTTACCCCCATGAGTTCATTAAGAAGCAGTTCAATCATTATGATAGTCTGCGTCTCCCCTCTTGTCCGCCTCCTGCAGTGCAACCCCAGTTCCTCCTTGGTTATCTGCTGGTCCACTATTTTTTCAGTGATCCCAGGAACACCTTCTCGTATCAGCTGTTCCCTCTTAGCTTGACACAGCAAGGCAACATCTCCACTGTCCCACTCAAAAATGCAGCTTGACAGTCTGGACATGAAGATGGGGTACAGAGGATGTGCATCCTTTGTACACCCAGATGCCAGTCGCCGCATGTAGTGGTATATGTCAAGCTTTACAACCAGGTCTGGCCACTCACCAAATCTTTGTTTGAGTTTTGTCTGTCCAGTGCCCTCCCGACAACATTCACAATCCACATAGAGAAGCCGAGGAGGAGCCACAGCAGCATTGCTGTACCTGTGGATGAGATCAGCAGCCATGGTGTCAAGTGCAGGACCCTCCTGAGCAGTCAGGACACTGATGAGGATTTGGCCCACCTCATTGCTCACAGGTGTAAGCCACAAGGCGGTCCCCTTGGCAAGGCCTGATAGCTTCTTGGTGATCTGTGATCACACAAAAGACAGTGAGTGCCTAAAGCCCAAATAAACAGTTTAGTTTATATGTAAAACACTGAAATAATATTGTTTTTTACACAAAGCAATAATTACATTTTTCAGACGTCTTTAATGCTAATGTTGTATTTTAGACTTTTGTTTGTAAGGTGTGATTCTACAGTGGTAAGAGTAAAAAATATTGACCTTTTTTGTGGAATCCATTTTTAATATATTGCCAAAGGTTGATGTTATGCTGGCTTTGATGTGATCCAATCTGCTTAAGATGTCTCTGCCATAAACAGCCAGCATCCACCTGTGGGAAGGAATAGCCACTGGCTTCGGAGGGTCCTGGACAGGGAGCAGGCTTGGCTGGGCAACAAAGTCTGAGCATGCGCCAAGGTAGCGACAAACACGCTTAAGCCACTCCTCGCTGTGATTTTCCCCCACCTGGCTATTACCCAAGGTCCTCTCTCTCAGAAAACGGATCACCCGCATGTCACAAGCGTATCTGTATTAAGAAACAAAGTGAAAAAGTGGCAAACATTAAAACAAGCTAATTTCTAGTGTGTTTGAATGACACAGGCTAAATCATTTCAGTATACTCACCTTCGTGTCAGGATCAGTCGGAACTCCATTCTGTGTGCCAAATCCAGCTGGTCCAAGATGGTCTTGCTACTGGAAATGTAACTCGTCTTACAACCAGCGGCACTGCACCACAGGGTCTCCGTGATCATCAGGTAGTACCTATCGACATCCAAAACCTGGCGGGCACGCTTGTGGGCTCCATAACCTGTGAGCTGTTTTCAATTTCAATTTCAAGCTTTATTTGTCATTGCATAAATACAGTGTATTAACACAACGAAATTCCAAGTGCTACTCCAGATCAGTGCTTTAGACAAAATACACACTAATAGATAAATATAACAGACAAACAAAAACCCCCATCCCTTTCTCCTCTCCCTCCCCGACAACACACACCCTCCCACACACATATGTGTACAAAAGCAGCGGTTTCGACATAGCAGCAGGTTTCAGCATACAAATTTGAATGTTCGCAGATGAGATCATGTCTAGAGGCAATGTGGTTGGTCATGACAGAAGGATAGTGAGAGGAGGAATTACCTTTATTCCGCAGGGTTATTGTTTGTTCAATGAGCGTATGGCCCAGGGGAAAAAGCTCTTTGTTAATCTGGCAGTGCGTACTCTCATTGACATATAGCGCCTGCCAGAGGGAAGCAGTTTGAATAGGTGGTGGGCAGGGTGGACAGTGTCTTTGAGAATAGATCTAGTCCGGTTGAGGCAGCGGGAGTTGGCAAGCTCTTCCAGGGAGGGAAGCTTTCCACACACAGGACAGCACAGCCTGACCTTCCAAAGGTGGTATGGCATCCACAAGAGAAGCCGGTGTGTGAAAAAATGCTCTGGAGTGGGGGCCTGATGATAAATAAGCGCTGGCTCCGGTGGATCATACCACAGCTTCAGGTCAGTGCGCAGCCGGTGGTTCCTCCACAGAGCAGATGAAATCCACTTCTGATCCTGAGGTGGTATGGTCCCTATCAGCTTGGCAGGCAGCCAGCCA
Organism: Rhinichthys klamathensis goyatoka; assembly: GCF_029890125.1. Taxonomy (NCBI): domain Eukaryota; kingdom Metazoa; phylum Chordata; class Actinopteri; order Cypriniformes; family Leuciscidae; genus Rhinichthys; species Rhinichthys klamathensis. The sequence continues at coordinate 476,711 of NW_026606569.1, forward strand.
GGATCTGAACCAGGAGCAGTCTCAATGTCAGCAGTGGGGTTAGCTGAGCGACCAACCACAGATGGAGCAGCAGAGCTGACAAAAAAGGGGGTGGCAGTGGCAGATCCAGAGGGTGCAGTGGCAAGAGGAGCAGATGAGGTACCAGAGGAGGAGGCGGCAGCTGACACTTCCTTTATAAATAAAAAAGGCAAATAATGAAGGATGATTATTTGAAGTTAAGTGTCATTGTGAAGAAAACCACTTAATTTAAGAGTTTCTCACAGCTCTAGCAACCACCGATGGTATTGAAGATGTGGTTGTGGACACAGGAGAGGGAGGAAGAGACAGAGGAGAGACAGTCTGAATGTACATCCTGGGACTGCAGGCAGGCGATGGTGTCCTCCTTGTTATGGCACTTGTGACAGTGCTGGACATGGCAGAAGAGTCGGAAGTGCAACTGATGGGCTGAGAGAATATAACCACAGTTTACTACATTATATATAATATTAATCTGCCCTTATTAGGAATTACAGCAATGACAACATAAGTTTAACATATCTTTATGGGTTGAAATTAACAGTAGCCTCACAAGAATACCCAGGCATAACAAGAATTAGAGTGCATATTATACGATTGTATTATACGATTGATTATATGATTGTAAAATCAAATTCAACCTGTCATTCTCTTTACATTACCTTGGTTGCATGCTTCCTGCCCAAATCTAAGTTGGGCTTTAAAGCGGCACCGTGGGACCCACCGAACCGTGGCTTTATAAACTGAAAAAAGTTTTATAAAAAGTCATTTTAAGTGTAGCCTTGTAAATTAAAATGCATATAATAATAATAATAATACATCAGACTTTTATAGCGCTTTTCAGGACACTCAAAGACGCTTCACATGGGGAAATAAAACAAAACAAAAAGTGGGTTTTAAGGAAAAGCTAGTTTGAACAAGTGGGTTTTGAGTACTGATTTGAAGTTTGTTAGTGAATTGGAGTTTCTAATGGATGTAGGGAGTGAGTTCCAGAGGGTGGGGGCGGCAATAGCGAAGGCATATATTTGAATATGCTAAAAATGTAAATATCAGTATCAGTTATCAGTAAATACTCATTACTTACTGATGCCATAGTCAAAGTTGACTTGCGGGGTGTGGGAGCAGGTGTTGCCATCTGGCCAGATGTTGCCATGAGAGCAGGTGTAGCGGCAGATGATGCAGATGAGGGACCTGGTGTCATTGAAAAGGACACTGACCTGGAAGGCTACAGGTTAAGAGAAAAGAAAATGAAATTTAATAATAGAGACAACAACACCAACACTTAATAATTTTAGGAAAAGATTGTTGATACCTTTGATATATGAAATCTACAAATACATGTCTGTGTCCCTCTAAACAAAGGCATTTGTCCCCTAAACTGCACTAGACATTTTTCAATCTGTAATATTGTTTGGCAGTGAATCATAAGAATGTGACCCATTTCAATATGACATAGCTTTATGTTTTATGATTGTACACATAACACTTTATCTAAATTTACCTTCAGATACAGGTCATGCCACTTTCTCTGGCGGGGTGACGGCCTGTTTCCTGCCTCAGAAGGCCAGACCCCTACAGTAGCAAACCTTTGCAGGCGTGACATCCACTCCTCTTCGCTCATAGCCCTGTGCTTTTTGTGTTTGGATGCCATCTTCCATTACTAGAGTAAATAAAATTGTAACTATTCACTTTAAACTTGTAACTATTCAGTAATTTGTTCAGTAACTGTTCAGTACATTATATATTAATACATAGTACCTCAGTGTATTATTGTATTATATATTAATACATAGTACCTCAGTGTATAATTTATTAATACATATAGTACCTCAGTGTATTATATATTAATACATAGTAATACATAGTACCTCAGTGTATATTAATACATAGTACCTCAGTGTATTATATATTAATACATAGTACCTCAGTGTATACTATATTGATACATAATAGTAGCAGATATAGGAGTAATTTAGTACAATCATATTAAGATTATTATCAGTTGGTAAACACAAAGTCTCCTGTTATAACAGGTGCAACACCTGAATAAAACACAAAACTCATTCATTCATTCGAATTAAATCATTGTGGGTGTTAAAAGTGAACACAATATCAGGTGTTGTACCAACGTTATACCAATTATAACAATGTAAACCATTTCTCTCTGTCGAAAATACGTTTCAGCTAACGTTAACGTTACTCCATTCATTCATTCATTCATTCATTCATTCTTAGCTAAGTTAGTTAGCAGACTAAACAAAGCAACAACGTCGACGTCTTACCTAACACAATAACTTTTATTTAAGAAAAACCTATTAATTAAAGATAGTTCGTGTTAATTAAATAGAGAAATCTTACCTCGGTGTCACCGTCAACTTCTTAACTTAACGTTACCTAAAACAATGTAAACGTTTATTTAAAAAAAAAAAAAAGAATTAAAGCTAGTTAATTAAATAGAGAAATTTTACCTCGGTGTTGTCACCGTCAACTTCTTAAGTTTACCTAAAACAATGTAACGTTAAAAGTATTTTTTTTTTTTTTTTTTTTACTATTAATTAAAGCTAGTTAATTAAATAGAGTAATCTTACCTCGGTGGATTAAATTAATTCCCAAGTCGCTAAATTCAAATACGGACTTCACGTGGCTTTTCCAAAAATAACTAAAAATGTTATTTATTGATTGGCTGAATCGCTGTGAGCGATAGGAGATGGACTTACTGCGCATGCTCCGTCAATGATGGAAAGGGCCACGGTGATTGGATGTCTTAAAATGGAGAAAATGGATGAAAAGTGGAAAGGGCCACGGTGATTGGCTCTCGTAAAATGGAGAAAATGGAAATGCTGAGATCTGATTGGCTGTCATAAAAATGGAAAAGATGGACATGCAGAGACGTGATTGGTCGAAATTAGACAGACGAACGGTCCCCGGGCACCGCTATACCGTCTGTACGCTTTTAAAGCTGTAAAGCCTCATTGATGTAGCCTAAATGTTTTTATTGCACTGTTTTATGTTGAAATGTTCTCATTATTTATTCAATTACATTAGCCTAATTTCAGTATTGTGATTATGAATTATTTTAACTACGTTTCACTTGTTGCGGCAGCAGATTACGCATTAGAGAGAATAAACCGGAATAAACGAACACTTTTCAGAGTCTATGATTGTAGCGCCTCTTAGCGGTAAAAGGCAGCAAATACACCACACATTTTACCGCCGCGGTGGAACGGCTGATGTGGGCATTGTCATGGCTTGCCTCGACATTTGCGTTTGAATAGCGCGCGTCCTCAGTGGGCGTGTCAGATTAACGCGTAATGAAGTGTAATGAGCTGGGAAAAAAAATACTGACAGCACTCTCTTTTCATACAGATTGCATAAACTGAGAATATTTGTTTTTTATATAAATTACATCATTTAAAAGAAGAGAATTCAAGCTTCATAAAGAAAAATCTCTCGTGCCTGTGTGCACGGCCGGCTCTAGCCCTTTGGTTGCCCTAGGCGAGATTGAGTTTTGCCCAAAAAGCACGTCGGCCCACCGGGAATCTCCCGGTAGTCCCGATGGCCAGTACATGCCTTTGCACAATACTAATTAAATTTATTTAGTTTGACACCTTAATGGCTGAGATGAGAAGACTTACCTCTATACTGGGCTTTCTTTTTATCTTGTTCCTTTCTCCTTTTCTTCCCTGTGCACTAGAGGGTTTAGACCGCTTCATTTTCGATCAACGCGCCATCACTTGCCTTGCCTAATAACGTAACGCAACGTAACGCAACGCAACTCCCCCCTCCCCCATTAGGAAATGATCGACAATAATCATCAATTCAATCTAATAATCAAGTTGACAAGTAATTAAACGTGTGGCTGAGGGGCGCCTTATGATGATCATGTTTAATAAACATGTTTTATTTCGCTTGTCATTCTAATTATATGATTAATGGGAAGTAGGCAAAGGGCGACACTAGAGGGCGCCTGCGCCCCTAACACATTTGCCGCCCTAGGCGATCGCCTAGTTCGCCTATAGCAATCGCCGGCCCTGCCTGTGTGACAAGTAATCGCGGAGTTACAGTTAATCTTAGGACGCGTTTCAGAATGGACTGCACTGACAGAGAGAACGCAGAACTCGCATCATGTTTGTTTTTCTTTATTTGGTGAAAAGCACAACACTTTGTTTTTATTGTGAGTATCCACAAAAAAAATCGAAACTTAACAGGATCTAATGATGTATAACACTTAAATGTAAGATCAAAATCAACTGAGTATTTTGAGTCTCTTTTGCACTGATAAGAAAAAAAGCGAGCAGATCACGCCGGCGTGATTGCCGACCCCAGAGGGTTAAAGTAGTATAAATTATATCACTTACTGTGGAGGTGGAAGGTCCCTCATCCTGGGAGTGGGTTTCTTTCTGTGGTGTGAACTGATTGAAGAGGTCATTATCTTCTTCCGGTACATCCTCCAACCCAGCCTCTTGAAACACCACCTTCTCATCTTCTGGGAAAAAGTACAGTGGTTCCACAGGTAGCAGGGGTGTCAGGGAAGCAGAGGACTGAGGTCTGGCTGGCGGATCGACAGGCGACTGAGGTCTGGCTGGCGGGTGGGAGGGCTGATGTCCAGAGAGCAGGGCTGACGGCTGGCGGGCAGAGTGGGTCAAGGTCAGCAGGGATGGGAGAGACTGTGGTCTTGTGGGCGGGGGTAAGAGACACTGCGGCCTTGTGGGCGGAGATGGTAGAGTGGATGGTAGCACTCTTTCGGTGGTCTTGCTGGGGGCAAAAGCAGTCTCAGGGAGAATATCTTTATTTAGAGGGAACATCCCTGTCCCCCGGAACCCTGCCTGAGCATTTTCAATAGTGGCAGCCTTTGCCCAAGCCCTGGTGAACACCGCAAAGAACTCCATCCTTGACAGCTTCTGCCCAGCCATCATCCTCGTCCACTTCCTCCCTTCCTGGTCCCAGTGGTGTTTTAGACTCTTGAAGAGGGCCTTGTCCGCCGGTTGCAGCGCATGGGTTGTGTGGGCAGGGTAGCACATGATGTGCACATTCTTGCTCTTCAGTAGCTTAATAAACTCCAGGTTATAGACGTGGCTACTGTGGCCGTCAAGGAGGAGAAGGTGGGGCCTGGGGTCATCCCTGGGGAGGGACTGAATGAACATTTGACCCCACTCCAGAAAAAGGTCAGAGGTAATCCAGCCATTGTCCGAACACCTTACGCTGGTGTTCTCCGGGCATCCCTGTAGCCACTCAGAACGAACACGCTTCCCTTTAAAAATAATTATCGTTCGACTGTATGTCCCTTCTGCATTGAACGCTGCCAGACAAGTCGTTGTCTCCCCCTTCTCTCCGGCACACACCTCCACACATGGCTGGCCAACCTGTCCAACGACCTTTGTCGAACTGAACTGGTCCTGAAGCCCAGACTCGTCACAGTTCCATATATGTGACGGTGTGCCCTCAATACCCAGCTCTACCAAAAGGCTCTCATACTGGTTAAACCACTGGCTAACCACCTCTTTGTTGAGTCCAGCAGCCCGTGCTGCAGACAGGACCTCTGGCTTGCGCATCCCAAGCTCTGGGTTGCGCTTTAGAAAGTTCTGAAACCAGTAATATCCGGCCCTCCCTGCTGTCTTGGAGAAACCAGATATGTTGTTCTTGGCTGCAAAATCAAAGGCCACTTTTTGGACATCACGTTTTGTGAAGGGAAACCCCCTCTGAGCCAAGGTCTTGAGGGTGGCAGCAAGCTCCCTTTCCGCCTCCTCTGGAAGGTAGGGCTTCCGCCCTGACGCATGTTCAATGGCAGTCACCTTTCCACTGATGCGTCTTTGCAGTGTGGATCGCGGCACACCCCATGCTCGTGACAAGAGGTGCACACTCACTGTAATTCCTTTCTTCACTCCCTCCCTGTATTCATCTAAGGCCCCCTTCATCCTCTCAACTTTCCACAGATTGTAGTTGTTTGGCCTTCCTTTCCCTCCCTGTTTTATCTTTGCATCCTTTCCTCTCTGGTCCTTGCTCCTCCTCTCTTTTCTCTCTTTCTGTCTCCTCTCATTTCCTCTGCATTCCTTTCTCCTCACCTGTTCTCTCACTTCCTGTTTCTGCTTGTCTCCTCTCTCATCCTTCCTCCTCCTCTCACTTCCTCTCTCTCTCCTTCTCCCTCTCTCCTCTCCTCTCGCTTCCTTCTCGTTTGCCATACTCACTGTAAATAAAATATCTACTACCATTATTACTGTTGGGGGGGGGGGGGCATGGTGTGTGTGTGTCTGTCTGTGTGTGTGTGTGTGTGTGTGTGTGTCTGTCTGTCTGTCTGTGTGTGTCTCTCTGTGTGTGTGTGTGTGTGTGTGTGTGTCTCTGTGTGTCTGTCTGTATGTGTGTGTGTGTGTGTGTTAGAGGATGACACGGGAGTGGATTTTCACTCCTGTCCCGTCCCACTCCCATAGAAAGAAATCTTGTCCCGTCCCACTCCCAGACCAAAGTTTAAAAAATAATCCCATCCCATCCCGCTCCTGGTAAATTGACTCCCACTCCCATCCCGCTCCTGTTTAAACTGACTCCCGCTCCTGTACCGCTCCCATATATTTTTTTCTTCAATTAGTGTTTAGTTAATACATAGAATTTGATTTAATCTGCTCTCCATCCTGTTTTAGACCAGCTGCTGAGCCCGTTTCTAGATTTTCTCCAGAAAATGGAAGACAGCAAATAAAAGAAAAACAGTACATAGTTCACACCATGTCTATAATAGTTTAATAAACCCAAACAGCACATAAAGCTGCATTTTACTCATTTATTGTTGAGTAAACAATACATTTATATATTTTTTTTATTACATGTTAATTGAATTTTCATCAATTATGCTCTTGCATAATGAGTCCATCTTAGCTATATGTTGCTGTGTAGGAACAAAAGTGCATCTACATTTTCTGGATTGAGGGTAGAACGCCTCTCCTCTATCAGTCTTCCCGCAACACTGAAGCTACGCTCAGAAGGAGTACTTGTTGCGGGGATAGCTAGCAGCCTCTTGGCAACTGGTACGAGCCCACCTGACATCTCCCGCCAGAAGTCAAGAAGACACTGGAAACGTGTCAACTTAGTGTCACTCATGTATTGCAGCACCAACTGGCGACCATGTGACTCCATATCACCACTGTCCTCCTTCCTCTCCTCCTCTTCTACACAACTTGCAAAGAAGTTATGCACCTCCATAGCTCCTTGCTCTGGGGGTGGATCTTCAGGAAAAAAGACAGATTATTATAGAACATTGTCATTTACAATCTAGTTCTTTGTAGTCTAACATACTCAATTGTCTAACACACCTATATTAAACATTACCTATAAGATAATCCTCACACCTGTCCTGTATGTGTGTGTCACTCTAAATAAATTAAAATAAATGTTGTCATTTGCTCTGCAAATGCTGTTGATGCTAGTGTTATTCACCCTCTTTCTCCACAAGGCCTCTCACTCTCTCATCTGTCCCTGCTGTTTCTGTGAGTGCTGTCAGGGTGCTGATGACCTCCTCATACTCCTGATCGTTGAGAGTTTTCCTCAAGAAACTCCTCAGGCTTGGAGAGAGAGCTGTGGCTACCTTATGGTACAGGTGGACTTTGAATTTCATCTCCACTGCCTGGGCTAACTTCCCTTTCAGCTAGGGGAGGAGGAGCATGACGATACTTGCAACATCATTGCACTGCTTATGTTTGCTACTTGAATGACCACCAACTAAATGAAAATCAGAAATGTATTGTATTACCTCTTTTACAATCACACTGTCTCCATCCTGGATCGACAAACCCCTCAGTAGAGTAGCCTTGGTCGGGAGGACAAGGTGAAGGGTAGGTGTCTGATCAGTGGAGAGATGCCTGGTTGCCTCATCGAAAGGTTTCAGGAGTTGGATGATGTCTTCAAGAAGTTCGCAGTCTATGTTGTTGAGGTAACGGAGCTCGTTTCGGCGAAGCAGGATGTCATGCAGCCTCCCACATCTCAGAGCATCATTAACAGATTGGAGCATTGCTAGTCTGGTATTCCACCTCGTCTCCACAGATTGCTTCAGTCACTGGTCCAGTGCTTTTTGCAACCTAAAATATAAAGAGATTGCACAAGAAAAATGGATGTTACGGTGACATAAATTCCAATTCATTGGCCTCTATTTTGGGAAAACAACATTTATTTAAAAAAAAAGAGATTTATTTAAAATTGAGTAAAACAAACAAAGACCTGTGCAGGTATAAATTACAGTAGCTTCTTTTTATTTATTTCAATTTAATTTCTTTCAAATTATATAAGCAGCTTTACCAGGAAGACATAAAATTGTATGCTATTTTACCCTGCTCTTTTGAAGTGTGTGACAAGGGTCTTTGTGTCCTTAAACAGCTTGATGATGTTGCTGTGCACTGGGTTGTTCTCGTCCAAGTGGTCAAATACATGTTTTAAGATTAAGTTGATATTATGGCCAGCACAGGAGAGTCGGACATAATCCTTGAATGCTGCAACCACATTTGAGCCATTATCCGTTACAAAAGCGGTGTCGTTGCTCAGGATGCCAAATTCCTGTGTGAGGTAAAAAAAAAAGAAAAAAAAAAGATATAAGAGCATCAAAACAGAATGACTAACGGTCCTGTAACTGAACAGAGAACTTTTCAATAAATATATATACATTTACAATAAATTTATATTAGGACAAAACATACAGTGTTTACACATGCTAATGCATATCAGCACAGGAGGACACTAAGATATGAAAATATGAAAACTATTTTTAAAAGTTTGAAATTTTTATGAAACGTTTTCCTTAATCTATCAAAAAAGTAAAACTGCCTCCGACACAGAGAGCAGCAAATGCAGCTGCCTGCAACAAACTGATGTGCAGTACAGTAAGGGACAGTGACACACACATGGCTACTGTTGTATTTATTGATATATTTCTCTTATTGTATAATTTTTCTTGTAAACATGTTTTTTGTTGTTGTTACTGTTGCACTCTGTTCTCATACTTTTCCCAATTTTATCATTAATTAGCAATATTAATTACATATGCCTTGTGGATAAAGATGATCTGATTTGAGAGACAGACAGACACACGGAGAGAGATACCTGAAGGATTCTCTCCACAGTCCTTCTGATGTGGTCACTGGATTTAACACCTTCCATCTCTCTTGTGGCCAGAATCCGGTTTACCATCTTCCAGTCAAGGATGTAATGCACTGTAACAGTGATGTAGTGTGTGTTGGTCCTTTCCTCTGTCCAAAGGTCTGTGGTTACAGCATGGTCTAGTCTGCATGAAAGGAGGAATTATATTTTTAATGGGCCACAAAATATCTTACATGTAAAAAAGATTACCAGTTTAGAATATGGAGATATTATGGCGTTTAAAAATTGTAAGGAAAATCTGGTGTATAGGGTTTAGAATCTATAGATCACAGACTACAGCATGAGAGGTACAATTTATGTATAAAAATAGTGCAGAGTGACATACCTGACGGAGCTCCTCCATGACCAGCAGTTTTATTTTCTGATACTCCCCTTCTACGTGACGGGAAACTGTGCGTGCACATGGCAGTATGTCTTCCACCTGCACGTTACTTCCATATTTGGCTCCAATGTCGAGCAGCTCCTTTGCTACGTTGGTAAAGCCTTTCCCCTCTACCACAGCAAAGGGTCTGAGATCTTGGCTGCACATGCGAGCAATTTTGTCGGTCAGACGAGACTTGACACCTGACGGCAATTTTCGCTTGATGAACGAAGCGACGCTTGGCTGATTCTTTCCCGAATTTGCCTTGCAAGTGTGCCTCTTCAGACCGCTCGTCCCTGAATCACTTGCGTACTTGACTAAGACTAAGCATGTCTTACAAGCAGCGTACATCGTGCTATCACCGTCACATTCTACTCTCATAAACTTAATTAATATTTCAGACTTTCCGACCAGTTCTGTGAACTTAATAGATATGTCATTACTTCTGACTTTGCGCTGTAAATCATTTTTTGCCACATCGACTTCTCCGCGGCTGTTAGCTCCCTCCATCACTGCTCTTTGAATTCCGGCGGTAAGCCGTGACAAAAAGCACTGATGGCTTCTGGGACGGCTGGGTCGTGTAGTTATTTTTTAATTCGTTACATTGTAGGCGTATTAAAAGGAAACTACAAAATGGTGCATTTACTTTTTTCTTTTTTTTTGTCGTCTTTGCTATTGGTTGATTCCCGCTCCCGTCTGCTCCCGTTAACCATTTATCCTGTACCGTCCAAATCCCGTGATTAATAGCAAAGATGACTCCCATCCTGCAGGAATCCCACGGGCAGGGGCGTAGCAACCGGGGGGGACGGGGGGGACACGTCCCCCCCACTTTTAGAAACAGGTGATTCTGTCCCCCGCATTTTTTTTTACTCCGCGCCAATATTTCCGCCCGTGTTCTCTGATTTGTTACTTAGACTTGAGTGAGCTAACATTCAGCCAATCACAGCGCGAAGCATCTATTGGGCGCGTCTGCCATGAGCTTCAAATCTTTTGTTGCTCTTGCGAATTTTCGTCTTTGTTTAGTCGCTTTGCTGTTTGGCCGTCTAATGCACCCCAGAAAAAAAGCAGAGGACTACATCATTTTTTTTCAAACACACACTGTTACAGTATGTCGCGATGACATGAATCACACGTAAAGTTTCCTTATTATGATTTAACCTACTGTAACGCTGTAAGAAGTGTAAGACAACAGAACCCGTATGGACCTCGTCACGTCGCGACGGATTGTGCCGAGTGTGTGTTAAATGCTCTCCTACCTGTTGCTTTGGATAAAAGCGTCTGTTAAATGAGGCATAACAGATTATTCCCAGCAGGCACACGTCATAAGACGTTGATATTTGGTTAAATTTTGGTTGCGACGTCGGGTGACCAAAATTCAATGTAAATTCAACATCTAATGTCAATGTTAAATTGATGTCCAATACCGAATACATTGATTTAGGTTTTATTGATATATTTTTTTATAAAATGTCTGTTGTATAAAATTACTGTAGGCTATATGTAATCTGTTATATTCATTGAACACTTTTTTTGGTCCAACTGTTAGTAAGATAAAAGTTAGGCCTATTGTTCAAGTGTAGTTTAACTGAAATATTGTAAATATCATAAAATATCTTTATTTCATAAAAATAAAGTATAGATGTCCACAGTTGTCTGAAAGTCCCAAGTCCTGCAATATTTTTTTTATTTCGAGTATGATTTCACAAAAATAGGTTGCTGTAAACTATCATTGCATGTTCCCAAATTTGGCACTAGGGTGCTGTAAAATGCCAATTGCTATTCCATCTAGAATTTATTATTATGAACATCAACTTTCAGTCCCTCCAGAAAAACGCGATTATGCGATCGCATGATTCAATAATCAGCCAAAGTCCGCATATTTATGCGGGGGCATTTTTTCAAATAGGCCTACGCCGCACTTTTGCCGTATAAATTGCCGATTTCCACGCAGAATATGCGGGGCTTGTATGATTTCATAATCCCCGCATTTTTGTTGCAAAAAAAAGTCACATACATCTTAGCAGAAAGTTGAAAAATGTTGCGTTTGCTTCACACGAGAGCAGCCGTTTCCCCCTGTTGCCATGGGAACGTTATGAAGTGACGTAATTACGCGACATAAACATCATTGAAAAAAAAAACTGTAAAACAGGAAACATTTTTTTCATATTTTATTTATTCATTTTTACTGAAGTTGTAGCATATTCCTTTTGTAAAGCTACAGAACTTGTTTGACTCAATGTTTTGTAAGTTTGAGCCATGTGTTTATTAAGGTCTGAAATAAAACAAGATTAAATATTCCAGCACTTTCTGTGATGTAGTATGTTTGCTTATCATAGGAAGTAATAAGAAATAGCTCTTTACATTAAGGTAGTAGCCTAGTGAGAACAGGGTGTTGGGGAATCACTTTTTCTCTCTTTTTCATCAAACCGCAGTTTTTGTAAGTTCCCGCAATTTCATCACATAAAATTGCAAATATCCTGCATATTCCATCGCCGCATAATCAAGGATTTTTGCCCGCAACAATCACAAAAAAACTCCGCATTTTTCTGGAAGGACTGACCTTTGGGTCACATCACCACACCATTTTGTCCCCCCCACTTTTATAATGGCTGCTACGCCCCTGCCCACGGGAATCCCGTGACCCGTGGGATTCCCGAAAAAATGTCAGCCTCTAGTGTGTGTGTCTGTCTGTCTGTCTGTGTGTGTGTGTCTCTGTGTGTGTGTGTGTGTGTGTGTGTGTGTCTCTCTGTGTGTGTGTGTGTGTCTCTCTCTCTGTGTGTGTGTGTGTGTGTGTGTGTCTGTGTGTGTTTGTAAGTGACACAGATAATCGCCCATTTTAGCTGAAACCATGCTGCCCATTTTACCTCAGTGGGTTAAGGTAAATTGGGCCGCCAAGAAATACATTACTTTTACAAAAAATATGTTCATATACCAAACTAACAACATTATTTCTGATTAATGCCATCACGACAGATATTATGTATAGTTTTTTATGTGCATGTTTTTTTTTTATAGACTTATCATCCTTATAATAGTTTAGTTAGATTTGGTATGCCAGGCTACTTACCATGCAGCTTTCTGGTGTAGTCTTGATTTGAATTATTCCCCCGCCCACCATAGCAACCATAAACCAATCAAATCACCTGTTACTTGTCAAGCACAGTTATTACAACAGTTTGAAATCCTTTGCAGTCATTGGCTGTAAATTCCAGAGGGGCTGGGACCAAGGCCGTAACCAGGGTTTGAAAATTAGTGAGGTCCGGGGTGAGGTGTAAAGCATTGTGCTATAATAACATCCACAAATGCAACTCATACACTCCGTATAACCTAAACTTTAAAATAGACAGACATGTAGATGTTTGTGAAATATTTTTTTTATTCAATATAATGTTTTACATTTTACAGTCATGTTACAAACTATTTACAGGCTATTTGCTATAGCTTGTGTGTGTGTGTGTGTGTGTGTGTGTGTACTACTCTTCAATCCTTGGCTCACTGAAATGACAAAATAAAAAAGACAGATTCAGACTTCAGACATATAGTTTATAATCAGTGCAAAAGCAAAAGGGAAATGAATGTTGGATGACTATACTCTACATAACATGCATTACCTTTCCATTGAAGGCTAGCTGAATCCTCCTGTGGCCAGAGGCATCCCATCGTCTAAGGACTCTCTCCTTGTCCAGCTTAATTTTTTGATGAACATGCATCAACGCCAGTCCTGTGAGCCTTTCACTAGACATGGAAGATCTCAGCCATGTTTTGAGCCTTCGCATTGCAGAGAATGATCTTTCACATTCGCATGTTGTCACAGGAAGTGTAAGAAAAATTTTCAGCATGCACTGGATGTTGGGGAAGAAGGCCATCTGTGTGATTTTCAGAGTTTCCAATGCTGATGCAGGCAGCACCCCATCTACAGAGAGAAACTTGTGCCTCCAGCATTCTATTTCCTGCTCTGCTGTGTTTGGGTAAGGTAGGTCCTCATGGTACCACTTTACCAGTCTTTTCTCTCTTTCTTCTGTGAGCTTCTTCAAAGCGTTTGGTACCAGGTAAGCTGCTAGTAATGCAGGCTCATTACTTTCAGAGAATCTCTCATCCAGCTCACTGGTTATGTGATCTATGAAGGGATAGAAGAGATTCACCCGATAGTGGTGTTCCACTGACTCTGTGGATATGTTTGGTCTGTAATTCTGTTTTACAGACACTCTACGCTTTGCTGGGACCACATCAACTGAATTGGCCAATGCTGTGGCTTTTTGAAAACATGGACTGAATCCTTGCTCATTTCTTTGGTTGGCTATGACTTGCCGTACATTTCTTGCCTCCTCGTATGCTGTGATGATGTCCAAGTTGGTAGACTGCAGCTGTTTGGTTAGAGGTAGCATATAACCCAGCACTTTGTTGGCTATTACAGCTGTAATGATGGTCTCAAATGTCCCAATACTATGCCGGAGAGTACTGGCCTTTCCAGAGGTGGTAGTTACTTCTGCCTCCATGGTCTCCAACACAGAATGTATAGAAGTGAACTTCTCCACAAAAGCACTCAGTGTGTTTGCTCTGCTACCCCATCTAGTGTCTGACATAAGTGGGATCCCTGCTGTTCTTGGTTGCCCTTCTCTTGTACTCTCTGCCCGCAGGGCATCTTTCCTGGCCCCTGTGGCTGAGAAGAACACGGCAATTTTTTCTATGATGGACATTGTGTTTCTCACTAAAGGAAGATCAGAACAACCATGCACCACAACCAAATTAAGTGCATGGCTCCTACAATGGGTGTACACTGCCCTGGGGTACAGTTCCTTGATTCTCTTTTGTACCCCACTCACTTTGCCACTCATTGTAGAGGCCCCATCATAGCCCTGACCCCTTAGGAAAGTTGTCTGAAGACCCCACTTTGTCAGCTGATTGAGAATGGCTGAGGTTATTGTTGCTGCATCTTGTTTGGGCAAGGGACAGAAACCGAGAAAATCCTCCTTTATCTCTAGGTTTTCTTCCTCCTCATTGACGTAACGGACACATATGGACATCTGTTCAGTCCCACTTATATCCAAGGACTCATCGGCTAATACAGTGAAGTACCTGGCTGCCTGTATCCTTTTGATTAGGGTCCCTCTGATTTCCTCTGCACAACATTCAATAAGCTCATTCTGAATTGCGGGTGAAAGGTATATTGCATTTTTGGGTGCAGTCTGCATGTGTTGCTTTAAGGCCACATCAAATTGTGCTTTCCAGTTAATGAAGTGGTTAAAGTTTCCATTCTCACTGTCCCCTTCCCAGCTCCCGCGGAATGCAATATTTCGCTGGCCAAGACACACAATTATGTCAATAATAGATAGAAGACTGTTACGATTTGCAATGACCTTTTCTTCATACTTCTGGCTGATAATTGAACTAATATCCTTTCTCTTTTTTTGGATAACAGAAAGGAAGTTTTCTGCCTTTTCTGTGGATTTTCTGTGTCCTTCTGTTAAACAGTGTCTTGGGATGATTCCTCTCTTTTCACCCACAGCATTCTTCCAGTCAGTGAAGCCCTTCGTAAGAAAACTAAAGTTTGAGCCCTTTAACTTATTAAAGCTGAGGCAATGAGCACAATATGCTGAATCCTCAAATGGTGAGTAGCGAAGCCATTCGTACTTTTTCTCCCACTGGACATTGTATCTTAGTTGTTTTGCGCCAAATGTACGATAGGGATAGATATGTTGCTCTGGTGGTATCCATCTATTTTGGAGCAAACAGGCTTTATCTCCATCTGTGAGTCTCTCCTCCTTAATTATTTTATTCTTTATTCTCACAGGGTCAAAGGGATGTAGAGTCCCATCTTCAGTGTTCTCGCTGCCCTGTTCATCACTAATGTCATCCTCATCTAAGTTCCTCTGCTCTCTGTCCTCCTTCTCATCTCTATCCTCTTCCTCTCTGTTGCTCTCCTCCATCTTGTTTCGATCTCTATCTTCCTCTCTGTTGTTCTCTTTTGTCTCCTCATCTCTATACTCTTCCTCTCTGCTGCTCTCCTCCATCTTGTTTCGATCTCTATCTTCCTCTCTGTTGTTCTCTTTTGTCTCCTCATCTATATCCTCTTCCTCTCTGTTGCTCTCTTTTAGCTCCCTCTCATCTATATCCTCTTCCTCTCTGTTGCTCTCCTCCATCTCGTTTTGATCTCTATCCTCCTCTCTGTTGCTCTTTTTTGTCTCCTTCTGATCTCTATCCTCTTCCTCTCTTTTGCTCTTCTCTCTGTCCTCATATTCATCATCCTGATATTTCAATTTAGGCTTTTTTTTAAGAAAAACATCTAATGTATTTTGCCGGAACCTTTTTGCCATTCTACACTCTCTCTGTTCTGTCTGTTTTGGAGGATAAACATTGTCAAATTAGACCTTTATTGCATCACAATTTGTAATGTAACAATACTGCTTACTGTAATAGATTTCCATAATAAACATTGCTATAAGGATAAGTAATAATAACTTTGTCTGTGCTCTAACGCAGTGGTTCTCAAGTGGTTACGCGATTGGACCCACATTTCCCCATGGACATTAAGCTGCAACCCTTTTTTGCTTAAAAGAATTTGACATATATATATATATACATATATATATATATATATATATATATATATATATATATATATACACATACTGTATATAATAATGACACATACTGATGAGTATGTACACTCTAAAAAATGCTGGGTTGTTTCAACCCAAATTTGGGTCAAATATGGACAAACCCAAATGTTGGGTTAAAATGTAATTTACAATTTTAACCCAACTTCAACTTTCACTTTCAACTGTAAAAATCTAAATTTTTTACCCAACATTTGGGTTTGTTCATATTTGACCCAAATTTGGGTTGAAAAACCCAGCATTTTTTAGAGTGTATGAGATATAAGGTATTTGGTAAGGCTAGTAATAGCAGTTCCAAAATAGTTTTGTTAATATGTTTTTTACATTTAGAAATATAGTAGGCCTACAAATACACGGTGACAAAAAAGTGGCATTTTGTAGTTAAACAAACAACTGTTACCATGGTAAATACACAATATTAACATGAGCTGTTGAACCTGACCACTGATCCTGATGAATAGCGGCGCGAACATTGAATGAACACACCTGCATGTCATTCTAAGCGAATGCATGAAGTTAGATCATTTATTGGCACTTTTTGATTTTGTATTTTTAATGATTTACTATTTTACATCAAACTACGAATATGATGTTGCATCTGATCATGCTTGTAGTTTATTTTCTTTTCTTTTCTTTATAATGAAGTGACATACGCGCGCTCCCGCATATGCGCGTGTAATTGAAGAGTGCGCGCAACAAGCACAGTATGTCAGGACAAGAAAGTTCGGGTTTTTTAGGTGAGAGACTTTTTATTTTGTGACAAGTTATAAAAAATAACGTTAGAATAATTACACTAACATATAACTTGACATTGAAAACATCTCATCTGACCGTAGGTACTAAATGAGGACGTTTTTCTCAGGCCCTGAAAGAACAGTCAACCGCTTTCACGTCTTTCACAAAAAAAGTCTACCGGCAGAAAAACAGAATTGCGTTTGTTGTTTCTTTGACTGCACACTCCGTGACCCACTCAAAACCTTTTTGCGACCCACCAGTTGAGAAACACTGCTTTAATTAATGTTTTTATGATGACTTTGTGAAAGGTTAACTAAACAGCTTCAGCCGTCTTCCTGCTGGCCAGTATTTGGCATATAAAATTCTGTAACATACAGATCATTGCTATTATTTTTGATAGGGTTATACATTATTAACAGATAATCACGATGATCATTGCCTTGTCTTACCGAATCTGGAATCTTCCTGTCAGCAATTACAGTTTGTTTGTAAGCTTTTTTTTTTATTAATGCCGGTAGTGAAATGTTGCCAGATATTGCTACGAAAAAGAAGCAAAAAAAGTAATAATAATAATAA
This sequence comes from Rhinichthys klamathensis goyatoka, assembly GCF_029890125.1. Classification (NCBI taxonomy): domain Eukaryota; kingdom Metazoa; phylum Chordata; class Actinopteri; order Cypriniformes; family Leuciscidae; genus Rhinichthys; species Rhinichthys klamathensis. The sequence continues at coordinate 494,147 of NW_026606569.1, forward strand.
TCCGAAATAAGTTCAATGCTTGAGTTTTGGAATTAAGATTAATATATCACGAACACTAAAATGCAACTTTCCACTTTAATAACTTCCTAAAGTGTGACATTAAATCAGAAAAACAAGTCCAGAAGACAATACTGCCACCTTTCCATTAGGTGGATCTGGTAGGATCTGGCACCCGCGCCCTTACTCACAAGCATAGCTCACAACGCGCTCTCAAGCCCCGTTCACAGCGCGCTAGATTCTCGCAGCAAAATGAATTGCAAAAACTCATCTGAGGTGTTTTAAACAGCTAATTAATCACTCAGAGAGCTTAAAAAAAAAAAAAAAAAAAAATTGGAATGTAAAAAAATAACCGAGGTCCGGACCTCGGTGACCTCATAGCTGGCTACGGCCATGGCTGGGACCCTCAAACCTTAAATGGCCCATTTTACCTGATATCACCCTATGTAATTTTATAAACTTTTTATATATTTTTTTTTAATTAAAAAAAAATGCTTTGTATACATCTAAAATACATTTCGTTAGTGCACCCCGGCATTAAATGACTAAATAAAATAAAATAAAATAAAAGTGCAGTGTTTTTAATAGAGCGGCTGAGGGAATTTAGAAATTTAAAAAATAAAAATACAATAGCCTATCTGGATGTTGGCATATATTTTAAATAGCCTACACACTCAGGATGTCCGTGTCTTTTTGACACCATGGGAAATGAATGGAGAACACAAACGATAACTTGTCATAGAAATCACAGAAACATGGACAATGACGTTGCAACACAATGCACAATTTAAAAATAAAAGTTTTTTTTTTTTACAAACATTTATTTCACGTTAATGTTTGTTCACTCATTGCATTTTTACAATGGGGTACGTTTGTTGTTAAACATTTACACAACACAAGGAAGCTTGATTTCAATCTTTTAATTAAATTGAAAACAGTATAGCACAAATAAATAGGCTAACAATAGCAAAAGAAAAGTTTTGGATAGGTCTAGTATTCAGAAATACAGAATATAAATAAAGTAGCAGAATCAACTGTAAAATAACACTGGGTAGTATTTTTAGTCATGAAAAGTTAAGGATTTTTAATAAAACTCAAGAGATGGTGGATGTGTGAAATTTCATGATTTATGAGTGAAGTTAGTAGTCTAGTAGAATTTTCTAAGAAATATTTCGCTATCTAAACGTTAAAGATTTTCTGACACTCATGCATGTCTATTTCCCTGGTAAATAAAACGCATGTGGACTGATATTTTTACAATGTCTGGACTCCTTTATTAATGGAGTATATAAACAGACGTTTCAATATATTGGTATTAAAGGCATTTTCTGAGAATTTATATTTCAAGTTTTTACTGCAAATGTCGAAATGCGCGCTCTTTGGTCCATCAGTGCTCGAGTCACCATATATCGGAAAACGGGTCAGACATAATTCTGACCACTTATTAAGTTTTGTTTTAAGTGAATTTCGTTTTGTATAAATTGTATCTTCATTTTAATCAATATTTTCATCAACACATTGACTGGATTAATAAACAAGTCTGCTAGACTAACGTCGATCATAAATCATGACGATTCACACATCCACCATCTCTTGAGTTTTATTAAAAATCTTTAACTTTTAGGTATAGCTAAATATGTTTTAGTAATTCTGTAATTACACTAAGGTTAGATTTCATTGAAGGTAAATTGGAGCGGCCACACTGAGCTGTGCGTAACGCCCACAGACGTGAAGTGAACGAGACAGAGGCTGTCCGGTACTGTCTGTGGCGATGCATGTGCAAAACAGATTTAACTAATCAAAGTCAATCAGGATACATAACGCAGCCTTCTATAGGCCAACACTAAAAAGTGACTGTTCTTTTGGGACTGTCCCCCCCCCCCCCCCCTCACCCCTCCCCCTCCCCCTCCCTCACCCTCACCCTCACCCCTCACCATATAGTTCCAACGTCACTGGGCATGAAGAAGACTGACATGAAGAAGAGCTAAATTCGCGAGATGGACGTATGCGCATATTTGTTCGGTGTTTTCTTTCTAAACAGTTATATGTTTATGTGGTATTTTTCATGTTTTCATCACGCAATCATGTTTTTGATGCGGTGGTGACGCGTTCACGTTACATGTGAATTATCAATTATCAAAAGAATAGGCTTTTTAAAGTAAGATTTGTTCTTAGAGTTTTTAAGGGATATTGCGTCTTGTAGACACAATCCAATGCAAATGATGTTTTCTTTTTATTCCTTCTGAGCAGATAAATGGAAGGTCTTATGAATTCCACATTAAATTTTAAAAAGGAGCCAAAACGTAATGAAAGTGGGCTACCTAAACAAAACCTGCATGGGCCCAAAGGTACAAAACCTGCTCTGGGCCCGAACGGGATGGGCCATCATGGGCTTAATGTGGGCAGCCCGCTAGTGTGGGCGGCTCACAGATAGCCCGCGGTGAGCCCAAAGCTGTGGGCCTCGCCTGGGCAAGCCCGCACTGGGCCTGTTTAGGTTTGGCGTGGGCTGGCCCTAGCCCACTGTGCCCACAAAAAGGCAGCATGTTTGCAGGGATGTTATTTATGTGCGAATACATTTATGCCGAGGAAAGTCCCGCGTTTTTATTGAACCTGGTTTGCAAACAAGCTGATAATAAAAACTGGGAATTCGTTTCATTTTGCGAACCGCGTTCATTCTGTTCATTTCTGGCAACCGGTGTTTTTGCATTAATTCATGTTTTAGAATAAAATGCAGGTAAATGGACTGGGTGATTTATGAAGTGTGTAATATGTCGTGTAATATTTGGGGGAGCAGCAATGCACTATGACGAGAAAAATATCATTAAAGTGTGTTGTGCTGTGACTATATTATCAGCTTATGAGCACAAGTTAACATGAGCCGATCCCTTCCTATAATGAACCAAAGAATACTTTTGAATGATTTCTACATTAATAACCCCTTATATTATGTTAACGCAATAGTTCATCGTAATAAGACGTTGGAACATTTTTTTAAGCAGTTTGAGTCCCGTGACAAGCAAGACTTTAAGTTAACAAACGTTTGCCATAACAAGTACTAGAATGACTTAATTGTTAGTCTTCTGCTGTCTGTGTTCCTGTCTGAGAGATCATCTGACTGCTCCGTGTTTTCCAGTTTCTTCCTGTTCTGAGATTCCTGAGAGTCATATTGTTCATTAAACGTTATTGCACTTGCAATTGCTTTCGTCTTATTTATCATTACAGAAAGATCATTATTCTTCAACCATAAAGTTGATGAGACTAAATCGTTACTTTTGTTTTGGCATACAATCTAAATTAATAGCTTTGAATAACGGTTATCTGTAAATGGGAGTCACCGGTGTCATGGGGTTTACCATTAGTAAAACATTTTCATGAAAAATGTATTTTTACAAAATGGACCCAAACCACACCTTGTCAATCGTGGTATACTAACTAAATTAAGTAGTTTAATCCATACGTATTCTAGGTTATTTTTAAATATTTATATTTGGTAGCTAAACATCGTATTTTAAATGGGGAATTAAATTAAATGCATTTTCCCTCTGTACACTTCTGTGAAGCTTGAAGTTCTAATTAATTAATTGAAAATCAAATAGTCACATTGATGGGTCAAGAAGTCGTAATTGTTCAAATAACATAGTTTTATTTTAAAATGTAAAGAAATTGTAACCCTAAAGTGTTTAAGTGTGATATTTCTGCAATGGCTAGTGACAGAAAATGGACATTTCCATAGAATGACCCAGAAATGATTTTGCATAAATTTAACCTATGCTATTATTTACAGCATATGTTAAAAAAAAACTTTACAATTTTTAAGCAAAAACTGTGCTTAGTCGGCTTAGATCTTATTTACTCACCCGCAAGATGTATTCATGTTACCGCGCAACTCTTTAACCGTTTACACCATCAAAACATTTTAAATTGCAGCATTTCGGCAATATACCTCTTATTAGCCTACGGTAATTTCAGGCTTTACGTCAGCAAATGACGGAGGCATTGTGAGAGTGAGAGTGAGAATTTGAATTTAAAAAAAAAAAAAAAAAAGACTTTATTACAATTTTTCACATGAAACAAATCAACAGTACCGTTTATACCACAAAAAAAAAATCTACATTAGAAGAGAAAAAAATATTTTTCCATCAATAACAGAGCACAGAACCTCATTCATTTCATAACATCCATGGAACTGTAAAAACGAAAATCAATGAGTATTCTGGATTTGGCTAAAAACAAGATATTAATATATTGATCTGCACCCATTTCTATTTTTTTTTTTTTTCTACTGGTATAGATTGCAATCTTTGCTTGACCTATAAGAAAATGTAAAACCTGACAAATAAACCTATTTCTTCTAACATATTTAAAAACAATAAATACATCTATAAGAGATTCATTAAAAATATAAAATAAATTATGTAATAAACTAAACAACCTTTCCAGTCTAAAACAGTCCATATAAGCATGAAAAACTGTTTCTCTCTTTAAACTAAACGGGCATTCTGCAGTGACATCAGGATTTAGAACTGAAATAAAAGCATTAACTGCTATTGCACCATGTGAAAGTCTCCAGTGTATGTCCCCAACTCTTTTACTTAAGGGTGGCTTATACAACGATCTCCATTCTGGTTTATAATCATCACAGTTTTAAAACATTACGCCATGGTGTATCAACCCTCTTATCAAGCATTGTTTTTAAAAAAAAAAACAAGAACACAAGCTTTATAAAAAGGATTTACCAGTACTTAAAAAAAAATAAGACAGTGATTTTCCTGTCTTAAAAACACTCCTGATACATCAAACACAGGAAAAATTAAAAACTCAGATAATACATTAGGAATACTTTTTCATTAGGAACATTCACAAAATGTTAGGAACACAGACTCAGAGCAACTTTCTCTTCCCAAAGTCTGATCCTGTCAAGTTACCTCATACTTTGGAAGCCACAAGTCTTTGCAAAAACTGTAAACGGAAAGCTGCTGCTCTTTGCTCTTCGATTGCCAAGTCGACCTTTAATCTTTTCAAGGCTTTCTCCCATACAGGAGGAAGGGAAAAAGAACCATTTTTCCAATCCCCTATTAGCAGTGCTTCACTTTTTTTCCAAATTAAATTTAGCAGAGAAAATTAAAAAAAATTTTTAAATCAAGTACACTTGAAAAGGAGGTATGAGAGGGATGTGTAGGTGGCTTGAGACCAGTGGAAGTGTCGGTAAGAACAATCCTGTCCAGTCACTTTAATTACACAGAAGACTTTCTTTATTAGGTGTGTGTGTGTGTGTGTGTGTGTGTGTGTGTGTGTGTGTGTGTGTGTGTGTGTGTGTTTCTAGGAGGGAAAAGATATGGGATAAAATAAGCTACATGGTGCCACAAGACCTTAGAATGCAGGACATTAGCTAGGTAGCCGACAAACAAAGTCAATACATAAATTCCCTCTGCCCCATACTTAATAAACTGATAATGCCTATAAATACTCAAATGCACATATTCTTACAACTACCACAGTGAGTCACACATGAGCAATATAAACCGTTCAATCTAACAGTACATTTAAACAGACAGCCTGAAAGGGATGCAAGGTTTGTGCACATTTCTCATAATTAACTTAACATATCAAAGGAGAAACGCATGGAACTTACATAGTTCAATAACGCACACAAGGCATGAGGCACGGCATTTCCAGCAACACACAAAGATTCCTCCATGTGGCATGAACAAAGAGAGAGGGCTGTGTGTACAGGTGCTGTCGTCTCCTTTGGATGCGGACTAACTTAGCGCACTACCGCCACCCTCCAGATAAATTGTGCTCGATCATCACTATGGCTTACAACAAAAACTACACTCTGTCAATGAGTCCAGTGTTCTTTAAAAATTCAAACATATATTACTCTATGATCGGAAGCCTTAGACAAAATATCTCTAAAGATAAACCTTTCCCCACCGCCCTCTATTTTCCTTTTAATTAAAACCCTTTCTCGATTACATTTCTTACACATCATAAAGACATGTTCCACTGTTTCTGGCACATTACAAATCTCGCAATTTCCTGACTTATGTTTTCCGATTAGCTGTAATGTTTTGTTTAGTCCAGTGTGCCCTATTCTCATTCTTGTAAAAATTTCCTCTTCTCTTCGACACCTTATTACCAGACGCCCCTGACCAACCTCAGGATTTATAATGTAAAAACCCCTCCCTTTATCTCCCCGATCCCATTTATCTTGCCACAACTTTTTAACATGTTTTTTAATCATTGACTTAGCTTCTGATTTTGATATTTTACACAGAATGGACACATTTGTCGCTTTCAAAGCCTGTTTAGCAAACTTGTCTGCCAACTCATTACCAACCATACAGTACCTACATGGGCCGGAACCCAAACAACCTTTACATGCGTCCCCCCATTTTGAATACTATGAAGCAAAGTCAATATCTCACACACAATATCATGCCTTTCACTCGAGTTACCTAATTGAAAATTTTCTAAGGCTGACAACGAATCCGAACATACAACTACTCTCAGTGGTTTAATTTGTTCTACCCACTGCAACGCCATTACAATTGCTATCAGCTCTGCCGAGTTCCCTGTTTCTGGTTGCTTTGACCCATCAGTAAAAATTTGCACATACCCATAATAGTTATCCACATACCTCATAGCCATTTGTCCACTATCCCCCTTATAATTTATCTTTTCATGCAAAGATATATCAACGTCTGGAACCATTATCAGCCACGGTGGATAGACTACAGATGGACAAAATTCAAAATTTTCTACAGCCGCTTCCTTTACCTTTTCATGTATACTTGCACTAAACGACTCTTTTACTTTTTGCCTGCTCCCATGTTGAAATGAGGACACTTTTAGTTGGATGGTCTTCCATATGCCCCTTTAAATGAACAGAATAAGACAATGACATTTGCAGTCGCCTCAACTCAAATGGCATTTCACCTACTTCAACCTGAAGCGCTGATATAGGGGAGGTTCTCATTGCTCCTGAACTCTGTATAACATCAATTCTTTAATTGGTCAATTTAATCAATTCTTTAAACTGCTTCTTTAATTCAGACTTTGTCGCAGACCCATAAGCCATGTACCCGAAGTCAACAATAGACCTAATTAATCCAACATATAATCTTTTCATTGAAGTCATATCTGCTCCCCACTCCTTATTGCACAAGCACCTAATTATGTTAATGACTTTTTTACATTTGTCAACTACCTTTTCAATATGATTATGCCAGGTAAGCTTAGAATCAAAATGCATACCTAAAAATCTCATACAATTTACTCTTTCTAAATCTCTATCTCTACGTCTCTAATTGAAATTTAAACCGTTCTTCCATTTTTTTTTAAATGAGAAAAATACTACCTTGGTTTTCTCAACAGAGAACCTGAATCCCCATTTTCCAGCCCATTCTTCTACAGGTGCTGTCTGTAGTGGTGGCCAAATGAAGCTTTTGTGAAGCACTGAACCACTTGAGCCAATTGGTTCGAAAATGGGTTCATTACTCGAAGCTTCAGTTGCAGCGACCTCTCCTGGCGAAAAGCAAGGCTGCAGTCAAAGTAATCAGTGAGCAGTATTGGAGAAACTACTTTAGTTCTGAAGCATCTTGGCTAAGATCACCCTTGGATTTTTAACTATATTTCCTTTGAAAACTCTTTGATGCACACACTAATGCTGAGCATAATGTTCTATTTACAAATAAAAATTGATAAATGTATGTTTTGTCTTATTTAGGAGAGAGTGCTGGGAAAATATGGCATAGGTTGGGTGTGCTTGTGTAACTATGGCAGGGGGTGATTTTTGGGATGGGGAACACTCAAAGATTTTTATTGAGGTACATTATTTTTTCAACAGTTTTTGGACTGAGTCGGTTTCTTTTTTTGCTCACAACCTCTCCAGACTTGGAAAACACTCGCTCACAAGGAACAGATGATGCTGGCGAACATAATTTTTTTTTTTTGCAAGATTAAACAGATGAGGGTACACATTTTGATGGTTTTGTACATTGTTTAGAGTGGTTATAAAGACTAAAAGGCGCTCAAAACTGTTTCAACCTATCACCTGTCAGAATCGAGACGCGCCGTTCCAGTGAATCACCTGATTGGACCGCAAACCAGTCAGATGATTCATTCAGGCAATGAAGCATTTGCTGCTTCGGACGTCATATGTCACATGATTTTTTTCGCACCAAAGCAAGCTTTGAAGCAGTGGTTCTCTAGGTTTGTAGTTCAGGGTTTCGAAGCACGTATCAAAGCTTCAGCGTCACACTGCCATCACTAGCTGTCTGTACAGGTGCTGTCTAATAAAGTCTGTGGCTGATTGAAGCTAATTAGTTGAAGGTGTGGCGAACAGCATGGGGAACTGCAGGACAGAGGGGAAAACTTCCAAACAACACTCATTCAAACCTGTACATCACTCTGTTGACTAACAAACACTAAAACATCATCAGCATATGCAGAGACTCTTATACTTTTTCCAAAATCAGTCAATTTAAAACCTTGTACATTTTTTCTCAATTGTTGCTAGCGAATATAGTATTCCAGAGAGCGGGCATCCCTGCCTCACTCCTCTAAAAACTTTAAAAGGAATGCATAAGCCACCATTATTTTTTTTTAACATTTATTAACGTTTAACGTTTATTAAACATTTTAGTTATTTCAAACAAAACATACTAAAACAAAAACAAAGCACAGAGAACAATATTAATAACCATATCTATGGGCATGTGGACAATTTACATATGCATCTCGTCATATGGTTGTACATACATTTAATCCATTTTGTGTTTATGACCTTTTAATCCTTTTTAAACAGGTGCCATTGAGACAAAACCTCAATCTCTCTAGTTTCAGATATCAGAGATTTCCACATCTGGGTAGAGGGGGCATCGCTACCAACCCATTTGGCCATTATAGTCTTTCGAGCCAGCATCAGGAGAAACTGAACAGTCTCTTTGTGAGCTCTCAGAGGTTTAGGTATAAGCCCTGGTTGGCACATGAGTGGGCTGAGTGGGGCTGTCTGTCCGATCACCAAACTGATTTCACTACATACTGCCTGCCAGATACCTTGATGTCCTTGCACTCCCGAAGACAATGATATCTAGTGCCTTTCGCTGAGTTACATTTAGGACAGTTCGGAGAAACACCTGGAGTGTACTTACTGTATATATAAGGTGATATATAAACATTATGTAGAATACTGAACTGCATTTCTTTGTATCTATTACAGATTGATATTCTAGAGGGCAGTTTTACCATTTCCTCCCACGACTCAGAGTCAATTGACATTTTAAGCAGCATATTCCAAGTTGTTCGTAAGTGTCTCAGTTTGTCTACCATTAGAGTCTGTAACTCAGAATAGAATCTAGACACAAAACGTCCACGTTTCCAACAGTCCAGTAGGGTTTTTCAAGCAAGTAACAGTTCGTTGGTAGCTCCAGAGATCCAGTCTTTGATTTTACGTAATGCCTGATCTGGAGATACTTGTAGAAATCTTTGGCAGGTATATAATAAATTGAGATCTTATATCTTCAAATGTCTTGAATTTACCTTTGTCCCACAGATCATACATTCTCCTAATACCAGTTTCTTGCCATGACTTGAGATTGAGACCAGCGCCCTCTGCTGTTAAATCTGGGGTATCTACCAGAATTGCAAGAAAGTTAAGGGCCTGAGACTTCCCAAATAATTTCTTCAAAATACTCCATGTCTTGATAAACATTATTAATTAGGTAATTGTCTTTAAAAGCAGGTGGCAGTTCTCTTGCATGTTCATCTAATAAGTTTATAAGACAGAAGGGTTGGCTAATTACTTTTTCAATCTCAAGCCAAGGTGTCACATCATATTCAGTTGCCCACACTGAAACAATTCTAGCATGAATAGACAGTACATAGTTCTCAATCTTTGGTAAGCCCCACCCAACCTGTTGTTTTGGAAGTTGTAAAGTATCCATTTTAAGCTTAGGTTTTCTGCCTGCCCAGATAAAGTCTGATATCAGTTTACTAATGTCCTTAACCCTCTGGGGTCCAAGGTGTTTTTTGGGTCCTTGAGATGTTTTGACATACTCTGACATTTGTGCTTTTTTCAGTTGCTTATAAAGATATTACTGGCAAAGGTGTAATTACACTATATTTAGCACAAACAGGGCTACCATAATGTGTTATCAACATGTATGTACATTTTTGTATTTTTGAGAGAATATTGTTTATGCGTGGTTATTGAAAAAACTAAAACTTAAAGTTTCTGAAATAAGGCCACAAAACACATACTAAATATCTGTCCACAAGACTTTTGACTAATGGATGTTGTGGCCTAGAGTTTTTTCTTCAAAATGATCTGAAAATCATCCTGCCTTATCATTCCGTAAAACAATAGATTGGTTTAAATTTAAAAATGACACTTTTTGTTTGGAAAGGCAATATGCGCAGGGGTGTGACCTGCTGTGATTCACACCTGAGAAGACAATGGCCCGCATAATGAGCGCATAATGGGGCTGCATACTAATGACCCTTTCATACAGGTGTGTCACTGAGCCACAAGAATGCAATGACAATATATATATATATATATATATATATATATATATATATATATATATATATATATATATATATATATATATATATATATATATATATATATATATATATATATATATGCCTATATAATACAAAATTGGTTCACAGTTCCAATTATTTATTTATTTTTCAAATTGTGCTTTCAAATTGTATAATATCAAATGTAAAAATTTCTAGTAATTGTGCAGTTAATTATCATACTGTTTTTACAGAAAGTTTGGGAATATATCCCAAATGTGTCACTAATAAAACACAATACAAATAATTTAAAGAGGAGGCTTATATTGAGCTTTTAAGATTTACCTAAGATTTATTTATATGTAGCCTACATATATTTTTGCTATTTTAATAAAAAGGTTACAATTACAACAACAATTAAAATTTTAACTATATTTCAAATGTAATCTTTCTTTGTATTATATACTAAAGTATACATTTTATCATACATATTTCACAGTTGCGGATTAATTAGTTTGAATATAGCCTACAATCGAACAAACACTATAATAACATCTTAGCAAACAAGCTTATTTGATGTGGCAGTATTTTACAGTAAAAACGACATCTTGTCTTTCATATGTAACACATCGTTTTTATGATTAGGACATTAAATGTTAATTTGCAGTTTAATACGTTGCTTATACAAAAATATTTTATTTCAACATATTTCAGTCGATTTTTACTCATCTCAGTATTGGAATATAGTTAGGTAAAAAGCTGTTCATTCATTCACACACAAAAACGCGATTCAAACAGTCTTTTTGTTTACAGACACTATTCCATATCGCGATTAGCACAAAGCACTTGAAAATAAAGAATGTACCTATTTCCTCGGCTGGATCTGTTGCTCCTCCAAATGAAACTACCTGTAGCCTACTTCCGAGGTAATTTTTTCCAGGATTATTATTAAGATAGAACTATTATTCCTCACAGCGTCGTAAATCTGAGTCTCTTTCGTGGGTTATCCAGCTGATGTGGGCGTGGATCGCATTTGTGTTTGAATAGAGCGCGCGCTCTGTGGGCGTGGTCAAATTAACTTTAATGAGCTGAGACGGGAACGACTATCATCTCTCTCTTTTCGTACAGATTACATAAAATGAGAAAAAATTTTTTTTATATAAATTACTTCATTTAAAAGAAGATAATTCAGGCTTCATGCCTGTGTGCCTGTATATCTGTTTGACTGAGTATTTGCAGAGTTACAGATGATTTTTCGGACGCGTTTCAGAATGGACTTCACTGACAGAGAGAACGCAGAACGCGCATCATGTTTATTTTTCTTTATTAGGCGAAAAGCACAACACTTTGTTTTTATTATGAGGTTCCACAAAAAAAATACAAACTTAACAGGATCGAATGATGTACAACACTTATATGTAAGATCAAAATTAACAGAGTAATTTGAGTCTCTTTTGCACTGATAAGGAAAAAAGTGAGCTGGTATCGCCGGCGAGACCGCCGACCCCAGAGAGTTAAGATCATTTGGATTCAAAAACACAAAAAGCATTGACACTGGATAAGACATTTTTGGAAGTAGTACCATTCTAGTAAGGTTAATCCTACCAAGCATTGATAAAGGAAGCTTTTTCCAACTTGTAACTTTTTCTTTTATGTGACTAATTAAAGGATTGATGTTTTCCGCATACAGCTGACCAACTTTGGGTGTGATTTCTATTCCTAGATACTTAAATCCTTTAGGTGCCCAGCGGAAAGGTTTAACATGAGCAGGCTCAACCTGACCACTGTTTGTTAAAGGCATTATTTCTGACTTTTCAAAATTGACCTTATACCCTGATATTTGTCCAAATCCTTTAATACAATCAACCAGTGCTGGAATTTATTTACCAGGATCTGTTAAAGTTAAAAGAATATCATCGGCATATAATACAATTTTGTGCTGTTTTGTTCCTATTAAAGTTCCTCCTATATTTATATTCTGTCTGACGGCTATCGCAAGCGGCTCTATAGCCAGGGAGAACAGCAAAGGTGATAAAGGACTGCCCTGAGCGTTACCGCGTGTAAGTTTAAATGGTGCGGATAAAAGACCATTTGTCAAGACAGAGGCTGCAGGCATCTTGTACAAGATCTTCACCCAACCTATAAAAGTGGATTTAAAACCAAATCTTCTTAGCACTTCGAACATGTAGTCCAGTTCGACACGGTCGAAAGCTTTTTCGGCATCCATTGAAACAATGGCACTGGGCATTTGATGGTAATTAAGATGATTGGTAATATTAATCAAGCGTCTTGTATTGTTTGAGGACAAACGACCCTTAATAAATCCAGTCTGGTCTGTGCTTACTATGTCTGATACAACGCGCTCTAATCTAGTGGCCCGCACCTTTGACAATATTTTCATGTCTACTCCTAGCAAGCTTATCGGCCGATAGGAAGAAGGCAGTTCTGGGTCCTTATCTTTTTTTGGTATTACTGTAATATTGGCAATATACATAGTTCCCGGGAGACTTGTAGACTTGTAGTCGAGACCGCCTAAACCGAGACCAAGACACTACCAAGACCAGATGGTATCGAGACCAAGACAAGACCAAGACCAAGACAGACCAAGTCGAGACCAAGACCAAGTCGAGACTAAGACCGAGACCAAGTCGAGAGACCGGAGGGGAAAAAAACATTAGTGTTGAAGCTAAGCAATAACTTGTCAAATGTTGTTTTGCATTTGCCTGCCTATCTCTGCTGATTTCGAAGTCTCCAAATGAATCCATTCTGCAACTTTTAAATACATAATTATATTTTTAAAAACGAAATTATAGGCTTAAGTGCAGGATCCGAAAGTTGGTCGTTTTTGTCGCTATGGTTACACACACACACACACACACACACACCGTTGGCGGTGCGCTCAAAGTCATCTGTCAGTTGTGCAGTTACCCAAAATCTCCTGAATGAAGGTAAAACCCATCATGTCACTGATATGTGTTTTACTAAATATTAATATATCAAAAACTGTACATGATAGGCCAATGTGTTTTTTAAATCAAGTGATCAAAGTGCTCGTTGCCGCTGCGATCAGTGGCGCGGATACAGTGTTTTCTCGCGTGGCTCGCGCGCACCGCACTGTCTTCACTCGGACGGGCGCTTCAATACGTTGCGGATATCGTCGTGGATATTGTAGTATTGTATTGCTCAATCCCCTGACCACTATGTCGGTCTGAGACAGCGAGACCTAGACAAGACCGAGAGGTCCGAGACCAAGGCAAGACCGAGACCAAAGACCGTCAAGGCCGTGACAAGACCGAGACCACGTAAAAGTGGTCTCGAGACCGGTCTCGAGACCAAGACCGGTCTCGAGACATACATCACTAGAGACTTGAGTGTTCAAAAGATGCATTAAATACTCTCTGTAATAATTTATTAATCTTGCCTTTCAAAACCTTAAAAAACTCAGCGGGATATCCGTCAGCTCCAGGGCATTTGCCCGATTGGAGTGATGAAATGGCTGTATCAATTTCTAACAATGTAATGGGACCTTCCAGTAAGTTAGCCTGGTCTTCGGTTAGTCGTGGTATATTCAAGCTGATTAGAAAGTGTCAATCTTTTAATTTGTCACAATCAGTCTCAGAACTATGCAGTTCCTCATACAATTGTCTAAAACACTCATTAATGTGCTTATTATCCATATGACGCTGACCATTCTCATCCCTAACTGCCGAAATGAAAAATTTAGGGGGAGCATTGTTTGCCAGCCTCGCCAAGAATTTGTTTGGTTTATTGCCAAATTCAATTAGTCTTTGTTGTGCAAATAACATATCCTTCTCAGCTTTCCTTGTCATTAAGTCACTTAACATGTCCATGGATGTCTTTAATTCCTTAAGGACTTTGTCTGATTTTAATGCATAATATTCTTCTTCCAGTCTTTTAATTTTTATTTCAAGGTCATTTTGTAGTATTATTCGTTCCTTCTTTTTACAGCTGGTATATGAGATTATAACCCCTCTCATGTAGGCTTTATAAGCATCCCATACAATTCTAGGGTCAGCGTCCTCTTTGTCATTGATGTTTAAATACAAATCTGTCTGTTCTTCTAATAGTTTAATAAAATTGTCATCAAAAAGTAATAGCCTGTTTAACTTCCAATAAATAGTTCACTCTAGTGGTCTGGGCGGTTGCATCTCTAAACTAACAGGAGCGTGATCAGAAATGGCAATTACTCCGATATCTGACTTCTCCACTAGATGGGCCAAATGCTTTGAGATAAATACAGTATATAGTCAATGCGGGACATTGATGAATGAGGCAAGGAATGAAATGTAAAGCTTTGTGTTGAAGGGTTTAAATGCCTCCAAATATCTAACAGGCCGATTTCCTCTAATGTGTTTTTAAGCGATCTTGCACTTTTAGACTGACTGTTCTGAGCTGGGCTCCTGTCCAAAAAAGGACAAAGAGAGCAATTAAAATCGCCTCCTATCAAAATGTTGGAGGAGTCCATCTCAACAAGTAAGGCAGAAAAATCATCATCATTTACGTTAGGACTATAGATGGTACCCAGCAAAATAATTTCCCCATAAAGCATTCCTTTGGTTAAAACGATTCTCCCCTCTGGATCCTTATATGTGTCTATAACAACAAACGGCAAGTTTTTATCTATCAATATTATTACCCCCCTCTTACTTGTTGAATAAGATGAGTAATAAACCTGACCAACCCACTCCCGGAGATATTTCTTATGTTCATTGTCGCTGAGGTGTGTTTCCTGTAAAAAGGCTATTTGGATTTTGTCCTTTTTTAGACTGTTTGGGATAGCTTTCCTTTTCACTGGATTATTGGATCCCTTAAAATTCCAAGTACAAATTCTAATACTCATTACTAAATATAATATACTTTATGTACTTGATGCTGTATTCAAAAAGGTAGAAATAAGAATGTTTAGTTTAATCCCAACATTTAACACTGCCTGTGCTGATAAAGAAAACATAAAAAAAAAAAAAAAAAATCCAAGCAAAAACAAAACACACAGCTTGGAGTAACAGACAACAACCTAAATATCCACAAACCTATTAAAAGGTGGAAGATACACAAAACAAAAACAAACTTCGTCATACTCTTATTAAGGAGTATCCAACTGGGGTCTTAGCGAGCCAGAAAAAAGAGAATTGCAGGGAAAAAAGAAAACAAAAAACCTTCCCAACTGGGTCGTTGGTCAATGTAACAAGCCATATGATAACACTAATTAAAAAGTGCATTTAAACAGCTACGAATTGAGTGTCTTAACCCACAACAGAAAATAACAGAAAATGAGGCTCAGTATTATTTTGTCATTTGTCATCGGAGCTTATTAAT
The DNA here is from genome assembly GCF_029890125.1 of Rhinichthys klamathensis goyatoka. Taxonomy (NCBI): domain Eukaryota; kingdom Metazoa; phylum Chordata; class Actinopteri; order Cypriniformes; family Leuciscidae; genus Rhinichthys; species Rhinichthys klamathensis. The sequence goes on from NW_026606569.1 coordinate 510,011, forward strand.
AGCCAAACGTTGCTATTACTGGAACATAGTCTAAGTTATTTACCTGTGTTTAATCTCTCAGTCCTTTAATTTAGTTGTTGACGTCTTTCATGTCGGAAAGTGTTTTCGTAGTCCCATCCTGCTGAAAGATCCGTATTACAGCTGGGTACACAAAAGTGTATCTGATGCTTGCTTCCCGTAACCTCCACCGAGCGTTTGCCGACTCTTGCCTCTTCTTGATCACTTCAGCCGAAAAGTCTCGGTAGAAGGACACCTCCTGACCGTCCACTGTCAGCCTGCCTTTGTTCCTCGCTGCACTAAGGATCTTCTGTTTATCGGCGTAATTGTGTAATCTCACTAGGACCGCTCCTCCAAGTGCGGGTCCCGTGCGATGGGCTCTCTCAATCTTTACCCTGTCCTGCTGCATATCCAAAACTTCAGGAATCCATTTCTCAAATAGCGTAACTGGATCTTCACCCTCAAAGCCAGCCTTAAGCCCTGTGATCTTAATATTTTGGCGACGACTTTGATTCTCATAATTATCAAGGCGTTCCAGTGCTTTTCTGAGAGCATTTTCCAAAGATTCCAGTCTCGGCTCAGTCACCGTTGACACGTCCTCAAGATCAGATACGCGCTTTTCTATAGCCGTCACTCGTTCCAAAATGCCGTCTAACTTCTGAGACAGTTCAGTAACTGGTTTAACAACAGCAGCAAGTTTGGTGTCTAGCATCGGAACGATGTTGGTGGTCACTCTCTTAACTATGTCATCTCTTTGGAGGTTGACGTCCTCCGGCTCCGCTTCACATTCTGTAGCCGCCTGCTCCGTATCACGCTCAGCCTTTTCGTATTCAGTGTCGATTTGGCTAGCAGCAGAGGTCACTTTAGCAGTGCTATTAGCATTAGCCTTGCTAGCCGTTTTCTTTCGTCCGTCTTCTTACTCGTTGCAGGCGGTGCAAAAAAGTTATCCAGGGACATTTTGACACTTATTACAACTGTTGCGGTGAATCACACGGCGAAATTGTTATCTCAAATAGTTATTTTGCGTCGACCCAGTGGGGAGGCGAAAAAAGTGCGTCTATCTAGTTGCAAGCATCACGTGATCCCCAGCCACCATTAATTTTGAGTATGCTCTGAACATCACTGTACAAAACTTTAATTTTATCTATAAAACTTTTACTAAAACCAAAAGCTTTTAACATTTCCCATAAGTATGCGTGTTCAACTCTGTCAAATGCTTTTCCTTGGTCGAGCGAAATCAATTCAATGTCACTATTTGATAACTTAGAGACCCCATAAATATCCCTAATAAGGGAAATATTATAAAAAATTGACCTTTTGGGGAGACAGTAGGTTTGGTCTGGATGGATCACCTTATTCATAATTTTTGATAATCTGTTTGCTAAAATCTTTGAAAGAAGTTTGTAGTCACTACACGGAAGTGAAACACGGTCTCCAGTTTTTGATCTCCGTGAGATCTCCTTTTTTTGGGAAGGAGGGTCAGGACTGCGCTGCGGCAACTCAAAGGTAGAAGAGCTTCTTCCAGACTACCATTGAGTACTTCTAAGAGATCCTCCCCTAAAACTTCCCAAAAACATTTATAAAAGTCTATTGGTATGCCATCAATTCCAGGCACCCTTCCAGACTCCATGTTCTGAACGGCCTTACGCAGTTCTCCCAGGCTAAGCGCACCTGAAATCTCTGCATTAGCTTCATCAGGCACTTTTGGTAAATCCTCAAAAAAAACTCTCATTGATATCATCTGATCCTACTTCACTTCTGTACAGTTTCTCATAGAAACCAATTGCCCTCCTCCTAAACACTACAGGACTGGACAACAGAATGCCTTCCTCAGATTGCTAAGCGTGAATGATTCTTTTTTGCCCATTTTTCCTTTCAAGGTTTATTTATTTATTTATTTCGAGCCGTATAATAGCACATAACAAGGCAATAAAGAGGCATTTTTTATTAAACAATATAACAATTTAAATTCACCATACTTTAACAACTTAAATCCATCTATTGTTCGAAACGGAGTGGGCAAAAGTCAGACTTATTTAAACCCACCCCGGTTAGTTACAGTTAACAAGAAAACAAAAAAGAAGAAAAACAAAGGTAGCTGCTTCCTTCATTATGCCAACAGTAGTAATCATAATACCTACACAGTATATGAATACATATATAGTACAGTTATAATAATACCAACAATTGTAATCAGAATACCTACAAGGTAAGATAACACAGCCTATGAATACACAAAAACATCTATACAATTATAGTGATACCAACAATGGTAATCAAATAGAGTACCAACAAGGTAAGATCACACAACCTATAAATACATTAATACAACACCGCATAATTAAAACCCTTTCTCATTGTACTCTGACAAGACCTTCTGTTTATGAAGTACTTTAAATTGATGAATGCTTTACACAGAAACTCCTCCTAGTGGTTTTGACCGTTGCTATTGAAAAGTTCCCATAGATCCTCAATATGTACAACTGCTCACTCTGTGTGAATAATTTTTGTATGTTAGCAGGTAATAAGTTATGAAATGCTTTAAATAAAAGTTGTGCTGTATTAAATTTAACTAGGTCCTGTATTTTTAATAACTTTGATTTGAGAAAAAGTTGATTTGTGTGTTCCAAATATTCGGCCTTGTGAATGATACGTATAGCCCTTTTTTGTAAAATAAATAATGATTATTATAATTATTTCCCCATACTTCAACACAGTAAGTTAAGTACGGTAGAATCAGTGAACAATACAAGGTACGGAGTGTATGATCATCAAGGACATGTTTGGCTTTATTTATTATTGCAAGGCTTTTGGAAACTTTGGTTCTCTTACGAGAGTATCTCTCGTACTGCGTAATATCTTACGCTATGGGGAAAACCTCTTTTCCATGGGATATTGAAGCCAAAAATTATCCTTAATTTTGAATCAATGTAAAACGCGTTGCGGCAGCATGCAGACATAGGCAAGACGGCTTGCGTGCCTATTGGCTGACCTGCGGCAACAGCAGCAGCCTATCGAGAGAGGCCCTGCGTGACGCCATATTCAATTCAATCACTACGTCACGTCCCGCCGAAATAGGTACAAACTGATACAAAGTGATTTTCATCTCTTCAGCGAAGCTCACGCATCGCTGGATCCAGAGTGAGAAGCCGCGCCGTTGAGAATAAGCCTCCTGCGGGACGAGCCATTGCATCTGAAGCCGCTGGCCTCGCCGCCTTCAGTCGCCGTACCTGCTACGCTTTCCGGCGCCTATATCCTTTTACCTCTGCTGAGAGTGTGTGTTCGCCGCCGCGACTCTCTCTCTCTCTCTCTCTCTCTCTCTCTCTCTCTCTCTCTCTCTCTCTCTCTCTTATCTAAATGAGCAAGCGTCTTTTTAAAGATGCCTAATTTCTGTGGCTCATGTTGCCATGGCGACTCTGAGGACTCGCCTGCCATTTTTTCTCCGAGTCTGCACTTCCACCCGCTATAGTGCCACGCCATATAAAGCGCCGTACTCAACAGGTCCCCGAGCCTTCTCCAGCCCGCGAAAGCTCGCCGGTTCGCCCGCCAGCTTCGCCAGCTTCTGTCGAATCGCTCACCGACGGACAGCGGCCGCCGTCCGCCGCCGCTTCCGGCATTGGTGACGACGAGATTGCTACTTCTGTGGAGGAGGACAGCTGCTCTATCCTGGCGTCGGACAGTGAGGATTGGGCGAGCTCTGTGGACCTCCCCCCCCCCCCCCTCTGCCTGCGAGTCGTCAGGGAAACGGGCCAGCATCGAATCCGAGCTGATACATCTGCTCTCACGGCGAGCCTCGGCCTTGAGTGGAAAGTGCCCGCGCAGCCCGCTCTCGCTCTGCCGGACACCGCTGCCCCCCCCCCCCCCCTCCTCCTCCTAGCTCTCCTAGGTAAGCAACGGTGTTTAAGTCTCGCCGCGGCCAGACTTGCACTGTAAATATTCGCTCGTTCAGTTCCAGAAGTGCGACTGTTCCAGTGTATTCTGCAGTAAACAAGCCGGTGCCACGGCCCGCTTGCCTGCACACAAAAGCCGTTTTCACGGCGACCCAGATAAATCATATGAAGTGTATTTTCTGTATACCGGCCACGGCTGATGGTGTCAATTGTGCATTACATGTAGTGAATGTGCCCACAACTCAGTGTCCACAAACGCTACACAATGCATGTCCCACGGTTTCTGTAAAAATGCATGTCCCACGGTTTCTGTTTTTCTGTGCAGTAAATGTGCCCGCTGTCCTGCGCCCACGTTCTCTCACAGACACGTTGAACCCCATGGGGTTTTGTCCCGCTCGCTCTCTCTACGCAAACTGCCATAGAGACATCGAGCGCGGCCAGCGACTCATGTCGATTGTGCATTACATGTAGTGAATGTGCCCACAACCCAGTGCCCACAAACACTACACTATGCATGTCCCGCGGTTTCTGTAAAAACAAACATACATTCAGTCAGCTCAGGCAGACGGTGTTTGGAGTGTAGTAAATGTGCCCGCTGTCACGTGCCCACATTCACTCACAGACATGTTAAAACCCACGGTTTTCACCCCGCTCATTTCCTCTTCGCAAACTGCCATAGAGAAATCGACCGCGGCCAGACCACCCGCTGTGATCAGCGCGCTCCCCGCCTCAGATGCTGCAAGCACAGTGTTCACTTTACAGCACACCAGAGCTCTCCGGTCGCCACTACGTTGCGGCCAGAGCCCAGATTTCATTCTACCTCTAGCTATTCATGCAGATGCGTGGGCAAAGCTTCCCGGGGTATCAGAATGGATGCTGAACATTATAAAAGAGGCTATTCGCTGCAGTTCGCTCGACGTCCCTGCCGTTACACGGCGCGAGTCGAAACTACGGTAAAAACGAAGTAACTCATCTACTTCGTGCTGAGATAGCGAAACTACTGAGCAAAGGGGCCATAGAACCTTTATCTCAGGCTCAGAGCAAAGCGGGTCAATACAGCAGATATTTTCTGGTACCGAAAAAAGACGGCGTCTCAGACCCATTCTAGATCTGCGACAGCTGAACAGAGTGCTTGTGAAGCGCCAGTTCAGAATGCTTACAACCAGGAAAATCCTTGCGCAAGTTCGCCAGGAGGACTGGTTTATGTCAATAGATCTGAAAGACGCCTATTTCAAATACAAATAGCGCAAGTCACGGGCGATTCTTGAGATTCGCGTTCGAGGGTCAGGCATATCTATACACAGTCGTGCCGTTCGGCCTGTCCCTGGCACCCCGTACATTTACGATGTGCATGGACGTGGCTCTCGCACCACTGAGACTTCGGGGCGTGCGAGTTTTGAACTACTTGGACGATTGGCTGATTCTAGCTCGATCACACTCAGAGCTCATAGAACACAGGACCATATTACTTGAGCATCTCGAGAATCTGGGTCTCACAGTCAATTGGGCGAAGAGTTCGCTGTCTCCCAGTCAGAAAATGTATTTTTCTGGGAACAGTGCTGGACACGCTGTCCATGTCAGCACGTCTGTCGCCGGAGCACAGACTAGACATTCAGCGCGCCATGAAATCCTTCCGCCGCGGCTCTATAGTCCCGCTCAAAAGGTTTCAGAAAATGCTGGGCCTCATGGCCTCAGCGTCTTCGGTACTCCAGCTGGGTCTGCTTTGCATGCGCCCACTGCAGTTATGGCTGAAAGCGCGAGTTCCACCCCGGGCATGGACCTCTGGTCTGTTTCGCCTCAAGGTCGATCTAAAATGCGTCTCAGCTCTAGAACCTTGGAAAGCAACCGACTGGTACCAGTCAGGTGTAAACCTGGGGACTTCCTCGAGTGTGCAGGTAGTGTCCACGGACGCCTCCACCTGGGGAGCGCTGCTCGAGGGCAGACCGTTCTTTGGCCAGTGGTCAGAACGGGAAAAGCTTCTACACATAAACTGTCTGGAAATGATGGCAGTCGACAACGCGCTACGGCGCTTCTGTCCCCAGATAAAAGGTCACCACGTCTTGGTCCGGTCGGACAACATGTCAGTGGTGGCATACTTAAATCACCAGGGCGGCATCAGGTCCCGAAACCTTTACAGGCTGATGGAACGCCTCTTGGTCTGGGCTCAGCACAACCTGCTTTCACTGAAAGCAGCGCATGTGCCTGGTCACTTGAATCTGGGACCAGACAGACTGTCCAGAAACAATGTTCCAGCAGGAGAATGGTCGCTGCACCCGCAGACGATCCGACTGCTGTGGGAGACATTCGGCAGAGCGCAGGTGGACCTGTTCACGTCCCAAGAAAACGCTCACTGTCCAAACCTTTTCTCCAAGAGCAGGGATGCGCTGGCCCACGTCTGGCCCCGCTGCCCCCTCTATGCTTTTCCCCCCATCTCGCTCCTGCCTCAGGTGTTGGAACGAATCAGGGAAAACGGCAAAGGGCTCGATTTGGCCTCTATGGTCCCTACATGCATGGGCAATCAACGGGTACCCGCTAACCTCCCGGAGGGATCACGCAGGCTAGGGCCCCGTCTACTAGACGGCTCTATTCCTCGAAATGGTCTGTGTTCTCTGCCTGGTGTCAAGCTCAGGGATTTTCACCCGTAGACTGCGGGGTTACGGAAGTACTCTCCTTCCTTCAAGAGCTGCTGGATAAGGGCAGAACCCCATCCACGCTCAAAGTGTATGTGGTGGCCATAGCGCCGTTTACAAAACCGACGTCTGGCCAGTCACTGGGGAAAAACGACCTGGTCGTGCGATTCCTCAGGGGAGCTCGGAGACTGAACCCTCCCAGACCCCCTTCAGTCCCTGTGTGGGTCCTTTCTACAGTTTTGGAAGGTGCCCCATTCGATCCAATCCATTTGTCAGACATGAAACATCTGTCTTTCAAAACGGTGTTTCTTGTGGCCCTCGCTTCAGTGAAGCGCATCGGGGACTTACAAGCGCTCTCGGTGAGCGCGACGTGTATGGAATTTGGGCCTAAAGACTCAAAAGTCATACTCAAACCAAGGCACGGGTACGTGCCCGAATCCCTCAACACACCGTTCAGGGCCCAGGTTATTTCCCTGTCCGCCCTTCCGGTTCATAATGAGGAAAAGGACGCGAGTCTCCTTTGCCCCGTCAGGGAACTGAGAGCTTATGTGTCCCGCTCGTCTGTTTTCAGAAAGACTGAGCAGCTCTTCGTTTTGTTTGGCGGGCGTTCTAAGGGACTGGCCGGATCAAAACAGAGCCCATCCAGATGGATAGTCGATGCCATAGCGCTGACTTACACTTCTAAGGGCCTGCAGTGTCCTTTGGGTGTCAGAGCGCACTCCACGAGAGGCGTGGCCTCGTCGTGGGCGTGGTCTAGCGGGATTACTTTGCAAGATATCTGTACGGCGGCAGGCTGGGCCTCGCCGTCTACATTTATAAGGTTTTATAACCTAGAGGTTTCCGCCTTACAGGCCAAGCTTCTGTCAGTCTAGAATTCAGCACTATCTGCCCCGCTGTGCCGGCCCAGATGCTGAGTTTTGCTTGGGTATTAAAAACCCATACTGCCACCCAGGCGCGTCGTTAGACATGGGCATTCGGGGCTTCAGCCCCGGATGTTTTTTTTTTAGCCCCGGATCTCAAAAAAAAATAATTTATTGATAATTTTTTTATTTTTTATTTATATATATATATATAAAAAAATGACCGGGTCTTTTAATCTATCCTTCGGAATCATGTATTAAAGATGATTAATTAAAGACGGTTACTATAGTTATAGCACGCTTGCATTTAGAGTGCGCACCAGAGGAGAGAGAGAGCCTGAAAGAGCCATCAGTTAACGTACAGCTTTAGGGCTTGACTGTCATTGTTGTTTGTGGCTTCTGGTGGTAGCTATTATGGACATTAGAGGGGGAAGGTATACTATATACTATATGAAGACTATAGTATAATGTGAGATAGAAATAAAAATTTAAGTCGTTAAATTCAAGATCACGTAAACGTTTCCCTCCGCTGCGGCTGTCAGTCATTCTCCATTCAGCATCAAACAGCGCATTGCGTTTGGTTACTTACGACAGTCAACGATGAAACTCTCTCCAAGATGATTCAATGTTACTATTATTATACTTTATCGGACGGTAGATAAAGCTATATGGTTTCGCATAAAATGACTATCTTGCTGGACTGTATTGCTGTAGGCTACCTTAATATTCGTTTCTACCGTGTGTCTGTTAGATCACAACACTGGAGAGCACTATAATTGTTCTTCACGCGCACATTAACTGAAATTTAAAACTGTTAAAAGAAAAGGCTCAATAAACTATTGCATAGATAGATACTGTTACTGTATAATACACTATGCATCGATATGCCTTTCCTTTCTGCTTTGAACTTTTCTGCGCGCTGTGACTCGGTGTTGCTTCAAGCGCACCATTCTGCGCTCGAGATGCGCATAAGCGCTGTGTGCCGCACATGAGCTTTTCATAATTATATCATAATACTTTTGCGCAATGAAAGATTATTAATAGTTTTTTTTTTCTTCTGTTCTGTCCTATCTATCATATGTTGCTGCCTCATTAAACAGATCTGCTATACATTTAAAAATGTCTTAATTTTATAGTAGACTATATATAATAATTTATCTTTCTGATTTTTATCTTGTTTTTCATGAATGTATTTTACAACTATACAAAGAGCAATGTGTAACGTTTTATCTGATTTAGTGCTACACTTATTGTCTCTTTGTTCCCCACTAAATAATGTTTTTTTTCACTAAATGTTCAGATTTTATACAATTATTGTTTTTCTAGACTAAATTTTACTGAGTTATCCACTAATCTATTTTATAATATAATTTTTGTCATAGGTTATGATCATATTCTTTTTTTTTTATTTGTTGTTTTTATTTATAATGAAGTTGTCTGTATTAAGTAGATTGTGTTTAACACACAAAAGAGTGATTATCAGTTCAACACGCAGAGTTATAGAAATTCTACTTGATTAAAAAAAAACTGCGCTGGTATTGGACCGGTATCGGTTAATACTCCGAATTTTTGGTATCGGATTGGATCGGTTCAGAAAAAATTATATCAGGACATCCCTAATATTTTCTGGTAGGCTATATCTAAGTTACCCAGGAGCTCTGTTGACATGCTTAGCTTGATGAATTGAGTCGTTGAACACAGCAGGAGAGAACGCAACGTTAGCCAGCTAGCTAAAGCTCTGGAAAATTATTAGCTAACGCTACGGAGGCCATAATATTTTTGACTCATGGCTGAAGTTAAGTTTCTCCAGCTCTCCAGGTTGGCAAAAAATGCATCTCAAAATGCATCAGATTGATGCTTTAAAATATGGAATATTTAAGATTTTCTTACGGGGGAGCATGCCCCCGGACCCCCCTAGAGGGGTAATATCCTTCTCAACTTTTGAGTGGGGACTGGGCTAAGCCCCCAATGTATCAAGACCCTAGCAACGCCCCTGCTGCCACCCAGTTCAGGCTGAAAGCTTTCACCCTGGCTGCGTGGTGCACTTAGGGATGCAACGATTACAGATTTTCTAAGTACGATTATTGTCTGAGAAATAACCACGGTTTAACGATTATCACGATTATTATGCATCAATTAATTTCACAACACTACTAATGTATAATATCACATGAACACTCAGCACTAGATTTTAATGTGTTATTTATTGCTGCCACAACACAGTACAAAATTATAAAATGGCAAACAATAATCAATCAAACAATAATCTCTTCCTTTGGAATTAAAGAGAAGTGCTTTGTAAACATCCAGCATTTTTATTTTAAAAATAACAAATTAAGTCAAAGGCTGCAGGACTCTTTGATTGAAATAGATCACAAAATTATTAAGTTTTTAGTTTGTTCTAAATTTATTTTCAACCTGAGGTAGAAAACTTGAAAACATGAAAACAATATCTTGTTGGTATTTGACTTAAAAACATAAATAAAGGGATAATAAATCCCAATGAAAATAAGAATAAATAAAGTATTTGGCTGGCTCTATTGAATTAAATGCAAGCTAAATATTAGGCCTATGTATGTCTTTTAAAAGAAAACAAATATTGTCCAAATGTTATCCACCAATATTATTGTACTTATTTTAATACTCTTTAAAAATATTAATCCAAATTTTACATGTGCCTTTAGAAAATCATCTATTATAATCTCATTATTTTGGTTCGTTTGTTTGAAGTTTAAGTAAAAATTATAGAAAGAAACTGAGAACATCTCTCATGCAGTGTTATTAATAACTGAAATGCAGTTAATTGGTAGTCCTAGAAGTCTACATGATCTTATGTTAGTGTTTTACACCGGGCATATTAAAACTACAAAGCCTAACATTTACTCAACACAGACAGGAGAAAGCAATAGGATATTAAGTTAAATGTTCACTGAAACTCTTGAGAGCACGTCACATTCGGTTTTCCACAGACTTGCGTAACCAAAATATTCCGCTGTTTTTTTTTTTTTTTACGTTGCACTGAAAGCTGAAAGTTGCACGCCGTGTTCTCCTTTTTCCAAAGCGATAGGGCGGTTGCGCTACGGAGGCGTCTGTCATTGCTGTGTTAGTTCTTGTCACTTGACCTAAGGTGCGCTTGCGGCATTCTGAAAAGTAGAGATGTTTTTATCTAGATGCGGCGCGGACGCGCTTGGAAAAAACGAGCGCGTCGCTTCCATTATGAGCGCGCATACCGCGCGCCTACATTTGAAATAACGAACTTGAGCGCGTAAAAGACGCGATATGTGAAGACGCACTTAAGGTGTTTTTTCGGTGGAAATCGAGCGTCGCTGCTTAGTCCCTCTGCTATAGTGGTTGACGAGCACGGCACTTTAAGCTGGTGCACCGCTGGTGTAACTGTTTTCGTTTTGTGTTAGGTGCAAAAGTTCCGTACTTTGCAGAACACTCGGTGTAGCATAGTCTTTACGATTAATTAACCGTGACGTTTTAAAGCGCGGTTAATTGTGAAATCCGGTAATCGCTGCATCCCTAGGTGCACTATTAATATGGTTAGCTCCCGTGGGATGCTATTTATAGGGAATGATGCTTCTCTTCCCTGACTCTCTGAGTCTATGGTGATTATGCACTATGAGCCCCGGGCTTCTGCCCTTGGGACTTTGATGTCGGATCCCAGTACGCACGGCGTGTTACACTGTGTTCCCCATAGCGTAAGATATTAAGCAGTGCGAGAGATACTCTCGTAAGAGAACGTACTCGGTTACTAACGTAACCTCGGTTCTCTCTAGAGAGGGAACGAGTACTGCGTAATATCTTACGCTATGGGGAAAACCTCTTTACGTTTACGTTTTTATGTCTGATGTGAGTTTTCCAAGTTAGTTTATTATCGATTGTTACTCCTAAAATTTTTATTTCAGCAACATTTTCAGTTTGTATCCCATCAATCTCAATCGTCATATCTGTTTTTTTCTTATAATTACCAAATAATATAGCTTTAGTTTTATTTAAGTTTAAAGATGATTTATTACTATCCATCCATTTTTTTTATAATCCTTAGTTCATTATTTACAACATTAATAACCTTCTCATAATTGTCATCACAATAGAAAATGTTAGTATCATCAAACAAATCACACTTAAATATTTTCGAAACATTAAATATATCAGTGACGTTCAAGTTGAATAATTTTGGGCCCAATACTGACCCCTGGGGGACACCACAAGAAATTACACGACAATCAGATGAGAACTCACCCATCTGCACATATTGCATTCTGTCACTCAAGTAACTTTTTACCCATTTTCCAGCCACCCCATTCCATCCCATACCTTTCTAATTTCTTGAGTAATATTGCATGATTGATTGTGTCGAAGGCTTTTTTCAAATCAATAAATATTCCAATAGTAAATTTTTTATTATCCAATGCATTTGATATTTTATTCTATTGCATCAATTATGGACATAGATGTAGATCTTTTGTTTCTGAATCCATATTGACTTTCATTAATCAGTTTATATTTTTCCAGAAATTTCTCTAATCGAGTATAAAATATTTTTTCTAGAATTTTTGAAAATTGAGGAAGCAATGAAATTGGTCTATAATTAGTAAAGTTATGTTAATTTTCATTTTTAAATAGTGGAATAACTTTTGCGATTTTCATTTTCTTGGGAACACAGACATTTATAAGTGACAGATTACAAATGTGCGTTAGAGGTGATTTGATGTTATATATAACTTATTTAGTAATGCCGTATTGATGGAATGACAGTCCATTGAATATTTATTTTTGGACTTTTGAACTATATCCATTACTTCATTCTCATTAACTGCTGAAAGATGGTGTTTGAAATATTCTCAATTTTTCAATATTGTGCTCTACTTGTTCATCTGGTGTTCTTGCTGCCAAATCACGGCCGATGTTTACAAAAAAATTATTAAAGCTATTAACTACCCTATTCATATTATGATGTTCGCCATTAGAGTCAACTAAATATTCTGGGTAAGTTGTTTTTTTTGAAGCCTTTTTTAAGAATGCTGTTTAATACATCCCATGTTACTTTTATATTCGTTTTATTTTCAATTAGTAATTTCTTATAATATGCTTTTTGGCTAATCTTAATATACCAGTTAACTTATTTTTATACAACTTATATCTATTATCCTCTTTCTTTTGTTTTCAATTTAATGAATGATTTATAGAGATTATTGTTTTTTTACATGCATTTTGTAAACCTTTAGTCATCCAGGGACATCTAAAATATTTATTCTGTTTACTGTAAGCTGAAATGGGGCAATGCTTATTATATATATTTGTAAATATTTCCAAAAGGTTATTATAGGCTCTGTCTGTGTCTATCTCTCCACAAACAGAGCTCCAATCGTGTATTCTCAGGGCATCATTAAATGTATTAATTGCTTCTTGAGTTTGTAACTTTTTACAGCTTACATTACAGATGTCTTTAGTTTTAGAAACATTACAATCATAAATGGCAAACACAGGTAAATGGTCCGTAATATCACAAATAAGCAAACCATTAATTATGTTATTAGTCAAATTATTTGTAAAGATATTATCAATTAGGGTTGCACTATGTGATGTGATTCTACTGGGTTTTGTTATTGTTGGGAATAAAGACATGGAGTACATTCCTTTAATAAATTCATCGGTCAGTTTGTGTTTGTTTGGATTTAAGAGGTCAATGTTGAAATCCCCACAAAGTGGGGAGTACCGACGTACTGACGGGCGTGATGACGTACTGACGTAGTGTGTGTGTGTGCGCGTTGGGTGCGAAATTCAACATGGCAGCGCGCCGCTGCTAGATAAGACAAACAAACTTTGTATTTTTTATTTTTTTTCTCTTTCTTTTCCGCTACAACATCACCCGCGTTAACCCTAACTTAAAACCTGGATTTCAACTCGGAACTGGACCAACTGGAGGATTACATTGACCATCACTTCAACAGACTCTGTAACGTTGCAATGGGCCGATCAAGCAAAGCCAAAAAACCACGCACCTCGGATTCACCCTTATCAACCGATTCACCGCCGTCACCAACATCACCAGCTTCCACGCCGATCAAAACAAACTGCTGTTCCCAGGGCCGGCGCTAGCCATTTGGGTGCCCTAAGCACAAATGCTTGGTGGTGCCCCCCCACCCCACTCAGCCCCTCACCCACCCAAGGAATAACAACCATTCAGAATTTCTTAGTCTGATGAAGCACAATATAATAATTCTGTACATAATTTGTAGGGCTGGGAAAAGATTAATCGCGATTAATCGCATCCAAAATAAAAGTTTGTGTCTACATGAATGATATATGTGTGTGTACTGTGTATAATTATTTTGTATATACACTACCGTTCAAAAGTTTGGGGTCGGTACGATTTTAAATACTTTTAAAAGAATTCTCTTCTGCTAACCATGGCTGCGCTTATTTGATTAAAAATACAACAAAAATCAGTTATAGTATAAAATATTATTCCAGTGTAAATCAGCTGTTTTCTGTGTGAATATATAGTAAAGTGTAATTTATTCCTGTGATCAAAGCTGAATTTTCAGCATCACCAGTGTCAGTGCCTTCAGTGTCAAATGATCCTTCACAAATCAGTATAATATGAGGATTTGATGCTCAAGAAACATTTATTATTATTATCAAATGTTGAAACAGTTGTTGGTCTGTCAGTTGTACAGTTTTTTTTTTTTTTTTTAGGATTCTTTGATGAATAGGAAGTTCAAAAGACTTTTGTAACATTATAAATGTCTTTACTGTCACTTTCAATCAAATTAACTATTCCTTGATAAATAAAAGTATTGATTTCTTTCCTCCAAAAAATAAAAATAAAATTCTCACTGACCCCAAACTTTTGAACGGTAGTGTATATAAATACACATTTGCATGTATGTATTTAAGAAATATTTGTTATTTATATATAAAATATTTAAATTTATATATAATAAAAATTATATATACAGTATATACATGCAAATATTTCTTAAATATATACGTGCATATGTGTGTGTATTTATATATACAAAATAATTATACACAGTACACACACATATATCATGTAGACACAAACTTTTAATTTGGATGCGATTAATCTTTTCCCAGCCCTAATAATTTGACAACTCTGTGAATATGAAAATAAACAAACACTGAGATTGTGGGGTTTTTTTTTTTTTCTAATTGCACTTTCACCAACAGATGTCGCCCTTGGGCCTTGGCCTATAAACCTCTTGAAAATGAACGCATTATCCGCATAAAACAACAACGAAAAAACGTATCTAAGCGGTCTTCCTCTTCTTCTCAAACAGACTAACTGCATCTTAAACAGCCCAAGTTTCAAAATTTTCCGGGGGAGAAAGCCCCGGACCCCCGTTAAAATAAAAGATTCAACATGCAGGGCTAAAAAAGCCACGGATCATTTCATTTGCACTACTACCGACGCCCCCTGGACGTGCATACACGACGTAAGGGCGCCCGCGCTACAAAACTAACATTTTTATTTAAAACATTGTCTTACCTGCAAAGCGACGCGCGAGTATCATCCCGCTGTCTATTCTTTTTCCTTTTTTCGCCCCCGACTCTTGGTGCCTTTCCGAGGCCATGTCTGAGGTCGGTGTCTGCCAAATTTGACATTGATTGAGGCATAATCGAACAGACCACTGGGAGGTGGGGAAGGGGGGGGCACCAGAGGGAGACGAAAAATGAGATTCACCTTTTTCTCGACTAATTTGGTCTAGGCCTATATTACTTTTGTATTGCTTTTGTATATTAACATGCTTTAGACATGTTTTATTTGTTATTTATACTAGTAGCCTATTGTGATGATTTTTCACGACCAGATTTTTTGGTGCCCCCCCAAGCACTTGGTGCCCTACGCGCAGCGCGTGATGTGCGTGTGCGGAGCTCCGGCCCTGGCTGTTCCGACGTACTCTTATCAATCAACGAGCGCTTAGCTAACCTGGAGTCTAGACTCTCACTAATCGAAGTACTGCACAAAGAATTTCAAAACCTCCGCCACAGCCTGGAATACAGTCAACAACAAGTCGATTCGCTCACTGAAGAAAACAAATCACTGAAAAGCTCCGTGGACACACTCACTACAAAACTCTCAACAGTAAACAGTCAACTTACCTCCGTCACCGCTGAGAACAAAGCCATGCAAGAAACCATCCTGGATATACAGTCACGCAGTATGAGAGACAATCTAATCTTCTCCGGCATTCCTGAATCATCCACCGAGGACCCCGAAAAATCTGTTAAGGACTTCCTGATCAACCAGCTCAAACTTTCACCAGAGACTGTAGAGCACATCACTTTCCATCGCGTTCACCGTTTAGGACAGAAACACATCAACTCCACCCGTTCCCGCCCCATCATCGCCAAATTTGAACACTTCAAACAAAAAGTACTGGTACAGCGACAAGGACGACAGCTCAAAGGGACTCATTACGGACTCAACGATCAATATCCACAAGAAATCATCCGCAGACGTAAGCTACTTTTCCCCATCCGTAGGACAATGATCAATCAAGGTAAAAAAGCTATCATCACAGTGGACAAATTATATATTGATGGACAATTATTTAGAGACAAAGACACTACTCCCTGGCTTTACTAATAATTGAAAATAGCAATGTAACATTTCCAATCCGTTTATGCTCAATTTATAGTCAATTCATAATCTTCATATTCTTTCATTAACCCAATTGCACCACACACGCACATTGTATTCTAAATGCACCTAAATAGCCTTGCTCACTGTTTATATGTGCTGTATTTGTTGTTTATAGGTATCCCTGTTTTATTTGTCATTTGTTGTTATAGATTTACACACACACACACACACACACACACACACACACACACACACACACACACACACACACACACACACGCACTCAACCACATTCACATCCACACACACAGACTTATATTCACACAAGGTAACTATGAAATATACATTATAGGTTCATGCAATTGAAATTCATAACTTGGAATATTCGTGGTGTTGGTTCACAAACAAAAAAAAATAAAGTTTTAAATTACCAAAAAAATACACAAGCGGATATATGTCTAATACAGGAAACACACCTCTCTCAATATACACAGAACAGCTTAAAAACTACACATTTTAACCACTGTTTTTCCTCCCACTATAATTCAAAACAAAGAGGAGTATGCATCTTAATAAACAAAAAAATACAGTTTAACCACCATACAACCATTTCAGATCCTGAAGGCCGTTTTATCATTATTAACATTTCAATCAATAATAATCCAATTACAATTGGCAACATTTATGGGCCAAACTCTGATGATTCCTCCTTCTTTGCAAATTTCTTCTCTTCTCTTTCAAACATTTCTAACGGTCCAATAATTATAGGGGGAGACTATAACACTGTAATCAATCCATCACTTGACAGGTCAAAACACACAGGAAAATCTGGGCAATCTTCCAAAACAATAAAACAGTTCTTTGGTCTTTGCGATGGTTGGAGGCTACAACACCCACTTGCCAGAGAATACACCTTTTATTCTAATGTCCACCAAACCTACTCCCGCATTGATTTCTTTCTAACCAGTAATTCAATCATACCAAATATTTTAGAAACCAAAATACATCCGATCATTATTAGCGACCACTCTGCGGTAACTCTAACATGGAACCTATCTGCAATACAAAAGCACCCCACCAGATGGCGTTTTAATACATCACTCTTGAAAGATCCAGAATTTGACAGCTACTTCAAGAGAGAGTGGACATCCTTCCTTGAAATAAATGACTCTCCAAAGTCATCAGCATCGCTACTCTGGGAAACATGGAAAGTAGTTTTACGGGGGAAAATTATTTCATATTCAGTACATAAAAAAAAAAAGGACAGAGAAAGAGAAACCCAACTGGAAGAAAGAATAAAAGAATTAGAAATTTTACATGCAAATAATCAATCAGAAAGCATCTATAAAGAAATTAGAGAAAAAAAAATATTGCTCAATGAAATAATAAACAAAAGAAACCAGTTTCTGATTCACAGGCTCCGTCAAGAAACTTTTCACCATAGCAATAAATCCGGAAAATATTTAGCCAGTCAAATTAAAAGAAATAAAGAAAGAACAGCCATAACCTCCATCAGAAACTCGGCAGGGAAGCTAACCAACTCACCAGTTGAAATAAACAAGATATTTCAAGATTACTATACAAAATTATACTCATCTGATCTTGATCCAAACCAAGAAGACATAACCCAATTCCTCGATAACACCATTCTACCAAAACTCAACATGGAACAAATAAACACACTAGAATCACCAATCACTGAAAAAGAACTTCATTCCGCATTGAAAAGCATGCAAAATAATAAAGCACCAGGTCCGGATGGCTTCCCTGCTGAGTTCTATGAACATTTTTGGTCAACTTTATACCCACTATTTAGCAGAACAATAACAGACATAAAACATAACGCAAAGTTCCCTTCCCACATGAATACAGCACTTATATCACTCATCCCTAAACCTAACAAAGACCACACCTTCACATCCAACTATCGTCCTATCTCACTTATGAATGTCGACATAAAAATTATTAGCAAAGCACTAGCCCATAGAATTGAACAAATTATACCGTATATAATCCATCCTGATCAGACCGGCTTCATAAAAGGTAGACATGCATCTAATAATACCCGCAGATTATACAACTTAATGCACTACTCATCAGTACAACAGAAAGATACTCTCATTGCCACATTAGACGCCGAAAAAGCTTTCGATAGGGTCAACTGGAAATTTTTATTCACCACGTTACAAAAATTCGGCTTTGGAGAGTCGTTTATTAACTGGATCAAGATTTTATACACATCACCATCGGCCACAGTAACAACGAACGGACTAACATCACAAAGCTTCACACTGCACAGGGGAACGAGGCAGGGATGTCCACTCTCTCCATCCCTATTCACGATTTTTATTGAACCTTTAGCAGCAGCTATCCGTCAAAACCCAGCAATCAAAGGTATTGAAACACCACAACAAACACATAAAATCTCACTCTATGCAGATGATATCCTACTATATATACAAGAACCCCTAACATCTACTCAAGAAATAATTAAAACAATTCAGTCCTTCTCAAAAATATCCGATTATGCAATAAACTGGAATAAATCTTCCACCCTCCCTTTACATAAAACCAAATGGGATGTGGCTCCCCAGCAATCACCAATACCTATTTGTCAAGATCACATCACTTACTTAGGCATTAAGATTTCCTCCAGACTGTCAGAGTTGGTAACACTCAACTTCACACCATTGCTAAAAAAAATAGAAGACGACTTGCTCAGATGGCTCAATCTCCCAATCTCCATAATCGGCAGGATAGCAGCAATAAAAATGACGATTTTACCGAAAATTAATTACCTATTCTCAATGATTCCAACCCACCCCACACTCACATGGTTTAAATCACTAGACTCCATTATAACTTGCTTCTACTGGAAAAATAAAACGCCAAGGATAAAACTCACTACACTTCAAAAAAGTAAGGTTCAAGGAGGACTAGAAGCACCAAATTTCCAATATTACTCAATGGCTAACCAACTGCAATACATATACAAATGGATTCGCCCCACCCAATCTGATATTGTATGGCTAGATATAGAACAATCATTATGCAAAGAATTAAATATAGCTGACATACCATTCCTCACCAAATCAATTAAACAACACACATGTTTTAAGGCAGTAACTATAGCCACCACTCTGACAGCCTGGTGGAAATTTCACCAAATCACTAATTCTACAATAGCTCCATCTAACCTCACCCCACTGTGGAACAACCGTGACTTTATAAGCAATAAAAAAACATTGAACTTTCACACATGGGCGGAAAAGGGTATCACCCACATTAAGCATATTTTCAAATCTAACACATTTAGACCATTTCCGGAACTGGCCCAGGAGTATGGCATCGGGAACAACGAATTTTTAAAATACCTACAACTCAAATCTTCTGTTCTGACAAAAATAAACATCAGAGACACAAATTTAGAATCTCCACCGGCAATATCAGACTTGGTCAACATTTCCTCTCCAAAGAAACTTCTCTCTAAAATATACAAAATGATCTCAAATCAACTTCAGACCATATACTTACCAACAATAAAATGGGAAAACGATCTATCAATAGCCCCTGATGCCAACTTCTGGACCCAAATCTGTAAAAACATCTATCACATGTCCAAAAATTCGAATCTTCAGTTAATACAATACAAAATACTTCACAGAACGCATTACACGGGCAATAGATTAGCTAAAATGGGATTCACATCAGAAGTTTGCACACATTGCAATCAAAATTCTACAGATACATACATTCATGCAACCTGGCACTGCACTCCAATCAAACACTTTTGGGAAGAGGTCACACAGGCACTATCAACTATAGTTGGCTGCCACATCCCAATGTCGCCTTCCCTTTGCTTGCTGGGGGACCTCACAATAATAACTGATAAAACCATAAACTCTAAAATACTCCTCACAGCTCTAGCCATCGCCAAGAAAACTATCCTCATGAACTGGAAAACCAGAAATAAATTACACATTAACATCTGGAAAAATCTTATAACAGACTTCATGGCAATGGAACTCGCATCTCCCCTTCATAATAACACATCTGAAACTGATCCCTGCCGTCCAACACTTTCTGACCTCTTACAGCTATGAATCCTTTCTCTGTTTTCAACTCTGACTTCTCTCACCTTCTTACTCAACCCACGAATATTCATATTAGTTGTTTAAACTTGTTTCTGTCATCATTGTTATTGCTATCTTTACTGTTACTGTTATGATTACTATTTTCACTTTTTTTTGTTTCTTTTTTTTTTTTTTTCTTCATTGTTGTAATTACTGTTGTTGCTGTCTTTTGCTCTCACCGTTGTGATCACCACTGCCATCATCATTGTCATTTATTATTATTATTAATATTATTATTATTATCATCATCAATATTACCATTGTCAATGCTGTTTTAGAATTAGATATCATTGTCATCACTAGTGCAATAACTTCCCCCTTATCTCTTCATGGGTTTTTAATGCACCACAACATAGAATAAAAAAATAAAAAATAAAAAAAAGGATTAAGGATATATGGAAAAACCTCACAAACACCAAGGCAGGCTAGACAGGCGAGAAGTGGTTTCAACGGGACAGCATCTCTGTCCCAATTTGAGACACTCTCGCACTGTACTCCCTATTTTAATGCACCTTAGACATTGCACATAACACACATAACACAAAAAAAAAAAAAAAATAGGAAAAGATATGGACTGATGAGATGAGGGGGAAGGTTATCTTATATTATCTTATATTATATTATCTTATTATATCGTATTTTATGCACTACTGCACTATGTTGGTTTGTTTGTATGTATGCCTGATTGTTAAAATATATATTACAAAATATATTTTACTCTAAAACTGCAAGAAAATGAAAGCCAAAAATCTTAAGAAGTTGTGTTCCAAATTTTAGGTTGATATCTCAAAAAATAAGCTTTCAGTCAAGATTTTATTTTGGCGCATACCAAACTTTTTCACTAGATGGAAAGCCAAGCTTCCTATTATTATTACAATTAATTGGTTAATTAAAACTAATATTACGCTATTGTACGTAATGGTGAATACATTATATTTAGAATTTGATCCTGTGTAATATATATGATTATACACATGTACTAATTGTATGTATTTATATTGTGTGAAATAACAATAAACACCAGAACTGAGTTGACACATTTTTTTTTTATTCTTAATTCTTATTATTTTTAAAAGCTATCAACTATTTCATTGTGTCTTTCAAATTATTTTCAGGAAACTTATAGTCAAGTCATTTTAAGCCAAAATGGGGGTCAACCTTGAACAAATTGCAACAGAAGCAAACTCAACTGATTTTGTATCCTCAATATGTCCTGAGTAAGGAAAAAAAGCCCCGAAGAATCCCATTTGGGGAAAGTTTAGAAAAAGACCCAAATATATCCCATTCATACGCCTATTCATTCTTTTTCTCACGTGAAAAGGGTAAAAATTTTAACCTTTAGATATCATCATGAAAATCACTGAGTTGATTACTTACATCAAGACAAACAAAAAATGTATTACAAGTTTTTTGCAATTGTTTGTTAACATGGACAAATGGTGCATAATCTAATTACATATGTGCTAATTTGCATAAATACACAAACAGATCTAAACATTGGGTATAGCAGGTGAAAATGTCTTGTAGAATTTTGTTGACATATAACAGTAAACTATTTAATATTAAGGTCTGAATGGAACCCATTTTGGCTACCCATGAACATTAATACAGGAAGAAGTACTTTAGAAACCAGCCTTCATTAATTATTATGGCAGAGATGGGGTTTGGGGCTGGGTCAGTGGGACTAGGTCAGTGGGACTGTTTCTGGGGGACGAGTCCGAGGGAAGAACAGGAGACATGGGTAAGGAGAATGCAGAAGACAAAAGGTAGGTGAAATAAAATGGATCAAAAAAATCTAATTACGTACACAATGCACTCAATGCCCAAACCCCATCTCTGCAATAATAATTAATAAAGGCTGGTTTCTAAAGTACTTCTTCCTGTATTAATGTTCATGGGTAGCCTAAATGGGTTCCATTCAGACCTTAACATTAAGTCTTTTACTATTATATGTCAACAAGATTCAAAAAAACATTTTCACCTGCTATACCCAATGTTTAGATCTGTTTGGGTAATTATGCAAATTAGCTAATACGTAATTATATTATGCACCGTTTGTCCATGTTAACAAACAATTTAAAAAAAACTTGTAATACATTTTGTGTTTGTCTTGATGTAAGTAATCAACTCAGTGATTTTCATGATGATATCTAAAGGTTACAATTTTACCCTTTTCACGTGAGAAAAAGAATGAATAGGCGCATGAATGGGATATAACTTTCCCCTAATGGGATTCTTCGGGGCTTTTTTTTCCTTACTCAGGTTTTGTATTGAGGATACAAAATCAGCTGAGTTATGCCATATGTCTCCAAAGCTGACCGGCTTTGAGGAGCACATGGCACTTGTTCCATGGGAACGGCTGGGAATGGCTCCAACCTTCAGCCGCGGAATTCCTGGAATGTAGTTACTAAAAAATAAAAAGTAATTCATTGTTAGTCCATGTTGTTTCACAGTGCATTAACTAATGTTAACAAGATTTGAATAAAGTATTGGTAAATGTTGAAATTAACATTAACAAAGATTAATAAATGCTGTATTTATGTGCAGTTCATTATTAGATCATGCTAATTAATGTTGTTAACTAATGAACCTTATTGTAAAGTGTTACCAATATTTCTTTTGAGCTAATTTGCTACACAAGCGTTTGCGCTGGTGATATAGAGGACTGCTCTATTATACTCTGCTCCAGAAAGATTATTTTACTCTTTATTTGTATTCTGCCAGAGTGCGTCTTACATACACATCCACATCCATATACACATACACACCAATTCCAAAACTGTGTAAAGATAATCTGAATGTGCATGAATGATCTTATTTGTAGTATGATCCATGAAGCTGTATTTGCAGAGAATCCTGGGCTGTAAGGAGCAGATGATAAGGAGAGAAAGCAACATTGTCATCGAGCTCAACATATCTCACTTCTATAACCAGTTTACACAAGGAGGAGGGAAGTCAGGATTTAGCTGAGTGAAATGTATGTTAATTTTAATAGTTATATGTATATAGAATGCGTATATTCTAATCAATTATATTTCTCTGTCAATTTAATGTATTTATAGATTCAAATTCAATACTTTATTGCCATACAACTAGATACAACCAAAGACAAAGCAAATATATACACAAACGATATCCTACACGGGATGTTTTATTATTCCCTTTTATAGATTTTATGCCAACCATACTAGTGTTATTTATCTATTTATTGTAAAGTTGTGGACTTGCGCTCTATATCCCCATGTAAATTGTCACGTCTACCTGACATCAGCCACTATAGCCTCCTGGACTGTCATCCAGGTATGTGGTGTGCGGTGTGTTCCCTTTACTCTTATTTTATTAAGAAATGTGCAAATTATGCAGACTTATTAAGAGAACCTATTTTCCATAAGGGACTGGATCAGGGGTTGAGAGCTGTTTAGAGACTTAATGGCTCTGTACTGTTAAGGAAGCGCGAGGTGTTTGTCTTAATAGCTCTTATCCTTCTTCCTGATGGGAGTATGGAGAAAAGGGAGTTGGCAGGGTGAGTATCATCTTGTAGGATCTTTAGGCCTTTCCGGTAGACCTCACAGATGGGGGAGAGTTTGCAGCCAATGCTTTTTGAGGCTGAATTGACTATCCTGTCTAGCTGCGACCTCTGCTGGACACTAGAGTTGCCATACCAGACAGTAATAGAAAAAGTAAGCACACTCTCGATGGCAGCTTGGTAGAAGTGCAACATACCCTTACAGGCTACCCCAAATTTCCTCAGCTGGCGAAGGAAAAAAAGCCTCCGATGGGCTTTTTTAGTAATGTTGGTTATGTTAAAGGGCACCTATTATGCAAAATTCACTTTTACATGGTGTTTGAACATAAATGTGTGTCGGCAGTGTGTGAGCAAAACCACCCTAGAATGATAAAAATCCACCCAGTGTTTTTTTTAAGTCAAGTCAAGTCAAGTCAAGTCAAATATATTTATATAGCGCTTTTCACAATACAGATTGTATCAAAGCTGCTTCACAGTATCAATCAAAACAACTTAACAGTGTTTGTTTATTACTGGAAAAAGACATCCAAGTTTGGTAGAGCTGATCAGTGGTATGATGGGTCATTTAATTTGAATATCCCCAATTTACAATCTCAATAAATCATAAGCACTGTCTCAGAACGAGCTGTTCTATGAATTGCGCAAGCCCCACCGACGTGGTTTGATTGACACTGTGGTCTTGGCATAGACCCGGCCCTCGGTGATCTGTACACCATCCTCCATTGTTTCAAGGACAGCCGGTGTTCTGACGATTTGTGCTGCCTTGTCGAAAATGTCTCCTAAGAAACATAAGTGTTCTGTTGTGGGATGTAATAATGTACATAGTAGTGTTCACTTACTTCCGACATCAGAGCCACTGAAAACGCAGTGGATGGATTTTATTTACGAAGGAAAGGCGCCACATAAACTTCCAAAATACGTTTATGTTTGCGCAAATCATTTTCTGACTGACTGTTTTGTGAACGAGGGTCATTCAAAGCAGGTCTTGCTTCAAAGTTAATCCTCAAGTGTGGATCGTTGCCTACTGTTCGCGATCCAACGTCACCTCCAGAAGAAGTAAGTGTATTTTATGATTTTTGAGCAAATAGTCATTTCAGTCGATGTCAGCCAATTCAACAACAAATGCGTCTAAAGTTGTTGTCGTCGTCGTAAGATGTCTGTGTATATAATTTAAACCTTGTTTGTATAGTGTGTAACCACACGTTTATAAATATTTGTTTTAAAGATATTGTATTAAAAACTGTGCATGTTTTCTGTAAAGACAAGACATCAAAATTGCTATGTTTATACAAAGGCCAGCACATCGACACGAAGCTAGAACGAGGGATATTGGCGTGCAGACAGAAACATCACATAAATGTAATTTCGTTTGTACGTAGCAAATGTTATCACAGTATTTGTGTTTGTAGTTTCAAAAAATTGCACCAACGTTATCACAGTTTGTGTGTGTCTGTGTGTGTGTTGCACATCCATAATTGCAAAGGGGACACGATTACAACTCTATAAGTACATAAATGTATCAAATAACCATTCCGAGACGTCCTGGTCCATTCTCATTTGTGTTTCTTCTGCCGGAGTCTCTTCATCATCTGTTGAAGATTTTATTATTTAGAAAACAAGTAATTTAGCCTTATAAGAATACACAATTATTTCTTGTATGAGTCCTCTAAAAGGACTCTGTCTAGGTGACTTTGAAAGCTGCAAGACCTTCTGAAAAAAGACCCTGAATGTCAATTCTATTCTGAGAAGTCACATAGTACAAGACCTTCACCCAAAACTATCTATAAGTGTATGACCATCTTTGGAAAAGGATGTATGTATATATGTGAGAAGCTGGGCACTGATCAGGAGTGATCGCCTGCAGGAGGAAGGGATCTCCTGCTGGAGGGAGTGATCCCCTGCAGAAGATGCTCGGCTCTTTGTTTGTTAATAAAGTCTAATATTTCTGGCATCAAAGATCTCTGCGAAGTTACTTTTACAGAACAATTGAAACCACTTCACATCTGCGTCTGATTCCGGTTCAAACATGTACGGCTGAATGCCATACAAAACAGCGGGTCACTCACTCTCAGCCATTCAGCTTCTACCGACTGTTTACATACCCTTACAGGCTACCCCAAATTTCCTCAGTTGGCGAAAGGAAAAAAAGCCTCTGATGGGCTTTTTTAGTAATGTTGATTATGTTAACATCCCATTTTAAAGATGATTATATCATAGTGCCTAAAAATCTAAAACTGTCCACCCACTCCCCATTGTTGTACAAGGGCTGGGACGACTTTCCCCTTCTGCAGAAGTCAACCACTAGCTCCTTAGTTTTGGAGACATTTAACTCTAAATTGTGGTTGGAGCACCATTCAGTCAATGAGAGGACCTCTTCCCTATAGGCAACTTCATCACCCCCAGAAATGAACCCACTACTGTTGTATCATCTGCAAATTTAAACATTTTAACAGAATCAGTTTGTGATATGCAGTCATTTGTGTACAACTGTTACGACCCCAGTGTGGGTCATGTCGTGTGGATTTGCTTGTCTTTGTCACTTGTTTTGTAGGTTGGAGTTGGAGTGAGTGACGTCATTGATGACTGATGGTTTACACCTGTGCTAGAGCTGATGCCGGCAAACTAAAGCCGCTCCCTTAGGTCGTGACGGGGGCGCTCTCCCCTCGTGCCATTTTGTTGTTGTCTTGATCCCGTTTTAGTCTAGTCTCTTACTTTATTACTTTTACTTTAATAAATGTTATTCCTTTTTGCATACCACTTTAACGTGTCATCTCCTTCTTTGTCGCGGCTTGCGAGCCGGCCGTGACAAACGAATATAAAAGAGGTGACAAAACACACCCCCGGGGGGCTCCAGTGTTAATGTGCTTGACATTGGAGATGTTATTACCTATTTTGACCACTTGTGTTCTCTGCACCAGAAAATCCCAGATCCAGTAACATATGGAATTATGGACCCCCATTGTTGAAGTTTCCGAAAAAAGTTTGTTGGGTAGGATTGTGTTAAAAGCAGAGCTATAATCTATAAAAAGATTGGAAGGGGTCGAGCCTGACCATGCTGGACAGATGTTTACATACTATTCTCTCAAAGATATTCATTATAACAGATGTTAGTGCTACAGGTCGGTAGTCATTCAGGCAGCTTATATTGGGGTTTTTTTGGGCACAGGAATTATGACAGCGGGCAGTGAGGGACAGTGCATTCCCTCAAGGACCAGTTAAATATGTCTGTGAGGACTGGAGCCAGTTCATCTGCACAGTGTTTAATAGTAGCAGAGATACGAGGTCAGGACCTGCAGCTTTCCTGCAGTTCTACAGGTCCTTCTCAAAAAATTAGCATATTGTGATAAAGTTCATTATTTTCCATAATGTAATGATAAAAATTAAACTTTCATATATTTTAGATTCATTGCACACCAACTGAAACATTTCAGGTCTTTAATTGTTTTAATACTGATGATTTTGGCATACAGCTCATGAAAACCCAAAATTCCTGTCTCAAAAAATTAGCATATTTCATCCGACCAATAAAAGAAGTGTTTTTAATACAAAAAAAAAAGTCAACCTTCACATAATTATGTTCAGTTATGCACTCAATACTTGGTCGGGAATCCTTTTGCAGAAATGACTGCTTCAATGCGGCGTGGCATGGAGGCAATCAGCCTGTGGCACTGCTGAGGTGTTATGGAGGCCCAGGATGCTTCGATAGCGGCCTTAAGCTCATCCAGAGTGTTGGGTCTTGCGTCTCTCAACTTTCTCTTCACAATATCCCACAGATTCTCTATGGGGTTCAGGTCAGGAGAGTTGGCAGGCCAATTGAGCACAGTAATACCATGGTCAGTAAACCATTTACCAGTGGTTTTGGCACTGTGAGCAGGTGTCAGGTCGTGCTGAAAAATGAAATCTTCATCTCCATAAAGCTTTTCAGCAGATGGAAGCATGAAGTGCTCCAAAATCTCCTGATAGCTAGCTGCATTGACCCTGCCCTTGATAAAACACAGTGCACCAACACCAGCAGCTGACATGGCACCCCAGACCATCACTGACTGTGGGTACTTGACACTGGACTTCAGGCATTTTGGCATTTCCTTCTCCCCAGTCTTCCTCCAGACTCTGGCACCTTGATTTCCGAATGACATGCAAAACTGAGCAACAGTCCAGTGCTGCTTCTCTGTAGCCCAGGTCAGGCGCTTCTGCCGCTGTTTCTGGTTCAAAAGTGGCTTGACCTGGGGAATGCGGCACCTGTAGCCCATTTCCTGCACACGCCTGTGCACGGTGGCTCTGGATGTTTCTACTCCATACTCAGTCCACTGCTTCCGCAGGTCCCCCAAGGTCTGGAATCGGTCCTTCTCCACAATCTTCCTCAGGGTCCGGTCACCTCTTCTCTTTGTGCAGCGTTTTTTGCCACACTTTTTCCTTCCCACAGACTTCCCACTGAGGTGCCTTGATACAGCACTCTGGGAACAGCCTATTTGTTCAGAAATTTCTTTCTGTCTTACCCTCTTGCTTGAGGGTGTCAATGATGGCCTTCTGGACAGCAGTCAGGTCGGCAGTCTTACCCATGATTGCGGTTTTGAGTAATGAAACAGGCTGGGAGTTTTTAAAAGCCTCAGGAATCTTTTGCAGGTGTTTAGAGTTAATTAGTTGATTCAGATGATTAGGTTAATAGCTCGTTTAGAGCTCGTTTATCCTTTTCATGATATGCTAATTTTTTGAGACAGGAATTTTGGGTTTAAGCGCTCAAGTCACTACTTTGGGCAGATTATAGCCCTCGTTTGCACATGGCCAGACAGTGAAAATACGGCTAATAATTTCTGGATATCTGGCATATACAAGTTAACTGAACAAAACAAACGAACGAAAACGGGTAAGGGAGGGGGCCCCCTACTGGGCGGGGCCCATGGGCTGCAGCCCAGTCAAGCCCAATGGTAAGTCCGGCCTTGACCGTAGCAAGCCTAGTATACAGCTAAACGCGTCTCCGTGTGGACAGGGCCGCTCAAATTTGTGTGGAGTGCTTCTCCCTTCTCACCAGAGGGAGAAAAATATTTTCTTCTGTAGGCCTGATGTGTCTAGTGTTACAGAATTTAGAGAAATAGCCTAGCTGAGGTAGACATCCACCTGCCAGATGTGATTCGCCATCAGGTGTGATCCTGCCAGATGTGATTCGGCCTTTCTTCAGACGAACTCTTTTACAGTCTATGGACGAACTACTAGCGAATTGGCCGAATAGGAGCAAGCTTCACTCATTCCCATTTTCGTTTCAAGGTTCAACGCACATCGGTGTTTAGTCAAACTAGACTACTTGTCAAATATAGACAAAATGGAAAAAATAATGTGTGAAGCTTGAGTTTATTTACTCAATTGAGGGCATACTGTTTTACTGAAAGCACTGCATTCATAATTAAGCAGAATGACTTACCAAACATGCATTTGCAGAGAGCCATTTCTTTAAAAGACCGCTTCTGTTTGCCCACATCCTTATTTTTCTTGCCTGCCCAGTTTAGGCCTGAGGCCAGCTCATTGGTCATGCTGAATGCCAGCATGCGCCGGACCCTGATCTCCAGGGTGGTCCCCCCAATAACGGTGAAGCGGGCCACCTATTAAAATAAAAAAGTAACTATTTTCAGTTTAAAAACTAAACAATTTAAAAAAAGCTCTTTTTCAAAGATAATGTAATGTTGCTCTATGTAGGTTTGTCAATTGTCAAGTGTGAATTTAACTGAGATTGATAAAGATGTGCTAAAATATCAGACATTGTTGACTGGGACATTTTAAAGTGATATTTGTTTCTATCCTCGTCTGGGATGAGCTTAAACACAGATAGTTTAACAGATTTGTTAAACAGTTTAACAAAATTGGGCAGATCAGTGAAGGTCAATCAGAAGAATGATGTGACCACTATTTAATCATTAAATAATTACCATTGCCTTCTTAGCCTCCTGGGACTGGAGTATCACCTCTGCGTTCTCCAGCTCCTCCATGCTGTGCAGAGGCAGTTGCAGTCTCTTCAGTCAAGCCCACCACCCCAGCACTTTGGCCACACCTACAGGACTGGCGGAACTCTCGGAAGTCCTGCCGCAGGTCCTTCACCTCCTTCGTCAACTCTGTGACAGTGGTGAGCAGATTCTGCAAGGTTACATCTATTGACAGGAATAACAAATAGTTTGGGTTGAGTGCAAAACTTTGCATTCCTTTATTTTGTAATGTAAAAAAGCGTAAAATAAAGAAATTAAGAGTTTGGTTCCAAAATGCTATATCTCCATTTTTAAAAACATTAAAAAAGTCATGTTATTTAATTCTGTAGTTCAGGTAATGTCAATCAAATTGCTTTTTTGTAGTTTTGATTGAGTAAAGATAAATAACAATACCCAATTGCAGTTCTACTGAAATTACTTGCGAAACAAAATGTAAAAAAAATTATGAAAATTAATGAAAATGGTGGGTATAGCATTTTGAAACCAAATTCTTCAAATGGTCAACCCAATTTCAATTATACATGAGGGATGTTAAATGCTATAGGTAGGGGATTCAACCCAGCACCAATCACAATATTTAGTTAGTTTTTAACTGTTCCATAGAGAATGCAAACCACTGTAATATTTAGGTGTTTTAATGCACAAGGCTATTCCGTTCATATATCAATGAAATCCTATAATCCAAGGCACAACAGTTTTGCACTTGCCTTTTAAAAGCTGCCTGGCGGAGTCTCTTGAGTCGGTGACTAATATGGAAGAAACATTTTTTATCTATAAGACTGGCTATAGGTATTTGGAATAACATGAAACTCTCTCTTCTAAAACATACCTTCAGCAGAGAAATTGGGTGCACACCGGGGAGAACCGGCAGAAGCCACTGGCAACTGAAAATCTTCAGCAGAGAAGGTAATGGGTTGGCTGTTGGGGTAGGGCAGCGGGGACTGGCATCTGGCTGGGGCGGGCAGGGTTTGGTAGCTGGTTGGGTTGTTAAAAGTGGTCTGGAAATTTACTGGGGCTAGAGGTTGAAGTTGGGAGGATGGAGAGGGAGACTGCAGAGTGGAAAGCGTCTGGTAATTCACTGGGACTAGAGGTTGGAGTTGGGAGGATGGAGAAGGAGAATGCAGAGGGCTGGAGGCTGTTGGTGTGTATGGGGGGGGGGGGGGGGGTAAAAGATGTTACAGGTTATTATGCTGAATTGAAACAGGATACTGGAGCCTTTAAAGGAGTAGTTCACTTTAAAAAAAAAAAAACATGTCATCCAAGATGTCCATGTCTTTCTTTCTTCAGTCGAAAAGAAATTAAGGTTTTTGATGAAAACATTCCAGGATTTTTCTCCATATAATGGACTTCAATGGGGTCCAAACAGTTCAAGGTCCAAATGACCGTTTCAGTGCAGCTTCAAAGGGCGATCGGTCATTTAAAAAATAAATACAAAAGTTAAAGTTTTATAAGCACAAATGCGCATCACAGAACGCATCACAGAACAGAGCAAGGCGAGCATTTGTGCTTATATATTATTTTTGAAATGACCGATCGTTTCGCTAGATAAGACTCTTATTCATCGTCTGGTGTCGTTTAAAGCCATTTGAAGCTGCACTGAAATGGTCATTTGGACCTTGAACCGTTTGGTAGCCAGTAAAGTGCATTATATGGAGAAAAATCCTGGAATGTTTTCATCAAAAACCTTAATTTCTTTTCGACTGAAGAAAGAAAGACATGGACATCTTGGATGACATGGGGGTGAGTAAATTATAAGCAAAAGTTTTTTTTAAAGTGAACTACTCCTTTAACTCCCAATCAATCAGCTGGTCATGTGCTGCTAATCAAGGTCCTCAGATGCAGTGCACCTGAGCAGAGGTAGAGAATGGGAGGAGAACGAACAAACACAGGGAACACTACCGTAACACCTACTATACTGTACCTGGGAACAAAATTTTTGGAGCTTGGGGATATTTACTCCGAGGTTAATCTTCATCAGAGTCATCCGCATTCTTGTAGATTAGGTTTGGTCTAGAAGTGAACATGGACAAACTATAAATTGCCACGAACCTTGCCAGACTCTTTTAGAGGGTATGGAGGCCAGAAAACTTTCTCCCCCTGAAGCCATATGTGTGGCACAACTTCTGTTCCACCACTGTGGAACTTTACAAGGCACCACTGCTTCATACTATTTTTATGGTAAAGATAATGTTTGGTTATTAACACATGAACTGATTTTTATTAACTGTTTTTTATGAACTGAACTGATTTTTATGAACTGATTTTTATGAACTCAACTGATTTTTATGAACTGATTTTTATGAACTCAACTGATTTTTATGAACTGATTTGTACAAAAATGATTTACTTTGTATGTATGAGGGGAATGGCTATGAACTCTTTTTTATCGGGGAAAAGTATATATTTGTTTTTTATTATTTGGAGCTTTACAACACCAACACCGCTGCTTAAGTCCCACACTTTGTAACAGCCAATGATGGCTGATTCGAATGGGTATTGTACATATGATTCCTTCTTTGTGAATTTCCGGAAGATCACATATGTTTCCTCAGCTACTTTGATTATGTTGTCAACAAGAGCGATGTCCTCAACTATCTGAATGCAGTTATCCCCAAACCTACATGATAAGGTGAAATCTTTAGTTACAACCTTTCTATACTGATCCCCATGTCCCAAATGAGGCACCAATGGACCATCATGATGGAGGTGCATGAATTTATGGCCTTTGTTGATTTGGGGTGTCTGAGGGTCTCTTTCAGAAAGTCATTTAACTATTTGCTGTAAAGGCAAATGAGGTTTGCGCAGTAAATGTTTCAGTTGGGCCAAATAGTTCTCATAAGGAAAGGCAGCAATGTTATCTAAGGGACCATAAAGATGATATTCTGCTGCCAGGTGTGTCAGCTGGTGGACATTGTAAGTTATTTCACTTCTGCCATATAGCTGCCCAAAGTGACTCACAAATGAAATTAGCAATTCGTGAGCACAGTCCACCATTTTCTCTGATGTCCCAGGAGACAAAAGGAGATGCATAGCAACAGAAAACAACATAAAGTTGTTAAACATCTCCAAAGGAATCGTATCTCTCAGCACTACAGGGCCAGCGTATAGCATAAAATACCGGAGCTCTGTTGCTTTCCACCTATCAATTTCTGCGAGTTCCCTGGGTTTGCGACTGAACTCAGTTGGAGTGTAAGGTGTCAATGCCTTCAACTTCACAGAAATCTCCCCAATTGTTTTACTGCCCAACCTAGTTGCAAGACATTTGCCCCGCATCCATATATACAGCATTTTTCTGGTTACCCCAAGACAACATAAATGCATGTAGTCCAATGGGAACATTGTCTCCATTTTCACTACACTAACTAGGGGAGATGGCGTTCGACTCAAGTGGTGGTCCTCATCGATCATGGAGGCGAAGTCTGCGTCGGCTCTTAATTCAGCATTGACATCAGGAAATGTCATTTTGCCCTGCCATTCACCCACTTGAATGCATTTATCGCAACCTGAGTAACCATTGTGACCCTTGGTGTTTTTAATAAAGGCTCGTGCTGGGGCATCGCAAATGAACGAGCACACTTTTGCCATTAGCTGCTGCCCATTATAAATTAAACCCCTCTCCAGAATGGCCTTAAGGTCCTCAATAAATGGGCCCAAGAATTCCGAGGCACTTTTAGGCTTGCTAAGGCCACAGAACAGGCCAACAAGGAAGGGAGATCTGGTGTAATCAACATCTACCATTGCAAGAATTGGCCAGAACTGAAGTCTACTGCTTCTGAATAGTGGTAACCCATCTATATTGAACTGCAACTTAAGTGTGTTCAAGATGGCAGGGAGAGTCAAAGATTTAAGCCTCGACATTAAGCCATTGGTTAGGCCAAAGTGATAGTATTCCCCACCAGAGTATGTGAGCGGAGTGGAGCGGGAGCGGAGCGAGGAGTGGAGCGGTGTGATTTTGAATGGAGTGCGGAGCGGATTTTTTTAAAGTCGGAGCGTCGTGGTTTTCACTCGCTCCGAGAGCGCTCCACTACCGCTCCATCACGAGTACAATTCATGCCAACGGCTCATTATAGAACTGCATTTTTAGTAAGGATTCACACGTTAAACACATTACTCTAGCATGGTACAGAGATGGATCACTCAAATCAGAAAAAAATGTGAAGGATGTGAATGATGACGCCGATGGACATGAGTGGCTGTGGGAGGTTATAGTTCTCAAGCCTACTGAATATGATCGGGCAACACTATCTCATGAAAGTGCGTATCTATAGCACACATTTTATTTTTTGTGCCATTTATACATAAAAACATTTTTTGCGTGCAAATGAAATGCACTAAACCCCTTGCCTTGGTTATGATTAGGTGTGTGAAGTGCGTGCACACCATAAAGTGCGTATCATATGCACGCGAAAACTGCGTATCCTAGGCTATGGCTATGCAAGTGTGGCCAGGTTGATCAGTTCGCGACTACGCCACCCTGGAATCCTGCCAGGGACGATACAATAATATTTCTTATTTAAAGCAACGCATGGTTCGCTCACAGTAAACGGCGGGAGACGTGGATGAAAAAATATAAATTTTATTACAGATACAATTTGAGGTTCATGAGCACAGAACAAACCTTCAGCAACAGTTTATAGACACCACAATTACACCATTTGACAACACACAAAACGACTGAGTAATCAGTTACAGCTGAATCTGGACAGGGGAGCTGAAGTTTGACAATAAAACACAATATGGCCTCCACGGCAAATCACTCTTCCCATACCCCTGTGCTTCGGCACTCTCGCACACGTACACCACTCAGGACACAGCACTCGTGATAACAGACCACAACCAGCTTTCCGCGCCGGCTCCAGCACTTAACCCCTGTAACAGATTCAGGGTATACACCACTCAGGCTCTCTCACACTAAACAGTCACTTTACTAAAGACAACAGAACAAGGTTATCGCCTCTCTACTTACACATAAACAATTAGGATACCAAAATAAATCCAATACAAAAAGAGATAAATAGAACCACTTCTGACCACACAAAAATAAGAAAATAAAGAAATTCACAGTTAACAAAATTCACATCAACTTGACCAGTGCAGTATCACAACTCAACCATACACACACTAACAATATTACAATCTTACAAAAGGAAAATAAACACACCCACACACACACACACACACACACACACACACACTTCGGTAACAAACACAAAAAACAATTTCAATGCAAATATCAGAAGCAAGCAGCAGCGCCTCCAGACGATGTCCCACGTAGTCCCACAGCACGGAACAAATCGCCCATAACACGACCACTCTGTACCCAATCCCTCTGTAAAATTACCAGTTTAACAATTAGACGAGATCTCCATAATTTAACTAGTTACAGCTGTTCATAAAATCAGTTTCTCTCTACAGGAGATCGCCACCCTTAAATTATAAACGCACATACCTTGTAAGTGCGATCGCCAGACACCCGATCAGTTAGGCAACCGGATATACATGGAAGCTGAGGGCTCGTCCAGTTTATCGTGGGGGAACGAACGCGTCGATGACGACCAAGCGCCTTCGTACTGGGCTACAAATAGCCTATAAACACCCGTGCTTGAATCAGCCTCACTCCAACCTTTGACTGTAAACACACAAGGGTACTGCTACAGTAGAAACGGATACTCAGATAACACAATCAACTCTTTCACCTACCCGAAGAGGGACAGTCTCGCTCAATGCCAGCCGTAGGGATTCATACGCCACCCTGAATGACGGCCAAATGACGACACCGGAAGTAAAGGCGGTGACTCGTAACATCACCCACTCTAAACAACCCGTTTATAGACGCTACTGCAGCTCACTGATAGGAGCAACTTAACAAGTAGGCGAGCCAACCGCATATAGGCGGGACGAATTTCATTGGACCTGCCACACAAGCAAAAACAAGTTTTTGGCGTATAAATGGTACAAGAAATAAAATGTGTGACGCACTTTCATGAGATCGAGCTGGATCGGGTGAAAGCACATTTTAAACAGGTAACACTTATTCACACACGCAATCGCTTTCTCACGATTGCGTCTCAATGCATTGCATTCAAAAAATGTAATCTTACAGTGCTGTCGGTTTGATTTCGAACGAGCAGAAAACTGTAAGAAATGTAGTGACCCGTACGTAGATAACTGATGAAAACGTTATTTTCATCTTTCCAAACAAAATATGCTCTGCAAAAAGCAGCAATGATATTTAACTTATAATGCTGATAATGTAATAAGTCATAGGAAAAGTTCGCACACTATCCAATAAACCACATTGAAACTATTCTCCTAATGATGTTTAAAAAAAACAAATAATAATATGCCTATATATTACGATGAGGAGAAATTTTGTGAGATTTCAAAGCATACTTAAATAGTTATTCGCAATTTCCTCGGGGAGCGAAGACGGAGCGGTGTTTCTGATATCAGTGAGCGAGGAGTGGAGCGGGAGCGGTAAATGGTGAACCCGGAGCGGAGCTGGAGCGGAGTGATTATTAAATGCTTGGAGCGCGGAGGGAACATTGTTGCCGCTCCACTCCGCTCACATACTCTGTTCCCCACCCTCCATCTTCTTAGTTATTATTTGACCTTGCGTCCTCAGAACTGTCCGAGCATCTTTAGGCAATTCTGGATGAAACACACGCAAAATGCTCAAAAGTGCAGCTAATGCCACCAGAGAGACTGAAAATGTAGAGGCCCAAAATCTCAGACCAGTCATCAAAAACTCTGTAGTTGGAGTTTCAGTATCATCTGAATCAATATGAGTTGTGTCTGTTGACTCATGGGTCTCACTGAATTCTGAACTTGGCTCATAGTTCCCTATAACTGGAAGCTCCTCTATAACTGGTAGCTCCTCTACAACTGAGTGACTAGAGGTTGAAACAATTGGATCCACTACTTCCCTTGGGCACTCTACATGTTCCGATGCTGTGTCAGTCTTGCCTTGCATATTTGTATTATTAAAAGTCTCCTCAAATTGCTGTAGTATCTCTGACTCTGTGACCTTAAACATTGACCTACATTTGCGCCTCTTTGACCAGCGTGATGCCATTGTGAGTGCATGTAGTGTGCAAAATCAGAAACAGATATTTTAAGATTCTCAGATGAGGCTTATTTGCTTACTTGAAAAACGATGTGGATTAATGATCTGAAAAAAAGGACAAAAAGTAAATCACAGTGTCAGTAAACAGCAATTTAATTCAGAATCATCCACTGCCCTGATTATTTCCCCACAAAGCAGATGATAACAAACATTTCGTTTAAACTGGGCTTGCAAAGGTGTTTCTAAAGACTGAACAATTTTTATTCATGAATAATTGGACTCTCTTCGCTATATTTAAGTATATTTCTGCTTAACCCTTGTATGGTGTTCGGGTCTGTTGGACCCGTTTTCATTTTTTATCAAAAGAAAAATTATACAATTAATAATTTTTTCAACCTCAGACTCATTGGCCTTGGCTCATTTTCTGTGAAGAACATATATCCGAACACATTTTCAATGACCACACACTGTACACCCCCCCTACACATTTATATTACACACAGGATGTTCGGGTCCACTGGACCCGGGGCTAATAAAAGTGTGGAAATTTTAGGTCCTGTGTACCTTTACTCTGTCCTCCTCCTGTCAGGGCTTGCTGTTAGTGTTTGTGTGTGTGTGTGTGTTCTTGTATATGGTTTATGAGGACACAAATGTGTATAATGACATGGATTTTACAACGTAAACATGGTTTATGAGGACATCTGTCTCCTCATAAACCAAACGGCTTAAAAAACATACTAAATGGTGTTTTTTGAAATTCAAAAAAGGCCAAAAGTTTTCTGTGATTGGTAGGTTTAGGGGTAGGGTTAGTGTAGGGGGATAGATTATACAGTTTGTACATTTGTAAAACCATTACACCTATGGAGAATCCCCATAAACCACATATCCAAGTGAGTGTGTTTGTGTGTGTGTGCGTGCGTGTGTGTGTGTCTGTGTGCGTGTGTAGTGTAGATCTAACAAAGGTAAAGGGAAAATATTAACCATATATGCTGTTTATATTGCTTGTAATTGAAGTAAACATCTGTTGAGTATTTTAACATAAATTGTTTGATTATGTTGAATTAAAAACCCAAAAATGCAGCGGGTCCACCAGACCCACGAACACTGGCTGAATAACAAAAATATGAACACCACACAAGGGTTAAATACTGGGTGCATGGAGGAATATACATAAATCTCACCACAAAAGCAGGCTAATAATAAGACTATGTCTTTAAAATTAACGAGGGATTTTAATTGCTTCTAAATGAAGTATGTGGGGCTACTATTTTGTGTAATTCTGGCCCGCCGCGGTCACTGCTGCTAGCCAGTGTTGCCAACTTAGCGCCTTTGTCGCTATTTTTAGCGACTTTTCAGACCCCTTCAGCGACATTTTTTCAAAAAAGCGACTAGCGACAATTTTAGCGACTTCTTGGACAAACCTCAGTAACCTCCAAATGTTGCCAGTACTGTCCTGCGAGCGCGAGGTCTTGCTTTCTCCCTGTCGTCACTCTCTCTAGCTGCGTCTCCCCTGTTCAGTGAATGGCTGAGAGGAGCGCACGGCCGCTGACAGACGCGAATGAGCAGTGTTTTTCCACGGACTTATCACTTATGCTTTTCTTTTGTTTTATTTTTAAAGAATTTAGTTTGACCATTTTATTTTTATTTATTTTCTTGTGCTTATTACTTGTAACACTCACTATCACAGAGGTTAGTTCATCCGGTTCCCTAACTCTCTCAATTCAGATAATGTTCCACATACATAGGCCTATAGAAAATGTAATAATTCACTACTTGTTGTCTGA
The DNA here is from genome assembly GCF_029890125.1 of Rhinichthys klamathensis goyatoka. NCBI lineage: Eukaryota > Metazoa > Chordata > Actinopteri > Cypriniformes > Leuciscidae > Rhinichthys > Rhinichthys klamathensis. Next base: position 548,489 of record NW_026606569.1, read on the forward strand.
CAACAACAAAAATAGGAAATGAGAACAGCTTTATTCGACATTCGGCTATATTATATTAAATAGAGCATTCATTTAGAGAGAAAATGCTCTAGGCTGACAGAACGCAAGTACGACGCGATGACGTAATTAATATGCTAATTGACGTATGACGTCATCTAGCGACATTTAGCGACTTTTAGGGAAGGCCTTAGCTACTTTCCTTTGAAAATAGTTGGCAACACTGCTGCTAGCTAGCTAGCTCTAGATAGAGCACTATGCATAGCGTTGGTTCCGCGCGGTGTTCTCCGGCGGTCAGAAGAAATAGCGGTGCTGTGTTAATAGATTTCACGACACTAGCAATGGGTACAGACATGTATTTTGAGCTAGCTGTCACAAAAATAGACTGGACCAATGAGGTTTTGCTAACTTTATAAGCTAGACGAGTACTTTTAGCAGATTTTGACACATTGGTAAAACAAAAATCTATTTCAGTGAAAAACATTAACCATCATGTTAACGATCAACCCAGCAGTATTTGATTTGGTACAATGCATTCATATCGAACATTAAGCAAGCTTACCTGTACGCTTGTGCCAAGGTCCAGAAATGAGCTGTGTCCGGTGCAGTACGTTGGTTTTGATCTCCCGGTCAACCAAAAATCGATGGATTTTCAACCATATTTCCCTGTCAACTATATATCGATGCATTTTCAATCATATTTCCCGGTCAACTATATGCCGATGACTCTTCAACAACAGCGTAGTTTCCCGGTCAACTATAAATCAATGACTTTTCAACACATTCAGCGATCCCCCGGTAAACCAAATATCAATGCTTAATCAATCATAAAGATAACTATAGATCAATGTTGTTCCAATATTGTTGCCATCAACATTAATAACATCAGGTTTTCATAGATATGGTAATGGTGATTCAACATTTATTTTGCATTGAAATTTCAACATCAACCATAATGATGATTCAGATGGAAAAACAATGTTTATTCAATGTTGGCTTGCTGTCTGGGACAGATACCTATATAATATCTATTTTGCTGTTATTTGTATGTGTCAAGCACTTTATCGATATTTTTGGTAAATGTAGTAATGTTTATTGAGCTAAAACTACTTTGTGCTTGATTGACAGCTGTTATATTGGAAAAATGAGTTTATGTTCCAGTGAATTACAGAGTATGCTGTTGTGACTTGAATAAGCCCTATAAAGCTACTATTTTCTGTAGATCTGTAAAATGTATTATTGTTGAAATGATAACACTAAAGTTTTCAGTGAGGAAACCTGACTCTATCACTCTCGTGATTATTTCTCCCCTTTTTCAGGGGTGTAACACAAGCACTCTCTCTCTCTCTCTCACACACAAGCACTCAGACACACTCTCTCTTTCTCACACACACACACACTCAGATCAGACTTTATCATGATCAAGATGGCACCTGTGTGTTTGGCTTGCCGTCTGTTACTCAAAATCAAAATCAGTTTTCTTCAAAAATCAGTTTTTCTTTGACAGGGTCTTTAAAAACCTTTCATAAAACATGGAGACCTTAGTTAAATTATATTGTTACCATTGATCTCTCTCTTGAAAACGCAGGCGAGGATGAACTATTTAAATTTATTTATTTTATTTTAGAAAAGCAGAGCTGTGGTTCATTCATTTTTTATATGTACAAGATGTTGTATCTGCACAACTATTTTACTGATGAAATCACAGGGCAGTGCTGACAACTGTTTGTTATATGTGGGTTTTGGTTCTTTTGCTGTCAGGACCTTTGAACTCACCGACCCTGGCGGCCGTGCCGTTCTCGAGCCCTAGGCCGAGGGGAGCGAGACCCGTGTGTAGGAAGCCAGCGTGAGACGGGTCTCCTTCCCGGGGCTAAAAACAGCAATCTGACGAGAGACGATCTCCTCCTACTGGCGTTCAAGTTTCAAGTGTTTCAAATTGGTTTTCAAGTTTTAGGTAGGCACTTTGTTCCAGCAGCCACTGTTGTCAACGTGTCCCCTCTACTAAGATCAAACTTCATTCAAGCTAAGGATATTAACTTGGTCACCCGGCGGCTCCCTTCACCAGCGGCAGAGCCACAAATGGTGGACTGGGGTCTAAAAACTGCTGATCCCAGACTGCAACGCAATCTCTCCTTCTCCGAATTCGTTATTGCCTTCGGTATTTACAGAGACCTTATTTTCCAAACATTTCCCGATCACCGGGAAGATCTCGATTAATACCTAGCGATAATTGCAGACTTTAACAAAACATATGGGGGCACATTATTTTATGAATATCACAGATCCGGCTCTTTTATCACACTAACTCACACTCAATTAGAACGGTTCCGTTACGGACACTGAACTGCATTCCGCCAATTCCCTTCCTCTCTGCAACATCTTCAGTGAATCTGTCTGCACGTTTTCTACACTTTTCTATTTTTATTATTATTATTATTATAATTATTTGATATCTTTTGGATATGCCAATGCCAAATCCAGCCAAAGGTTTAAAAACAGCCGTCATCATCAGAGCTCGTGCAGCCGCTCTGGAGAAGCTGCGCTGGCTGAGTCCTCCGGCGGCTCTCGAATCGCTCGTGTACTTTGATGGCATATGTCATAATCATGTGGCGTTGGCGCTGTCTCAAGTCAGACAAAATTTCTAGCCGGCATGCACTGCTCAAGTCAGCCACCGATCGGTCTGCGCAGCCGGACAAGCTTTTGTCTGCTGTCAGACAATTGATAATTGATTAATAATTTAATTTATGGGTTAAACAGTAATTTGCAAGATTCATTTTATGTGGAGAAAATTTAAGTGAATATTTACAGTATTTACAGATTGATGCAGTAATATTTACAGTAATGCAAGGAGTTAATTGTGTAATTATCTAAAATGTGTGTGGATAATTTAGAGTGTATTTATATTACATTGGTGATATTTTGGGAACAGAGGATTATCATAGCATTTTTTCATCTTTAACTGCATGCACCTTTAAGTGCTGGGAATACTCTTGCAAGAGTTAGTGAGGAGAGTTAGTGTGCGAGAGTTAGTGAGCGAGAGATAGTGAATGAGAGTTAGTGAGGAGAGTTAGTGGATGAGAGTTAGTGAGGAGAGTTAGTGTGCGAGAGTTAGTGATGAGAGTTAGTGGATGAGAGTTAGTGAGGAGAGTTAGTGAGGAGAGTTAGTGAGCGAGAGTTAGTGAGGAGAGTTAGTGAGCGAGAGTTAGTGAGCGAGAGATAGTGAATGAGAGTTAGTGAGGAGAGTTAGTGAGCGAGAGTTAGTGAGCGAGAGATAGTGAATGAGAGTTAGTGAGGAGAGTTAGTGGATGAGAGTTAGTGAGGAGAGTTAGTGTGCGAGAGTTAGTGATGAGAGTTAGTGAGGAGAGTTAGTGTGCGAGAGTTAGTGAGCGAGAGATAGTGAATGAGAGTTAGTGAGGAGAGTTAGTGGATGAGAGTTAGTGAGGAGAGTTAGTGGATGAGAGTTAGTGAGGAGAGTTAGTGGATGAGAGTTAGTGAGCGAGAGTTAGTGAGGAGAGTTAGTGAGTGAGAGTTAGTGAGCGAGAGATAGTGAATGAGAGTTAGTGAGGAGAGTTAGTGAATGAGAGTTAGTGAGGAGAGTTAGTGGATGAGAGTTAGTGAGGAGAGTTAGTGGATGAGAGTTAGTGAGGAGAGTTAGTGGATGAGAGTTAGTGAGCGAGAGTTAGTGAGGAGAGTTAGTGAGCGAGAGTTAGTGAGCGAGAGATAGTGAATGAGAGTTAGTGAGGAGAGTTAGTGAGCGAGAGTTAGTGAGCGAGAGATAGTGAATGAGAGTTAGTGAGGAGAGTTAGTGGATGAGAGTTAGTGAGGAGAGTTAGTGTGCGAGAGTTAGTGATGAGAGTTAGTGAGGAGAGTTAGTGTGCGAGAGTTAGTGAGCGAGAGATAGTGAATGAGAGTTAGTGAGGAGAGTTAGTGGATGAGAGTTAGTGAGGAGAGTTAGTGAGTGAGAGTTAGTGGATGAGAGTTAGTGTGCGAGAGTTAGTGATGAGAGTTAGTGGATGAGAGTTAGTGAGCGAGAGATAGTGAATGAGAGTTAGTGAGGAGAGTTAGTGAGTGAGAGTTAGTGAGTGAGAGTTAGTGGATGAGAGTTAGTGGAGTTATCTGTGTGAACAGTCAGGCAAGCAGAGAGTGGAGCCTCACAGTTTTTTGACCTTTACCTTTCTTTCTTTTTAATTAATCATTTTTATTTTTTGTAATATTCCTGTGCTGATGTTTTGTTGATAACCAAGTAAACGGATATATTTTTCACGAGTTGTCCTGTGGATTTATTGAAGTGGATGTGGACGAAGGGAGTGGATAAAGCGCCAAGCTAAGGCTTCATTCAGTGGAACCTACATTTTTAGTCAAAAAACTTGCTCTGCACGGATTATTGGACTTTGGAACTGCCTGACTAGAGACAAAAGACGGAACGAAACTTTCACGGTGAAACTGTAAGTTGTAGCTTTCCTTGCTCTCCTGAGGATCATTAATCGAAACTATAAGGCGCGCGCGTGCGCGCCGCTGTGAGATAAAAATAAATACATAAAAGGACGCCGTTCGGCTGAACGATGAAGTGGAGCGCAGTGTGTGTGTTACGCTCACCCTACGGGTTTGACATTTGCACTAATAAAGTGTGTAAATATTCGCTTGTTATGGATGAACAAGACAGTGAAATAAACCATCACAGCTAACGAGCATGGTAAAGCATATCGAGCAATTAATGGAAGATGATGCAAACGCTGACATCGTTAAAAATAAATTAAGTGTGGACTTCAGTGGTTTGAACAAGAATTGTCCAACTTAAATTCTGTTTTGAGAAAATGTATGTCTGATGAAGAATTCTTGGATGATCAAAATAATTGGTTTGATCTTAAAAATAAGTCAATAAATGATTTATTCTGGAAATGTGACAAATGGATGAAAGAGGTCATGAAACGCTCTGAGCAGGCTGAAGAGTGTGATAAACACGTAATTCCCACAGAGTAGGTCTACTACATCATCAAAAACCACCATGAAACGCTCAAGTAGAATCAGATCACAATGTGGAAGTGCATCATCATCATCTTCAGTCAGAATAAAGGCAGAAATGGAGCGTGCTCCATTAAAGGCAAAGTACCTCGTGAAGAATCACAAAGCCACATTACTCCCTGAGCTCACCATTCTAACATTCAAGAGTGACCCGCTTGAGTATAAATCCTTTATCAGATCTATTGAATATGGAGTTGAAGGCCACACTGGTGACAGTCGTGATCGCCTACAGTTTTTGTTGCAGTACACAAGTGAACAACCACATGAGTTGGTAAAAAGCTGCATTCACATGGAACCCTCAGCAGGTTATGCTAAAGCGAAAGAAATGCTGAAGGAGTTTTTTGGTGATGATTACAAGATAGCAGAAGCTTACATAAAGGAGGCTTTGGATTGGCAGACAATTAGGCCAGAAGATGGCGTTGCACTGCAGTCTTTCGCATTGTTTCTCACAGTCTGCTGCCACACAATGACTGATATAAGCTACATGGAAGACTTGGACAACACAGCTGCCATACAAACTCAAAGAAGCTTGGAGAAAGTCTGCATGCGACCGACAAGAAAAAACAAAGAAAAGGGTGAAGTTCAAGGATTTTGTCGAATTTGTCAACAAGCAAGTCAGATATATACACTAAACCCACTCTATGGAAACATACAAGAAACCACCACCAGGCCAAAACAACCAGTACAACAGAAAACAAATCTACAATACGCAGAGACATTCAGACCAAAGAAAGTATTCACAGCGGCCATTGTCTCCTCCCAAACTGAAAACAAATTCAAGAATGAAAATGACAAACAACCAACGCAAAAAACACAGACTGTCTCAGTGAACGCCCTGTGTTTATTGCAAGGGAGAACAACACAGTCTCGCAGTCTGCAGAAAACTCAAGTGCAAGCCGCACAAAGAAAAGATTGACTTCTTGCAAAGCAAAGGTTTTGCCTTTGTTTGTTTTGCATGCTTGAAACATGGTCACATGAGCAGCAGTTGTAAAGAGAAAGCTCAATGTCAAGAATGCTCTCGACTGCATCCCACACTGCTGCACATGAACACTAAAGGCTTGCGTGAAGAAACAACAAGCGAGCGTTGTGGACAGCAATCTGTTTCAAGTGCTCTTGTACACATGAAGGAAACGTTTGCTGTCACCGGGGCCGGTAAGGAAAACTGTGCTCTTCCGATCATTCCAGTGTGTCAAGGCACAAAAGGGAACCAAGGCAGTGACCACGTACGCATTTTTGGATTGAGGTAGCTCTGCTACTTTTGCTACGGAGTCATTAATAAACCAACTGAGTATGAAAGGACCTAATACAAGCATCTTGTTGCAAACAATGGGGAATGAATCTATTGTTAACACTTGCATTGTGAATGGACTGGAAATCAGTAGCTTGGATGGCAACCACTTTATTGAACTTTCAGAGTTGTTTTCACAGAAAAACATCCCTGTAACCAAAGACAATATTCCCCATCAAGAGGATGTTGACAGTTGGCCTCACTTAAATGAGGTGAAACTCCCCACTATCCAAGCAGAGGTTGGATTACTCATAGGAGCAAATGTTCCCAAGGCAATGGAGCCACTGCAGGTGATTAACAGTGTGGATGACGGCCCATACGAAGTGAGAACAATATTAGGATGGACAGTAAATGGGCCACTCAGAGGTGAAAGCCATATGTGGGAGACAAACACATTGACAGGAGTCACCACCAATCGTATCTCAGTAGCCAAGCTAGAAGAGCTCTGGCAACTGCAGTTCAAGCAGGACTTTCGTGATGCTGGACAAAATGAAGACATTGAAATACGTTGCATTTATGGATGACATTCTCAAGAAAGGCTACGCAGTGAAGCTGGATAGCATTGAACAACAACATGAGGGACGAACAAGGTATCTGCCTCATCACGGAGTTAGACATCCAGTTAAGCAAAAACTGCGTGTTGTCTTTGATTGTGGAGCGAGCTTTCAAGGAACATCGGTGAACCAACAGCTCCTGCAGTGACCGGACCTAACAAGCTCGCTGGTTCCGACAAAAGACTGTGGTGGTCATGGCTGACGTGGAGGCTATGTTCCACCAGATCAGAGTCAGCAATGAAGACACGGATCTCTTCAGGTTTCTTTGGTGGCCTGATGGGAACTATGAGCAGGCTCTTTTTGAACACAAGATGTTGGTCCACATCTTCGGCGCGACGTCTTCGCCAAGTGTTGCAACTTTTACACTTCAGGATTTCCATTACATGAGAGTAGATGTTAAAACTTCATGCTGATTTGTACTCGGCTTTCGCCAAGATAAGCAACACTAAGACGTAGTTTTACAGTAAACTATGCTTCTCCATCCATTTACACTTCTTTTCATATGGTGGTGTGACTCCCCTTCTGTTCGGCGTTAACGGCTGCAGTGTACTTGTCGCGTCAGCACACGTGACGGCTGCAACTACAGTGGACCAGCACGACAACCGTCTGGATTGAGCCGAGTAGGGGACATCTCTAGGGTCTTCAAGTGGGCACCTTCCGGCCTCAGTGTTTCGTCGACTAGCCCACGACACCTCAAGAGGGCTCGACAGTGACCCTGGCGTCCCAGAGTCACCCCCCTCCGTCCCCCACTCAACTCAGCCCAGCTTACTGACCTCTACATCCCTCCTGCTGCTGAGACCTAACCACAATCTCACAATCTCTCCGCAACCCAACCATACGCGCCAACCCGTTTGACTAAGGCTGTCGAGCCCCACTGGTGCGTTAATATGCAGTTTCAGTGGCAACGGTTCCGTATGGCATACCACCTACCACCGAACGTAATGACTGTAAATACTACCTATACAAATAAACCAACAGACTCAAGTTTTTCAAGAATTCTACGAAACCGTAGCGTGGCGGCCTGTACACAGCCAGCTAGAATCTTTCCGTCTCAACCACAGCCAGTTGCTGCTCCTTTCTGCTGCTTCAGATAAGTTCTTTACTGTGCGACGCAACTCTTGGCCACTGAATCCGACGTCTCTGAGGAACCGGGTTGTGGAGCGTGCCACAAAACCTCGACAACCCACTTCCACTGGATAAACCTGGACTCTCCATCCTCGCTGTTCTGCTTCAGTGGCCAGATGAGCATACCGCAGTTTCTTCCTCTCATATGACTCATCTACCGCATCCTCCCATGGCACTGTTAACTCTATCAGTTGAACAATGCGTGCTGATCCAGACCACAAAACAATATCTGGTCGTAGGTTAGTGGTGGCAATCTCAGGTGGAAACATAAGCCGTTGATCAAGATCAGCCAGCATCTTCCAGTCCCTAGCAGCTTCCAGTTGTCCTGGGCGAGAATTGGTGTTAACACCTTTTCTTGGTGGTGACTCGCCTGGGCGGAGGAATATTGTCTTCTGCGTGTAATGTTTTGCTAGAACAGGCGGCAACTTATTGGTCATACTACGCTTGCCTTCCAATGCTAAAGCCAAACATCGCAGTACTTGGTCATGGCGCCAAGTAAACTGACCTTGGCTAAGAGCCACTTTACATCCTGTCAAAATGTGCCTTAACGTGGCAGGTGATGAACACAAAGGACAAGAGGGATCCTCTCCTACCCAGAGGTTTAGGTTCTGCGGTGATGGGAGAACATCATATGTTGACCTAATAAGGAAACTGATCCTACTCTCTTCCATTGACCAAAGGTCTTGCCAGCCCATCTTGCGTTGTTCCACACTCTCCCATCTCATCCACTCTCTCTGCTTGGCCTGGGAAATGGCCTTTATACACCTCATCCTCTCCTCCTGCTTTCGCACCTCGTTGACTACCAGCTTCCTCCTTTGAGCTGGGCCTGCCTTGTGCCATTTAGGAGGAGCTAAACTGAGCCCAAAACCCCCTCTTCCATGCTGTACCTGTCCCACAATATATCCCCAATTTGAAGGTCAGCCTTTGCCTCTACTACAGCTTTTTTTGCTGACCACTCTCTACCAGTTTTTAACACAGAGGCTGCCTTCCTTACACATTTGTGACCAGTTACGGAAACTAGGGACACAAGTCGTTCTGGAGCATTTTGAGTTATTCACAGATTCTGAAAGTGTGGTCTCCAAGCTTTCCAACGATGTGTAACACATGGAAATCTGATAATATTTGGAGAAGTTGTAGCCATTTGAAGTTAGGCACTCAAAAAAACTAAAAGTGGAGAAAACCGCCTCGAAAGATGTGCAGTTCTCACCTCTCTCTGCTGCTGGGAGTGACAATAGGGCTCATTTACATCTCATTTAGATAAGCCATACCCCCTGTAAAGCTCCCCCTGTGCTTTACAGCTTTTTTTTCTTTCCTGAGCTAGCTAATAACAATAGGTAGGTATGGGAAGGTCTAAACAGACTAAACATGAGATAACATGTACCTGTTCTTAGAATTAAAACAAAACGACAAACTTTAATGTTTAATGCAAACTCACCCCCAGGACCGGCGAATGCACTTCTGCCGCTCTAGGCGAAAAACAATTGTGCTGCCCCTCTATTTGCAACGTTTACCAGCAACAACACACAAAGACCAATATGCCATATACATATAACGCAAAACCAGCAACAACACACAAAGACCAATATGCCATATAACGCAAAACCAGCAACAACACACAAAGACCAATAAGCCATAGGCCTACATATAACGCAAATAGTGCGCAACGTGCGTGTGCCCAAAATGTCAAGAATATTAAAGTTTATGCAGGAGGTAAATGCCTGCTGGCATTTTTATTTAAGCAGTCATGACAGGAATTTTCCAAATAATCATATTTCCTCCTCAGATTACTGTTGCAAATCTCTTTACACCACTTTCTTATGTGCGTATACACACACAAATGAAATGTCCGCAAGCACATTATATCATCAGCAGGTTCAGCATCTTACATAACGACTAAGGAGCAAATAAAGCTTAACTTACGTTTCAGAAACGCGCACGGCAGGCCTTCATCGCAGCAAAGGTCTTAACTGCATCCTCTATTTCGATTCTCTGTGCCAGTTCATGTTCTATGGAGATTGTTGCCAGTCCATTAAGTCTGTTCCCTGTTCACAAAACGTTCCCCATTCAAAGCAATCGGGACGTCACATACGAAACAGTTAGCCACCGCTGTCAGCGAGCCGAGCCGCCGTATTCAAGCACCGAGGGCGCGCGCGCCGCGCCCATACCTCCGGTTCAGTTTCCCGAGCCCACAAAGTGCGGCGAAAACATTTTCGGTGTAACTGCCACGGTTCAGCTCGTCAGCGACTATCTTTGCGGCATCGATCTTCATTGAATTTTGATATCAGACAGAGCCGGCCAGAGTGCTGCATAATAAGTAGCCACGCTGTTGGGGGGCGGGGGCAAAAGCGCCGGCGGCTATTCAGTATGGAAATACACACAGACAATGACACGCCCCTACTGCATGCTAGAATCTCCGAAAAACAAGCCGATTTCAACCTCAAAATGTACGCTTTTAAATATACCAATACTGTTATCTCAAACATGGAGAGGCTTCTTCGTGATCTCAACTAACAGATTCTGCAAAAAAGCGGAAATCACCAATTTTGGAAAAAAACGCTTCTTTCTCATTTTGCTCGCAAGTTGTGCTGCCGACTTGTGTCCCTGGTTTCCGTGACGGGTCACATTTGTCGCGTGACTCTACTAAGGTCATTTCCAGTCTGACCTTGGCACATTTAAACTCCTCGGTTAAAGCAGAGACTGGCAGCTGCAATATTCCTTTACTATAAAGTCCCACTCAGCTGAGGCAGCGTGGAACTCCCAACCATTTCCTAATGTATGAACTTATTAACGCTTCCAGCTTATCCACTGTTGTCAAAGAAACCTCGTACACAGTCAGTGGCCACAGCAACCTCGGCAGTAGACCAAATTGAAAGCACCAGAGTTTTAGTTTGCCTGGTAGAGCACAGCTGTTTATGCTCTTCAACCCTTCCACTGCTTGTCGTCTAGCTTCTCCCACTCGAACTGTGTCTTTTAGATCCCCATCGTACCATCTCCCAAGACTCTTCACTGGCTTCTCAGAAACTGTTGGTATTGCCTCACCATTAATGAAGAATGTTTTATCTACTACCTTTCCTTTAACTATCGAGATGCTCCTTGATTTAGAGGGCTTAAACTGCATTCGTGCCTACTCAATATTATCTGTTAATTTCCCCAATAACCGATTAGTGCAGGTTACTGTTGTAGTCATGGTTGTCATGTCATCCATGTATGCTCTGATTGGTGGTAGTCGCATCCCAGAAGCCAAGTGCTCTCCTCATACTACCCATCTTGATGCCCTAATTATTACTTCCACTGCCATGGTAAAAGCCAGTGGAGAAATGGTGCATCCTGCCATAATTCCAACCTCTAAGCATTGCCATGCAGTGCGGAATTTTGGAGTTGAGAAACTAAATTGCAAATCTCCAAAATAGGCTTTCACTAAATTTGTTATTGACATTGGTACTCTGAAAAAATCAAATGCTGCCCAAAGAAGCTCATGTGGCACTGAACCATATGCATTAGCCAAATCCAGGAATGTCACATGGAGCTCCTTCCTCTCCTTTTTAGCTGACTGAATTCGTTGCCAGATAACATTGATGTGTTCTAAGCATCCTGAGAACCCTGGAATGCCCGCTTTTTGAACTGAAGTGTCAATGAAGCCATTCTTTAATAGGTAGGTGGACAATCTCTGGGCAATAATGCTGAAGAAAATCTTACCTTCAACGTTTAATAGTGAAATCGGACGAAACTGACTGATGCTTGTAGCATCTTTTTCTTTAGGTATAAAGACCCCACCTGCTCTGCGCCATGCTCTAGGTACAACCTGTTTTTCCCATGCCACTTTTATCAATTTCCACAGAATTCGCAGAACTCCTGAAGCACTCTTGTACACTCTGTACGGAACTCCATTAGGCCCTGGAGATGATGAAGCCCTTGCCTTTCTCACAGCCTGCTCTACCTCTTTCCACTTAGGTGCACATACCTCCATTTGGTATTCTGGTGGGTTGATAGGTGGGATGTCTGATGGAATTGACATAGGCTCATGCCTTTTTGCATCTGTATGCGTTTCCTCCAAATATCCCTCTAGCTCAACCCTAGATGCTTTTAAAGTGCCATTCTTCTCCCTGGTGAATAACTTCTTTACGAATTTGAATGGGTCTTTATAGAAATTAGCCCTCGCACGTTCCTTCTTTTTGTAGCGTTTCCGTAGGCGCTCAGCTCTGCGTAATGTTGCCAGCTTATCTTTTATGGCCCTTTGTAAGAGATTGAGTCCCTCCTTCTGACTTTGTTCTGCTTTTTTCCATTGCTTCCTCAGCTGTCTCCTTTCTCTAACTAACCCTTCAAATTTCTGCTGCCGTCTAGACATTCCAGGAGTAGTTTGTACTTTTTCCTTCCTTTTTTCCACACCAAACCTCTCACTTCCATATGCGTAAATGATGTCCCCAAATGTATCCAGCTTCTTTTCAACTGTACCAGTTAATCTTTCCAATGCAAAGCATAGATCTGTGTTTACCGTGTCCCATGCAGTTTTCTCACAAGCTCTTGGCCATCTAACTCCAGGCCTATGCCCGTTGAGGTTCTTTTCTCTCTTATGCTGGTTAGTCTGACCGGGTTCACAAGTATGAATATGTTCATCACTAACTGTGCAAGCCCTCCTCTCCTCTATGACAGGGGTGCTGATATCCTGCGAGCTGTGGTTTGCTTCCTGTCGCTGGATTTCATTCGACTGACTTGACTGACTTCGTAAGAAGTACTGATCAATGCGAGGCCCTTGTCCCTTCTCCCTCAAGCATTTCATTTTCCCTTGATGAACCTTCAAACCCCTGACCGTTGTCGCCTTGCCACAGACACAAGCTTGACACAGCCACAGACACAAACTTGGAGTTCATTGACTTTACTAACTGCAGATCTTGAACTAGTCTTACTCTCCATACTCATATCCGTTTCCATTCCTAAGTCGTTAACCATGTTGTCCAACATTGAGTCATCTCCCGCCCCCGCTCTCGCAGTCTCTAGGGGTATTTTTCTTTTTAATTTCTCAGAAGCCTTGAGCGGGTGTCTCCAGCATCCAGTAAACACGGAGCTGGATACTGCCGACAAGGGTAGCTAACCCTTACCAGCCCCATTGGGGTCTCTTTCCTCCTGTCAGCTGTCTCTCCAGGCTGTCACAAGGTCTTTCCCTTTTTGCCAGCAGCACTATTCACCGCAGTCACTGGACGTATCCAGATCTTCAGGATTTCCATTACACGAGAGTAGATGTTAAAACTTCATGCTGATTTGTACTCGGCTTTCGCCAAGATAAGCAACACTAAGATGTGGTTTTACAGTAAACTATGCTTCTCCATCCATTTACACTTCTTTCCATATGGTGGTGTGACTCCCCTTCTGTCCGGCGTTAACGGCTGCAGTGTACTTGTCGCGTCAGCACACGCGACGGCTGCAACTACAGTGGACCAGCACGACAACCGTCTGGATTGAGCCGAGTAGGGGACATCTCTAGGGTCTTCAAGTGGGCACCTTCCGTCCTCAGTGTTTCGTCGACTAGCCCACGACACCTCAAGAGGGCTCGACAGTGACCCTGGCGTCCCAGAATCACCCCCCTCCATCCCCCACTCAACTCAGCCCAGCTTACTGACCTCTACACCCCTCCTGCTGCTGAGACCTAACCACAATCTCACAATCTCTCCGCAACCCAACCATATGCGCCAACCCGTTTGACTAAGGCTGTCGAGCCCCACTGGTGCGTTAATATGCAGTTTCAGTGGCAACGGTTCCGTATGGCATACCACCTACCACCGAACGTAATGACTGTAAATACTACCTATACAAATAAACCAACAGACTCAAGTTTTTCAAGAATTCTACGAAACCGTAGCGTGGCGGCCTGTACACAGCCAGCTAGAATCTTTCCGTCTCAACCACAGCCAGTTGCTGCTCCTTTCTGCTGCTTCAGATAAGTTCTTTACTGTGCGACGCAACTCTTGGCCACTGAATCCGACGTCTCTGAGGAACCGGGTTGTGGAGCGTGCCACAAACCTCGACAACCCACTTCCACTGGATAAACCTGGACTCTCCATCCTCGCTGTTCTGCTTCAGTGGCCAGATGAGCATACCGCAGTTTCTTCCTCTCATATGCCTCATCTACCGCATCCTCCCATGGCACTGTTAACTCTATCAGTTGAACAATGCGTGCTGATCCAGACCACAAAACAATATCTGGTCGTAGGTTAGTGGTGGCAATCTCAGGTGGAAAAATAAGCCGTTGATCAAGATCAGCCAGAAATGTGCTACAGATTTTGAGGATGAGTTTGGTCAAGAAACTGCCACAACAGGGAAGACATTTTTTTTATGTAGATGATTGTCTTAAGTCAGTTACAGATGAAGACACAGCAATCACTCTTTGTGCTGACTTGAGGAATATGTTGGCAAAAGGTGGATTTCGACTAACGAAATGGTCGAGTAACAGTCGAAGGTTGCTCAACTCCATTCCTGAAGAGGAAAAGGCCCAGGGTTTTCAGGATTTGGACTTGGATGAGGATAACATGCCAATGGAGAAAGCATTGGGAATACAGTGGTGTGCCGAAACGGATCAGTTCAAGTTCAAAATCAACCTCAAAGTTCTACCACACACTAGGAGAGGCCTACTTTCCCTCGTCTTGTTACATTTTTGATCCGTTGGGTTTTCTCGCTCCAGTGATACTGCCTGCCAAAAGAATCTTGCAAGACTTATGCCAGCAGAAGTATAGCTGGGAAGAAGACCTGCCTGGTAATTTCATTAAGAGCTGGAAAAAGTGGATGTCTGGATTGCAACAGCTTGAGACCTTTGGAGTTGACAGATGTGTTAAGTCAAAGCAGTTTGGTGCGCCAGTCTTTGCAGTTACATCATTTCGCTGATGCTAGTGAAGACGCATACGGAACAACCAGCTACCTACTGCTACGCACTGCAAGTGGTGAAGCTCAATCCACTCTGATTATGGCAAAGGCAAGGGTTGCACCTTTAAAGTCTCCAACCATACCAAGAATGGAATTGACTGCAGCCACAGTTGCCGTCAAGATGGATAAACTTCTGAAGAAAGAGCTTGAACTGGAACTTAACGAATCAATCTTTTGGACAGACAGCACGACTGTGCTGAAGTACTTGAACAGCGAAGATTCAAGACATTCGTTGCCAATAGGATCACAATAATCCTGGAGCACTCTCAGACTTCACAGTGGAGATACATTAATACCAATTTGAATCCTGCTGATCATGTCTCGAGAGGACAGACTGTTGAAGCGTTCTTGAACAATCGAAGCTGGCTTTTAGGACCAAGTTTTCTGCTCTGTGCACAAGACCAGTGGCCCAAAAATCCAGATCCTGGAATGCTGGACATTGATGAGTTCAAGCACATGTTATTCAGACGCAAGAGCCCAAAAATGCTACGGAACAGTTGATGAACTACTACTCATCCTGGACAAAAGTAAAACGTGCGGTGGTATGGTTTCTGAAGTTTAAAGATTTGCTACAGGAACTGAAAGCAAAGAGAAAGAAACTAAACTCACAAGGAGAAAACAGAATTAATCAGTTCAAGAAAGTTTTCAAAGGAACACACCTAACCTGTGAAGGTTTGACTGAAGCAAGCACAACGAGAAATTGTGAAATACTGTCAAAAACAAAGCTTCAAAGAAGACTTGACTATGCTAAAGGAACATCAAAGGGTAAAGAAAAGTAGTTCGCTCTACAAGCTGAACCCTGTACTTCAAAACGGAGTCATCAGAGTTGGTTGAAGGATGAGCCGTGCAGCAATGCCAGAGGATTCCAAACAGCAAGTCATCTTGCCCAAAGATTCACACATCACAATGTTACAGCTCATGCCGGGTTGAAATCATATGTTGGCACAATTGCATCAAAGATTCTGGGTCCCTGGAACAAACGGCGCTATTAGAAAGTTCTTGTCCAGGTGCATCAGCTGTAAGAAACTACACGGAACTGCCGGTAAGCAGCTCATGGCTGATCTACCAAGATGCAGGGTCCTGTCTGACAGTCCTCCATTCACAAGAGTCGGTGTTGACTACTCTAGTCCATTTCTGGTGAAAAGAGGAAGAGCGCAAGTAAAGATATATGGTGTCATCTTTACATGTCTATGTTATCTGTGTGAACAGTCAGGCAAGCAGAGAGTGGAGCCACACAGTTTTTTTTACCTTTAGCTTTCTTTCTCTTTAATTAATAATTTTTATTTTTTGTAATATTCCTATGCTGATGTTTTGTTGATAACCAAGTAAACGGATATATTTTTTCACAAGTTGTCCTGTGGATTTATTGAAGTGGATGTGGACGAAGGCAGTGGATAAAGCGTCAAGCTAAGGCTTCATTCAGTGGAACCTACACCGCTACTGGTTTTTCAGAGATTTTGGATGAGTAAAATTATTCCTGTGTTTTGTTATTGCCGGTTCATCCAAACCTCGTGTATAGAATTGACTTCTGAACAGAGGCGGGGAGCAGCAGCTCAATTGCATTTAAAGGGACCTGTAAAGGGAGTTTTTGTCACACAGAAATGGGAGCTTTAGTGCAAGTTCTACCGGGAAGACTTTAATATCACGTCATTCATTAATCACGTTATTCATTGACCTCAGATCTAGCCAATCACCACTCGACATTTGGAGTACTTAAGCCCAGTTAACACCCATTACTTAGTTCGCAAAAACTGACGCCGGCGTTCATCCCCATCCTCCCCAACATCACCAGGTCGTTCTCTTGTCTCCTTAAACTTTCTGGTAGAACTACTTTACCTGTGCGTTTACTGAAAATAATGGCACACCTTAGAATGTTCATCAGCCAATCAGAATGAAGCATTCAATATTCAATTCTCAATAAGAACTTTATTAAACCACTTACAAGTGTTATGTTGACAACACTATTGAAACGATTACTTTTTATTACAACTGTACATGAATAAATAGGCCAATACAGCCCTGGACTAATAGAGTATTCTAGTTGTCTATTCTATTGGCTCTATTCTATTTTGAAGACTTGTGCTGGCTGCACAAGTCTAATTTAAGGCTCTCACAAATAAATAGTATGGGTATATTATACATGTTCTGAGTCATCAGAGTGCCTTGAGTATTGAAGTTGTTGAGTTTTGTGTCCCTGGTGTTCTTTCATGCCACAGGGATAAAAGAAAGCATACAGTTTAGGCGAAAATTGTGAAAAAATGCGTGTTATTTCTGGTTTAAAGAAGGCATGTTACCTCTGTGTTTGTCAGACAGATTCAGTACTGGGCTTAAATAAAAGCCTAAAAGGTCCCCTTTCCAACGATACCAAGCACCATATTATAGAATATTGACAATATCCCTAGCATGAACCTAAACCAGATATACACCAGATTTCAAAAACAGAATTTATTTTAGGGGGTAGTAACTTCATGAGCTGAAAAAAGTGATTTCGCTACCACCCCTGCACTGGGGTGTATACCTTGCCAAAAATCACTATGAGACTTTGTCCCCCTAGATGATACCAATGGATCAAATTTGGGGCCCTGGCTCATGGACTATAATGACCGTATAGCCTACAGTCGTTTTCACTGTCCAATGACATCCCATCTTATATCTACCTTGAGTGGCATGGGAGAGAGTCGGAAGTTCATTTGTGGCAACTACCTACGAGTTTTTAATAGCATATTCTGAGGGGTATACAGACCCAGAACCAGATATGATGAATGAAGACCCGGAGTCAGAATTATTATAAATTAAAGTTTTACTGTAGATAGTTTGCAGTTTCATCAGCAGAAGTCAGCTTCAAGACTCACACAGGAGTTCGTAGGCCGCCCCGCTTACAGTTACACAGATCACAGCAGTTATACCATTTACAGGTTGAATGATTCTCATTGGCTAAGAAATAGATAAACAGTAATTTTCCACACATATACAGATAGACTGAAGCATTTCTCCATGGATTATGCGGCTGACACTCGGACGCTGAAGTCAGGCACGTCGTGACCTTCCAGGTCGCAGACTTGGGTTGCTGAACACCAGCATGGCCAGAACAACAACTCAGTCAATCTCCAATAATGCCAGTGGTTCCTTAACCTGCAACCAAAAAGACTAACACACACACACAGCTTTTCCAAGGTTGGATTTGGCCAGGCTCTAACTATAAACAGGAGAGTCCTCTCAAAACATCAAGATTATGCGTTCTTTCTCTCAAGGATAGCTAAACTTTAGTCTAACTGGAAAGTAAGGCTTTAACAAAGAAATGGTCCCTTAAACTATTGGCTTCAATGACCGCTATATGTTTTAAGACGTTGAAGACCTTTCTCAAACACAAAACAAGTCCATATTTAATTTCTGGAAGCTGGGCTAAATGAGCAAGCACTGTTACTGCATTCAGATATCAAATACAGACATTAAAGAATACATGAAAAGAACATTTCAGAAATCACACTGGTAACTTCTATAACAAAGTAAAATCTCCAGAGAAGTCATTCAACTCATTTGATATTTAGAAGGAAACATATGGATTAATACCTTGATTATAATCACTCATTGCATATACATTGAAGCAGCAGTGGATTCCCCCCCCCTTCAATATTTTAAAGGAACACGCCGACTTTTTGGGACTTTAGCTTATTCCCCGTATCCCCCTGAGTTACATAAGTCCATACATACCTTTTTCATCTCCGTGCGTGCTGTATCTCTGTCTGACGCACCCACCGCTAGCCTAGCTTAGCACAAAGACTGGAAGTAAATGGCTCCAGCTAGCATACTGCTCTCAATAAGTGACAAAATAACGCCAACATTTTCCTATTTACATGTTGTGATCTGTATAGTCACAGCGTGTACAAATAACAAGGTGATATGAGACACAGCCATCTTTTAACCGTATACATACTGGGAACTATATTCTCAGAAGGCGAAGCGCTGCTACGTGGGCGGAGTGATTAGCGCAACACTCTGAGCGAACTCTCTGCTCCTCACCACGGGGCTTCTCAGGCGCTGCCAGCAAATCACTCCGATGTTTAAGTTACCGATATGGAAAATCTGCTCAGTATCGCTCAAAACGCTGAATGAGTTTGTTTAGCGAAATGTTACTAAGTTCTACAGACACACAAATCCTCTCATTATAAACAAAGCGGATACACAATTAAAATAAAAGATAAATTATTAGGTTTAGTCAGATTCAATGTTTAAATGGGAGTTTTCACACTCAATGAATTTGCGCTGAACTGACTGACAGCTTCAGTAATTATACAGGAAGTGCTATTTACCCACTGTGTCATGACTGGTGATTTTGAAACCACTGCAAAACAATGTTCATCTTCGGAACCAGTTCAACCAGGACCATTTCAGGAAAACAAATGAGGCATGTTCAAAACACACACACACACACACACAGTCCTGGAGGGGTTTCCAGAAAGCAGGTTAATGTCCCAGTCATAAACAAATCATTAGTGCTCTTTGCCCAAACTATTGTCTCAGTATTAGTTACTATAGTAAATGTATTTTATGTTACACTTCATTTCATGTTTCTCTTTTATCTTTCTGTACCATCTATTTTAATATTTAAAGTACCATATATTTTAAATACTGTAAATGCCAGACAGTCGAGAAGCCAATTAATGAGAAATACTGTTGATTAGAAATGCATATGATTATCATCATTCTTATCAATACGCATGATATGAAATACTGTTTGAGGAATCACAGAAACACTGATAAACAGTCAAATGAGAAAACAACTAAAGAAAGATGAAACACTCACCTCAAATTAAATCTTATTCTTATCTCGATCTTTATTTTCCCTCCTCTGAACAGTTGTTGAACAGCAGCTCTGAAATGTCTTTCACTTCTACCAGACGTGAGAATGAGAAGAATGGCAGTCAGACATTAAACTCTGATCTGCTTTATTCATTTCACATGAATATTTCATTCTCAGGAATGCTTGATCACAAGTAGTTTTACTAGTTTGTGAAATTGTGCTTTGTATAGGCTGAAGTAGTTGACGTAAAAAGGAAATCAAGGTCAGACATATATGGTTATTTTTGTAACAACCATGTTGTCAAGTTATGATTAAAACTTCCATTTTTCACTGTTTTATTTATGGTGTCGGCAAATCTAGACACCGCACTGTCTTAAGCCACAAAGAGCCACTCTTATCTCCCCTATAAAGTAAGAAAATAAATCAGAAAAAAAAAACTAGAACAAAGACCATCTTCTGTTTCAGTTTTACTAGTTTGTGAAATTGTGCTTTTTATGTCAAACGTGGATGAAATGTATCAACCCAAGATATTTATAGTGTTGTGAAATGCTGAATTGTTTTCACAGTAAAAGGTGAATTTGTGAGATTAATAAAAACAGCTTAATTCTGTTTATGATTCATCCAGGTATATAAAATATATCTATAATCTACATTTATTTTAGAAGGTTGTGTTGCGTTCCATATCGTTACGTGATGTAAAAACGACTGTCGCTAAATTTGTATACTATAAGTGGTAATGCTAATTGGTAGATAATGTTATTTTAACTGATATATTACCCCAAATTACCCCCAAAAGACAATTTAAAGCTACAGTCCAAAACTACTTTTGGTTAAAAATGATCCAAAATGAATTTGGGCAAGTACATAACCAGCCAGTGTTCAAAATCATCAGCTTACCTTCGCCCAGTTCACACCGGTAAGCTTGTAATAATGTGAGTGGCACTGGTGGGTTTTCAGGGGAAATACGAGCTTCCGTCGCTCGTCTCTGCGTCGTCACGTCACGTCTGTGTACATAAAGAAGGAGTCCCGGTTAGTGGGTACATGTGAGGAGGCTGCAGGTGGAGGATCATTTACAGCCTTTACTCACTTTACAGCTGATTATTAAAAAAAAGCAACAACCCCCCAACCCTTAAAAAAATAAAAAAAGAGAATCTCAGATTAAGAATTCGTCCCTAATCATTATATATCTCACCCTAGGACATACCAAAGGCATTATGGATTCCGACGAAAACTTCAAAAAACTTGTCAGGCAGTTCTACGCGTATCTCAGGGCCTTTCACCATGATAAAACCCTGAGAGAGGGAGAAGCCAAAGATGTTAGACCTCGTCGACTACAACAGATTACGAATGAGCTAAACGCGCCCATTAAACCGGCACTCCTCAATATGAACCAGGGCACGGAAGACCTAATCTTTGCCCAGAACTGGCTTCAGATTGGTATGGAAATCCTGAAGAAACATTACTCGGAATGTCTGATTTCGACTCAGGACAGGATCACCCATACCTCAGTGAGTAGATGGGAGGAGGCTTGGGACATCGCGGTCAAGTGGGGGAGAAAAAACTTTAAAACACTGAAGGACAGCACAATCCAACAAGCGGTCCGGAGTTTTATGAACCCTACAAACCCGACCGGAGCCACGGTACCGGACACCACGACACCAAAAGCCCCAAAAGAAATTAGTACCCGTCGGAAAATGGTGGAGGAGGGAACAGAAACTGGAGAAGACCCCGCCCCGAAGAGAAGTAAACCTGTAGAAGTTAGTGCGGTAGCCACAGGGGACTCAGAGGAGGAGGAGGTCTTCTACCCCACCACAGAGTCCCCCAGCACATCATCAATTGTTTCTAAAGAAAAAACAACCAAATCAGTCACCACAACAACTAAATCCATCACCGCAGAAACACAAACCGACAGAAGAGAAGCCCAAACTGGGAGTAGCTCTACAACATCGTTAGAACCACAGGGTCCCAAACCCCAGACCAGGTTGGACCACCAGTCTTATGGCATCTTCGAACGGCATGTCTGCAAGAAAGACAAATATGACAACTGGTCCCTGATTCCTAAAAAGCCCATCCTATTCCTGGGAGACTCTAACCTGTCCCGGCTTCCCCTGATCAGCAATGACTATATTAGTGCAAACGGTCTGTTATCCGGGGGCTAAATTAGCACATGCCTATCACCTAATTAAAAACAAAACAAAGACCAGTCCAGACACCCAGCTGATTTTGATGAACTTTGGACTCAATGATAGGGAACAGGGCAATACCACTATATTAAATAAAACCATCGAGAGAATGCAGGGGGCAGTCAAAGCCACATTCCCGTCAGCCACTGTTTATTTCCAGCTAATTAACTACAGTAGAAGTCTACCCACTAGGGTTCAAGAAAACATCGATTTTCTTAACAAGATCATTAAAGAAAGAACCCAGTTTATCCCACTACTACCGGCCAGTCAATTTAGAACACTGGAGGATAATATTCACTGGTCCCCTGAAACGGCGGACGCCATGGTAAAACACTGGCTCAAATTTTTGAGGATTAAAGAAACACAGTAACAACAACAAAGAAGGCAAAAGCAAAGGGTCAAGCAATTTCATGTTTCTAAAAAAACAACACATCCCAACAGGAAAGGTGATACTAGAATAGAAAAACAACAGAAATAAGAACATCTTAATAATAAGAAAAACAAAAAAAACACAAAAACAACTAAAAAAACAACAACAAAAAACAAAAAAACAAAAAAATTATAATAATAGGTTCCACTTCCTTAGAGAATTCAAACAAAGTCAGGGATGACTTTGTTTGAATTCAAACAAAGAAAAAGGGAATAGAAAATGATTATCCAGGAGATTTCCTGATGTGATTCTAACCCTTTTTCACCCCATTTTTTTGCTCTACCTACCCTCTCACACCTACCCCATCCCTAAATCCTCAGCTGTATGATATCTGTTTTGTCAAGTCAAGTCAAGTCACATTTATTTATATAGCGCTTTTCACAATACAGATTGCATCAAAGCAGCTTCACAGTGATAACATGAAAGTAGTACAACACAGTTCAATAATATTGTTGAATATTAAATATCCCCAACTAAGCAAGCCAAAAGCAAGGCGACAGTGGCAAGGAACCAAAACTCCATCAGATTGGATGGAGAAAAAAACCTTGGGAGAACCCAGGCTAGTCAGGGGCCAGTTCTCCTCTGGCTAACAATCATAGGGTTTCAAAGAAGCTTTACAGTAAGTGCATATCAGAAAGTACCTGGAAAAAATACATTTAGTTAATCATGTAATATTTAGGGGATAACATATCGCCGGCGTTGAGTCGTCTCTTCGCAGGCGTTGAGTCGTCTCTTCACAGGCGTTGAGGCATCCGAAATCCCCGTGAGAGGCAGGATACCAAACTGGAGCCTACGAACGCCATTTTTCTCGGGACAAGCGTCCCGAGATAACAGCAGAAAGGCAGATGGGAAATAATTAGCATAGCTGATGTTCATAATGATTTCCATTACACGGGAGTAGGTGTTAGAAAACCATAATCTCACAACTCTCCGCAACCCAAACTCTCCGGTTTTCGGTTTTGTGAACCGAAAGGCCCTGGTTACGGTTTTTAAAAAAAAAAAGGTTTTTATAGGATATGTTTTTATGGACCCGAAAGTGTTAGACCTGTCTGGGCCACCCACTTAAAGAGCCTTTACTCACAGCAGAAAAAAAGGGGGAAAAAATTGTATTTCAAAGAGAACGAGTTCTACGTAACATTAAATTGCTATATTTTTTATATTAAATTGATTTTTGAGGTTAAAAGAACAATTTCTTTAGATGAAATTCAAATGGTATGACAATAGAGATTAGCATAGACTGTATAGAAATTAAAATATACAGATAACACTAATACACGTAGTCACGCAATGTTGAAAACTAACAATTTGAGAACTAAGTATAACAATAATAATATGTGCAGTTTGACGTGATCTGAGCTGCGATCGTTAGATTGAATCACCATTGATAGCGCGATTGATTGCAAACCTTATTTTCCCCCCAGTTGGTCAGAACAAAACCGGCAGACATGTTACTTGTTCAGACGATATTTTCCAGCGAAACTGCTTATTTTGGACTTACTTCCGAGATGTAGCATCTGTAAATCTGAAGTACAGTGAATACTGGTGCGTTGACTGACACATACAACCCAAAGACATTAGATTCATCCGCGCTGAGGAGCCGTGCCGATGCACAACACACGTACAGAAGATAACTCTGCAAATTACTGCAATTGCAGGTTTCAAACAGAGATGGCGACAAAGAGGCGAAACTTACAGACTACAGCTTTAAAGTCATTATTGTGTTAAATGAGAAAAGCATCAAATAGACACTACAAAAAGTAGCTTTAGAAAGTAATATTTTGATTCAACATGGATTTTTTTTTAAATATCAGCTGATCTGATATTCGCTAGTGTAATAAAGATAAACATAACTTTTAATAAGTGGGAAATTCCAAACTTTAAACCAATAAACATTTAAATGTTTAGGACGTTTGCGCTGTAAGAATGTACAGGGAGACCTCAGATATAAAAACGCTGTTTTCTCATTAAAATCTGATGATTTCCTATTAATTCCATAAAATACTAGGGAATACCAATATGGCGGCTTAAGTTTTTTATGATTTCATGAGCAATCCTGTCATTTATATAGATCAGTTATTAATACGCACTTTGGAAGACTATATAATTAAAAGATGATAGAATTCCTGTGAATATGTTTATCAGTTATCATGACAACTGGTTAAACATGCATATTTAATACATATAAAAAATGACTGTGAATCAATGTTTGTGTTTAAGATTGTTTAATTTACGGTGTGATTTGGTATTTTAAATATATTTTTATATATATAAATATAAACCCAAATACTATTTAACTTACTGTAATATAGGCTGTATATGAGATGTGCTTCTCTGCTCATTATGCGCTGTCTTGCATCGTGTCTGATGGCTCTTTCGATTACATTGATCTCCTAGTCGTGTGTGGGGAGAGAATGCCAGTCCATCTAAACTCTCGGCAGACGGACGGCACTCGGGACTCTCCGACACACAGGAACACGGGGAGAAGCGTGTCGAAGCCACAGGCACAGCAATGGGAGACCCAACTGGTTTATCGTCTGGGCTTGAGCTGAAACTGGCCTCTTTGGGACGAACAATCCCTCAGGGACGCTGGAAAACACTGAAGGGGAACGTCTTTCTGCTCTTTGGAGGGTTTTTAAACAAGTCATGCTGTAAAATGGCATCTAAGGTGATCCGGGACCCTCTGTCATGAAGTTTCTCAAGGAGATCCAGCAATTCTGTAAACGTTTTCAGAAGACAGTTGATCAGTCACGTTTGTCCTTATAGACACTCTTAATAAACAGATTTTGAGAAATGTAGTTCATGTGAGGTCATGTTACCATGAAATACACAGCATTTCTTGCTGTCACTAAGATATTCTCTGGATGCCCATGAACATTTATTCATTGCTAAACATTCATTGTCAATCCGCTGTTTTACACTTTACACTAATCATTTTACTGAGCTCTATATGTTTCTCAAGCAATGTTTTTCCATTTCATTCCTGTCGTTGGTCTCACCTTTGGACAGATATGACATTTGCCAAAACCAACGGGTTATTCTCGGGACCAGCGCATCCAGCAGTTTGCGTATGTCGTCAGTGGCGGCCCACTCGGCGTACTTTCTGACCGCTGCGTTTAAAATGGGTTCATCCGCTCCTGTAAGAATACATTTCCAGAGTTTAGTAAAGCATCATCAAACACATCAGCAGTGAGCGGTGTTGGAGAAGCCGACTCACGTCCTTCTGGGAGGAGCAGTGCGCCACTGAAGTCCATCAGCTGGACTTGCAGGCTGTTCGAGTAGATGAGGACGTTCTTCAAGTGTGTGTCGTGATAAACGCCATGATCCATGCAGTGCTGCAGCGCAACAACGAGCTGCCGAATGATGTGTTTCACTACGTATTCGGTCAGGCTGCCTCGGTTTCGCTGGACGTACTCGTATAAGGTCATGGCGTTTTGGGGATACTCCATTACCAGTATATCTTCATCTTTCATGACAAACATGTCATATAGTTTTATGATGTGTGTGCTAGTTTTAGGCTTCTGTAGCAGCACCATTGCAGCGGCGTCTTGACTCAGAGGTGTGGAATACCCCGGCTAAAGAAAAGAGAAGGTTAGTTGATTCCTAACTAATCTCTAATCTCATGACTAAAGGCCCGGGAAACTTCATTTTCCATCTCGCGAGCCGTTCAAAGTAAACTCTCGGGCTGCCCTGACTACAGAGTAGTCATTCATTCAAGCCATTAGTCAATTAATCACATGTTTATATTCATTTAATTACTTACATTAATAAACCACATACTTTGGGCTTAAGAGTTTTAAAGATGAAAACAATGTTCTTTACAGTTGATGTTTCTAGGCTTTCAACTATATCTTATACTGTCTACATACAGGTTTATCAGTTACCAAATTACAATTTAATAAAACGATTCTTGGAGAATTTCATGAAGAATAAATTAGTCAACTTACCATTTCCACGAGCTTCTCAGGCCGGCTCTTCTTAAAAACGCTGATGATCACCTAAAAATGAAGAAAATTGTTGCAAACGTAAGTAATCTGGTCCATTTTTGTTTGTGTGCATGATAATCTACAATCTTTACACTTCTGATCAAACCTGTATGTTTATGTCAGGACTGAAAGACTAAAGGCAGAAGGAAACAAGAGGGAAAGTTTGAGCAACTTACTCGTTTGCTGTCCGCTACTCGAAATCCCATATAATCACTGCGATCGCCTCTGGATTTCAGTTCCTTCACCACCTCATACTGAGATTTAAAGGATCCTGAAAAACACACGTTAGCATGTTAATGTCCAGCACACACACACACACACACACACCTGAGGCAGGAGTAGAGATTACACTATCAGCTGAAGAGGAGATGAATCAGAGTGATAATAATGAACACTCACTGCGTGTCGACCTGTGTGTCGATCTGTGTGTCGGCCTGGACTCCGGCGGACCTGTCGGTGTGTGTGTCGGCCTGGACTCCGGCGGACCTGTCGGTGTGTGTGTCGGCCTGGACTCCGGCGGACCTGTCGGTGTGTGTGTCGGCCTGGACTCCGGCGGACCTGTCGGTGTGTGTGTCGGCCTGGACTCCGGCAGACCTGTCGGTGTGTGTGTCGGCCTGGACTCCGGCGGACCTGTCGGTGTGTGTGTCGGCCTGGACTCCGGCGGACCTGTCGGTGTGTGTGTCGGCCTGGACTCCGGCAGACCTGTCGGTGTGTGTGTCGGCCTGGACTCCGGCGGACCTGTCGGTGTGTGTGTCGGCCTGGACTCCGGCAGACCTGTCGGTGTGTGTGTCGGCCTGGACTCCGGCGGACCTGTCGGTGTGTGTGTCGGCCTGGACTCCGGCAGACCTGTCGGTGTGTGTGTCGGCCTGGACTCCGGCAGACCTGTCGGTGTGTGTGTCGGCCTGGACTCCGGCGGACCTGTCGGTGTGTGTGTCGGCCTGGACTCCGGCGGACCTGTCGGTGTGTGTGTCGGCCTGGACTCCGGCGGACCTGTCGGTGTGTGTGTCGGCCTGGACTCCGGCGGACCTGTCGGTGTGTGTGTCGGCCTGGACTCCGGCAGACCTGTCGGTGTGTGTGTCGGCCTGGACTCCGGCAGACCTGTCGGTGTGTGTGTCGGCCTGGACTCCGGCGGACCTGTCGGTGTGTGTGTCGGCCTGGACTCCGGCGGACCTGTCGGTGTGTGTGTCGGCCTGGACTCCGGCGGACCTGTCGGTGTGTGTGTCGGCCTGGACTCCGGCGGACCTGCCGGTGTGTGTGGACGCTCCTGCTCAGGCACAAAAGCACACACTTCGGTTTCGTTGGTGTGGAAGAGACGTTTCCCAGCCTTCCACGCTCTCGAGGCGCCAGCACACACTCTCGTCCACTTTGAGTGCTTTTCTGCAAACAACAATATTGACGAGAAACGTGTGTTTTATTAGCACAGATTACAGCTGAATGATTCACTAGTTTTGCATTGAAGAACACTAGAAAAATGACACACACGTTGCTAAAGCTGCGCATGGAAGTCACGTTATAATTGTCTCCTTCTGTTTATTTCTGTCTATATGCTCCTGAGACCCAGAGGAAAAAGTTTTGTAAATTTTGTATTTTTTTTATGTCATTACATTGTTTAGAGAATCTGTCTATAAACTACAGGAACGTCTGTCTGTGTCTGTCTGTTATCCGCATATCTCTCGAACCGTTAGTCCGATGGATTTCAGACTTGACGGGTGTCTTGCTACGGGCACGAGTAAGTGCAGTGCCGACTTTGACGTTGTTTGGATTAGAAATGCAAAAGATATCGGTAAATATATCTGTAAAAGAAGCACACATTGAAGTTGTGGTTTTAACATAAACATGAAGTCAGCTACACTGTTTACTTCTGAATATTGTAGTTATTCAGAAGTAATTAGTTGTCAGTAGTTAGTTATGTATGTAGTTCAATTTTCCATATTGTATGTTATTATGTCAGTATCAGTATTTGCTTTCAACCATGGACAAATAAAAATGTCACTGAACTTTTGCTGAGTAATTGTAACAATGAGCACTCAAACACACCAAACCAACACTAAAAACACACGAAAACTGATTTAGCACAAACATACTGTCAAATCGACACACACGTATAATTATACAGTATATATAAATATAATATAGCCCATACACAGACACTGTGTGTGTGTGTGTGTGTGTGTGTGTAGGCATTTGTGGTTTATGAGACCAATTTTCAGGTTTACATACCAGCATTACAAGACCAATCGGTTTATGAGACCACTTTTAGTGACCTCGTAATTCTGAAATTTTTTATTGTAATAATTATTGACTAATAATAATAATAATAAAAAATAATGCTTGTATGTTTTCTACATTACTACTTGTGTTAATTAATGTATCTATTGCACTGTTATGACACTCCCTACCTTTTTTATAACCTTTACAAACACTGTCCTCTTAAACCATGATGTGTATGTGTGTACTCGGAACAGTGCCCCTGTAGGTGGGAATTAGTATTGCAAAGTATACACATTGGCGCCAAATTACACACACATTAGCGCCAAATTAACGCAGGTTGTTTACGGCAGAGAAGATTTGCAGCGCTTCAGTGAACAACGCAGCAGCTGGATCTATGGTGAAATAGTAAGTACTTGATAATATCTTCTTTTTTTTTAACATAAATATGAAATCCTTGATTCCTCAGCGTTAGTTTCAGTTGTCAAATGTTTATTTGATGTACTTTAATCACTTAAACTGTAGTAATGGCGCGTGAGAGGAGCACTGCTTGTAGAATCAGCTCTGAGACGCAAAGATGATGTAGATCGCAACGAATGTGGTAATCATTAAAAAATACAATTTAAATTAAATATATCGTTGTGAAATAAAGTGGCCTTGGGCAGAGCACACTGCTAAAAGGTCATTGCGTCTAATAAGAAAATACTTCTGCGATATATATTTTCATAGTTTATCAAAGTTCAAATAATACGTTACAGTAGATCGACATCGGAATAAGCCCAATCTCCTCTAATGTCGCTGTCTGTGCGGTCGCGGCGGTCGAGTAGCCCCAGAGTGCAGTCTGGACGATGGGGCGGGGCGACACTTTTAGGTGGGGCGACACGTGTCGCTCCGCCCACACCCGATTTTATTGGTTTATAATACCGCAATCTTATTGGCATAGACGCTTGAGGCACGAGCATGCGCATTCCTTTATGTCCGAGTTTATGAATTATCTATGACGCTGTTTGCCCGTACTATATTAAGATATTAAGTGATAACCATTGCGATTTCAGTAACGATCAATTGGATAATGTTTTGATGAACTTACGAATGAAGTTAGATGAAGTTACTGTCAAATGTATTCACAATTCACATCGTTTCAAAGCAGCTTTACAAAAAGTCATATTGTAAGCATTAATATTGAGCAGTTTTATTGCTTGGGGATATCACAAAATATGTTGCTGATAAATAATACACTGTTTGAGATTTAGCCTAGCTATACTATATTAATTTACCCTAGATAAGTCAGTGCCACTTTTGGTGGGTAATGAGCATGACTGCATGAAATTACTGGCAGATCAAAGGAGAGATCATTTCTATGTGGGCTGATTTAGACAATATTTTTCCGCATGTCATGCAGAGCTCCTTAATTTTACATCATTCGTTTAAATGCTTCTTCGTTTTTCCAGTGGGATCAGTGAATAAACATAAACTCGGGATTTTACACAAATTATGATAATTCCCTGTATTTCAGTAAAACAAGGATAAATCCGAAAGTGTGTTTTATTTTATTTTTAAGCAAAACCACGGTGACAAATAAGACAGGCTACCAAATAGCAAGCCCTGGCCATTGGGTTATGTGCGTACAATGGGAATAAAATCCGTGCAGCGCTGCAATGTGAAAAAAAAAAAAAAGTTTTTTTTTTTTTACTAAAACAGATGTTATGTTGATCTATAGCAAATATTATAATGTAGGCTATGTGCTCAAGAGCGTATTTAAGCAATTGGCCTACATGTTCATATCACTTCTCTGCTGGGTGTTTTATTTATTTTATTACAGCCTATTATAATTGCACAGATTTATAGCAGTGTGTGTTTTTTATGGTTATGCAGCTAGCCTATGTGTTAATAGTTGTAACCATTTTTATCCAGTAGCCTACATGAAAGCGCAATGCGATGGAGGATGAATAAACAATTGGATTTTTATTATACCTGATGTCACAGTCACAGGTAGACAGTCGTAGGCTACATAACCGGTTGACACTTATTAGAAAACATGAATCTTTAAAAAATATAACATAGGGCTTTACAGAACCAATAGGCCCTCATATATGAACAGGTAATCAACCAGGAAACGTGTTTGCCATTAAACATTTTATTTGCACTTTGTACCAAATAATGCAAGCATTGGACAATCTCGTTAAAAAAATGACAACAAAAAACGGTCATGCTTTAGAATTTAAAATCAGCTGCTTACATTCTTACAGTCAATATCATCATTTGCGTAAAATCCCGAGTTTGTGCTGATCCACCGATCCTGATAGAAATATGAAGAAGCCAAGTGAATGACGCACTAATCTAATGTAAAACATCTCCCTGAAGTACAAGTAACGTCACCAAGCGTTCGTTTTTAAACAATAACTTAATCTATACTGTGTCTTAAGTATATAAAGTATTAGCCAATAGATATTAACAAAAATTACCATGGTAAACTGATAATAAGATACAATTAAAGTTAGCATTTAATATTTCTTTGATACGGCCAAATCATTCACAAAATCGTACATAAAGGAATGCGCATGCTCAGACCTGAATCGTTTACACCAATAAGATTGCGGTATTATAAACCAATTAAATTGGGGGTGGGCGGAGCGACACGTGTCGCCCCGCCTAAAAGTGTCGCCCCGCCCCATCGTCCAGACTGCACTCTGGGGTACTACCGGCGGTCCGGCTGAGGTGCACTCCTAACACGAGGAGTCACGGCCTTGAGACTGGAGCTATTTTCTCACCCAAACAACTGCCGCGAATTTCACGGACGAGGAAACATTAAAAGCATTATTAGACGGTTTACAAGGCTGCATTATATGTTAAACCCATTTAATTATTATTAAATTATAATAAAGCATAATGCTATTGTGAATTAATAAACCCTATGATTTAAATAAATATATGCAATATACAGTATGCAATGTAATTATTTACATGCGTTACGTTACGTGTGTGCATGCCAGAGCAGCTCTGTTCACAGTAAGTTAACTTACTCTGCTCCTCACAAACTTATCATTAACATGCGTGGATCGTCTCACACTCTATCTTTGCATCTCAGTGTCGCTTTTAGTTGTAATTACTAACTTTTTAGTAAAGTTTTCTGCCATTAAGCAGCTCTCTAGTGTGGAGCCATAGCTAATGATAAAAGCTTTTAAAAATATTTAACATCATAATAGTGAATATTTAACATCAAAATTTTTGTAGTATTATTTTTGTATTTATAGTGTTTATATATAATATTAATATTATTAATATTAAAATTATACTGTTTATCTGTAAAGATTGACTTGATGATATTTTGTAGTGATACTGAGTCATCGGATCAGAGGACCAAATCCTCTAAAAGATGCAGAAATCAATGTAAAGCTGGGTAAGGACAATGACGTAATAACCGGAGATATATAAATCCTGTCAAAGGTAAGTTTTCTTTTCTTCTTTTTTTTTCATAAACCTTAGTTAGTCGACTTCTATTATACTAGATACACAATGTTCAACCAGAAATACAATATCTTGACGTGTACAGTGTAACATGCATGCCTTGGATAATCTAATAATGGAGTATAATACATTTCAAAATAGACCAAAGTGTCAGATCTAACCACAAAGAAGATGGAACCTAGGGTGTACTCACAGTAGATGATCTGATCTGAGCTGTGCCCGAGCACGTTTGACCCCCAGAGCCCGGTTTGTTTGACTAGTGTGAGGCCATCCTTAAAAATATTTTGGTTTGCAGTAACAGCAAAAAAAAAAAAAAAAAAAGGGTCGGTAGGTAGGCCTATTTTTATTTTATTTTCAAGATTCAATGTTAAAAAAAAAGTTAAATATTGGTGATTTACATGGGTATGAATTTAAACAAATTTGCATATCGTGACGTCACTGACTGGGTCTTCAACCCGTGCCTTCGGGCGCACCATTGCAAACCTCATTCTGATGCAGGTTATATAGACCACAAACGATTTGAAATCTTTGTCAAAAAATATGTTTATTGCATTAATTCCATCTGCATTCATTTGGGGGGGGGGGGGGGGGGGGGGGGGGGGGGGGGGGGGGGGGGGATTAGCCAGAATCAAGAAAGAAGCCACTAGATATCAACAAAAGTGGATTTTCAGAGGAAACAAATAGATTACAATTACTTTAGAATTCACAAAATAACAGTTGTTAATAACAATGTAATACCTAGGAGTAAACATGTTAATGTGTTACATTAACAAATGCATCTATATTTAGTTTTTCACCGATGGCTAGGGGCTGTTTACACCTGGCCACTACATGCGTTTTCTCAATAAAGGATAGCTATCTGATTTATCAAAACGATCCATTTACACCTGATCACATACATTTCTTTTTGCGGATATAAATCCGATCTTCAATTCCCGCGCTATATGCAGATTTAATGGAGTGCACGTTGCTTTCGGTGATGAGATGCATTTTATTGATCATCAGCTAAAACAGGGGTCGGCAAGTAAGGTTGGCATCGGGCCAAAAAACCATTTTTACTCTAGATGGCGGGCCAGAACATAGTCAATGGATAATTTAAGAAATTAATTGATGAAAAATGCAACTAGAATGTTAGTGAGCTGTAACTCTGTGTTAAATACTGTAGTAGGACAGTCAGTGTGGCAGTGTCCGGGTTTTATACTGGATACATTAATAAAGCAGTAGGGATGAGTCACGATTTTCGAATATTCGATTTGTTGATTTAATTATAGAATATCGAATAGGTCGTGGGATTATTGTCTAAAAAAATTCCCATGTTTTCGGTGCTGATTCGGTGGGGACGCCGTGTTCATGTAACCAGAGGGTGACGCTGCCAATAACGCAAAAGCTGTCACAAGGAACCAGCAAAAGTAATGATTATGAATGTTTCAAATATAGCAAGGAGACATTTTAATTGTTTATAAGTGTCTTGTGTCGGCTCAGTCGGCTGCAATAGTGACCGCAGTAGTTAACGCGCCTATAGAGAGAAATGCACATTTCATATGGATTACATAAGCAGAGAGTAGTCGGTTTTTTTTTCGTTTTGAATTGTTTCGTTTAAAATTAGACATTTTTAAGCTTTCTATATATTTTCGTGTCTGTGAGGCAGCTTAAACGCTGAGTTTCGGTTAATTTATGAGACGAGCTCCAGTTCACGAGCAATGCAATCTCGCCGGCGCCTCCATGTCCGATTATATTGTCTGCTATATTTGCTTTTATTAAATACAAGCAATTGGTTGATAAAACATTGATTAAAAATAAGATACAAATGATACAAAACGAAATTAAATTTTTAGATAGGCTTTCTACAAAACAAAACTTAATGAAGTGGTCAAAATCATGTCTGACCCACATGTCTCCCGATATATTGCGGCATCTTGCAACACATCCTGCCTTGCTAAAACACACATGTGGGAGATGCGGAATGGATAAAAATAACTAAAAAAAATAAAAGAGGACTTGAATAAGCCCATTAATGGCATTTTTGAGTCATGCTCTTAACGAACTATGTTTTATTTCCTCTTTCCATATTGTGAATAAATGTGTATCATTTTAATTAGCTTGTTACACAATGGAGTCTAACTTATTGTAATAATTATTTGACGTTGACTACTTTTAAACTTAGAATTATTCCTTGGCATCCTCGCATAGCCTACTAAACTGCATAGCTACTTTTTTTACGCTATTACGTCGTGTTAACATTTAAGCTGGTGAGAGAAAATGGCACTATCAAAGAGTCTAAAAAGGGAAGTTGACAGCGAAAATAGTTATACAAAGAATAATAAAAAGACAACTATGCGTTCATCCTTCCTAGTTTTGTAAATGCAAAGCCGGTGTGTCTTATCTGCAACGACAACCCGATCACACTAAATGCGTCTCTATAGCACGCATTGTGTCTATCGTGCAATTTATACGCGAAAAAGAGTTTTTACGTTTATGACTTTCCTCATAAACCGAATAATGTCCTCATAAACCATGAGTAAACACACACAAGTGTTGTAAAACAATAGTCTACTGCTGAGTAACATACAATAGTCATATGAGTCCTCATAAACCGAATAATGTCCTCATAAACCATGAGTAAACACACACAAGTGTTGTAAAACAATAGTCTACTGCTGAGTAACATACAATAGTCATATGAGTCCTCATAAACCGAATAATGTCCTCATAAACCATGAGTAAACACACACAAGTGTTGTAAAACAATAGTCTACTGCTGAGTAACATACAATAGTCATATGAGTCCTCATAAACCGAATAATGTCCTCATAAACCATGAGTAAACACACACAAGTGTTGTAAAACAATAGTCTACTGCTGAGTCACATACAATAGTCATATGAGTCCTCATAAACCGAATAATGTCCTCAAAAACCATGAGTAAACACACACAAGTGCTGTAAAACAATAGTCTACTGCTGAGTAACATACAATAGTCATATGAGTCCTCATAAACCGAATAATGTCCTCATAAACCATGAGTAAACACACACAAGTGTTGTAAAACAATAGTCTACTGCTGAGTAACATACAATAGTCATATGAGTCCTCATAAACCGAATAATGTCCTCATAAACCATGAGTAAACACACACAAGTGTTGTAAAACAATAGTCTACTGCTGAGTAACATACAATAGTCATATGAGTCCTCATAAACCGAATAATGTCCTCATAAACCATGAGTAAACACACACAAGTGTTGTAAAACAATAGTCTACTGCTGAGTCACATACAATAGTCATATGAGTCCTCATAAACCGAATAATGTCCTCAAAAACCATGAGTAAACACACACAAGTGTTGTAAAACAATAGTCTACTGCTGAGTCACATACAATAGTCATATGAGTCCTCATAAACCGAATAATGTCCTCATAAACCATGAGTAAACACACACAAGTGTTGTAAAACAATAGTCTACTGCTGAGTAACATACAATAGTCATATGAGTCCTCATAAACCGAATAATGTCCTCATAAACCATGAGTAAACACACACAAGTGTTGTAAAACAATAGTCTACTGCTGAGTAACATACAATAGTCATATGAGTCCTCATAAACCGAATAATGTCCTCATAAACCATGAGTAAACACACACAAGTGTTGTAAAACAATAGTCTACTGCTGAGTCACATACAATAGTCATATGAGTCCTCATAAACCGAATAATGTCCTCAAAAACCATGAGTAAACACACACAAGTGTTGTAAAACAATAGTCTACTGCTGAGTCACATACAATAGTCATATGAGTCCTCATAAACCGAATAATGTCCTCATAAACCATGAGTAAACACACACAAGTGTTGTAAAACAATAGTCTACTGCTGAGTAACATACAATAGTCATATGAGTCCTCATAAACCGAATAATGTCCTCATAAACCATGAGTAAACACACACAAGTGTTGTAAAACAATAGTCTACTGCTGAGTAACATACAATAGTCATATGAGTCCTCATAAACCGAATAATGTCCTCATAAACCATGAGTAAACACACACGTGTTGTAAAACAATAGTCTACTGCTGAGTAACATACAATAGTCATATGAGTCCTCATAAACCGAATAATGTCCTCATAAACCATGAGTAAACACACACACGTGTTGTAAAACAATAGTCTACTGCTGAGTAACATACAATAGTCATATGAGTCCTCATAAACCGAATAATGTCCTCATAAACCATGAGTAAACACACACAAGTGTTGTAAAACAATAGTCTACTGCTGAGTAACATACAATAGTCATATGAGTCCTCATAAACCGAATAATGTCCTCATAAACCATGAGTAAACACACACAAGTGTTGTAAAACAATAGTCTACTGCTGAGTCACATACAATAGTCATATGAGTCCTCATAAACCGAATAATGTCCTCAAAAACCATGAGTAAACACACACAAGTGTTGTAAAACAATAGTCTACTGCTGAGTAACATACAATAGTCATATGAGTCCTCATAAACCGAATAATGTCCTCATAAACCATGAGTAAACACACACAAGTGTTGTAAAACAATAGTCTACTGCTGAGTAACATACAATAGTCATATGAGTCCTCATAAACCGAATAATGTCCTCATAAACCATGAGTAAACACACACAAGTGTTGTAAAACAATAGTCTACCACTAAGTAACATACAATAGTCATATGAGTCCTCATAAACCGAATAATGTCCTCATAAACCATGAGTAAACACACACAAGTGTTGTAAAACAATAGTCTACTGCTGAGTAACATACAATAGTCATATGAGTCCTCATAAACCGAATAATGTCCTCATAAACCATGAGTAAACACACACAAGTGTTGTAAAACAATAGTCTACTGCTGAGTAACATACAATAGTCATATGAGTCCTCATAAACCGAATAATGTCCTCATAAACCATGAGTAAACACACACAAGTGTTGTAAAACAATAGTCTACTGCTGAGTAACATACAATAGTCATATGAGTCCTCATAAACCGAATATTGTCCTCATAAACCATGAGTAAACACACACAAGTGTTGTAAAACAATAGTCTACTGCTGAGTAACATACAATAGTCATATGAGTCCTCATAAACCGAATAATGTCCTCATAAACCATGAGTAAACACACACAAGTGTTGTAAAACAATAGTCTACTGCTGAGTAACATACAATAGTCATATGAGTCCTCATAAACCGAATATTGTCCTCATAAACCATGAGTAAACACACACAAGTGTTGTAAAACAATAGTCTACTGCTGAGTCACATACAATAGTCATACAGTATGAGTCCTCATAAACCGAATATTGTCCTCATAAACCATGAGTAAACACTAGGGATGTAAATTTCTGCCAAAAATGACATTCGAAAATCGAGGAGCAAAAGTCGATTATCGTTCGAAAATCGAAAAAAAAGAAAGAAAGAAAAACGCACACTCACAATTACAGAAAGGGAGGCCAATTTCATCTTTAGCGATTTGTCATCAAACAAACTGTTTATTATTCGAACATTGAACATGTTTTTGTCGTTTTTTTTAACATACCGGTAGTTAACATATAAGAAAAAAACAATAAGCACGACAGTCCGTTTTTGCATCGCCAAACCAGATGCTCGTTAGAGAAAAAAAATAATGTCATAATGATTTTATGCAAACCTGCCTTGTTACTGCAAAAGCCTAACGTTACTTTTCAAACAAATTAGTTGCAATCAAAACTATTCGTGTGATGCCACATTACCGCGGGATGGCGGGTGTTCATTTCATAAACTGTGGACAATGGTAGCTTATTTAATGTAGCCTATAAATTAATGTATATGTCCAAAAAACGGATAATGTCGTCATACTTGTAGTGCTATCGTCGAGTAATAATCTGTTTGGTTGTAAAATGTATTACCTGAATGAAATGAACTAGAATGTATCGTCCTGTGGAATCATTCATTCACAGACATCATACGAAGATGTTCAACTAGATCTTCATCGCTGGCAAAAATATGATGCATTTGCAGATTTGCTTTCACTAGACTGTACTGTAGGTCCACGGCCACTTCATCCAATGCTCTTGATGTTCTTAAATCTTCCTGTTACGACTCCGTGTCGAGTGTGAATAAAGCGCTTCAGACAATTCAGTGCGCGAGGAACTGAACGGATCATTCAAACTGATTCGCGAACCGATTTAGACAGATCTGCCAACTTGTTTGATGAAGTCTTTGAACAGAATCGACTCAAAAGAGTGATTCATTTGTGAATGGAGCATCGCTCAAGCCCGTAAAAAAGACACAGCGCGCTTGGAATAAACTACGCATTTAACAACATGTATTGCATTAAAATAAAGTAACGAGAGGAACGTCGTCCAACGTAGTGAAGTAAATGTAGATTACTTTGTTACTACCATAGACAGTAAAGGTTAGTCTACTACCCACCTCTGTTGGGCGCAGAGTTAACGGTCACGACAATGCTCTTCTTCTGTTGTTTGTTTACACTATGTATAAAACGCTTGTATCCTAGATCGCGCAGGAGGGGGTTTCATTCATGTTAGTGACACCTGTGTCCCTGACAGGAAAATACCCTGCTGCGCGATCTAGGACAGTAGGCGCGCCGTCAATTATGTCACATTGGAATTGCGCGAAAATATAACGATATTCGAATAAGCAATTTTATGATCGAATTTCGAACGCAGTTCGACTATTCGACTATTCGAAGATCGCGACTCATCCCTAGTAAACACACACAAGTGTTGTAAAACAATAGTCTACTGCTGAGTAACATACAATAGTCATATGAGTCCTCATAAACCATAAGTAAACACACACAAGTGTTGTAAAACAATAGTCTACTGCTGAGTCACATACAATAGTCATATGAGTCCTCATAAACCGAATAATGTCCTCATAAACCATGAGTAAACACACACAAGTGTTGTAAAACAATAGTCTACTGCTGAGTCACATACAATAGTCATATGAGTCCTCATAAACCATAAGTAAACACACACAAGTGTTGTAAAACAATAGTCTACTGCTGAGTCACATACAATAGTCATATGAGTCCTCATAAACCGAATAATGTCCTCATAAACCATGAGTAAACACACACAAGTGTTGTAAAACAATAGTCTACTGCTGAGTCACATACAATAGTCATATGAGTCCTCATAAACCATAAGTAAACACACACAAGTGTTGTAAAACAATAGTCTACTGCTGAGTCACATACAATAGTCATATGAGTCCTCATAAACCGAATAATGTCCTCATAAACCATGAGTAAACACACACAAGTGTTGTAAAACAATAGTCTACTGCTGAGTCACATACAATAGTCATATGAGTCCTCATAAACCATAAGTAAACACACACAAGTGTTGTAAAACAATAGTCTACTGCTGAGTCACATACAATAGTCATATGAGTCCTCATAAACCGAATAATGTCCTCATAAACCATGAGTAAACACACACAAGTGTTGTAAAACAATAGTCTACTGCTGAGTCACATACAATAGTCATATGAGTCCTCATAAACCATAAGTAAACACACACAAGTGTTGTAAAACAATAGTCTACTGCTGAGTCACATACAATAGTCATATGAGTCCTCATAAACCGAATAATGTCCTCATAAACCATGAGTAAACACACACAAGTGTTGTAAAACAATAGTCTACTGCTGAGTAACACACAATAGTCATATGAGTCCTCATAAACTGAATAATGTCCTCATAAACCATAAGTAAACACACACAAGTGTTGTAAAACAATAGTCTACTGCTGAGTCACATACAATAGTCATATGAGTCCTCATAAACCATAAGTAAATACACACAAGTGTTGTAAAACAATAGTCTACTGCTGAGTCACATACAATAGTCATATGAGTCCTCATAAACCGAATAATGTCCTCATAAACCATGAGTAAACACACACAAGTGTTGTAAAACAATAGTCTACTGCTGAGTCACATACAATAGTCATATGAGTCCTCATAAACCGAATAATGTCCTCATAAACCATGAGTAAACACACACAAGTGTTGTAAAACAATAGTCTACTGCTGAGTAACACACAATAGTCATATGAGTCCTCATAAACCGAATAATGTCCTCATAAACCATAAGTAAACACACACAAGTGCTGTAAAACAATAGTCTACTGCTGAGTCACATACAATAGTCATATGAGTCCTCATAAACCGAATAATGTCCTCATAAACCATGAGTAAACACACACAAGTGTTGTAAAACAATAGTCTACTGCTGAGTAACATACAATAGTCATATGAGTCCTCATAAACCATAAGTAAACACACACAAGTGTTGTAAAACAATAGTCTACTGCTGAGTCACATACAATAGTCATATGAGTCCTCATAAACCGAATAATGTCCTCATAAACCATGAGTAAACACACAAGTGCTGTAAAACTATAGTCTACTGCTGAGTCACATACAATAGTCATATGAGTCCTCATAAGCCGAATAATGTCCTCATAAACCATGAGTAAACACACACAAGTGTTGTAAAACAATAGTCTACTGCTGAGTAACACACAATAGTCATATGAGTCCTCATAAACCGAATAATGTCCTCATAAACCATGAGTAAACACACACAAGTGTTGTAAAACAATAGTCTACTGCTGAGTAACACACAATAGTCATATGAGTCCTCATAAACTGAATAATGTCCTCATAAACCATAAGTAAACACACACAAGTGTTGTAAAACAATAGTCTACTGCTGAGTCACATACAATAGTCATATGAGTCCTCATAAACCATAAGTAAACACACACAAGTGTTGTAAAACAATAGTCTACTGCTGAGTCACATACAATAGTCATATGAGTCCTCATAAACCGAATAATGTCCTCATAAACCATGAGTAAACACACACAAGTGTTGTAAAACAATAGTCTACTGCTGAGTCACATACAATAGTCATATGAGTCCTCATAAACCATAAGTAAACATACACAAGTGTTGTAAAACAATAGTCTACTGCTGAGTCACATACAATAGTCATATGAGTCCTCATAAACCGAATAATGTCCTCATAAACCATGAGTAAACACACACAAGTGTTGTAAAACAATAGTCTACTGCTGAGTAACACACAATAGTCATATGAGTCCTCATAAACCGAATAATGTCCTCATAAACCATGAGTAAACACACACAAGTGTTGTAAAACAATAGTCTACTGCTGAGTCACATACAATAGTCATATGAGTCCTCATAAGCCAAATAATGTCCTCATAAACCATGAGTAACAGTGTGCATCTGAACAGCACAAATCAAGTATAGTAAGAGGTTTGTCACTGAAGATGACCTGGATTAAGCTTAACGTGAGAGTCTACCTTATTCTTCAAAAGAAAACAATTGATTCCTGACGGCTCCCGTTCTCTTTCTGCCCCCTGGCTAAAAAAATCCTTGTGCTCTTTAACGTGGTGTTGAATTTTTGATTGCGTTTATTGTCTTGTACGACGCAAGAGAGCTTCCGCCTCTCTGAATTACGGCTTTGTAAACATTGCATTTTGCTGTCTTCCTCTGTGGTGTTTCCAGTGTGAAGTAGTTCCACTCAGCGGACATGTTGGCTAGTCACACCTGGCCACTTCATGCGTTTTCTCAGATTGGATTGTTTAATCAAAACGATTCCATTTACACCTGTTCACATAAATGTTTTTTTTCGCAAAACGGATATAAATCCGATCTTCAATTCCCGTGCTATATGCAGATTTAATCAAGTTCTTCACCGAAAGCAACAGCTATGAGCTACATTTTATTGATTATTAGCTAATTTCAAATTCAAAGACCGCAATAAGAGATAGCGGTCACAGCACTGGTAAGATCCTTCCGTTTCTTTATTTTAAATGAAGAAGATTGTGTCTTAACGTCTGTAAACAGACCCAATGCTGTTCAATGCGATCCTGCAAGCTGGCTGCAGACTGCGGAATGGATTTCCTGAGCGGGGGCGTGTTTCATAACTCTGTGTCTGTCTCATTGAGCCGCACCTCCGTTCAGGAAATCCATTCCAAAGTTTGCAGGCAGCAAGCAGACTAGCCAGCGGGAATCACTTTTGGAGTCATTTCAGCAGACAACGTTAAAGCGCAGACATGGCTCATGGAGATCGGAAATCTCTGCAGGTTGGATTGGGAAA
This sequence comes from Rhinichthys klamathensis goyatoka, assembly GCF_029890125.1. Classification (NCBI taxonomy): domain Eukaryota; kingdom Metazoa; phylum Chordata; class Actinopteri; order Cypriniformes; family Leuciscidae; genus Rhinichthys; species Rhinichthys klamathensis. The sequence goes on from NW_026606569.1 coordinate 590,634, forward strand.
ATCCGATACGTGAATTACGCTGGTATCGGTCCCGATACTGGATCGGATTGGCCCCATCCCTAAATATTATGTGCTTTGTACTGTAACAGGGCTCAAAATTAACTGTTTTACTTGCTAGCACTGGTGCTCCCAACTTCAAAAAGTTTGGAGCACCAGCAAAAATTTAGGAGCAGCACAACTACAAATTATATATTACAGGGCTCCAGACTAACTTTTTGCCTTGGTTGCACTGGTGCGCCTAACTTTTTTATTTAGGTGCACCAGCACAAAATTTAGGTGCACTCAAATTTTTCCTCGTCTCGCGTCGCCTTTAACGCCACAATTTCAAGATCACCTTTTTATCACGCTCCATGTATTCATATATATTATGTAAATGCTTTTAAACAAGAATAAGGTGTCGTTTTTTTTATTATTTGAAGCACAATTATACTGTATTTAAAAATATAAACCTTTAAAAAAAAAAGTAAAGTGCTGTTTTTACATTGTTCAAGTTAGGGCAGGGTATTGACACAAATTTCACAATTCGATTCAATATTGATTATTTTGGATATCAGGTACAATACATGGCCAATTTTCTCAAGAAAAACAAATCTCAACTAATGCTGTAAACTGGGAGTCAGTTGTAGCCCACTATGCTTCATTAGCCTACTATAATACTGAAGGTAAAAATTACCTGATTTGTACACAAACACTTAAATTACACTTATAATAATAAAGTTATATGAAATATAAACATTTAAATGGTGGCTGCATAAAAACTTGCCAGATTTTTTTCAAACAACATGCATTCAATATTGAAAAACATTAAAAATTATAATGAATATGTAATATGGTGCATATATTAGGCACAATGCTCCTCTAGAGTTAATTTTTCTAGCTAGCTAACGAGTTTATGGGCACTGGATATGTTTTTTCTGAGGTAAATGTGACGTTACATTACATTGTTTACAAGCGTTTTACTGACGTCTTTCCACGGTTGAAACACTGATTGAGCGATTCCATGTGACATGATACGAATTTCGATAAGTTGTACTCTATCTTTTAACACACTTTCAGATGCTCGTTCATGTTTATTTGGCGCTGTAACTGGTATTATTAAGGCGGAAGAGAAGATCATGTGCGCTCCGCTGCTGCTGCTTCTCTTGAGCTGAGCTGAGCCAGAGCGATCTCACGCCACAGCGTCAATACACTATTTATGTTTTTGAATTTCGTAAGAAAATTGACCAAATTTGAAATCTGAGACTTTGTTTCATATCAATAGTAACAAAGCACAAAGATTATTGCGATTTATTGGATGGGATGCTCGCTACAATGTTCCATTCATTCATCAACTGAAAACAGCATAGCCCAACGGTTCGTAAAAATCAATGAGAATCGATTAAAATCGAGAAATCAATATGTTTTACCTAGTTCAAGTAGCCTACATTTTTAAAAGTTTCTTCGTCGTCTGTTTTCCTGCGTTTATTTAGCTGATGCTGCTGATTTCCGTAACTGATTCTCTGGTGCTCAGGACAGGTGACAGGTCGCCATTTATTTCAATCACACAGCACAGAGCATTTTAGTCCTACAGGAATATCTGAACCACAGCCAATCAGAGGCAAAGACCCACCCAATCTCTATCTCTGATTGGTTTAGACCACGATATGATCCAACCATGCGTGCAAGGAGAACAAAAGACTCGTTTGTGGAGAGGCAACGGATGCGATCATGCGAGAACGTTAGGTGCACTGGTGCGACCTAGGAAAAATTCTCGTCGCACCCTTACAAATTTTGGTCGCACTCTAGAGCCCTGTATTAATTAATAGATTTCATTTCACTGGGGCTTTACACATCCTGTGGCCAAGATTTGGTCTTCTGGCTCTATATCATCTCTCACCCTGATGATATTGGCACATGATTTGTCATTTGCATACGTCATGTTAATCGCAACTCCGTTCTTCCATGAGCTGCAACATAGGTTTAAATTTAGTGAAGGCAAGCTCTTCTTTGGCGATGGTGTATGCGGTGTTATATTTGACGTATAATTAGCTCTGCCAATAGAGCGGAACGACCTGTCCCCGCATTTTTTGCTTGGCACTCTATTGCTATTAATATGCTGTATTAATCTTTGTTAATCTTAGTTAATAAAAATACAGCTGTTCATTGCTCGTTCATATTACTTCACAGTGCATATGTTAACAAATAAAAAACAATTATTTCAATAATGTAGGCTATTAGTAGCCTAAATGTTGAAATTAACATTAACAATGGTTAACAAATGAACAAAGTCTTGTGCAATGTTTTCTCACCGGTGGGTGAATGAGACGTGAGATAATCTTTTATCTCAGCAATGCATTCAATTCTCCGCCAACGCTGTCTCTCACCGTGTCACTGGTTAGTCTCTGCTCTACCTAAGCGCGTTCGTGTGTTTGAGAAGGCATGGCTTTGCAGAGTGATCATGGGATGGTGGATTATGCTTGCTGTTGCCTTTACGTAGTTTAAATTGTTAAACAGTTTCTTCTTGATTTTTATTTCATTTAGGTCGGGGTGTGTTTGCCACAACACGTATCGTGAAAGGTTCCTTTATTGTTCAATATAGGGGAACATTATTAGAAAAATGGAAGTTGAAAAAAACAACAAATGATTATACATACTACTTCAAACACAGAGGATGTGACTACTGGTAAGTAGACTGTATTTTGCTCTATGTAAATTCCTGTGCATCTTTTGAAATGTGTTTCTCAACCCTGAAACCAAATACCACACACAGTTTTGGGGCAGATTAAAATGATTACCAATTATGTATTCCTTTCTAGAGCATTACTTTAGTGAACATTTGTAACAACTACTTTTTTTTCTCATATAGCATTGATGCCTCCTCTGATGACGGTTCACTCTGGAGACTGGTAAATGACAGTCAAAAGCCAAATGGCAAAATGAAGAAAATTGAACTGGAAGGAAAGCCTCATCTTTGTTTATTTACTGTGAAAGACATCAATAAGGGTGAAGAGATAACCTATGATTATGGAGGACATGACTTGCCATGGCGTTCTCGCTGTGGGCAGAAAACGTGCAAGGTAGAATATTTCCAAAAGTTATTAAAAAAATTATACTATTATCATCCAGTTGCTTCAGATTTCTTTCAGATTGCTCCTTTCTCCTTGTTTCTGTCTTCCAGCTTGTCCATGAGCCTGACGCTCCAGCCTTGACAGGAAGTGAAGTCACATCTCCTGAAGAGGTTTGTTAATACTTTTGACAATTAAGTTTCACACGCGTTATAACATGATCTTAAGTGAAACTCTGTTATTGCTACTAAATGTGATTTAGCTGTACACTATTGTTAAAAACACTTGTGTGTGTTAACCGTACCATGAGTAAACCATGAGTAAACACACACAAGTGTTGTTAAAAAGTGGTCCACCGCTGAGTAACATACAATAGTCATATGAGTCCTCATAAACCGAATAATGTCCTCATAAACCATGAGTAAACACACACAAGTGTTGTAAAACTAAAGTCTACCGCTGAGTAACATACAATAGTCATATGAGTCCTCATAAACCGAATAATGTCCTCATAAACCATGAGTAAACACACACAAGTGCTGTAAAACAAAAGTCTACTGCTGAGTCACATACAATAGTCATATGAGTCCTCATAAACCGAATAATGTCCTCATAAACCATGAGTAAACACACACAAGTGTTGTAAAACAATAGTCTACTGCTGAGTCACATACAATAGTCATATGAGTCCTCATAAACCAAATAATGTCCTCATAAACCATGAGTAAACACACACAAGTGTTGTAAAACTAAAGTCTACTGCTGAGTCACATACAATAGTCATATGAGTCCTCATAAACCAAATAATGTCCTCATAAACCATGAGTAAACACACACAAGTGTTGTAAAACTAAAGTCTACTGCTGAGTCACATACAATAGTCATATGAGTCCTCATAAACTGAATAATGTCCTCATAAACCATGAGTAATCACACACAAGTGTTGTAAAACTAAAGTCTACTGCTGAGTCACATACAATAGTCATATGAGTCCTCATAAACCGAATAATGTCCTCATAAACCATGAGTAAACACACACAAGTGTTGTAAAACAATAGTCTACCACTAACTAACATACAATAGTCATATGAGTCCTCATAAACCGAATATTGTCCTCATAAACCATGAGTAAACACACACAAGTGTTGTAAAACAATAGTCTACCACTAACTAACATACAATAGTCATATGAGTCCTCATAAACCGAATAATGTCCTCATAAACCATGAGTAAACACACAAGTGTTGTAAAACAATAGTCTACTGCTAAGTAGCATACAATAGTCATATGAGTCCTCATAAACCGAATAATGTCCTCATAAACCATGAGTAAACACATACAAGTGTTGTAAAACAATAGTCTACTGCTGAGTCACATACAATAGTCATATGAGTCCTCATAAACTGAATAATGTCCTCATAAACCATGAGTAAACACATACAAGTGTTGTAAACCAATAGTCTACTGCTGAGTCACATACAATAGTCATATGAGTCCTCATAAACCGAATAATGTCCTCATAAACCATAAGTAAACACACACAAGTGTTGTAAAACAATAGTCTACTGCTGAGTCACATACAATAGTCATATGAGTCCTCATAAACCATAAGTAAACACACACAAGTGTTGTAAAACAATAGTCTACTGCTGAGTCACATATAATAGTCATATGAGTCCTCATAAACCAAATAATGTCCTCATAAACCATGAGTAAACACACACAAGTGCTGTAAAACAATAGTCTACTGCTGAGTCACATACAATAGTCATATGAGTCCTCATAAGCCAAATAATGCCCTCATAAACCATAAGTAAACACACACAAGTGTTGTAAAACAATAGTCTACTGCTGAGTAACACACAATAGTCATATGAGTCCTCATAAACCGAATATTATCCTCATAAACCATGAGTAAACACACACAAGTGTTGTAAAACAATAGTCTACTGCTGAGTCACATACAATAGTCATATGAGTCCTCATAAACCGAATAATGTCCTCATAAACCATGAGTAAACACACACAAGTGCTGTAAAACAATAGTCTACCGCTAAGTAACATACAATAGTCATATGAGTCCTCATAAACCGAATAATGTCCTCATAAACCATGAGTAAACACACAAAAGTGTTGTAAAACAATAGTCTACTGCTGAGTCACATACAATAGTCATATGAGTCCTCATAATTCGAATAATGTCCTCATTAACCATGAGTAAACACACACAAGTGTTGTAAAAAAATAGTCTACCGCTGAGTCACATACAATAGTCATATGAGTCCTCATAAACCGAATAATGTCCTCATAAACCATGAGTAAACACACACAAGTGTTGTAAAACTAAAGTCTACTGCTGAGTCACATACAATAGTCATATGAGTCCTCATAAACCAAATAATGTCCTCATAAACCATGAGTAAACACACACAAGTGTTGTAAAACAATAGTCTACTGCTGAGTCACATACAATAGTCATATGAGTCCTCATAAACCGAATAATGTCCTCATAAACCATGAGTAAACACACACAAGTGTTGTAAAACAATAGTCTACTGCTGAGTCACATACAATAGTCATATGAGTCCTCATAAACCGAATAATGTCCTCATAAACCATGAGTAAACACACACAAGTGTTGTAAAACAATAGTCTACTGCTGAGTCACATACAATAGTCATATGAGTCCTCATAAACCGAATAATGCCCTCATAAACCATGAGTAAACACACACAAGTGCTGTAAAACAATAGTCTACCGCTAAGTAACATACAATAGTCATATGAGTCCTCATAAACCGAATAATGTCCTCATAAACCATGAGTAAACACACACAAGTGTTGTAAAACAATAGTCTACTGCTGAGTAACATACAATAGTCATATGAGTCCTCATAAACCGAATAATGTCCTCATAAACCACGAGTAAACACACACAAGTGTTGTGAAACAATAGTCTACTGCTGAGTAACATACAATAGTCATGAGTCCTCATAAACCGAATAATGTCCTCATAAGCCATGAGTAAACACACACGTGTTGTAAAACAATAGTCTACTGCTGAGTAACATACAATAGTCATATGAATCCTCATAAACCGAATAATGTCCTCATAAACCATGAGTAAACACACACAAGTGTTGTAAAACAATAGTCTACTGCTGAGTAACATACAATAGTCATATGAGTCCTCATAAACCGAATAATGTCCTCATAAACCATGAGTAAACACACACAAGTGTTGTAAAACAATAGTCTACTGCTGAGTCACATACAATAGTCATATGAGTCCTCATAAACCGAATAATGTCCTCATAAACCATGAGTAAACACACACAAGTGTTGTAAAACAATAGTCTACTGCTGAGTCACATACAATAGTCATATGAGTCCTCATAAACCGAATAATGCCCTCATAAACCATGAGTAAACACACACAAGTGCTGTAAAACAATAGTCTACCGCTAAGTAACATACAATAGTCATATGAGTCCTCATAAACCGAATAATGTCCTCATAAACCATGAGTAAACACACACAAGTGTTGTAAAACAATAGTCTACTGCTGAGTCACATACAATAGTCATATGAGTCCTCATAAACCGAATAATGTCCTCATAAACCATAAGTAAACACACACAAGTGTTGTAAAACAATAGTCTACTGCTGAGTCACATACAATAGTCATATGAGTCCTCATAAACCGAATAATGTCCTCATAAACCATGAGTAAACACACACAAGTGTTGTAAAACAATAGTCTACTGCTGAGTCACATACAATAGTCATATGAGTCCTCATAAACCGAATAATGTCCTCATAAACCATGAGTAAACACACACAAGTGTTGTAAAACAATAGTCTACTGCTGAGTCACATACAATAGTCATATGAGTCCTCATAAACCGAATAATGCCCTCATAAACCATGAGTAAACACACACAAGTGCTGTAAAACAATAGTCTACCGCTAAGTAACATACAATAGTCATATGAGTCCTCATAAACCGAATAATGTCCTCATAAACCATGAGTAAACACACACAAGTGTTGTAAAACAATAGTCTACTGCTGAGTCACATACAATAGTCATATGAGTCCTCATAAACCGAATAATGTCCTCATAAACCATGAGTAAACACACACAAGTGTTGTAAAACAATAGTCTACTGCTGAGTAACATACAATAGTCATATGAGTCCTCATAAACCGAATAATGTCCTCATAAACCATGAGTAAACACAAACAAGTGTTGTAAAACAATAGTCTACTGCTGAGTAACATACAATAGTCATTTGAGTCCTCATAAACCGAATAATGCCCTCATAAACCATGAGTAAACACACACAAGTGCTGTAAAACAATAGTCTACCGCTAAGTAACATACAATAGTCATATGAGTCCTCATAAACCGAATAATGTCCTCATAAACCATGAGTAAACACACACAAGTGTTGTAAAACAATAGTCTACTGCTGAGTCACATACAATAGTCATATGAGTCCTCATAAACCGAATAATGTCCTCATAAACCATAAGTAAACACACACAAGTGTTGTAAAACAATAGTCTACTGCTGAGTAACATACAATAGTCATATGAGTCCTCATAAACCGAATAATGTCCTCATAAACCATGAGTAAACACACACAAGTGTTGTAAAACAATAGTCTACTGCTGAGTCACATACAATAGTCATATGAGTCCTCATAAACCGAATAATATCCTCACAAACCATGAGTAAACACACACAAGTGTTGTAAAACAATAGTTTAAAGAAAAAAGAAACGGAACACTGTTTAATAGGTTTAATTACGCAAGTCAAATGCTTACATATATTTGTATTAGTTCAACCATGGAACAAGTTCTGGTTAAAAGGCACATGACTTAAAAATGGTTGTCAGCAATGCTAACAATTTAACATCTTTTTTGTTTTTAGTCTCAAGCAGAGGAAAGCGGACACCCAAATGACCATGGACAAAATTTGAAGTGAATGCAGTAATGCATCACTTCAGATCTCACATTAGCAAAGGTCACTTGGCTTCAATGAGAGAATGTGAGGTGTGCAAAAGGTGTGAGCATCCAGTGCTACAAAACAGGACAGTTCAAAACATCAGAGACTTTGTTAGGAACCGAGGGCTTACCTTTAAGTGCATGGAGTTTAATTAATGACAAAAGTGACAATGAGTCACAATGTTCTGAACGCGATGTTATTGTTTTTAGAAGTAACGTTTTGTAATTCCTGTCACTAAGTGAAAATGTTCTAAATGTAATGTTATTGTTTTTAGAAGTAACAGTTTTTTTAATTCCCGTCACTGTACTCTATAAACAGAAGGTCTTGTTACACTACATGGTGGGCAGGGTTTAATTTTGTGGTGTTGTATTCATGTATTCATAGTCTGTTTATATTACCCTGTAGGTATTCTGATTACCATTGTTGGTATTATCATAGATGTATTCATGTATTCATAGTCTGTTTATATTACCCTGTAGGTATTCTGATTACCATTGTTGGTATTATCATAGATGTATTCATGTATTTATAGTCTGTTTATATTACCCTGTGGGTATTCTGATTACCATTGTTGGTATTATCATAGATGTATTCATGTATTCATAGTCTGTTTATATTACCCTGTAGGTATTCTGATTACCATTGTTGGTATTATCATAGATGTACTCATGTATTCATAGTCTGTTTATATTACCCTGTGGGTATTCTGATTACCATTGTTGGTATTATCATAGATGTATTCATGTATTCATAGTCTGTTTATATTACCCTGTAGGTATTCTGATTACCATTGTTGGTATTATCATAGATGTATTCATGTATTCATAGTCTGTTTATATTACCCTGTAGGTATTCTGATTACCATTGTTGGTATTAACATAGATGTATCCATGTATTCATGTCTCCATGTATTCATGTCTTATTTTACCTTGTATGTATTTGATTACCATTGTTGGTATTATTATAATTGTTAACTAAGGTCATATATGGTGTGTATTTAGGATGTGTTGTGTTTTGTTTATGTTTTTTGGTATTGTTTTGCTTTTTTGGTGGAGGAGAAGGTTTGACATGTAATGTTATTGTTGATTTTACAAGTAATGTTTTTTTTAACTCACTGAGTGACAATGTTCTTTTTAATTCCTGTCACTGAGTGACAATTGTTTTTACCCATTTAAAAAAAATGAATTTTCCATTGAACGTTTTTACTCTCCTGCTGATGCTGTTTAATTTTTTAAGGTTTTGTTAAACACCAAGAAAAAAAAACAATCAGCAATTTAAATAAGAAAAACAAATACAGAAATACAAACATCTGAACTGCCTCAGTTGATCATGAATAATGTATTACAGTTTTTTCCAGTCGCTAACAAGCGTTTGTCCAACCAGTTGTCACATTTTCAAAACTCTAAACACAATTAGCACAGCATCGGTCTTTTGTGGCCATACCATTCACACATTTCACGTCGTTTTCACACAATATGTTGTCAGTGAATACATTTCCACAATGCTTACATTTTCTTAACAGACAAGCTATACCTCCCAACAAAATTATGGATTGTTTTTGTAGTATTCACAAATGTTAACACACACCATCCCACAATAGCAAAAACAATATTCCAAACCTTGGATACAGTATAAAAACCTCTGCTTCTGCAATGATATCAGTTCAAAAACAATATATCTCAGCTGATAATAAACAAACAAAATGCAGTGAGAGGTGCAGATGCAGTGAGAAATGCAGTGAGAGGTGCAGGCGCAGTGAGAGATGCAGGAGCAGCGAGAGATGCAGGAGCAGTGAGAGATGTAGGAGCAGTGAGAGGTGCAGGAGCAGTGAGAGGTGCAGGAGCAGTGAGAGGTGCAGGAGCAGTCAGAGATGCAGGAGTAGTGAGAGGTGCAGGAGTAGTGAGAGATGCAGGAGCAGTGAGAGAGGCAGTGAGATGTGCAGGAGCAGTGAGAGGTGCAGGAGTAGTGAGAGATGCAGGAGCAGTGAGAGAGGCAGTGAGATGTGCAGGAGCAGTGAGAGGTGCAGGAGTAGTGAGAGATGCAGGAGTATTGAGAGATGCAGGAGCAGTGAGAGGTGCAGGAGTAGTGAGAGATGCAGGAGTAGTGAGAGATGCAGGAGCAGTGAGAGGTGCAGGAGCAGTGAGAGAGGCAGGAGCAGTGAGAGATGCAGTGAGAGATGCAGGAGTAGTGAGAGGTGCAGGAGCAGTGAGAGGTGCAGGAGCAGTGAGAGAGGCAGGATCAGTGAGAGAGGCAGGAGTAGTGAGAGGTCCAGGAGCAGTGAGAGAGGCAGGAGCAGTGAGAGGTGCAGGAGCAGTGAGAGGTGCAGGAGCAGTGAGAGAGGCAGGAGCAGTGAGAGGTGCAGGAGTAGTGAGAGGTGCAGGAGTAGTGAGAGGTGCAGGAGCAGTGAGAGGTGCAGGAGCAGTGAGAGAGGCAGGATCAGTGAGAGAGGCAGGAGTAGTGAGAGGTGCAGGAGCAGTGAGAGGTGCAGGAGTAGTGAGAGATGCAGGAGCAGTGAGAGGTGCAGGAGCAGTGAGAGAGGCAGGAGCAGTGAGAGAGGCAGGAGTAGTGAGAGATGCAGTGAGAGATGCAGGAGTAGTGAGAGATGCAGGAGTAGTGAGAGATGCAGGAGCAGTGAGAGGTGCAGGAGCAGTGAGAGAGCCAGGAGCAGTGAGAGAGGCAGGAGTAGTGAGAGATGCAGGAGCAGTGAGATGCAGTGAGAGATGCAGGAGCAGTGAGATGCAGTGAGAGATGCAGGAGTAGTGAGAGATGCAGGAGCAGTGAGAGGTGCAGGAGCAGTGAGAGGTGCAGGAGCAGTGAGAGATGCAGTGAGATGTGCAGGAGTAGTGAGAGATGCAGGAGCAGTGAGAGATGCAGGAGCAGTGAGAGATGCAGGAGCAGTGAGAGATGCAGGAGCAGTGAGAGATGCAGGAGCAGTGAGAGATGCAGGAGCAGTGAGAGAGGCAGTGAGATGTGCAGGAGCAGTGAGAGGTGCAGGAGCAGTGAGAGAGGCAGTGAGATGTGCAGGAGCAGTGAGAGGTGCAGGAGCAGTGAGAGGTGCAGGAGCAGTGAGAGAGGCAGGATCAGTGAGAGATGCAGGAGTAGTGAGAGATGCAGGAGCAGTGAGAGGTGCAGGAGTAGTGAGAGATGCAGGAGCAGTGAGAGGTGCAGGAGCAGTGAGAGAGGCAGGAGCAGTGAGAGAGGCAGGAGTAGTGAGAGATGCAGTGAGAGATGCAGGAGTAGTGAGAGATGCAGGAGTAGTGAGAGATGCAGGAGCAGTGAGAGGTGCAGGAGCAGTGAGAGAGCCAGGAGCAGTGAGAGAGGCAGGAGTAGTGAGAGATGCAGGAGCAGTGAGATGCAGTGAGAGATGCAGGAGCAGTGAGATGCAGTGAGAGATGCAGGAGTAGTGAGAGATGCAGGAGCAGTGAGAGGTGCAGGAGCAGTGAGAGGTGCAGGAGCAGTGAGAGATGCAGTGAGATGTGCAGGAGTAGTGAGAGATGCAGGAGCAGTGAGAGATGCAGGAGCAGTGAGAGATGCAGGAGCAGTGAGAGATGCAGGAGCAGTGAGAGATGCAGGAGCAGTGAGAGATGCAGGAGCAGTGAGAGAGGCAGTGAGATGTGCAGGAGCAGTGAGAGGTGCAGGAGCAGTGAGAGAGGCAGTGAGATGTGCAGGAGCAGTGAGAGGTGCAGGAGCAGTGAGAGGTGCAGGAGCAGTGAGAGAGGCAGGAGTAGTGAGAGGTGCAGGAGCAGTGAGAGATGCAGGAGCAGTGAGAGATGCAGGAGCAGTGAGAGATGCAGGAGCAGTGAGAGATGCAGGAGCAGTGAGAGATGCAGGAGCAGTGAGAGAGGCAGTGAGATGTGCAGGAGCAGTGAGAGAGGCAGTGAGATGTGCAGGAGCAGTGAGAGGTGCAGGAGCAGTGAGAGGTGCAGGAGCAGTGAGAGAGGCAGGAGCAGTGAGAGAGGCAGGAGTAGAGAGAGATGCAGTGAGAGATGCAGGAGCAGTGAGAGGTGCAGGAGCAGTGAGAGGTGCAGGAGCAGTGAGAGATGCAGGAGCAGTGAGAGAGGCAGGAGTAGAGAGAGATGCAGTGAGAGATGCAGGAGCAGTGAGAGATGCAGGAGCAGTGAGAGATGCAGTGAGAGGTGCAGGAGCAGTGAGAGATGCAGGAGCAGTGAGAGGTGCAGGAGCAGTGAGAGATGCAGGAGCAGTGAGAGATGCAGGAGCAGTGAGAGATGCAGTGAGAGATGCAGGAGCAGTGAGATGCAGGAGCAGTGAGAGGTGCAGTGAGAGATGCAGTGAGAGATGCAGTAAGAGGTGAAAAAAACTGATTTGCTTTTTACTGGAATGCTTTTGAATGTGAACATTACTGGACATGTGTGGACATACAGTTCCCAACCAAGAAATGTAGTGTAAAAACGGTGGATTGCATGTTTTGCATGCAAATACCTGTAAAACTGAAACATCAAAGTCTATGCAGTTTTTTAATGTTAACAACAGCCAGTATTTTGAAACCTGGTGTACTTTGATTGACTGCATGTACCTTGTGAAGTGAAAACAAGTGTTATTCTTTGACAGAATAATTTCATTTTGAGACAGATTTCAAGTGTTTTGGTAAAGTTAGTGTGTGCAGAGAAAGATGTGTTCTATTTTAAAATGAAGAGTTAGTATATATTTAACAAAATGTGTTTTTGAGAAGAAAATTATCCATTTGGCCAATTGTGTTTTGTAGGTGTGAGTCTGTGTTAAGAGTTTAGAAAAAGTATCTGAAGTATGGGTAAGCGCTTGTTAGCGATTGAAAAAAACTGTAACAGTAACAGTCACACCAGTTGACGTGAGAGAATCTCGTGGAGAAATCAGAAAAAATTAGTACAGACAAAGAAACATATAGAACAAACACTGCTGTTCAAATTTAGTTTTTACATTTATAGCTTATGATGTAGCCTAGTTAAGCAACATGAGACGGCCAGTAGTGTTGTTTCCCGGATATCAGCACGATTGCAGATTTAACATTGATTTTATTCACTCAATAAACAAAATTGCAATAAGTGGCTTACACTTTTAAATAGAATACATTTTAAATTATTTCCCAAAAAAAAGATCACTGCAGAACAGTCACGCATCTCTGAGCAACACACAGTGGTGTTTCTTAACTGAATGATTCAGCATTTTGAATGAATTATTCAAGTCAATGATTCAATGATCCATTCATAAAGACAGGCACTTGCCTTCGTTCTTTAATGAATCAGTCGTCTGAATTAATTAGTTGAACTAAACAATCAAACACTCACTCATTAACACAGTCCTAAACTTGCATATGTGTATATTTTAAATTATTATTAATGAATTAATTATTTAAAGCATTAAACCTTTTTAGTTCATAGCTTGATATTTCAGTATGTCTAGCATTCAACATCTGTTGGTACTTTGTTAAATACATTTTTAAATATCTGCACATGTATTTTTACATTTAAAACGGCGTACTGATCCAAAATTCTGTTCAGAGTAAATTGTGTACGTTTTCTCAAATATCCAAGATTATCATCATTGCATTGTCAATTTTAATTAATTGAATTGTCAAAAATACAATAGAAAACGTAATATTGTGAACTATTTTCAATTTATAATAACTGTTTTTTATGTGAATATAGTTTAAATATATAATTTATGGACCACATAAATTATAATTTATTCCTATGATTGAAGGTTGAATTTTCAGCATCATTACTACAGTTGTCATATTTTTTTTGTGGAAACTACATTCAAAAGTACCATTTAAAAAATATATATTTTTTTTATAAATACTTTTATTTAAATTGTGATAGTAGACCTTGTAATGTTTGTCAGTCCCCTTAAACCAGGATGAGGCTAGGTTTGTGTGTTGTGTGTAGAGTGACCTCATAAACCACAATTCGGCATGTTGTGTGTAGAGTGACCTCATAAACCACAATTCGGCATGTTGTGTGTAGAGTGACCTCATAAACCACAATTCAGCATGTTGTGTGTAGAGTGACCTCATAAACCACAATTCAGCATGTTGTGTGTAGAGTGACCTCATAAACCACAATTCAGCATGTTGTGTGTAGAGTGACCTCATAAACCACAATTCAGCATGTTGTGTGTAGAGTGACCTCATAAACCACAATTCGGCATGTTGTGTGTAGAGTGACCTCATAAACCACAATTCAGCATGTTGTGTGTAGAGTGACCTCATAAACCACAATTCAGCATGTTGTGTGTAGAGTGACCTCATAAACCACAATTCAGCATGTTGTGTGTAGAGTGACCTCATAAACCACAATTCGGCATGTTGTGTGTAGAGTGACCTCATAAACCACAATTCAGCATGTTGTGTGTAGAGTGACCTCATAAACCACAATTCAGCATGTTGTGTGTAGAGTGACCTCATAAACCACAATTCAGCATGTTGTGTGTAGAGTGACCTCATAAACCACAATTCAGCATGTTGTGTGTAGAGTGACCTCATAAACCACAATTCGGCATGTTGTGTGTAGAGTGACCTCATAAACCACAATTCAGCATGTTGTGTGTAGAGTGACCTCATAAACCACAATTGAGCATGTTGTGTGTAGAGTGACCTCATAAACCACAATTCAGCATGTTGTGTGTAGAGTGACCTCATAAACCACAATTCGGCATGTTGTGTGTAGAGTGACCTCATAAACCACAATTGAGCATGTTGTGTGTAGAGTGACCTCATAAACCACAAATTCAGCATGTTGTGTGTAGAGTGACCTCATAAACCACAATTCGGCATGTTGTGTGTAGAGTGACCTCATAAACCACAATTCAGCATGTTGTGTGTAGAGTGACCTCATAAACCACAATGCAGCATGTTGTGTGTAGAGTGACCTCATAAACCACAATGCAGCATGTTGTGTGTAGAGTGACCTCATAAACCAGTCAGGAGAGTTAGTAGATTAACATGGGAGTATTTGAACTTGAAAAACTGAATATACTGATGCCTTTCCGCAGTTAAAACAACATTCCTTCTGATGTTCATTCATATTTATTTGATGCTATAAATGAAGTAGAAGGAAGAGATGATCGGTTCACGAGCGGCTTCAACTGAGGCTCTACAGCGATCTGTTAGACACATTAAAGCAGTGCCGTAGGTTTGATTTTGAAATTGGTGGGGACGGGACATCAATGTATAAATATATTGTAAGTTTTGATCGAAATTATTGCTAGGGATATATCAGTGTCACTGTATATTGGTAGGGACACGTCCCTAGCGTCCCTACTAAATTCTACGCCCCAGCATTAAAGAGTCACAAAACCGTATTTATTGTTTAAATTTCTTTCAAAAAATTACTTTTGAAAGGTGAGACTTTGTTTAATATGTTTAATATCAAAAGTAACCGAAAAGTAACCTGGTCTGTTCTGTCTCTGCTCCGCGATATATTTTTCACTGCGTGAGAACATGGTTGTGTGTGTGTGAGAGCCAGGGGCGCAACTACCCTGTGTCAGAGGGGTATGCAGCAACAATTTTTCCGCCCCCCCCCCCCCCCAAAATAAATAAACAAATAAATAAATAAGTGTGCCATGTAATACGTGAGTAGGAATGAGTAAGAGCTAACAGATAAAATAAGTGCAAAATTGTCATTTATTAATACAATTAAACTATAGCTACTCCACTGTGATGAACCCCCCTAAAAAAAACTATAAGCTCCATTGGAACAGCAATACCAGTGTTTCTCACAGGATTTTAGGTAAAACTGTGGTAGGTGGACCTCTGTTTCTCTAGGGGGGTTCGGGGGCATGCCCCCCGTAAGATAATTTTCTGTTCTTTAATGTTAAATTCAGCAGTCTGGTGCACTTTGAGAGTTCAAAATTAAAAGCTCCAACCCATATTCAGGGTGCAAATTAAACAAAGAAAAATTTAAACCTCTTTTAGTTAGCGTCTACATTACACTACTACATAATAATAGTTATAATATTAATCCCATGATAGTAATAGCCATATATTGTAAAACAAATGCACTGAAAAATAAAGAAAACTTTCATATTTAGTTTTGTACTAATTTCTATACTTGAAAGATATAATCACATGATGACATTTCATGGGCCGGTGTGTCAGAAAAAAACTAACGCTGACTTTTTTTGCCCAATTTATTACACCGGCACTAACCCAGCGCCGCCAATTAAGCACAAAAAAAACGAATGGGCCGCCGATGTTCGAGTTTTAAGGGCCATTAAGACAAAAAAGAAAAAAAAAAAAGTATGAGAGTACGAAAAAGCACGTCGGCCCACCGGGAATCTCCCGGTAGCCCCGATGGCCACAGAGATATAGATAGCCTACATGCCTGGATGTCACACTTTAAATCCTACCTGTTGGCTTTCAGCATGCACTTATTTAGCTGCTGTCACATCAATTGACATGCCATCTCATTTTCCCTCCTTCTTTTTCTATTTTTAGCCCCCCAGCATTTTGTTTTATCCATCTTTTTCGACGACAAGTCACTAGGCTACTCGTACCTACTCGCTCAGCGCTCACGGCGCCCCTGCCCGCTCGCGATATTACCCCGCCCCCCTTCTCCATGAGGGCGCCTAATCTAGCCTGTTAGTCCTCTAAAATTTTATATAACATTGAAGAAATGCAGAAATGATTTAGAAACGCACAACAGCAGCTACATATAGAAAATACAATATATATATATTTTTTTTTTTTATTAAATTTAAATTAAAAAAAATTTACCATCGCTTTGGCGCCCCCCATGGTGCTGCGCCCCTATGCGCCGCATATAGCGCATACCCACTTTTTGCGCCACTGGTGAGAGCGGCGTAGCTTGTCGGACATAGCGACAGTAAATAAGGGGGGCGGGTCTTTGCGAAGGGTCAATTCGGCATGTTGTGTGTAGAGTGACCTCATAAACCACAATTGAGCATGTTGTGTGTAGAGTGACCTCATAAACCACAATTGAGCATGTTGTGTGTAGAGTGACCTCATAAACCACAATTGAGCATGTTGTGTGTAGAGTGACCTCATAAACCACAATTCAGCATGGGCCTCATAAGCCTGTGAAATGTCACATAATAATTATTTGTGTGTTGTAAAAGTGAAATTGCTATTTTGAAGCATGGATTGTTTTTTGTAGATCAAATTAAATTTTTTGACATGACTTTCATGTCGATTGGATGTTGGGAAAGGTGTGTCCCCGTAAACCACTAAAAAGTCACATTGACCTCATAAACCACATATGCCTGTATGTGTGTGTGTGTGTGTGTGTGTGTGTGTGAATGAACCTGTGGTGTTGTTCCCCCACGCGACTCTAGGGGGAGCGGGAGCTTCACACTCCTCTGTTGTGTTTCTCTCCTCCAACACTTCACTGCAGATCTCCTCGTCCACTGGAGAGTGTGCAAACATCGTGTCCACTGCAGATCCTGGGCTTTACAGCTGCAACTGCGTTTCTACAATGTTAGACTGACTGACTCTGAGGCTGATAAGCGCTGCACTGAACAACTCGGCCTGTGACGTGATTTGGAACTCGCGCTGCCGGTGACGTCACAGCGGCTGCTCTGCACGCGGTCGGTCGGTCGCCCCGAACACATTTAAAGAGACAGTTCACCAAAAATTTAAAAAGATTCATCATTTAATCACACTCATGTTGTTCCAAACCCGTGAGACTTTCGATCATCTTCAGAACACAAATGAAGATATTTTAAATTAAATCTGACAGATTTCCACGCAACAGAGTTAATGAGATTGTTAACCTATAATCTGTTTAAATCGAGTGGTTTAGTCCAAATCTCCTGAAGAGACTCGATCGCTTTATATGATGAACAGTTTGAATTTTGTCTTTTATTCTCTACTGTAAAAAAACAAACCCTATAATGCTAACTTTATAGGGAACTGTGTTGTTTTTATGTTCAAAAACACACTGCATTCATTTATTAATCAGCATTTATTTAGTCAGGGCCGGCGCTCCGCACACGCACATCACGCACTGCGCGTAGGGCACCAAGTGCTTGGGGGGGCACCAAAAAATCTGGGTCGTGAAAAATCATCACAATAGGCTACTAGTATAAATAACAAATAAAATATGTCTAAAGCATGTTAATATACAAAAGCAATACAAAAATAATATAGGCCTAGACCAAATTAGTCGAGAAAAAGGTGAATCTCCTGTGCCAGTCTCCCTCTGGTGCCCCCCCCTTCCCCACCTCCCAGTGGTCTGTTCGATTATGCCTCAATCAATGTCAAATTTGGCAGACACCGACCTCAGACATGGCCTCGAAAAGGCACCAAGAGTCGGGGGCGGAAAAAAG
Organism: Rhinichthys klamathensis goyatoka; assembly: GCF_029890125.1. Lineage (NCBI taxonomy): Eukaryota > Metazoa > Chordata > Actinopteri > Cypriniformes > Leuciscidae > Rhinichthys > Rhinichthys klamathensis. Next base: position 608,971 of record NW_026606569.1, read on the forward strand.
AATAGACAGCGGGATGATACTCGCGCGTCGCTTGCAGGTAAGACAATGTTTTAAATAAAAATGTTAGTTTTGTAGCGCGGGCGCCCTTACGTCGTGTATGCATGTCCAGGGGGGCGTCGCTAGTAGTGCAAATGAAATGATCCGGGGCTTTTTTAGCCCTGCATATTGAATCTTTTATTTTAACGGGGGTCCGGGGCTTTCTCCCCCGGAAAATTGTGAAACTTGGGCTGTTTAAGATGCAGTTAGTTTGTTTGAGAAGAAAAGGAAGAACGCTTAGATACGTTTTTTCGTTGTTGTTCTATGCGGATAATGCGGTCATTTTCAAGAGGTTCATAGGCCAAGGCCCAAGGGCGACATCTGTTGGTGAAACTACAATTAGAAAAAAAAAAAAACCCACAGTCTCAGTGTTTGTATATTTTCATATTCACAGAGTTGTCAAATTATTAGGGCTGGGAAAAGATTAATCGCATCCAAAATAAAAGTTTGTGTCTACATGATATATGTGTGTGTACTGTGTATAATTATTTTGTATATATAAATACACACACATATGCACGTATATATTTAAGAAATATTTGCATGTATATATACTGTATATATTTATATATAATTTATATTATATATACATTTAAATATTTTATATATAAATAACAAATATTTCTTAAATACATAACATGCAAATGTGTATTTATATATATATATACAAAATAATTATACACAGTACACACACATATATCATTCATGTAGACACAAACTTTTATTTTGGATGCGATTAATCTTTTCCCAGCCCTACAAATTATGTACAGAATTATTATATTGTGCTTCATCAGACTAAGAAATTCTGAATGGTTGTTATTCCTTGGGTGAGTGGGTGGGTGGTTGGGAGTTGGGGGTGGGGGGCACCACCAAGCATTTGTGCTTAGGGCACCCAAATGGCTAGCGCCGGCCCTGTATTTAGTGTTACACACATTAAGCCACATTTTGAACAAATTATTTAACCATGTACAGAGTACAGAAAACTGAACACATCAATTCATAAATGAAACAATATAATCAGTGAATGAAGAGGGTAACCATGGTTACATTTTTGTTTGTTTAAAAAAAAAAAAAGTCTCATCATGGGTATATTTTAATAATGATTTAATCACTGATAATCTCCATAATTTGGACCGAAACATAAAGATATGAGAAGATTGAGCAGATTCTGCAGGTCTGAGTGTCCTGTATAAATGCGGTTGATGTGCTTTAATTCTGCTTCACTTCCAGCCGCTGAACCTCAACAATCTGACAATCAACAAAGATCGACAGTCAGAAACAAATAAAGAAACAACGACGTTCATGAAGAGCATTTCCAGCATCTCTCCTGTTTGATGTGTGTGTTCATGTTGAGTTTCTCAGGGAGAATCTGAGCTCTCTCGTTCCTGAGTCCAGCTGTTTCAGAGGATGATGAGGATGAGGAAGAGGAAGAGGAAGATGAGAAATGAATGAATGAGGCATTTATATAGCGCTTTCATATGTACTACTGCGCTTTACAATCATGTCAGGAAATCAGGATCTCCTCAACAGCACCAGTGTGCTCACCACACACACACACACCTCTCTCTCTCTCTCTCTCTCTCTCTCTCTCTCTCTCTCTCTCTCTCTCTCTCTCTCTCTCTCTCTCTCTCTCTCTCTCTCTCTCTCTCTCTCTCTCTCTCTCTCTCTCTCTCTCTCACACACACACACACACACACACACACACACACACACACACACACACACACACACACACACACACACACAAACTGTAAAAAAAAATCCCGTATTTTTTACGGAATAATGCTGGCAACTTAGGTTGCCAATTCTGTAAAAATACATTAAAACTGTAACCACCTTTACAGAGCAGCATGTAAGTTTGACATTTTAAACTGGTATATTTAACAATGGATTTCAGCAACATTGACATGGCCATAAAGTTAAACACATTCCTTCAGTAAGAATTACATTCAGCTGCTGTTTTTCTAACATAAAAACTCATTTAATTTCACTGAATTTATGTGAAATATGAATTAATGGTCCAGCATTGGACCCCTCCTCCGCCACCTTTGCTGCTTCCCGACTTGCTGTAGGAGATGCAGCATATTGGGTATTGAAATATTCATAGGAATCCAGAAATTTAATTCATGTTTTATCCAATATTAGTTGCAGATGTTATAGTTCATTCTTATACATACCCATTGAACCAACAAAGAAAATGCAAAAATATAGACTTTTGTGTAATTATTCCATATTTTGTGTAGTCATTCTATATCAGAACCTCTGACATACAATCCAAATAGTCTACAAGAAACCTCAGAGTATTACCTTTCATTTGACACCAGGATTATGCTTCTACACTAATAGGTTGCCACACAGTAAGGCTTTTTTATTGTCAGTATGCATTTTGTGTGACCAAAAGTCATATGGAGAGTTTTTCCATAGGGGATTTTACAAAACGCACGAGCATACTTTGGCAAATAATGGTCTAAAGCAGCGGTTCTCAAACTGGGGGCCACTAGATGGCGCTAGGGGGGGCGCAAAGAAATTCTAGAACATGAAATTATTTTACCTGTATGTAAGTTAGGATTGTCCTATGTGAACTATGATGTATTTTTTTTTTTAAATTAAATATTTTAAAAATATTATCAATTATACATATCATATTACGCTGAAACGTCACCAAACCGTTGAGGTAACGTTAGCCTAGCGAACACGCTGATAAATGCCAAGACTATTTAAAATGGACAAGTTTTTAGATAGAGGATGCAGTGTCTCGGCTGAGAAGGTCACAACAGAAAAGAGCCCAGCGTGAAAAAAATGAAACTGCGTACATTTGACGACTCGTACATAAAATATGGCTTTATGGAATATAGTGACGGCAGACCACAGTGCACACTGTGCTTGAAGATGTTATCCGTTGAAGCACTGAAACCATATAAACTCAACCGACATCTCACAACAATTCATCCGGAGCATGCAAATAAAAGTAAGGATTTTTTTCAGAGAAAGAAAGAAGAATACGTCGTCAAGCAAAAGGTACGACTGACTAACATCACGACAATACCTGAGAAAGCACAGCATGCATCGTATCTTGCAGCCCTGCGAATAGCCAAATGTAAAAAGCCTCACAACGTCGGAGAGGAATTAATACTTCCAGCAGCAGTGGATATGTGCCGAGTGATGATCGGGGGGGAGGCCGCGAATAAGATTAAAGGGATAGTTCACTTTGAAATAAATTTTTGATATGTTTTAGCTTACCTCAAGGGCATCCAAGATGTAGGTGTCTTTGTTTCCGCAGTAGTTTCAATTTTGATATTTTTAGGTCAGACAGTTCTTGTCTGTCAGTCATATAATGCAGGTCTATGGTCACCACCTCAAAGAGCATGCACAGAGAAGTCAAGAGGTTAAAACTCAATCTCGCCTAGGGCAACCAAAGGGCTAGAGCCGGCCCTGTTTGAGTGGCATGGGAGAGAGTCGGAAGTTCATTTGTGGCAACTACCTACGAGTTTTTAATAGCATATTATGAGGGGTATACAGACCCAGAACCAGATACGATGAATGAAGACCCGGAGTCAGAATTATTATAAATTAAAGTTTTACTGTAGATAGTTTGCAGTTTCATCAGCAGAAGTCAGCTTCAAGACTCACACAGGAGTTCGTAGGCCGCCCCGCTTACAGTTACACAGATCACAGCAGTTATACCATTTACAGGTTGAATGATTCTCATTGGCTGAGAAATAGATAAACAGTAATTTTCCACACATATACAGATAGACTGAAGCATTTCTCCATGGATTATGCGGCTGACACTCGGATGCTGAAGTTAGGCACGTCGTGACCTTCCAGGTCGCAGACTTGGGTTGCTGAACACCAGCATGTCCAGAACAACAACTCAGTCAATCTCCAATAATGCCAGTGGTTCCTTAACCTGCAACCAAAAAGACTAACACACACACACAGCTTTTCCAAGGTTGGATTTGGCCAGGCTCTAACTATAAACAGGAAAGTCCTCTCAAAACATCAAGATAATGCGTTCTGTCTCTCAAGGATAGCTAAACTTTAGTCTAACTGGAAAGTAAGGCTTTAACAAAGAAATGGTCCCTTAAATCTCCAGAGAAGTCATTCAACTCATTTGATATTTAGAAGGAAACATATCGATTAATACCTTGATGCCCCCCCCCCCCCCAATTCAATATTTTAAAGGAACACGCCGTCTTTTTGGGACTTTAGCTTATTCCCTGTATCCCCCAGAGTTAGATAAGTCCATACATACCTTTTACATCTCCGTGCGTCCCGTAACTCTGTCTGACGCACCCACCGCTAGCCTAGCTTAGCACAAAGACTGGAAGTAAATGGCTCCAGCTAGCATACTAATCCCAATAAGTGACAAAATAACGCCAACATTTTCCTATTTACATGTTGTGATCTGTATAGTCACAGCGTGTACAAATAACAAGGTGATATGAGACACAGCCATCTTTTAACCGTATACATACTGGGAACTATATTCTCAGAAGGCGAAGCGCTGCTACGTGGGCGGAGTGATTAGCGCAACACTCTGAGCGAACTCTCTGCTCCTCACCACGGGGCTTCTCAGGCGCTGCCAGCAAATCACTCCGATGTTTAAGTTACCGATATGGAAAATCTGCTCAGTATCGCTCAAAACGCTGAATGAGTTTGTTTAGCGAAATGTTACTAAGTTCTACAGACACACAAATCCTCTCATTATAAACAAAGCGGAGACACAATTAAAATAAAAGATAAATTATTAGGTTTAGTCAGATTCAATGTTTAAATGGGAATTTTCACACTCAATGAATTTGCGCTGAACTGACTGACAGCTTCAGTAATTATACAGGAAGTGCTATTTACCCACTGTGTCATGACTGGTGATTTTGAAACCACTGCAAGACAATGTTCATCTTCGGAACCAGTTCAACCAGGACCATTTCAGGAAAACAAATGAGGCATGTTCAAAACACACACACACACACACACACACACACACACAGTCCTGGAGGGGTTTCCAGAAAGCAGGTTAATGTCCCAGTCATAAATAAATCATTAGTGCTCTTTGCCCAAACTATTGTCTCAGTATTAGTTACTATAGTAAATGTATTTTATGTTACACTTCATTTCATGTTTCTCTTTTATCTTTCTGTACCATCTATTTTAATATTTAAAGTACCAAATATTTTAAATACTGTAAATGCCAGACAGTCGAGAACCCAATTAATGAGAAATACTGTTGATTAGAAATGCATATGATTATCATCATTCTTATCAATACGCATGATATGAAATACTGTTTGAGGAATCACAGAAACACTGATAAACAGTCAAATGAGAAAACAACTAAAGAAAGATGAAACACTCACCTCAAATGAAATCTTATTCTTATCTCGATCTTTATTTTCCCCTCCTCTGAACAGTTGTTGAACAGCAGCTCTGAAATGTCTTTCACTTCTACCAGACGTGAGAATGAGAAGAATGGCAGTCAGACATTAAACTCTGATCTGCTTTATTCAGTCATTTCACATGAATCTTTCATTCTCAGGAATGCTTGATCAGAAGTAGTTTTACTAGTTTGTGAAATTGTGCTTTGTATAGGCTGAAGTAGTTGACGTAAAAAGGAAATCAAGGTCAGACATATATAGTTATTTTTGTAACAACCATGTTGTCAAGTTCTGATTAAAACTTCCATTTTTCACTGTTTTATTTATGGTGTCGGCAAATCTAGACACCGCACTGTCTTAAGCCACAAAGAGCCACTCTTATCTCCCCTATAAAGTAAGAAAATAAATCAGAAAAAAAAAACTAGAACAAAGACCATCTTCTGTTTCAGTTTTACTAGTTTGTGAAATTGTGCTTTTTATGTCAAACGTGGATGAAATGTATCAACCCAAGATATTTATAGTGTTGTGTAATGCTGAATTGTTTTCACAGTAAAAGGTGAATTTGTGAGATTAATAAAAACAGCTTAATTCTGTTTATGATTCATCCAGGTATATAAAATATATCTATAATCTACATTTATTTTAGAAGGTTGTGTTACGTTCCATATCGTTACGTGATGTAAAAACGACTGTCGCTAAATTTGTATACTATAAGTGGTAATGCTAATTGGTAGATAATGTTATTTTAACTGATATATTACCCCAAATTACCCCCAAAAGACAATTTAAAGCTACAGTCCAAAACTACTTTTGGTTAAAAATGATCCAAAATGAATTTGGGCAAGTACATAACCAGCCAGTGTTCAAAACCATCAGCTTACCTTCGCCCAGTTCACACCGGTAAGCTTGTAATAATGTGAGTGGCACTGGTGGGTTTTTAGGGGAAATACGAGCTTCCGTCGCTCGTCTCTGCGTCGTCACGTCACGTCTGTGTACATAAAGAAGGAGTCCCGGTTAGTGGGTACATGTGAGGATGCTGCAGGTGGAGGATCATTTACAGCCTTTACTCACTTTACAGCTGATTATTAAAAAAAAGCAACAACCCCCCAACCCTTAAAAAAATAAAAAAAGAGAATCTCAGATTAAGAATTCGTCCCTAATCATTATATATCTCACCCTAGGACACACCAAAGGCATTATGGATTCCGACGAAAACTTCAAAAAACTTGTCAGGCAGTTCTACGCGTATCTCAGGGCCTTTCACCATGATAAAACCCTGAGAGAGGGAGAAGCCAAAGATGTTAGACCTCGTCGACTACAACAGATTACGAATGAGCTAAACGCGGCCATTAAACCGGCACTCCTCAATATGAACCAGGGCACGGAAGACCTAATCTTTGGAAATGCCCAGAACTGGCTTCAGATTGGTATGGAAATCCTGAAGAAACATTACTCGGAATGTCTGATTTCGACTCAGGACAGGATCACCCATACCTCAGTGAGTAGATGGGAGGAGGCTTGGGACATCGCGGTCAAGTGGGGGAGTAAAAACTTTAAAACACTGAAGGACAGCACAATCCAACAAGCGGTCCGGAGTTTTATGAACCCTACAAACCCGACCGGAGCCACGGTACCGGACACCACGACACCAAAAGCCCCAAAAGAAATTAGTACCCGTCGGAAAATGGTGGAGGAGGGAACAGTAACTGGAGAAGACCCCGCCCCGAAGAGAAGTAAACCTGTAGAAGTTAGTGCGGTAGCCACAGGGGACTCAGAGGAGGAGGAGGTCTTCTACCCCACCACAGAGTCCCCCAGCACATCATCAATTGTTTCTAAAGAAAAAACAACCAAATCAGTCACCACAACAACTAAATCCATCACCGCAGAAACACAAACCGACAGAAGAGAAGCCCAAACTGGGAGTAGCTCTACAACATCGTTAGAACCACAGGGTCCCAAACCCCAGACCAGGTTGGACCACCAGTCTTATGGCATCTTCGAACGGCATGTCTGCAAGAAAGACAAATATGACAACTGGTCCCTGATTCCTAAAAAGCCCATCCTATTCCTGGGAGACTCTAACCTGTCCCGGCTTCCCCTGATCAGCAATGACTATATTAGTGCAAACGGTCTGTTATCCGGGGGCTAAATTAGCACATGCCTATCACCTAATTAAAAACAAAACAAAGACCAGTCCAGACACCCAGCTGATTTTGATGAACTTTGGACTCAATGATAGGGAACAGGGCAATACCACTATATTAAATAAAACCATCGAGAGAATGCAGGGGGCAGTCAAAGCCACATTCCCGTCAGCCACTGTTTATTTCCAGCTAATTAACTACAGTAGAAGTCTACCCACTAGGGTTCAAGAAAACATCGATTTTCTTAACAAGATCATTAAAGAAAGAACCCAGTTTATCCCACTACTACCGGCCAGTCAATTTAGAACACTGGAGGATAATATTCACTGGTCCCCTGAAACGGCGGACGCCATGGTAAAACACTGGCTCAAATTTTTGAGGATTAAAGAAACACAGTAACAACAACAAAGAAGGCAAAAGCAAAGGGTCAAGCAATTTCATGTTTCTAAAAAAACAACACATCCCAACAGGAAAGGTGATACTAGAATAGAAAAACAACAGAAATAAGAACATCTTAATAATAAGAAAAAAAAAAAAAAAAAAAAAAAAAAAAAAAATTATGATAATAGGTTCCACTTCCTTAGAGAATTCAAACAAAGTCAGGGATGACTTTGTTTGAATTCAAACAAAGAAAAAGGGAATAGAAAATTATTATCCAGGAGATTTCCTGATGCGATTCTAACCCTTTTTCACCCCATTTTTTTGCTCTACCTACCCTCTCACACCTACCCCGTCCCTAAATCCTCAGCTGTATGATATCTGTTTTGTGAACCGAAAGGCCCTGGTTACGGTTTTAAAAAAAAAGGTTTTTATAGGATATGTTTTTATGGACCCGAAAGTGTTAGACCTGTCTGGGCCACCCACTTAAAGAGCCTTTACTCACAGCAGGAAAAAAGGGGGAAAAAATTGTATTTCAAAGAGAACGAGTTCTACGTAACATTAAATTGCTATATTTTTTATATTAAATTGATTTTTGAGGTTAAAAGAACAATTTCTTTAGATGAAATTCAAATGGTATGACAATAGAGATTAGCCTAGACTGTATAGAAATTAAAATATACAGATAACACTAATACACACTAAATACACGTAGTCACGCAATGTTGAAAACTAACAATTTGAGAACTAAGTATAACAATAATAATATGTGCAGTTTGACGTGATCCGAGCTGCGATCGTTAGATTGAATCACCATTGGTAGCGCGATTGATTGCAAACCTTATTTTCCCCCCAGTTGGTCAGAACAAAACCGGCAGACATGTTACTTGTTCAGACGATATTTTCCAGCGAAACTGCTTATTTTGGACTTACTTCCGAGATGTAGCATCTGTAAATCTGAAGTACAGTGAATACTGGTGCGTTGACTGACACATACAACCCAAAGACATTAGATTCATCCGCGCTGAGGAGCCGTGCCGATGCACAACACACGTACAGAAGATAACTCCGCAAATTACTGCAATTGCAGGTTTCAAACAGAGATGGCGACAAAGAGGCGAAACTTACAGACTACAGCTTTAAAGTCATTATTGTGTTAAATGAGAAAAGCATCAAATAGACACTACAAAAAGTAGCTTTAGAAAGTAATATTTTGATTCAACATGGGTTTTTTTTTTTAATATCAGCTGATCTGATATTCGCTAGTGTAATAAAGATAAACATAACTTTTAATAAGTGGGAAATTCCAGACTTTAAACCAATAAACATTTAAATGTTTAGGACGTTTGCGCTGTAAGAATGTACAGGGAGACCTCAGATATAAAAACGCTGTTTTCTCATTAAAATCTGATGATTTCCTATTAATTCCATAAAATACTAGGGAATACCAATATGGCGGCTTAAGTTTTTTATGATTTCATGAGCAATCCTGTCATTTATATAGATCAGTTATTAATACGCACTTTGGAAGACTATGTAATTAAAAGATGATAGAATTCCTGTGAATATGTTTATCAGTTATCATGACAACTGGTTAAACATGCATATTTAATACATATAAAAAATGACTGTGAATCAATGTTTGTGTTTAAGATTGTTTAATTTACGGTGTGATTTGGTATTTTAAATATATTTTTATATATATAAATATAAACCCAAATACTATTTAACTTACTGTAATATAGGCTGTATATGAGATGTGCTTCTCTGCTCATTATGCGCTGTCTTGCATCGTGTCTGATGGCTCTTTCGATTACATTGATCTCCTAGTTGTGTGTGGGGAGAGAATGCCAGTCCATCTAAACTCTCGGCAGACGGACGGCACTCGGGACTCTCCGACACACAGGAACACGGGGAGAAGCGTGTCGAAGCCACAGGCACAGCAATGGGAGACCCAACTGGTTTATCGTCTGGGCTTGAGCTGAAACTGGCCTCTTTGGGAGGAACAATCCCTCAGGGACGCTGGAAAACGCTGAAGGGGAACGTCTTTCTTCTCTTTGGAGGGTTTTTAAACAAGTCATGCTGTAAAATGGCATCTAAGGTGATCCGGGACCCTCTGTCATGAAGTTTCTCAAGGAGATCCAGCAATTCTGTAAACGTTTTCAGAAGACAGTTGATCAGTCACGTTTGTCCTTATAGACTCTCATAATAAACAGATTTTGAGAAATGTAGTTCATGTGAGGTCATGTTACCATGAAATACACAGCATTTCTTGCTGTCACTAAGATATTCTCTGGATGCCCATGAACATTTACTCATTGCTAAACATTCATTGTCAATCCGCTGTTTTACACTTTACACTAATCATTTTACTGAGCTCTATATGTTTCTCAAGCAATGTTATTTCCATTTCATTCCTGTTGTTGGTCTCACCTTTGGACAGATATGACATTTGCCAAAACCAACGGGTTATTCTCGGGACCAGCGCATCCAGCAGTTTGCGTATGTCGTCAGTGGCGGCCCACTCGGCGTACTTTCTGACCGCTGCGTTTAAAATGGGTTCATCCGCTCCTGTAAGAATACATTTCCAGAGTTTAGTAAAGCATCATCAAACACATCAACAGTGAGCGGTGTTGGAGAAGCCGACTCACGTCCTTCTGGGAGGAGCAGTGCGCCACTGAAGTCCATCAGCTGGACTTGCAGGCTGTTCGAGTAGATGAGGACGTTCTTCAAGTGTGTGTCGTGATAAACGCCATGATCCATGCAGTGCTGCAGCGCAACAACGAGCTGCCGAATGATGTGTTTCACTACGTATTCGGTCAGGCTGCCTCGGTTTCGCTGGACGTACTCGTATAAGGTCATGGCGTTTTGGGGATACTCCATTACCAGTATATCTTCATCTTTCATGACAAACATGTCATATAGTTTTATGATGTGTGTGCTAGTTTTAGGCTTCTGTAGCAGCACCATTGCAGCGGCGTCTTGACTCAGAGGTGTGGAATACCCCGGCTAAAGAAAAGAGAAGGTTAGTTGATTCCTAACTAATCTCTAATCTCATGACTAAAGGCCCGGGAAACTTCATTTTCCATCTCGCGAGCCGTTCAAAGTAAACTCTCGGGCTGCCCTGACTACAGAGTAGTCATTCATTCAAGCCATTAGTCAATTAATCACATGTTTATATTCATTTAATTACTTACATTAATAAACCACATACTTTGGGCTTAAGAGTTTTAAAGATGAAAACAATGTTCTTTACAGTTGATGTTTCTAGGCTTTCAACTATATCTTATACTGTCTACATACAGGTTTATCAGTTACCAAATTACAATTTAATAAAACGATTCTTGGAGAATTTCATGAAGAATAAATTAGTCAACTTACCATTTTCACGAGCTTCTCAGGCTGGCTCTTCTTAAAAACGCTGATGATCACCTAAAAATGAAGAAAATTGTTGCAAACGTAAGTAATCTGGTCCATTTCTGTTTGTGTGCATGATAATCTACAATCTTTACACTTCTGATCAAACCTGTATGTTTATGTCAGGACTGAAAGACTAAAGGCAGAAGGAAACAAGAGGGAAAGTTTGAGCAACTTACTCGTTTGCTGTCCGCTACTCGAAATCCCATATAATCACTGCGATCGCCTCTGGATTTCAGTTCCTTCACCACCTCATACTGAGATTTAAAGGATCCTGAAAAACACACGTTAGCATGTTAATGTCCAGCACACACACACACACACACACACACACCTGAGGCCAGGAGTAGAGATTACACTATCAGCTGAAGAGGAGATGAATCAGAGTGATAATAATGAACACTCACTGCGTGTCGACCTGTGTGTCGATCTGTGTGTCGGCCTGGACTCCGGCGGACCTGTCGGTGTGTGTGTCGGCCTGGACTCCGGCGGACCTGTCGGTGTGTGTGTCGGCCTGGACTCCGATGGACCTGCCGGTGTGTGTGGACGCTCCTGCTCAGGCACAAAAGCACACACTTCGGTTTCGTTGGTGTGGAAGAGACGTTTCCCAGCCTTCCACGCTCTCGAGGCGCCAGCACACACTCTCGTCCACTTTGAGTGCTTTTCTGCAAACAACAATATTGACGAGAAACGTGTGTTTTATTAGCACAGATTACAGCTGAATGATTCACTAGTTTTGCATTGAAGAACACTAGAAAAATGACACACACGTTGCTAAAGCTGCGCATGGAAGTCACATTATAATTGTCTCCTTCTGTTTATTTCTGTCTATATGCTCCTGAGACCCAGAGGAAAAAGTTTTGTAAATTTAGTATTTTTTTATGTCATTACATTGTTTAGAGAATCTGTCTATAAACTACAGGAACGTCTGTCTGTTTCTGTCTGTTATTCGCATATCTCTCGAACCGTTAGTCCGATGGATTTCAGACTTGACGGGTGTCTTGCTACGGGCACGAGTAAGTGCAGTGCCGACTTTGACGTTGTTTGGATTAGAAATGCAAAAGATATCGGTAAATATATCGGTAAAAGAAGCACACATTGAAGTTGTGGTTTTAACATAAACATGAAGTCAGCTACACTGTTTACTTCTGAATATTGTAGTTATTCAGAAGTAATTAGTTGTCAGTAGTTAGTTATGTATGTAGTTCAATTTTCCATATTGTATGTCATTATGTCAGTATCAGTATTTGCTTTCAACCATGGACAAATAAAAATGTCACTGAACTTTTGCTGAGGAATTGTAACAATGAGCACTCAAACACACCAAACCAACACTAAAAACACACGAAAACTGATTTAGCACATACATACTGTCAAATCGACACACACGTATAATTATACAGTATATATAAATATAATATAGCCTATACACAGACACTGTGTGTGTGTGTGTGTGTGTGTGTGTGTGTGTGTGTGTGTGTGTGGTGTGTGAATTAACCTGTGGTGTATTGCTGTGTGTGTGTGGTGTGTGAATGAACCTGTGGTGTATTGGTGTGTGTGTGTGTGTGTGTGTGTGTGTGTGTGTGTGTGTGTGTGTGTGTGAGAATGAACCTGTGGTGTTGTTCCCCCACGCGACTCTAGGGGGAGCGGGAGCTTCACACTCCTCTGTAGTGTTTCTCTCCTCAACAGCGCCACCCCGCGGCTCCTCCAACACTTCACTGCAGATCTCCTCGTCCACTGGAGAGTGTGCAAACATCGTGTCCACTGCAGATCCTGGGCTTTACAGCTGCAACTGCGTTTCTACAATGTTAGACTGACTGACTCTGAGTCTGATAACCGCTGCACTGAACAACTCGGCCGTGACGTGATATGGAACTCGCGCTGCCGGTGACGTCACAGCGGCTGCTCTGCACGCGGTCGGTCGGTCGCCCTGAACACATTTAAAGAGACAGTTCACCAAAAATTAAAAAAGAGTCATCATTTAATCACACTCATGTTGTTCCAACCCCGGGAGACTTTCGATCATCTTCAGAACACAAATGAAGATATTTTTAAATTAAATCTGACAGATTTCCACGCAACAGAGTTAATGAGATTGTTAACCTATAATCTGTTTAAATCGAGTGGTTTAGTCCAAATCTCCTGAAGAGACTCGATCGCTTTATATGATGAACAGTTTGAATTTAGGCTTTTATTCTCTACTGTTAAAAAACAAACCCTCTAATGCTAACTTTATAGGGAACTGTGTTGTTTTTATGTTCAAACACACTGCATTCATTTATTAATCAGCATTTATTTAGTGTTACACACATTAAGCCACATTTTGAACATTACAAATTATTTATCCATGTACAGAGTACAGAAAACTGAACACATCAATTCACAAATGAAACAATATAATCAGTGAATGAAGAGGGTAACCATGGTTAAATTTTTTGTTTGTTTAAAAAAAAAAAAAGTCTCATCATGGGTATAGTTTAATAATGATTTAATCACTGATAATCTCCATAATTTGGACCGAAACATAAAGATATGAGAAGATTGAGCAGATTCTGCAGGTCTGAGTGTCCTGTATAAATGCGGTTGATGTGCTTTAATTCTGCTTCACTTCCAGCCGCTGAACCTCAACAATCTGACAATCAACAAAGATCGACAGTCAGAAACAAATAAAGAAACAACGACGTTCATGAAGAGCATTTCCAGCATCTCTCCTGTTTGATGTGTGTGTTCATGTTGAGTTTCTCAGGGAGAATCTGAGCTCTCTCGTTCCTGAGTCCAGCTGTTTCAGTGGATGAGGAAGAGGAAGATGAGAAATGAATGAATGAGGCATTTATATAGCGCTTTCATATGTACCACTGCGCTTTACAATCATATCAGGAAATCAGGGATCTCCTCAACAGCACCAGTGTGCTCAGCTCACCACACACACACACCTCTCTATATCTCTCTCTCTCACACACACACACACACACACACACACACACACACACACACACACACACACACACACACACACACACACACACACACACACACCTCTCTATCTCTCTCTCTCTCACACACAACACACACACACACACCTCTCTCTCTCTCTCTCTCTCTCTCTCTCTCTCTCTCTCTCTCTCTCTCTCTCTCTCTCTCTCTCTCTCTCTCTCTCTGTGTTGCATGTTGGGAGTGTGGGTGAGGAGGATTGAGTGCGTTTCTGAGAGTGACTGAAAGGGTTCTTTCTCTCTCTTAGGCCTATATGTTTCTTTTCCTTTTCGTGCTTTTTCTTTTTCTTTTTTTCCCTCGTTTTTTTCCTCCGACGTAAGTTAAATAAGGATAAGTTTCCATCGTGTGCCCGTGGAATTTTAGACGCCGGGATGGCGTCAATTCCTGGGCAAACGCCACCTAATCTATCACTCCGAAATGGGTGCAGGTGTGCACCAGAGCCCGGCGTGACAATAGAAGATCTGCTTGTAGTTGTAGGGGAGCAAGTAGGTTTTGAAAATATAGTTTCAGCTTCACGCATGAACAAAGCGGTTGTTGTTTTTTTGAGATCTGAAACGTTGATTAACCAGTTGACTGTAAGTGGGATATGGGTTAAGGAGACGTTTGTTCCGGTTACCCCACTATCCGCTCCAGCAACAAAAATCACGATTTCGAATATTCCACCTTTTATTAGTAATGAAGTCATTACGAAAGAGTTGCTAAGATTCGGAAAAATAGCAAGTCCAGTGAGAATGATTCCTTTAGGCTGTAAAAACATCGCGCTTAAACATGTCACTTCTTTTCGCCGCCAAGTTTTTATGTTTTTGGCTTCGCCTGAGCGCACATTGGATGTTTCGTTCCGAGTTAAACAAGGAGAGAACTCGTATATGATTTACGCAAGTACTGAAAGTCTGAAGTGCTTTGAATGTGGTGACTTAGGACATAAACGCTTCACATGCCCACATAAAGACGATCAGCGGCCGTCTACATCGCGTGGAGATGACAACAATGCAAACCAATATCAACAGAATATAGAACAGAGAACTGAGACACAGGAGAAAGCAGCCTCAGAAGAGGTGAGTGATGTTAATTTACATGCTGGAGGTAGTGAGCAGTTGGCTGGCGTTGCTGAGACTGTAACTGATGTAACGGATGAGAGTGAAACTCAGGGAGGTGATGAAGGATTGCTTAAAGAAACACCAGCAGGAGTTTCTGAAGAAAATATGACTGATGAGTTAGATGAAATGTCTCAATGTACTGATGCTAGTTTGAGAAATGATGAGCAGTGGTCTGATGCATCTGATATTACAAAAGTGGCAGAAAAAGATATTTATACTCTTGAACAGATTAACTATTTTTTAGATGAAACAAAAGGAAAAACTGGTGTAGAAGTCAGTGATTTTTTTCCGGATCTTGAAAAGTTCATAACCTCTGTTACATGGGCAAGGAAAACAAATAGCCTTGAAGAGCTTTCACAGCAGAAGAGGTTTCGGTTAAAAAAGCACATAACTGGTATTAGACAAGGAAAACAAATAGGGAAAGAACGTATGACGAGGGGAAAGGCAAGGGAAAAACGCAATAATAATGATGAATGTTAATTCTTTTATTTTCTGTACTTTTTCTTTCCTTCTCTCCCTCTTTCTCATGGAAGTCTTGCGGGTGGGATCTCTAAATATTAATGGGATGAGAGATAGGAAAAAGAGTAGATTACTTTCAGAGATTACTCATTTGAAAGATATAGGAGTGGTTTTGTTACAAGAGACTCACAGTGATCAAAGCAATGAGGCTGATTGGGGCCTATGGTGGGAGGGAGAGACAGTCCTTAGTCATGGGTCCAATTTGAGTGCTGGAGTGGCAGTAATTTTCTCCCCCATTGTTAAAGTTAAAATCTTGTCAAAAAATGAAGTTGATCCAGGGAGATTGCTGATCGTGAGAGCGGAAATTGACAATCTTATTTTTCTTTTTGTGAATATCTATGCTCCAAACATAGGTGTAGAGAGAATACGTTTGTTCACTAAATTAGAAGATTTTTTAAGACAACAAAATGAAGGAGATCTCATTATTTTAGGGGGAGATTTCAATTGTACTTTGGATTTTACACATGATAGGAATGGTGAAGAACCTCATATACAGAGTGCTTTGTGCTTAAGCAATGTGATTAAAAATCTAAACCTATCTGATGTATGGAGAGAGCATAATTTGGATACACGGCAGTATACATGGGTGAAGATTAGAAATGAGATAGTTTCTGCTGCAAGGTTGGATAGACTCTATACGTCACGTAATATGAGGAATAGAGTTATAAATTCAAATATTTTTCCCACATCAATGTCTGATCACAAATTCGTTACTATTGAGTGTACTTTATTAAAAAGAATGCAAAAAAGTCATTATTGGCATTTCAATGCAAAATTATTAGAAGATTCTTTTTTTTTGGAAAATTTCAAGTCTTTTTGGGAGTCTTGGAAGAGTGAGAAGAATTGTTATGAAAATTGTATTCAATGGTGGGAAATAGGGAAGGTACAAATAAAGAATTTTTGTCAACAATATTTATCACATTCTTCGTTCTGTAAAAAAAAATCTTTGGAATGTCTGGAAAAGGAAATTATTGGTATCGAGCAGTGTATGATTGCAAATGATACTGTAAACTTTAAAGATCTGTGGACTGAAAAGACTAATATGTTGAGCTCAATTTTAAATGAAAGAGTGAAGGGAGCTCTTGTAAGGAGTCGTTTTTCAACAGTAAGGGATATGGATGCTCCTACTTCTTTCTTTTTTAATCTAGAGCGGAAGAAAGGACAAGAGAAAGTGATGTATTGTTTAAAAGACTGTAATGGTCGAGACACTTCTGATCAAATGGAGATGCGTAAAATGGCTGTGGATTTTTATTCAAGTTTATACACCTCTGAAAAATCAGATGATCAATGTAGAAATGAATTGCTTCATGATCTTCCGGCTCTAACTCCAGAACACAGACTTTTTATGGAGACTGAACTTACCTATGAAGAAATCACGGCTGCTGTTATGGGACTCTCTGTAGGTCGTGCACCTGGAATAGATGGACTAACTGCCGAATTTTATAAGGCTTTCTGGACTGTTATTGGACATGATTACTTTGAAGTCCTTCAAAAAAGTGTCACTGAAAGAATACTTCCTAAGAGCTTTCAGCGTGCGGTGCTAACACTACTCCCTAAGAAGGGGGATTTAACACTCTTAAAGAACTGGAGACCTGTGGCTGTGTTGTGTTCGGATTACAAAATAATTTCGAAATGTTTGGCCACCAGATTAAATAATGTTTTGCATGGAATCATTCATAAAGATCAATCTTACTGCATTAAAGATAGGTCTATTGTAGATAATCTACATTTAGTGAGAGATGTGTATGACTATGCTTTTGTTGAAAAGATTGAAGTGGGGTTTTTATCATTGGATCAAGAGAAGGCTTTCGATCGGGTGGATCACATTTTTCTCTTTGATGTTCTAAAAGCCTTTGGGTTTGGTGATCAGTTTATTTCAATGATACGTTTATTGTACACTGAAGCCACATGCATGATAAAAATGGCTGGTGGCCTAAGTACTTCTGTGAAAGTTCAGAGGGGAATTAGACAGGGCTGTCCCCTTTCGGGCCAAATTTACAGTATAATTATTGAGCCGTTGCTATGTAAATTAAGGAAAGACCTAGCAGGTCTACATATTAACTCTCTAAAACCACAGGAATCTGTAAGATTATCTGCATATGCGGATGATGTAACGGTTTTAATCAGGGGAGATAGAGATGTCGATGTGTTAAAGCATGCTCTAGAGTGTTATGGAAAGGCATCATCTGCCAAAGTTAACTGGGGTAAAAGCGATGCTGTGTGGTGTGGCCAAGTTGGACAGAGTCCATCACTTCCTGGTGGTTTACAATGGGGAAGGGCAGGTTTTAAATATCTGGGAGTTTTTTTGGGGACATCTGAGTACAGAAAACAAAATTGGGAGGGCCTGTTGGAGAAAGTACGTGCGCGGTTGTCTCATTGGAAATGGTTGCTGCCTCAACTGTCCTATAGGGGACGGGTGCTGATATGTAATAACCTCATAGCATCTTCCCTTTGGCATAGAATGATGATCCTTGAACCGCCAGAAGACCTGGTGAGACAAATTCAGAGATGTCTGGTGGATTTCTTCTGGTCAGGACAGCATTGGCTAAAGGCTCCAGTGCTATTTCTACCCAGACAGGAAGGAGGACAAGGCCTAGTGGACATCAGATCCAGAGTAAAGACCTTCAGGCTTAAAGTAGCTCAGAGACTCCTTTATGGGAAGGATGTGAGCTGGGCTGAGACAGCGTGTACTCTATTGAGGAAAGCAGGGAATATGGGATTAGATCGTCACCTGTTCCTGATGGATATAAACAAGTTGGATCTTGGAGGATTGACATTGTTTTATAGATCAGTTTTGAAAGCATGGACACTTGTCAAGATTTCTCGGGAGTCAAACAATGGCCATAGTTTATGGCAGAGAGAAGAACCGCTGCTTTTTAACTCTGCATTGAATCTGGAAATTTTCAAAGACATTTCATTAAGGAAAAGTCTATGGGCTGCAAAAATCACAAAAATTGGACACTTAATACCTGAAGGTGAATGGATATCAGCTGAGACTTTTGCTGGAAAATTGGGAATAAGATCAGTTCGAGTGGCAACGAAAATTTTGACTCAGATAGCTGAGTTTTTGCCACAGAATTATAGACTTTCCTTAGAAACTGATAATGGAGAGCTGAACATTTGTGACTTCCCAGAATTAAACATTGCAGCTGAGACTGAAAGCTGGGAAGAAACTGAGGGTGGAATTTTATCTTTTAAGACACCTCAGTCAGGAGTTTTCAGCAATGCAGGAAAAAAGGTGCTGTACACATTGTGTGTGAAGATACTGCATCTTCATGCTCTTACAAACGTAAAAGAATCTAAATGGCAAGAGGTGTTTGGATTAGGTGTTTCCCCCAAGGGCAGCTGGAGGACCTTGTACAAACCTCCTATTGAAAAACGATCTGGAGATCTTCAATGGAGGATAGTGCATGGTATAATAGCTACGAACAGACACAGAGCACGTCTTGATCCACAGGTGAGGGAGGGATGCCCCTTCTGTGGGATATCAGAAACTGTCTTTCATTTATTTTTAGATTGTACTAGATTACAACAGTTGTTTCCAATAATTGATGGGTGGTGTCAGACCCTGGGAGAAGTTTGCTCACCTATGTATTTCATATATGGACCTAAGTATAAAAAGAGTAAAAAGGAGTCTCATGTTTTAATGAATTTTTTACTTGGACAAGTTAAAATGGCTATTTGGATGTCACGTAAAGAAAAACTGAGTGGTAATGAGTTATGTGATATTGAATTAGTCCTAAAGGGCTTAATAAGGTCACGATTAAAAATTGAGTACACTTATTATAAATTGGTCAATGACCTTGAAACTTTTAAATCTAAATGGGGTGTAAACCAGTGTATTTGTGATGTTGATTACAATGGAAATTTGATTTTTTTTTAAATGTTTTTTTTTATTTTTTATTTTTATTTATATATATATATATATATATATATGTTTTAATTTATTTATTATTATTATTATTTTTTTATTATTATTATTATTATTTTTTTTTTTTTTTTATGTGATGTCTTGAAGTGTGATATTTCACTGTATTTATGATTGGAATGATAAGAAGAAAAAAAAAAGAAAAAAAAAGAGGATATATATATTTTTTAGAATAAAGTGATGTTAAAAGTCTCTCTCTCTCTCTCTCTCTCTCTCTCTCTCTCTCTCTCTCTCTCTCTCTCTCTCTCTCACACACACACACAAACTGTAAAAAAAATCCCGTATTTTTTACGGAATAATGCTGGCAACTTAGGTTGCCAATTCTGTAAAAATACATTAAAACTGTAACCACCTTTACAGAGCAGCATGCAAGTTTGACATTTTAAACTGGTATATTTAACAATGGATTTCAGCAACATTTGACATGGCCATAAAGTTAAACACATTCCTTCAGTAAGAATTACATTCAGCTGCTGTTTTTCTAACATAAAAACTCATTTAATTTCACTGAATTTATGTGAAATATGAATTAATGGTCCGTCATTGGACCCCTCCTCCGCCACCTTTGCTGCTTCCCTACCTGCTGTAGGAGATGCAGCATATTGGGTATTGAAATATTCATAGGAATCCAGAAATTTAATTCATGTGTTATCCAATATTAGTTGCAGATGTTATAGTCCATTCTTATACATACCCATTGAACCAACAAAGAAAATGCAAAAATATAGACTTTTGTGTAATTATTCCATATTTTGTGTAGTCATTCTATATCAGAACCTCTGACATACAATCCAAATAGTCTACAAGAAACCTCAGAGTATTACCTTTCATTTGACACCAGGATTATGCTTCTACACTAATAGGTTGCCACACAGTAAGGCTTTTTTATTGTCAGTATGCATTTTGTGTGACCAAAAGTCATATGGAGAGTTTTTCCATAGGGGATTTTACAAAACGCACGAGCATACTTTGGCAAATAATGGTCTAAAGCAGCGGTTCTCAAACTGGGGGCCACTAGATGGCGCTAGGGGGGCCGCAAAGAAATTCTAGAACATGAAATTATTTTACCTGTATGTAAGTTAGGATTGTCCTATGTGAACTATGATGTAATTTTTTTTTTTAAATTAAATATTTAAAAAATATTATCAATTATACATATCATATTACGCTGAAACGTCACCGTTGAGGTAGCCTAGCCCTAGTGAACACAACGACATGAACAAGCTGATAAATGCCAAGAATATTTAAAATGGACAAGTTTTTAGATAGAGGATGCGTGTCTCGGCTGAGAAGGTCACAACAGAAAAGAGCCCAGCGTGAAAAAAATGAAACTGCGTAAATTTGACGACTCGTACATAAAATATGGCTTTATGGAATATAGTGACGGCAGACCACAGTGCACACTGTGCTTGAAGATTTTATCCGTTGAAGCACTGAAACCATATAAACTCAACCGACATCTCACAACAATTCATCCGGAGCATGCAAATAAAAGTAAGGATTTTTTTCGGGGGGGGGGAGGCCGCGAATAAGATTAAAGGGATAGTTCACTTTGAAATTAATTTTTGATATGTTTTAGCTTACCTCAAGGGCATCCAAGATGTAGGTGTCTTTGTTTCCGCAGTGGTTTCAATTTTGATATTTTTAGGTCAGACAGTTCTTGTCTGTCAGTCATATAATGCAGGTCTATGGTCACCACCTCAAAGAGCATGCACAGAGAAGTCAAGAGGTTACAAGAGGTAAAAACGATATAAATACTGTTCGTTTTCTCACACAAACCGCTCGTTTCGTGTCTTAGGCCATCAATGTGTGTACTTACATTTACGAGTCATTAAATCATGTTTAATTTGGACTTCTCTGTGCATGCTCTTTGAGGTGGTGACCATAAACCTGCATTATATGACTGACAGACAAGAACGGTTTGACCTAAAAATATCAAAATTGAAATTTCTGTGGAAACAAAGACACCTACATCTTGGATGCCCTTGAGGTAAGCTAAAACATACCAAAAATTAATTTCAAAGTGAACTATCCCTTTAAATCCATACCGCTGTCCAACGATACAGTAAGCAGGCGGATCAAAGACATTTCTTCTGATGTAAAATCTCAACTGACCGAAAGATTACGATCGTGTGAGCAGTTCGCGCTTCAGCTTGATGAATGCACTGACGTTAGTAGTGCTGCGCAGGTATTAGTGTACGTTCGATATTTATGGGACAGTAAAATTATGGAAGATTTTTTATTTTCAAAAGAACTCGAGGGGAGAGCTACAGGTGAGGAAATTTTCAAAATGTTGGACACTTTTATGGTAGAAGAAAATCTGAGCTGGGAAAAATGCGAGTTGTCACCCGAATTCAAGCCATAAATCCAAAGATCACAGCCACTCACGGTATGCTTCATCGTCAAGCACTTGTATCGAAGTTAATGGCACCCGACCTGCATGATGTGTTGGAAGTAGTAGTAGCGGCTGTCAACTTCGTGGAGTCAAGACCGTTAAAGTCACGTCTCTTCGCAAAACTATGCACAGAGATGGGAGCAGCTCATGATCGGCTACTGGTCCATTCAGAGGTGCGGTGGCTCTCGCGTGGAAAAGTTTTACAGCGAGTAGGGGTGTCCATGGTTAACCGATTAACCGTTAAAAATTGCTTAACCGAGTGCTACATTTTGCTCGGTTAAGTGGCGTCAATGGCGTGCATTGAATTTAGTTGTAATACATTTTTGCACCACCAGAGTGCTCCCATACATTTGTAATGTCCACAAGAAGAAGTAGTCATGACCAGTTTTCTAATTATGAAGCGGGCAAAGAAAAGCACAGCGTGGGAGCACTTTAAAATCGAGAATGCCGGGGCAAAATGCAAGTATTGCAATGCAGTGCTTAGATATACTTCAAGTACAACCTCGTTATTGTACCATCTCAACAGCCAACACCCGGGCATCATTATGGTCTGGTGTGTTCACACCGAACGCGAATAGAGCGTCAAATAACGTTACGCGTCTATCGCGTCTAGCTTGAACATTCGCTCGAGTACAAATTTTTCAACTTACGCGGAAGACAATCGCGGCAAACGCGTCGCCCAATTCGCGTCATTCGCAACGCCCGGCGCGAATGATGCGTCTATTCGCGTCTTTGCATTGACTTTGTATGTAATCACTCGCGCATGTAATTAAATTCGCGTTCGGTGTGAACACACCATAACTGCTCTGTCCTTACCACTGCGTTTTATTTCTATAAATTAATTTCGTTTTAAATGTGGTCCAACCAGTTATTAAAGGTGTTAAAAATGAACTACCCCTTTCTCGTGTGTCTGTATCTCGGGGTTGCGGCGCGCACACTATAGTTAACCGAGTATTAACCGCTAAGGGCCTCGGTTAACGGTTAATGAAAAACTTGAAAACGTGCAGCCCTAACAGCGAGTGTTTGAACTCAGACGTGAGCTTCATGATTTTTTGAAAGAACATAAACCTGATCTAGAACTGTTTTTTTCTGACCAACAGTGGATGGCAAAACTAGCCTACCTTGCAGACATTTTCAGTAGTCTCAAAGGACTGAATCTGTCCATTCAGGGATGTTATTCCACAATACTGGAGGCAAGTGACAAAATAAATGCTTTCAGGAGAAAAATTGACCTGTGGGTACACAAACTACAAAGAGGCATCACTGACATGTTTCCAAATCTATCAGAATTTTTGGATACAAACTGCATGGCAGTGGACTTCATGCTCAACACCATTACCAGTCACCTCACCTCACTGAATGAACATTTCAGTCGCTACTTCACAGACATTGACATGGAGAAATATGACTGGGTTCGAGATCCCTTTTCTTGTGATGTGATGGCCAGTGGCCTCAGTGGAAAGGCTGAAGACGAACTTTGGGAACTGTCCAGTGATCGTACTCTCAGGATGAGATTTAATCAGCCGGGCCCAGCAGAGTTTTGGCCCACAGTTGAAAAGGAGTACAAGGAGGTTGCTCTTCAGGCCATGATAATATTGCTGCCTTTCCCAACAACATACCTTTGTGAGGCATCTTTCTCAGCCATGATGGCAATAAAGACAAAATACAGGGCACGGCTTAATGTGGAAGATGACTTGAGAGTTTGCCAGTCCCCAATAACACCCAGGATTGATAAGCTCTGCAAAGAAAGACAGTCTCACCCTTCCCACTGAGGTTGTGTGTACTTGAACAGTGGTTACTAAATTGATGTGTCTGCATTGCATGATTTCTTTTATATTGTAAAACTTGTATAATATTGTATGTCTTCTATATTGAAAAACTATTTCTTTAAGTAGAGCAGAATTTTTTTTTGTTTCTTGCAGAAAAAAAGATGGCTGAAAAAACAGATTGCTGTTCAAATTGCAAACCAAACTTGAGCCACTGTCATTTACTACATTAAAATGTAAGAAGTTTAATGTACTTTTTTTACAATCAGTAAATAAATTTTTCAGTGTTCATCTTTTACTATGAACATCATAAATTACTGTTCAGTATTCAATACTTTTGTTGCACTTTTCAGACAATATTATTGTTAACTGTCAAAACTATTATTTATAAAAAATTGTTATATTTTATGAAATGTAGAATTTAACTAATTTTGTATTTTCAACATCAGAGACATAAAGCTACAAACAGAACTGTTGTTCCAGCATTGTACAAATTCATTTGTTTTTGGTACAATCTACAATTTGTAAGTAAAATTGTACGTTTGAGGATGTTTTCGTCATGAGTTTTCTTTTGGGGGGCCACAAAAGGATTCACCCTACACAAGGGGGCCTCCTCCTGAAAAAGTTTGAGAACCACTGGTCTAAAGTACTCATTTTTCATTCTATATTGATATACTTTTCCACACGGCTTCACAAGACTGGTGCTAGGGCTCAGAAAGCTTAAACTGTTGAATTGAATTGGTTAAAAAAATGTGTCAGACAAATGTAATGTAATGCTTCTAAAATCATATCAAGTGACCTAGAAGGTTGATATGTGGTCAGTTCAGAGTTGCTTGTTATCCGGCAGAAAGAAAAAACAATATTCTAGCCTCTGTAAGTCTGTGCCAGTACTTCACACAGCTATTCTGATTGTTTCCTAAGAAACTACAGGGTCTCAGCTGACGTAAAGCATTTGAAGGTAGGCCCCAAAAGAGCTGGGAACAGTGCCCTCTGAAGTAGGCACAGTCACGGCCGCATTAACAATAGGGCTAGGCGGGGCTAAAGCCCCGGGGCCCGAGCAAGGAGGGGGCCCTTGATTGGCTGTGGAGCAGATTGACTACTTGCCTTACCACGCCCCCCACAAATTAGCCCTGTTATTCAGTGGCGCTTTGCCGTATATTCCATGCATTATCATGGAATCATTATCATTAATATTATAGTGACCGTTCGCAAAGACCCGCCTTTTTTAGTTACTGTGTGACAAGCCAGACGGCTGTCACGAGTCACGCACATCATGTTCTCACTCACGCAGTGAAAAATACATCGCGGGGCAAAGACTAACATTACACTGAGTGACTACATACAAGAGAGGGCTCAGAGCAGCTTACTGTTGATATGAAACAAAGTCTCAACTTTCAAATATTGTCATTTAAGTAATTTAAACAATACCGTTTTTCAAGTTCAAGTCCACCGACGTTAATCTACTGACAGTTTTGTTGTCGGACAAAATTGCGTATTCGGCGTTATGATTGGTCAGGTCGCTTGTCAATCAAACCCCCGTGGGCAGCAGGGCATGGTGAATTGAAACGTCACGTTTTAATTTGATATACCATTCAAATACATTTATTCTATATTTAACTTGTGAACGACCGACCTGCTGCTGCACGTAGGCCTATCAGATGATGGCTAGCTTGCGCCTTATTAGAATATATGCAATCATTCGCCTCCACTCTTCACTTCATTCTATACTATTCTTAAAATTGTCACGCATTATCTTTGTCTAAGATAGCATAGATAAAAATGTCATCTTTTAAAAAAAACATGTGCAAGTGGGGCTCAAAAATGATTTTTTTTAAAAGCTAAACAGCAGAGGAAACGAGCAAAACATGAACCAATTTTCGGTAAGTTTGATTATTAACTTGATGGATGTATGATATTGCTTTTTGTGTTTGATCAAACTCTATATTCGCCTAAAGGGCTGGCGATAATATATCCGCGGATTCCGGTAGAAATATGTAAATTTTGCTGCGCCATCATGATGTAGGCCTAAGTTTATAATTTAAACGCGTTTTTAAGCATTGTGGTTTAGATACAAATTATTTTAAACTGCTCAGGCACAGTAGCGGGAGAGAATTCATTTTGTAAATGCTCGTTTTGAGACCATGGTTGGTGAACTTGAGACGGTTTTGCACAGCGCACTTGAGTTCCGACCCTGAGGTCTTAAAGTGACAGAAGCTGCTAATAAAGCTGCTGTCGCCATTTGTGTCAATAATGTTAATCAAACATCAGAAAGAAAGTAATTTACTGCCCTTGACTAAGATTCTTAAATAAGAATGAATGTTGAATTTATAGTGAAAACTATGTATTGTATATTTGATTACCTTATACAATATAATATTATTCGGTGCTTTAAGTTTTTCAAGTAGGTCGATTTCTTATGTGCCTTTGTTCTATTGTTATTTGTGACTTGTCATCAGTAAGCTTGAGATTATTTTCTTAAGCTACTATTATTTTTTGAGATATTAAAATTGGTCACAAGAATTATGAAATTTTAGTTTAGAAAAATGTGGGGGGGTTTTCTCTCTCTCTCTGTAGTTGGTGACCTAAAGTGGTGGGGGGGCCCTGCAGTAACTCATAGCCCCGGGGCCCAGTGAGCTCTTAATGCGGCCCTGGGCACAGTATCATTTTGGGGGGAAAACACAAAGTTTTTTTTGTACATTAAATGTTTATTAACATTTTAAATATTAATTAACATATCAAGCATGTAACTTGCTCAAGAGGAACAGGTGGTTGAACAAATGCCTTTCATGACAAACGACACAATTCACAGAAACAGTTTACAATTGGACAGAAGAAAAACAAACCGTTGAAATCAGCAATATATTTTAAAGGGTTAGTTCACCCAAAAATGAAAATTCAACAAAAATAACGACTTTATTCCACTATTCATTTCCTTCTCTCTGGGCCTCGAGTTAGATCACGTAGTGCATAGGTTCTCAAAGTGCAAACATTTCTGGTGGCCCGCGATAACATCTGAAAACATCTGTAAAACTGTAGCCTACATTGAAAAAATGAATATATCTCCGTTTAGTGGTGTTTAGCGGCATCTATAGGCATAAGCGGTAATTACATGGACCGACCGATCGCACTTGACCTCACTCCCAAGGCCATCAACGGAACAGTGCTGTCTACACACAGGAATCGTGGCCAACCGAAACCAGTACCACAAATCCCATTGCAATTTAAAAGGGTATGTTGATCAAGTAATCAATATTCAATGTGACTTGATGTCAAGCTTATTAATAGCCGCGTTTCCATTACCTTTCAATTTTTTCGCGGGCGCGAACACTTGCATTTTCCTATCAATAGTGGAATCAACTTAAAACAGTCTATCATTTCTGGTCATTCAGAACATAATAATGCATTATTCGCAACTACTTTTATTTGTGTAAACTCATAATAACAAGAAAACGTGTGCTTTTGTAAAATAAAATAAAACAATCAGTAGCCTAGCTTATACGCGCTTTCATGATCGATCTCGGTTACTTCACTGTAACCTTGTTCCCTGAGAAAGCGGAACGAGATGCTGCGCTGCTCAGCGCATAGGGAACGTCTTTAGTTGTGACCAGCTGTGAATATTGTGTGTAACACGTCGATAGAATTGACCCGGAGGTAATATAGCCTCGGTCGATGACGTCATCGGCGCGCACCCGCAACACGAGGCTATAAATAGATGAGCCGCAGGTGCATCGTCAGGATATTTTGTCTGAAGAGCAGTCCTGGGACATCTTCAGCACGGCAAAGTAGCGCAGCATCTCGTTCCGCTTTCTCAGGGAACAAGGTTACAGTGAAGTAACCGAGATCGTTCCCTTTCGAAAGCTACAATCGATGCTGCGCTGCTCAGCGCATTGGGAACGAGAATACCCACGCCGCCGTGCTTGAACATGTCTGGACCCCAACGGTTGTGCATGTGCTCACAAGAACGCAAGAAGGCCTCAGACACTAGCCTGTGATGTTGACTCAAGGACATGAGAGCCCGGAGTGGCATGAACATCCAAACTATAAAACCTTATGAATGTGTGCGGAGAGGACCAACCTGCCGCATCACAAATCTGTTGTAAGGGGGCACCCCTCGCCAAAGCACTAGAAGAAGCGACCCCCCTGGTAGAGTGAGCTCTGAGACCTATAGGCGAAGCTTGACCGCGCGCCTCATAAGCCAAAGCAATTGCATCCCTGACCCAATGAGACATGGTCTGCTTGGTGGCAGCTCCTCCTCTGTTACTACCACCATAACAGACGAATAATTGCTCTGACTTACGGCACTGGCTAGTGCGGTGGATGTAAGCCTGAAGAGCACGGACTGGACACAGTCTATGAGATTTCTCCTGCTCCGGCGTTGTAAACGGTGGAGGACAGAAGGCTTCTAGAATGACCGGATGTACAGACGAAAATGGAACCTTAGGCAGGTAATCAGGATGAGGATGCAAAATTACTTTCACCATTCCTGGGGCAAAGTCTAAGCAGGATGGAGAGATAGACAGAGCCTGCATATCCCCAATTCTCTTCAAGGAAGTTATTGCCATTAGAAAAACCATTTTTAGAGTCAGAAGTTTATCAGACGCTGACTCTATAGGTTCAAAGGGGGTTTCAACCAGACCCTCGAGGACTATAGCTAAATCCCACGAAGGGATCTTGGTTTTTACTGGAGGCCTCAGTCGCCTGGCCCCACGAAGGAAGCGAGAGAGCAGAGGATGTCTCCCGAGCGGCGCCCCGTCAACCAAGGCGTGGCAAGCCGAAAGAGCGGCCACATAAACCTTAAGAGTAGCAGGGCATGTGCCTGTTGATAATTTCTCTTGCATGAAGTCCAGAACTGAAGCAACCTGGCAGTTGACTGGATCTACATTGTGTACAACACACCACCTTTCAAAAACACCCCATTTACTGGCATAACTTTGTCTAGTGGAGGAAGCCCTAGCACTCAGAATAGTCTCAATAACAGCAGGCGAAAGCCCAGTGTCCCTCAGTTGGTTCCCATCAGGGGCCAAACATGAAGATTCCACAGGTCGGGCCTGGGATGGAATATCGTGCCCTCCGCCTGAGACAGAAGGTCCCTCCTCTCCGGAATCGCCCAAGGCGAGCCGTCGAGGAGAGATATTATCTCCGAGAACCACACTCTGTTCGGCCAACGTGGCGCTATCAGCAAGAGGCAAGACCCTTGTTGGCGAACTCTGGCTAGAACTCCCGGGAGCAAAGAAACTGGAGGAAACGCATACAGGCGCATCTTGGGCCATGAGTGCGCCATCGCATCCAGACCCAATGGAGCTGGGTGACTCAGAGAGAAGTAGAGGGGACATTGCGCTGTCTGCTGGGAGGCGAAGAGGTCCACCTCTGCTTTGTAAAATTTGGTCCAAATCTGTTTCACTACTTCCGGGTGGAGTTTCCATTCCCCTGTCGGTAGTGTCTGTCTGGACAGTAAATCTGCTCCCACATTCAAATGCCCTGGAATGTATACTGCCCTGAGTGACAGGAACTTGTCCTGGGCCCAGAGAAAAATCTGCCTCGCTATTCTGTTCAGATTGCGTGAGCGCAGACCCCCCTGGTGATTTATATAAGAGACTGCTGCTGTGTTGTCCACCCGCACTAGGACATGACAGCCCCTCAATTGATGGAGAAAATATTTCAGAGCCAGAAATACGGCCATCAACTCGAGGCAATTGATGTGCCAATCGAGCTGATGACCTTCCCATTCCCCTTGAGCTGGACGGCCATCTAAGACCGCTCCCCAGCCCATCAGGGAGGCGTCCGTCGTTAGCAGTCTGCGACGACACGGCGCCCCCAGAGTGGGACCCAAGGCAAGGAACCGGGGTCTGACCCACAGAGATAGTGTACGAAGCCCGCGGCGCGTCACTTTGATGTGCCTTTGAGGATTGGCTCTTGGATGAAATCCTCTGGCTTTTAGCCACAACTGAAATGGTCTCATGTGCAACAGCCCCAGAGGAATCACCGTGGATGCTGACGCCATGAAACCCAACATTTTTTGGTACTGACGAACAGTGAGTTCTTGGCCTAGCCTGACTTTGCTCATGGTCTGCTGAATGGTCTCGATTCGAGCGGGAGACATTTGTGCCCGCATCGTGACCGAATCCCAAACAATCCCGAGATAAGTCGTTCTCTGGGCAGGAGAAAGAACACTTTTCTTGGTGTTGAGTCTCAACCCTAGAGCAACTAGATGAGCTAACACGATGTCTCTGTGTTGGAGCGCCATCTCTCGCGATTGTGCTAGTATCAACCAATCGTCGATGTAATTCAAAATGCGAATGCCCTGGAGTCGTAACGGAGCCAGTGCTGCATCCATGCATTTCGTGTATGTGCGGGGTGACAAGGCCAGGCCGAATGGAAGAACCCGAAACTGGTACGCTTCGCCCCCGAAAGCGAACCTCAGGAATTTCCTGTGTTGTGGCAATATTTCTATGTGAAAATAAGCGTCCTTCAAATCGATCGTGACGAACCAATCGTGATGTTGAATTTGCGTCACGACCGTCTTGACGGTTAACATCTTGAACTTGAGCGCTTTGACTGTACGGTTTAAGCCTCGAAGATCTAAGATTGGACGCACCCCCCCATCCTTTTTGGGAACCAGGAAGTATCTGCTGTAATAGCCTGACTCTCTCTCTGGAAGAGGAACATGTTCTATGGCCTCTTTGCTCAGAAGGGTTTGCAGCTCTTGCGACAGTACATGCATCAGCTCCGGTTTCACGGAAGTGAAGACCACGCCGTTGAAACGTGGAGGACGACGAATAAATTGGATTCTGTATCCTATCTGTACTGTGCTTAATACCCACGCAGAAATGCCTGGCAGAAGTTTCCACGCTGCCAGACTTTCTGAGAGTGGTATCAATTTTAATACTTCCTTTTGAGGGGATGTTGGATGTTCCGTGTCCTGAATGACGGCAGGAAACAACGGAACATCCAACATTTCGCTGGAAACCGCTGCCCCCCGAAGCACGAGAGGTGGCAGGGATGGAGAGGTTTTGTGAGGGTAACGGGAAGGGGCGAAAAGATCTTGCATGCGCCCCATCCCGTGGGGGGCTACCCCCACCAGATTGGGCGCCAGACCATCAGGACTTCTTCTTTCTGTTAATGATAGTCCTGAGGTCTGGCTTGGGAGGTTGCTGAGCACGGCGAACCTGTCCCCAATCCCTGCGAGGGGGAGCACGGTCCGCTACACTCTGCTTCTTTACCTCCCTAGGTTTTGAAGGACCGGGGCGGGGCTGGGTGGCAGACGGCCCCTCCCCTTGAGTGCGGCGAGGAAGAAACTGAACAAACGCTTCCTCGTGTTTCTTAACTTCCTTAAAGCGGGTGACAACGGTGTTCACTGAGTCACCAAACAGCCCAGATGGAGAAATAGGAGAGTCAATCAGAAACAAACGATCTTTTTCCTTAATCCCTGTCAGATTAAGCCACAGATGCCTCTCCGTGCTGACTAAAGCAGACATTGAACGGCCGATGGCACGGGCCGTCTGCTTGGTCGCACGAAGAGACAGATCTGTGGCACGACGAAGCTCAGAGAATGACTCTTCGTCGATCGTACTGCCCGCACTCAAATCCTTCAACAAGTCAGCCTGGTACGCCTGTAACACTGCCATAGTGTGCAGCGCAGCACCAGCCTGACCTGCAGCTTGATAAGCTTTCCCCACTAAAGATGATGTTATACGACAGGGTTTAGTGGGGAGGGTAGGTTTCTTTATCGAAGATGCCGAGTCGGGAGAGAGATAGCTCGCGAGCGTCTCTTCAACCCGAGGCATCTCCGTATACCCCCGCGCCTTTGCACCCACGATAGTCGAAAAAGTCGACGTCGAGGGCACAAACACGCGAGAAGTATATGGTTTACTCCATGACTTAGATAGTTCGTCATGGAGGTCCTCGAAAAAGGGAAGAGACTGATGTTTTGGTCCCTCCCCTCTGCCACCGGACAGAAACCTATCCCCTAATTTAGACTGCTTGGGGGTCTCTTGTTCGCGTGGCCAGTCAAGCTGTAATCTGGCCACCGCGCGAGTAACCACCTCGAGCAATTCCTCGACAGATTTCTTTTCACGAGAGGAATGCTCAGAGGCTGGTTGCTCGCGGTCCGAAGACCCAAGAGATACATCATCCCCCTCGTGAGTCGAAGAAGCACCGGAGCGCGCTTCGAAATCACGAGAAGGGATGTGTGGATCTGGTGACGCAGCAAGCGAAAGGGACGGACCCGTCTCTTGCTCGTCATGCAGATCCATACGAGAGCCCCACGATGATAATGCGGGTGCGGTCTGGAAATAGTTCAGACGGGAGCGAAGCATCTTAACCGTGAGCTGGTCACAATGCTCGCACCCGCCCTTCTCTATAGCCAGAACCGCGTGCTCTTCCCCCAAACAAACAAAACAGTAATCGTGTGTATCCAGCTCAGACATGGGACGGGAGCATGGAGGAACACAACGCTTACTATTTTGTTGGCTCATTTCTCCTCTTTTTTTACTTTCAAAAAACTCTTTGATGTAGCGTGAGAGAAAAAAAGATTTGAGAAATGAGAAATTTTCTGCACACTGCCTGACAAAACTAACTCCTAACAAAGATCTGAGAACAGATGAGAGATAGAGAGAGTGTTTGCGTTCACACATGCACAGAATGGTCTGAAGACAAAAGACCTGACGATGCACCTGCGGCTCATCTATTTATAGCCTCGTGTTGCGGGTGCGCGCCGATGACGTCATCGACCGAGGCTATATTACCTCCGGGTCAATTCTATCGACGTGTTACACACAATATTCACAGCTGGTCACAACTAAAGACGTTCCCTATGCGCTGAGCAGCGCAGCATCGATTGTAGCTTTCGAAAGGGAACTCCGTGAACTGGAGCGCGAGAACTGAAACAAAATATAGCCTATGTAGGCTAAAGCTTGAAATGTGCACTTTTAAACAAACAAACTCGAATCGAAAGCAAATACCTGATTATGTAATCCGTATGAAAGGTGGATTTCTCTCTAAAAGCGCATCTGCTTAACAGCGGAGATGGAGATATGTCTTTAGCCGACACTTGTTTATTAATAAACAATAAAAATGCCTCGCTGTTTTTTTCAGACGCATTTATTATCATTAGCCTATAACTCCCCTATAAATCGGGCTAGATTAGACACAGGCTCTTCTCATTCATCACTGCGGGAAAAATATAAATTCCAGGTTCTAATTTGGCCTTAGAAAACCAGTAAAGTCGACATGTTTTCCATATTAATTTGTGAATATTTTAAATGTTTAATAAAGGGGCAAAAATTCATTTAAACAAAAATCTGAAAAAGTTTTTATATTAATTTTACTTAAGTTTACTTTTTTTGCGCAGCAGTTGGTGTAGCCAGTTCAAATTAAAATTGTGTTCAACTCTGCGTTTTAAAAAGACAACAACCGTTCATTTTTCGTTTTTCAGTAGGCCCTACAGGTTAAAAAAGATAGATAATAATATGCAAATCTGCAATAATGGAAACGCGACTGACAAGCAATGATAGATATGAATGATGATGATGACTTGTTTGGTAAGCTTCTATTTTAAAAGTTTCTTTCTCTCCCCCCAATATTTTCACAAGTTTTGCCAGGTTTAGCCTCAGTTATGAATTAAAATGTGTTTATTGCAACTAATGTAAACTGTAGAGATGCAACCTGGTCATTAAAATTATTTCAAATGGGATTTTCTTTTCAGTTTTTCTTTCTTTTTCGCCCTCGCCCCTTTAGCGGCCCTCAGTTCAATGTTGGGTTCCTAAATTGGCCCTCACCTATCAAAACTTTGAGAACCCCTGACGTAGTATTTTAGCCCAGCGCGTCTGTGTTGCACGTCACCGCGCATCACACACATGACCAGCGTCGGCCAATAGTGAGTCTGCGTGGTGACGCGCAACACAGACGCGCTGCGCTAAAACACTACGTGATCTAACTCGAGGCCCAGTTTCTTTTGTTGTTTTTCCGCACATAAAGTATTGACGTCGCATGATAAACTAATGCAGAGCCACTGTAGTCACTTGGACTAACGATGTTTTAATAACTATTCTGGGCTGGCGAGTTTTTGGGTCCCTCTGAAAGCCTATGGAGGAGTGAGACTACCTTCAGATTTCATCAAAAATATCTTAATTTGTGATCCGAAGATGAACGAAAGACTTACGGGGTTGGAACAACATGAGGGTGAGTAACTACTGACAGAATTTTCATTTTTGGGTGAACTAACCCTTTAAAATAAGTAGTTTAGAAAATTTGAAGCAATGGCTTATATGTTGAGCCTTTACAAACTTTTGCTTTTGGTGTTTGAGATACATCAAGCATTATTAAGAACAGCAAGTTAGGTTAAAAATATAGCACCCCTTGAAAATAACATTAACATAGTAAATGTTAAAACTAACATTATTTGGATGGGATGCTCCTTGAGGCAGGGTTGGGGGTAGATGGTGCCTGATCTCCCTGGACTCATCATCATCGTAGCTCTCACCTGCCTAGACAGAAAAAAAAAATGTAGGCCTACACCTGTTTCAAACATCCTGACCAAGT
Organism: Rhinichthys klamathensis goyatoka; assembly: GCF_029890125.1. NCBI lineage: Eukaryota > Metazoa > Chordata > Actinopteri > Cypriniformes > Leuciscidae > Rhinichthys > Rhinichthys klamathensis. The sequence continues at coordinate 643,559 of NW_026606569.1, forward strand.
CAGTATTCGCAAAGTGCTTTTAGACTACAGATACAATATTTTGAAAAACACATTGAAAACATGGTTTAGCAGGTTTTAAAAAAGATGGAAATACATTTGTCTTTCTCTCCCTCTCCTGCCATAGGCAATTTCAGCCTCTTGAGGAGGGCACACAGCATTGACTTCTGTTACGTACTCGTACGTATTCAAAGTGTTGCAATATGGAGATGTGTGTAGTTTGGTGTTGTTGTTGTTCTGGTGTGTGTGTTTCAGGTCTTCGTTGAATCAATCTACCACCTGTCAATCTTAATGAAGGATGATGACGTTTCGGTTCACCTCATCCAATCACATCTCACCACTTCATTCAAATGCCCGTGATCACTTCCATGTCAACAGCTGTTTGCTCACTTTTTGTTTGTTGCGCTTGTTTGACTTGCTGTCAGTGATTTGTCTGTGTGTCTAACATTCGTGTTCTGTTAAATTGTTGCATTGTGTTTTGAGGATACTGTTCAGGCTGACCAGTTTACACGGAGTGTGTAAAGCTGGGAAGAGAGCAGGTTAGTAGGTCGCGCGACATACACTTTGCACTTAGGATATTTGTGAATATGTTAGACACACTAGTTTAGGAGAGTGCCCAATTTGTAAGTTTTGTTATTTAGTTAGTGTAGTTTAGTTAGAGCGTCTTGACGCCGAAGATTTCTTTTCTACATTTTTTGTTTGGTACTTAGGTTAGTCGAATTAACTTTTAGCTATTAGTTTTGTTTTATTGATTTCTTTGATTTGGCATCTCTCGTGCGCTCGCCTTCCCACCTTGTGTTTTTGTTTGTGTTTAAAGTCGTTATTTTGTTATTGTTCGTATTCATTGTTTGTATATATTGTAAATATTACTTTCTTCATTCACTCTTCGTGGCACTGTGGATTAATAAATCCCTTTGAGCTGAATTTGAGGAGTACGCTTTCTTTTCTTGCTCTGTCCTGCACTTTGAGGCACACACACACCATTTTTAAAAGTGTTATTCCCTTAATCTCTAGACAACATTAAAAGGGACGTAACATTTATGGGGGCTCGTCCGGGATCCAAACAGTTGGATTTTTCCCGGTCAATAATAATTATAGTGTGTGTATTTCTTTATGCGGGATTTTGCAAGGAAACGTTTGGTTGCATTGTAAACGGAGATAGTGATAGTAACGTGAAAGTTGAAATCATGAGTACACCTGATTTTGATTTGCAGTCGTTTATTGATACACCAACGTTAGATACATTGGACAAGTGCAGAAAGGATGATTTGTTAAAAGTCGCTGACCACTATGGGATCTCTGTGGTGAGACAAGCATTAAAGGCAACAATTAAAGCTGCTATTCATCAAGGGCTGGTTGAACTTCATGTGCTTGAGTTGACAGATGCGGATGGTGTGGAGGCTGGCCGGTCGGCAGTGGAAACGTGTTCAAAAGGCCCTGGTACAGTGGGGAAGGTGCTGAGCGAGGCTGCCGAGGTGGAGGTCGGGGCCGAGACTAAGGCTGCCATGCCGCCCTTTTCTCCTTTTTCTCCGCTTTCCGGTGGTGCTAGTGGCGATGTGCGACTTAAGGTCCGACTCGCCCGAATGCAGATGGAAGCACAGGAGCGGGCAGAGACACGTAAGGCCGACATGGAGATGCGTCTCAAGATACGCAGTTTAGAGATTGAGGCTGAAACACAGGTAAAATTGAGAGAACTTGAGCTGGAGTCAAGGAGAGTTGTCTCTGACTCGGCTATGTCCAATCCTGTGGTTACCTCACATGTTGCAAGTGATGTTTCAACAGCTGTTTTTGATGTTAGTAAGCACATATCTTTGGTGCCTCACTTCAGAGAAACCGAGGTGGATACCTATTTTTCAGCGTTTGAACGTCTAGCATCCGCACTTAAATGGCCGAAGGAGGTATGGTCTCTTTTATTACAATGTAGGTTGGTCGGAAAAGCACAGGCGGTTATTTCAGCACTGCCGGTTGAGGATAGCTTGCACTATGAGACGGTGAAGAACGCTATTCTCCGCGCGTATGAGCTTGTGCCCGAAGCTTATCGACAGCGGTTTCGAAGCCAGAAGAAAACAGCACAGCAAACGTTCGTAGAATTTGCCCGTGAGAAAGGAATTCTTTTCGATAAGTGGTTGGCCGCGAATAAGACGAAAGATTTTAATTCTCTAAGGGATTTGATGCTTTTGGAAGAGTTCAAGAATTGCTTACCTGAACGTGTGGTCACTTATTTAAACGAACAAAAGGTAACGAATTTGTCTCAGGCTGCAGTTTTGGCCGACGAATTTGTTTTAACTCACAAGAGTGTATTCGTTTCGACTCATGCTGACAAAATGCTGTCTTTGCCTACACCACACGACGAGAGTTACGTCGTTTCCTAGGTCCTGCAACTGATTTTATATGGTCAGAATCATGCTAACATGCTTTTAATAGCGTAAAGACTTTGTTAAGTAGTGCACCTGTCCTAGCCGCTCCGGATTTCTCACGTCCATTTAAGCTTGAAGTGGATGCGAGTGCGTTGGGTACTGGCGCCGTACTTCTTCAAGAAGATGACATTTGTCTAGATCATCCGGTTTGTTATTTTTCGCGAAAATTTAACAAGCATCAGATAAATTACTAGAGAAGGAAGCCCTTGGACTTCTTCTAGCATTGGAGTTCTTTGAGGTTTATGTCGGTTCTTCTGCTTTACCTGTTACGGTATATACTGATCATAACCCGTTAGTATTTTTGTCAAAGATGTATAATCATAACCAGCGACTCATGCGTTGGTCGTTATTTATGCAAAATTACAACCTCAACATTAAGCATAAGAAGGGTTCTGAAAATGTTGTTGCTGACGCCTTGTCGAGAGCATAATAAGTAACTAAAATACCGTATATATATTTTTTTTTTTTGGTTGTGTCTACGTTTCAATGTCTTGTCTTTAAAATTAATTGAAATCTTTTAGGGGGGAAGTGTTACGTACTCGTACGTATTCAAAGTGTTGCAATATGGAGATGTGTGTAGTTTGGTGTTGTTGTTGTTCTGGTGTGTGTGTTTCAGGTCTTCGTTGAATCAATCTACCACCTGTCAATCTTAATGAAGGATGATGACGTTTCGGTTCACCTCATCCAATCACATCTCACCACTTCATTCAAATGCCCGTGATCACTTCCATGTCAACAGCTGTTTGCTCACTTTTTGTTTGTTGCGCTTGTTTGACTTGCTGTCAGTGATTTGTCTGTGTGTCTAACATTCGTGTTCTGTTAAATTGTTGCATTGTGTTTTGAGGATACTGTTCAGGCTGACCAGTTTACACGGAGTGTGTAAAGCTGGGAAGAGAGCAGGTTAGTAGGTCGCGCGACATACACTTTGCACTTAGGATATTTGTGAATATGTTAGACACACTAGTTTAGGAGAGTGCCCAATTTGTAAGTTTTGTTATTTAGTTAGTGTAGTTTAGTTAGAGCGTCTTGACGCCGAAGATTTCTTTTCTACATTTTTTGTTTGGTACTTAGGTTAGTCGAATTAACTTTTAGCTATTAGTTTTGTTTTATTGATTTCTTTGATTTGGCATCTCTCGTGCGCTCGCCTTCCCACCTTGTGTTTTTGTTTGTGTTTAAAGTCGTTATTTTGTTATTGTTCGTATTCATTGTTTGTATATATTGTAAATATTACTTTCTTCATTCACTCTTCGTGGCACTGTGGATTAATAAATCCCTTTGAGCTGAATTTGAGGAGTACGCTTTCTTTTCTTGCTCTGTCCTGCACTTTGAGGCACACACACACCATTTTTAAAAGTGTTATTCCCTTAATCTCTAGACAACATTAAAAGGGACGTAACAACTTCACACACACACACACACGCGACGTTGATTATAGCCTATTGAAAATTTTGACTCCGTAATCCTATGCTTCACAAATTCGCTCAACCAGCTAAGTACTGTCCATATTTTTGGGTAGCTGAAACTTAGCTGCGTACTGATGCGTTGACTCTAACAGCCCTGCGATATCTCCATGAAACTTGCCTGGCCGACATTAAGTAATGTTTTTTTTTATTATTACAAGATGTGAAATTTTATGTTAAAGGTCCCCTGTGTAACGGTTTCAGTTGTTTGTTAACAAAATCAACATTTCCCATTCATGTTTAATTACCACCACCACTAATTTGAAGCATACATATGGGCTTAGAAACCCTTAGGTTAGTTTGCAACAATATACGTTCTATAATATAAGTTCAAAGTCCTTAGCTGCTACCTAGCTAGCGAACATCATTAACGTTAGCCATTCCCATTCACTTTCCGTTTACTGTGCTAACGGTTAACAGGAAAAATTTAACTATTTTTTCTGTGTCCGAAAGAGTGTTTCATTGGCATCACACACAGGCACACAAGCAATGGCAATAAAATAGTACACAACATTATATTAAAGCTGCCGTCGGCAACATTTTTTTGATCATATTCAGTGAAATCGACACTATAATCTGACAGAACAACATAAATAAAGTGGTTTTAGGCAAGGCAAGGCAAGGCAAGTTTATTTATATAGCACATTTCATACACAATGGTAATTCAAGGTGCTTTACATAGAAAAATCAAAAGAAATAGGAATAATTAAAACAGTTAAGAATAAAGAGATTAAAATAATCAAAAGAAATAAGAATAATTAAAACAGTTTAGAATAAAAAATTAAATAAAATACAGTACAAACAGTCGGACACAGTGGCACAGTGCTCATTCAGTAAATGCATAGCTAAACAGATGTGTTTTGAGTCTGGATTTGAATGTGACTACTGTAGGAGCACATCTGATCTCCTCTGGAAGCTGGTTCCAGCTGCGGCTGGCATAGTAGCTAAAAGCAGACTCTCCTTGCTTAGAGTGAACCCTTGGTATTTCTAGCTGATGTGATCCTAATGATCTGAGTGATCTGTTGGGTTTATATTCAGTGAGCATATCTGCAATGTATTTAGGTCCTAGGCCATTAAATGATTTATATACCAGTAATAATACTTTAAAATCAATCCTAAATGTAACTGGGAGCCAGTGTAAAGACCTGAGGACTGGTGTGATGTGTTCATATTTTCTAGTTCTGCTCAGGAGCCTGGCAGCAGCGTTCTGTATGAGCTGCAACTGTCTTATGGTCTTTTTAGGAAGGCCAGTGAGGAGTCCATTACAGTAATCCACCCTGCTGGTGATGAAAGCATGCACAAGTTTCTCTAAGTCTTGATTGGAAACAAAGCATCTAATTCTTGCAATATTTTTCAGATGATAGTATGCTGATTTAGTTATTGATTTGACATGACTACTGAAACTAAGGTCTGACTCTAGAGACACACCAAGATTCCTGACTTGATTTTTAGTTGTTAGACCCCTAGCGTCAAGGTATGCATTCACCTTGAGAACTTCATCTTTGTTTCCAAACGCAATGACTTCAGTTTTGTCTTTGTTTAACTGAAGAAAGTTTTGGCACATCCAACTGTTTACTTCATCAATGCATTGGCACAGGGAGTCAATGGGGCTGTAGTCGTTAGGCGATAGGGCTAAGTAGAGCTGTGTGTCGTCTGCATAGCTGTGGTAAGAGATTTTGTTCTTTCTCATTATTTGGCTCATTGGGAGCATATACAGGTTGAATAGGAGTGGTGCAAGAATTGAGCCTTGAGGGACTCCACATGTCATGGATGTCCACTCAGACTTATGGTCTCCTATACTCACATAATAACCTCTCCCTTCTAAGTATGACCTGAACCATTTCAGGACTATCCCAGAAAGCCCCACCCAGTTTTCCAGCCTGTCAAGAAGTATGTTGTGATCGACAGTGTCAAATGCAGCGCTGAGGTCGAGTAGTACCAGCACTGATAATTTCCCTGTATCAGTATTTAAGCGAATATCATTTATTATCTTTATGAGCGCTGTCTCTGTGCTGTGATGCGATCGGAAACCAGATTGAAAATTGTCAAAGTATCCATTCAAGCTTAAGAATTTGTTCAGCTGATTGAAGACAACTTTTTCAATGATCTTGCCAATGAAAGGAAGATTTGAGATCGGTCTATAGTTGCTTAATATGGTCTTATCCAGATTGCTCTTTTTCAGGAGGGGCTTGACAACTGCAGTTTTCAGGGAGTTTGGAAAATTCCCAGAGAGAAGTGAGGCATTTACCACTTCTAGGAGATCTGCTTCTAAACAGTTTAACACACTTTTGAAGAAAGATGTGGGAAGTGCGTCAAGGGCGCAGGTTGATGTTTTAAGGTGCTGTACGGTTTCTTCTAAAATTTTGCCATCAATTTCTTCAAAATCAGACATAGTAGCTACTTTCTGCGGTTGTGGTCTGATCTGTCTGACCCCAGTGCGGCTCAATGATGTGCTGATCACCTTTCTGATATTATTGATTTTCTCAGAGAAGAAAGAAGCAAACTCCCTGCACTTGCTGTCTGAAAGCAATTCATTGGGAATCTGGCTTGGGGGGTTTGTCAGTCTCTCTACAGTAGCAAAAAGAGTGCGTGTGTTGTTTAAGTTGCTGTTTATAATATTTGAGAAGAAAGTCTGTCTAGCTTTGCCTAGTTCCATATTAAAAGCATGGATGGTGTCTTTGTAGATGTTATAATGGACTACAAGTTTTGTCTTCCGCCACATGCGCTCTGTTTTTCTGCATTGTCTTTTCATATTTTGCACAGCTGTTGAGTTTCTCCAAGGTGCTTTTTGTCTACCACTCTTCCTGACTTTCACAGGAGCAATATCATCAATTACACTTTTAACTTTTGAGTTAAAACAATCAAGGAGAAAATCAACAGAGTCAGCCGATATGCTTGGTGTTGAAGATATAGCCTTCATAAATAGTACACTAGTGTTCTCATTTATGCATCTCTTCTTGACAGACATAGATCTAGCTTCAATGGCAGGAGAGATCAATATATCAAAGAAAATACAGAAATGATCAGACAGTGCTACATCCTTAATAACAATCGATGAAATGTTTAGACCCTTACTGATAAGTAAATCTAGAGTGTGTCCACGAGTGTGTGTCGGTCCGTGTACATGCTGAATCAGATCAAAAGTTTTTAAAACAGTTTTGATTTCTTTTGCCATATTTGTATCATTATCTATGTGAATGTTAAAATCTCCAGCAATAGCAAAACAGTCGAACTCTGAGGAAATTGTTGATAACAGTTCTGTAAAGTCCTCAGCAAAGGCTGGAGAGTATTTTGGAGGCCTGTAAATAATGATAAGTAAAATGCGTGGGGCACCTTTTAACACAATACCGAGATATTCAAAAGACGGGTAGTTACCAAATGATGTTTGCTTACATTGATAGACATCCTTAAAAAGAGCAGCTACTCCTCCACCTCTCCTTACAGCTCTGCAGACACTCATAAAAGTAAAGTTAGGAGGGGCTGTTTCATTGAGGACTGTTGCACTGCAGCTGTCTTCTAGCCAGGTTTCATTTAGAAGCATAAAATCCAGGTTGTATGTGGTTATTAAGTCATTGACTAGAAGTGATTTATTTTTAAGTGAGCGGATGTTTAAAAGTGCTAACTTAACAGTCTTACTTTTTGTCCCCACAGCAGTCTTAGTTTGGCGTGTAATAGGTACCAGATTAGATGGGTTTGCTGTACGGCTTTTGAAGGCCTTAGACCTTCTATCATGTAATCGAACAGCAATAGAGAAAGATACAGGCACACTGGGTTCCCGCTTGTTATGTAAACATTTAAGAAAGTTACTGTTGTCATAGCGGAGACCCGACACATATCACTGAGAGCTGGTATCAGTTGTTTTTGGTTGACCTCGGGCCGATGGAGGAGGGTGTGGGCCCTGGCGCTGTGGCAGAGGCCGAAGAGCTCTCACAGGAGGAGGGGGAGGGCGAGCTGGGCCTGCAGGCTTTGGTGGTTGTGGGGCCTGCCGCTTTTTGGTTGACATCTGGGGGCTTGCAGCAAAAGAGTGGGATAGTTTGGTTCCAGCAAACACCAGTTCTTCCATTTTCTCTGAGAAGCACAGAAGTGGAGATGCTGGAGATAGAGAAAATGTGTCTGGTGAGACGGGCTGTTGCTCTGGTGTTATCGGCTGTAATATGCTGTCCTGGTTTCCCTGGCTGTTTTCCAGAAAGTCGTCCTTGGGTGCTGAATCTTGGAGCAGTTCTAGTATGTCACAGTCTGTCTGTGGTGAGCGCTGTGGGCGGGGCTCTGCTGAGATTGAGTCCGTGAGCAGAAGTTGTTGTGGCTGCATGGTGTTATCATTGTCCTTGTGTGACGTGTCAACCGCATGTCCATTCAGGTGCTGAAGTGAAGTCCTGTGGTCATTCATACTGTGTCCAGGTATGTGTGTGCCATTCAGGTTGAGTGGATTGGCACAGACTGCAGAAGGATGATTGAGGGAGAAGCAGATATTGTCCTTTAGCACTCTTGAGCCAAGTTTGTTTGGGTGGTGGCCATCCTGTTGAAACAGTTGCCTCTGACTCCAGAAAAGATTGAAGTTGTCAATGAAGTTTACTCCTTTTAAATAGCAGGTTTTTTGGAGCCATGTATTAAGCCCAAGCAACCGTGAAAACCTGTTTGTTCCTCTTGCTGGGAGTGGTCCACTGATGAATGTTTGAACTTTCAGTCTTTTAAGTGTTTCAAAAAGTTCATTGAAATCCTTCTTAAGGAGTTCTGACTGCTCTTTATGAATATCATTTTTCCCCACATGAATGATGAGTCGATTTGCAGTTTTATGTTTCATCAGAATGTTCTGAAGTTCCCTGTTTACATCAGAAGTTGTTGCTTGTGGAAGGCAGCATGTAGTTGTATCCCTGCTACTAATGTTTTTGATTATGGAGTCACCCACTATCAGAGTCCTGGGCTCGGCTGCGCTCTGAGCTGAGTGCCGCTGTCTGCTCAACCTTGAGCGCCAGTTAGCAGTGTTAGCTACTGGCTGATTCAGTCTGTGTTCGATCACATTCATCACATTCAGGGATTCCTCATTCATTAATACTTCAAATCTGTTCTCAAGATGTATAGGCGGTGGTAGGAGACCAGTGTTTGCAATCCTTGTCAGAGCCGTATCTGGGGTAGAGGATGCTACTGCGGCAATATGTGATACTCGTGACAATCTGATGTCTCGAGTGCCTTTGGGTCTCGCTCCCTGTTTGTGCCATCGATTTGTAAGTCGATCGGCTTGTTTCTCGACACTCAGTATGGCCTGTCGAGGAGTACTAGATGCATGGGACTCACCGGCTGTATGCTGAGGGCGTCCATGGCTGATCTCTGTTGTGTGTTCCGTCTGGTTTGGTGGTCCCACAAATAACTTTGTTTCAAGAACTACAATCCTTTGTAAAAGTCTGTGGCAGGTAATGCAGCAAGTAGATTCCAGAGGAGGCATTTTCTCTTATCCTTTATGAGTGTAGACAGTTGTGATTTTCTCTTCCCCGGAATGTAAGCTTTCAGTGGGAGGCTGGTAAAGTAAAAAGAATTCTGCTTTTTTGTAGTAATCCAAGCGTTTGAGCACTGTGCTGATTAGCTGAAGTTAAAATTAGGTGATAAAAGGAGATAAAATATAAAAATATAAAAGCGATAGAGCAAAGCGCGGAGCAGTAAGCAAGAGCGTCCGAACAGTGGCAGAGCAGGAAGCAGTGTCCTTTTAGAAAAAAACCCGAGCTTCTAACTCCACCTGGAGCTTGTTATTTGTTTTGCAAAAATCCACAGCTCCCGGTTCATCATGTCCAATCAGCGCAGGGGGGTGTGAGATCTGACTGTCAATCACAGATCGGGCACACGCCACCCCTCGCGCACGTTACAATCACATGCACACGCCGGAAGTTCGCGGAAGTTCGCGCAGTAACGAAGAGTGATGGCGGAAAATCAAGTAAGCTCATTTAGAGTATAAATGACGTTAGCAATTGCAATCTATCGTACATTAGCCAGGACAGCATACCTCCAAATACTCCATGGTGTTGATGGATGCTGATGAGACGGGCGCGTTCCAGGGCTCTCAAGTTTTGAAGACAGGTAAGAGTGACACCCAGCCGACGGGGGGTTGGATACATTTTTGTCATTGGTTGTTGCGTTAAATCTTACCCAGATACAATAGTGCTATTTTCTGATTTGCTATTGTGTAGCTCGACGAACAACACCAGAGGAAACGCGCTTGATTCATGCCGGTTCCACAGTGAGAGCGGCGCGGCCAGAGTTTTGGGCGCTGCGGCATATTAAATATATTACAAATAGTTTTTCAGCGTGAGAAATACAATGTGTGGCGGGAGAGCGTGACAAAAGACCGAAATGAGTGACTGTCACGCTCAATGCGTGACACTTGAGAGTCCTGGCGTTCACTGAAAATCTGGTGCACACGCACTGACGAGCATGAACCGGGTGGGAGGGTATCCGTTGATAGTGGGGGAGGGGCATGAGAGTTGTAAACATTCAAAATTTTCCTAAATCCACTCGATCTGCCAGACTTGCCGACTGGAGCTTTAATATTATATTAATATTTTGTTATTGCTTATTCAGAGAAAAGTTTATGTTTTGACGAGCCTAGGAATCCGGAACTAGTGCCAGTTTTTGATATGCGCCAGTTACCGTATTTCTAAAAGAGGCCGCGCTTGAGAGGTTGGTTGCAATACAACACCTAACCACTAGATGGGAGAAAGTCTTACACAGGGGCCTTTAAAATATGTAAATTGGGCATTATCTCTAATAATGTACTAATTTCAGGGCTCCTACACGTTTTTCATTTTAAAATTCCATACTTTTTTAAAAGTTGAACTAGAACTCTTACATTGTTAAACGTCCCGCCACTCGTAGTCTGCCAGGTCTGGGATCAGAGTGAGTATGCGAGGGTTGACCTGCATGTGGGCTGTACTGGTCTTCTCCACTTTTGATCCCTTATCAGGGTTAATGGAGAAGAAACATCTAGGGGAAGAGGGTTAGAGGAAAGAGAGGAACAGATTTAACAGAATAATATAATCATAAAATCATTCACATCATAAAAGAAAACAAAATATAAATATTTCCCTCAGACCAAAGTCAGGAGTTAGTTATTCAATAAAGCAAAACTGTTGGGTATCCACTTTAAAAAAACAAACAGGACGTACCTCTGAAGAAACTCCAGGGTGGATGCGAGCTTTGATGGGTAATGAATGTAATAGGAGTAATAACTTCCAAACATCGCGCATAATGACTGGATGAAGGTTGTCATTTGGTCATTTACAATGACTTGGTCAATACTAAGCATCATTCTTCTGGCAGAAAAACTGGACTGTCCTACAAGAACACACAAAAACAATATTGTTAACATTTAACATGAAATTATGGGGTAAGGGACAGGGAGGGGTCTACAAAGAGAGATGGGATGGGTGTGTAAGAGAGAAGGAAAGAGAGGGTGAGCAAAGGAGTGAGAGAAAGGAAGAGGATGGAGAGTGAGAGGGAGGAACGAGAAGGGACAAAGGATGTCTGAGAAAGGGAGATAGTAAGAGGATAGGAGTGAGGGATACAGTGAGCGCAATAGAAAGGGGAGGAAAGGAGGGAGAGAAAGTGTGTGTGGTGGTGGGAGTGGGGAACAAGTGAGAAGAGAGGGAAAGAGAGCAAGGGAAAGGGGGGAGAAAGTGTGCAGTGTGTCTGTGACAGAAGGGGAGAAGACAGAATGAGAGGAAAGTGAGGGATAGTGAGAGGGAGAGAAGAAAGGAGCAAGAGAAAGTGTATGGGGGGAGAGGCAGAGATAAAAGTGAGGAGATGGAGAGGAAGAGGGAGAGAAGAAAGGAGCAAGAGAAAGTGTATGACTGGGGGAGGGAGAGAAAGAGCATGTGTGTGGGCTCTGCCTGTCTACATACTTCCGCTCATTTAGGTTTTAAAGGAGAACTCCGGTCAATTTTAACATTGAGCTCATGTTTTTGTAAATTTGGAGTGCTGTCAGTACAGAGAACAACGACAAAAATCAGTGTTGCCTACACCGTGTTATCCTCTTTTTAAAATTTGCACCCTGTTGACTTCAATGAGGCACGTTTTAAACCTGCTTTTAGCCTCTTAACATCCTTGATGTGTCATGACACGTGCCCAGCCATGTGAGTGATTTTATTCAGAGTGAACACGGTGAATCTGACTGCAGTAGATGTGAAAGATATGAATAAAAATGATGTTATTTCAGCCAGCTCACATACCTGTATTTACTTCCTGTTTTCGGTCGAAGTCCACAGTAGTCGATTGTCAAGATCACGCGCATAGGTTTAGTTACCTATGATCACACGTGTGAACTCGACAATATTATATCGTTATAAGGATAAAACTGGGGGTCACATTAGTAGGGTTTAAAATATAACAACTTAAATCAACCCTAAATGTATTTACAAAATAAATTTCTTCAACAATACTACCACAAAATGAGCAAGTTTCACCAATATCAAGATATTTACAGATAGATGAATTAAACTTGTCCTTCATATATTTTAAGTTGTTGCGCTTGTGATAACGCGGCGTAGGTCACATGATAACGTCAACATGGCGGATGATGTCCGGATCGCATTCATACTCAACGAGATTTGGCTATAAAGTACCTACTCTTTTAGCGCTCGTTAAGTAAGTACTCATTGAAATTAAGTACCTACTCATTGAGTATGCGGTTTCGAACGCAGCCTCTGGTTCACTCCTGAACCACCTGACTGCTCTGACAGCCCAATCCAGTGTTGACAGGTTTGAAACCTGGCGGCTGTATTTGTTATAAAAGTGAAGCCAAACCATGGCAACACAGAGAAAATAATATTTCTGAATAAAAACCATAGCATTTAATGAACACTTTGTCTAAGCCTTCTGCATGATGTACCCAAAGCACACCCTCTACCAAATGTTTTATTTTATTATTATTAATTAGAGGACAATATGAACATTGTTACATAAAAACAAGCATCAAAGACAGAAACTTCAAAAACCCTCTGCTACATTATACAAGTACAACCAGTTACACAAGCACATCCTTTTCAACATACAAAAATATCAGTCCCACCAGTTAACAAGTTATAGAGTTCTGCTTCCCACAGCTAAACAAGATAAAGCTTTCACACATGATACTGCCCTGCTTAAAAAAACTATAGAAACCATTACAGAAATTCTATTGGATTTAATGGTTTTCATGGGAATTTTATTGGTTGTAATGGGAATTATAGTGGTCTCTGTGGGTCTCTACTGATATGTGTTGGGTTCTATTGGTAGGGGCATTAAATCCTAATGGAATATGTCCCAAATACACTACAAAAAATAATTCTGTAGTGGTTTAAATGGTAAAAGCCAATGGTTCCTATTGGTATTTTAATAGAAACCATTAGAATTTATGTGATGGTTTACAACTTTTTTTAAGCTGGTCTGATCTTCTGTCCTTGTCTAAAGAAATAATTACACACACACACACACATCATGCTTAATGTTTTATCATCAAGGTGAACACATGAATTTCATCAGTCTCTGTAAAATTCCCCTACATAAATGAGTTTCACAGCACTAACACTGTTTCAGCTTTGATCGCCTCGGTAAACACGTAATAAACGGGGAGTTAACATATACTTGCATTTTATGGTTGTCAGCTTTGTTGCATTACATTTACTTCACGAGGAGATGGTGCTGCAATTTATATCTGAATGAAGCTTGGAGTAATGAACCATTTTCGACACAATTGTATCAGAAAGCAATAATGCTTCGAAACGCTTCATTTGGCCATCAGGTACAGTTAATAAAGCCTAATATAGCGTCCTAATTGGCTTGAAATCAGGAGGGTGGAGCTAGAGTTAATAGGAAAATTAACTCAAAGCAAAGAGGGGTGTGGAACATGCTTTGCACCTTGTGGATTCAACATAGTTGAATAAAGCTGCATTGAGTTAATATAGTTGAATAAAGCTGCATTGAGTTAATATAGTTGAATAAAGCTGCATTGAGTAAATATAGTTGAATAAAGCTGCATTAAGTAAATTTAGTTGAATAAAGCTGCATTGAGTAAATATAGTTGAATAAAGCTGCATTGAGTAAATATAGTTGAATAAAGCTGCATTGAGTTAATATAGTTGAATAAAGCTGCATTGAGTAAATATAGTTGAATAAAGCTGCATTGAGTAAATATAGTTGAATAAAGCTGCATTGAGTAAATATAGTTGAATAAAGCTGCATTGAGTTAATATAGTTGAATAAAGCTGCATTGAGTAAATATAGTTGAATAAAGCTGCATTGAGTAAATATAGTTGAATAAAGCTGCATTGATAGTTGAATAAAGCTGCATTGAGTTAATATAGTTGAATAAAGCTGCATTGAGTTAATATAGTTGAATAAAGCTGCATTGAGTAAATATAGTTGAATAAAGCTGCATTGAGTAAATATAGTTGAATAAAGCTGCATTGAGTTAATATAGTTGAATAAAGCTGCATTGAGTTAATATAGTTGAATAAAGCTGCATTGAGTTAATATAGTTGAATAAAGCTGCATTGAGTAAATATAGTTGAATAAAGCTGCATTGAGTTAATATAGTTGAATAAAGCTGCATTGAGTAAATATTGTTGAATAAAGCTGCATTGAGTAAATATAGTTGAATAAAGCTGCATTGAGTTAATATAGTTGAATAAAGCTGCATTGAGTAAATATAGTTGAATAAAGCTGCATTGAGTAAATATAGTTGAATAAAGCTGCATTGAGTAAATATAGTTGAATAAAGCTGCATTGAGTTAATATAGTTGAATAAAGCTGCATTGAGTTAATATAGTTGAATAAAGCTGCATTGAGTTAATATAGTTGAATAAAGCTGCATTGAGTAAATATAGTTGAATAAAGCTGCATTGAGTTAATATAGTTGAATAAAGCTGCATTGAGTAAATATTGTTGAATAAAGCTGCATTGAGTAAATATAGTTGAATAAAGCTGCATTGAGTTAATATAGTTGAATAAAGCTGCATTGAGTAAATATAGTTGAATAAAGCTGCATTGAGTTAATATTGTTGAATAAAGCTGCATTGAGTAAATATTGTTGAATAAAGCTGCATTGAGTAAATATAGTTGAATAAAGCTGCATTGAGTAAATATAGTTGAATAAAGCTGCATTGAGTTAATATAGTTGAATAAAGCTGCATTGAGTAAATATTGTTGAATAAAGCTGCATTGAGTAAATATTGTTGAATAAAGCTGCATTGAGTAAATATAGTTGAATAAAGCTGCATTGAGTAAATATAGTTGAATAAAGCTGCATTGAGTTAATATAGTTGAATAAAGCTGCATTGACTAAATATAGTTGAATAAAGCTGCATTGAGTAAATATTGTTGAATAAAGCTGCATTGAGTAAATATTGTTGAATAAAGCTGCATTGAGTAAATATAGTTGAATAAAGCTGCATTGAGTAAATATTGTTGAATAAAGCTGCATTGAGTAAATATAGATGAATTAAGCTGCATTGAGTAAATATAGTTGAATAAAGCTGCATTGAGTAAATATAGTTGAATAAAGCTGCATTGAGTAAATATAATTGGCTCTTCGACGTTCTGTTCGTTAAAGTCGCTTTGGACTTTGTTATTTGGTGCGTGATTTTCCCTCTTTTTATATCAATAGATCATCTACACCTTCTACCTTATTTTGTTTATAATCTCAGGTAAGGTAAAGTATAAGTCAAATTCTTATACTAGATAATAAGTATTCAAATTGATACTTACAGTCTAGAAGAAAGACCCCTCCGTGGTTTAGTTCTTTATAGAAAGCAGAGACTTGTGGCAGGCAGGCTTTTTATATAATAGTTATAAGTAATTTTATTACATTTAGTTGGTCAAAGTTTCCATACAAAAATGAAAAGTCAAAGTAAAATAAAATCAGTTCACAAAGTTCACCAGCAGGTGTCAGGCTTGGATCATCAAACAATGGAGAGGATGGCTCATCTTCCAGCATCTAACACATACATGGAATATTGTACTTTTTATAATGCACATTTCATATCACACCTCTTTATTACATATTCAATGTCATATGCACAATTTGTCCAATCCCAGATCTTGATCAATGATTAACTGCTTCAATTCCTTCAAAGTTCTCTTATAAAAAGTCCTGTACTCCTTCATTCTTCTCCGTTGAGCCCGTTTTCTCAGCACTCTTCTTTTGGTCTGCAACACTGCACTAAGGTAATACTTCATTTCTTTTTCTTTCTATATGCATTTTCAATACATTAACACTGGTTACATTCCATTCATTTGTTCCTTAATAAAATAATTCAATCAAATACAGCTTTGTGTGTTCTTTTATCATCTTACAATAAAACATCTGTCTCAAAACCAGTCTCTGTGTATTCTTTATAAACCCAATAAAACATTTTTTATCAAATCATGTGTCTGTGTCTTGTTCTTTTGGACTTCTTTGTATGACCAGTTTTTTTTTATTACTTTTGTAATTTCATGCCTGTAAATAAAAGACTATCTATAGAGTCTTACATATAAAAGTTGTAAAAAAAGACTATAAAGTCTTACATATAAAAGTTGTAAAAAATCTATAAAGTGTTACATATAAGCTGTTTTGTGTATTGTGGGGTCTGCATGAGGTGGCCCTAACAGTACGGTATAGGCCTACTTATTGTTTGTGACACATTTGTCTAAACTAAACCTATCCTGAGAAATAGACTATAGGCAACTAGTGTGACAACTATCGGCTGTCACCCCCTACAGGCCAAAATGGTGAAGTGCCATTCAGAAAACACTGATGTCATGACTATAATTTGGTCTATAATGAAAATTAGTTTCATTTTATATTGTTAAAAGGATTTCCATTTTCAACATATATATTTGCATAGTTGACTTTCAAAAGTGAATGGATAAAAGTATGTGCAAAATATTCACAATTTTGCTCATCTTTTATATACAGGTGAAACGCGAAATATTGAATATCGTGCAATGTAGTTCATGTATTTCAGTATTTCAAATAAAAAGGTGGAAATTAATATATTTAGTATATATAACTATATACATATGCATGATTATACTTTTCAGAGGGCCGACATTTCTGTATTTAAAATCCTTTTTTTTATTGATTTCATGTAATATTAAAATTTTCTGAGATTTTGAATTTGGGGTTTTCATAAGTTGTAAGCCATAATCATCAAAATTATAACTTTTGCACGATATTCTAATTTTTCGAGTTTCACCTGTATATAAAAGATGAGCAAAATTGTGAATATTTTGCACATACTTTTATCCATTCACTTTTGAAAGTCAACTATGCAAATATATATGTTGAAAATGGAAATCCTTTTAACAATATAAAATGAAACTAACATTCATCAAACAAGCTCTACAAGATTTCTTTGACTAAATTAGGTGCGAAAAATTGTAATGGCCGCAGGTGGGATAAGAATAACCACAAGTCTGGATCAGAGACCAGAATAGGTGTAACGGTTCCCTTCTGAGGCATCTGGCCAGTTTCCGGTCACATTGACAGAGGATTGTCTCACATCTGTCATTAAGCCGGCCTGCATTGAAGACATAAATGTAAATTGTCAGCTGTGTAAAATGATTAGTTTGCATATAGAGTGAAAGAAACCATATTTTAACCATAAATTAAAACCATCACTTTTATGGCTCTTTAACAATTTACTGTAAATCTAATGAGTATTGCCTATTGCACATTATGGTGTTTACTGCAAGAATAAGGTCTTAGATTATTCTGTGGTTTGGTTAGTCGTTTTAGCCTGAAGTGTCCCGTCTGCTATCCACATAATACACACCCTGTATTACAACTACTTCCTCAAGCTGAAGGAAAAGACAAAACAAAACATTTTTTTCCCACCCAGTTTCCTCTTTACTGACTTGTTCTGTTTCTCATTTAGATCCCATCTTATAAGGTAAAAAGTGATTCTACACTGTAAAAAAAAAAAAAGTAGCTGCCTTACATTTTTAAGTACAATCAACTTGGATGTTTAATTCATTTCAACTTAAATTACAATAAACTGACTTAAAAAATTAGTTGAATCTTGTAAAATTTGAAAATTGCTTAACTTTTTTGGTGAGTTAAAGCGTTATTACCTTTTTGATCATATAATTTTTACAGTGAAAAATAATGTAAATATGGTGTTTAAGATTTAAATCATACCACACTTAGCCTGCTTGCGATAGCACCACCACTGATGGTCCTGGAGGTTCCTAGATCGAAACGGAGATCCAGTGGTGATCGAGCTTTTTCAGTGGCAGGTCCAACTCTCTGGAACTCACTGCCTGTAGCTGTGCGGACTGCTAGTAGCTTGTCCACTTTTAAATCATTGCTGAAGACTCATTTGTTTGAAGTAGCTTTTGGCACAGGGGAGCTGTCTTGATGAATGTTATATTCTATGTGTACTTTTATTTTTAGCATTTGTTATTTTATTGTGTTTTTATTGTATCAGTCTGTGAATATTATCTTTGTGTTTTCATTGTGAAGTACTTTGGTAGGCCTTGGCCTTGGAAATGTGCTATATAAATAAATGTGACATTGACATTGACATTGACATTGACCACTGGTACATGTCCGTTTTTGGATAACAGCCCTGAGATTCTGCATACCCATAACAGCAGTCATGCTCGTGACAACACCTATAGAGAAGAACACATGCCCTTGAGATAACCTTTAATGAAACGACAAAGAGGACCAAGCCCAGTTCTGTCTGGTTTTGAATTGTTTTTTCACTGTGTAACGTATAATTCAAGTAGATTTACAACGCAGAAATATAACGTGAGGCATACATTTTTTTTTAGTTTGGTTCTGGTTTCCGACCGACCCTGTCAATTTATGTGCGACCCAAATTTATTGTATGAGCTTGGGGAAGAAATAATACAAATTAAATAAATACATAAATTAGGGATGCTCATTTCGGTTAATTATCCCAAACTGCAACCGCCGCTCGTTAATCGATTATTAACCGTTAACTGATAGGATTATAATATTGAATTGCCATTAAATAAAAAATAAAATGCATGCGTATCTGTGACCCGTAGTTTTTATCAAAGGGTTTATTTTAACGTGCAAAGTGCAAACAGCAGCATACAGAACAGACCAACAAAAGAACCAGGATTCAGATCAAATGTTCATGCACCTGCAACATTTCTGACAGTGACAACAGAGAAAAACAGAATAAAATAATACAAATAAAAAACATAAAATAGACATACACTAAATATATATATTTTTAACTGAAATAATTGACAAATTAAGATGACAAAATGAAAACACTGAATCCGTTTGAGCGAAGCTTTCAAAAACTGGCTATTTTTTTCCAGTTAGACTAAGATTTTTCGTTAAATAAAAATAGCAGGCCTACCTCAATCCACACCTTGTCTAATTTTGATTTTTTTAAAAAGCAACATGTCAACGTGATGTGGGGTTAGTCTGGAGCGCAGTTAGACCAGCGGCTGAAAACGCTAGTTACGTATGTAACTGTGGTTCTGTGAATTCCGGATGACCGCCAGAGGCAGTGCAAAGTACTAGTGGATAATCGCTGCGCCAGCTAGATAGATCGAGAAGAATAAAACAACAAAGTCACGTCATGATGCAGACCGAGACGCGAGGATATAAACCACAGCGACTCGGTGCCCAGCCTCAGAATGCTTTCTCGCGCATTCCGAGTGACGAGGGACTCTGGCGGTCATCCGGAATTGCTGGGTTTCAGTCACGTGATTCTGATGACGCGCGAAATTCAGATGGAGGGCAGGGAGTGAAGAGCGCAATGGACGAGATGGAGGAAAGTCCGTACTGTACTACTTTACACGCTATTACAAGAGAAAGATATAAACAAAAAATCAAACATATGTTGGACGTGATCCTTACGTTATGAAGAGGAGCGATTTTTCAACTGAATTGAAAGATTTTCATGCCAACGAGGCGGTAGATATCAGCAACTACCTCGTCTTACACACATACTTTGACTTTACAAAGTTCGGAAACGTTACACAAACATAGCCACTTAAGTTGTATTAACTCACCTTTGACGAAGTGATCACTGCACACACGGCCATTTTCCCATTCGGCTCCTCCCGACCGCAGACGTAGGTTTGCAAGCCGTTTTCACTGAGTTTTTCAGTCAATTTCTTGCATTTTCTCCCCTTATGAACAACAACTTTTGGTACACGATAAAAACTCCTCGTGGTTTGATCGATTTAAATAACCATAAACGACGCAAAACATAGGCATTTTGAGTTTGTTATAGTGCTTTCTAAATACAGCAAATCACTTCCTGCCCTCCATTTGCATTTCGCGCCATGGCAACGCAGTGGCGTGACGTCATATGAAAACAAGCTATTCACAGAACCACAGTTACATACGTAACTAGCGTTCTGTTTCATTCCTACTGACCGCCAGAGGCAGTGCAAAGCACTAGTGGATGACGCATATCAACACGGTCATGAGGAATGCCACCCACCTGTAGGGATGGGACGATACACTTAAACTCACGATACGATGCACCTCGATATGCCAGGGTCACGATACGATACGTCACGATACGATATCAAAAAAGGAAAAAAAGAAAAAACTATTACTGTATAACAACAACTTATTCATTTGCTTTGGCCGCCAAAGCAAATGTGTGTCCCTGCAAAGCCTTTTTTGATCGGCAAGTGATGTAGAATGAATTGACTGCTGCGCTTGACAATGACAGGGCGCATAACGAGCAGAGAGAGAGAGAGAGAGAGAGAGAGAGAGAGAGCGCGCCCCGGCCGCGCGCGCGCACTCTCACGTCTTCAAACAAAACGAGCGCTGTCTTGCTCTCTCTCCCTCGCGCATATTAATCAAAATCAATTCACACGATAGTAAAAGGTCGGAAGACCGCAGTTTCACGTGGAGCATTTGGAGATTTTTAGAGATTAGAGACTCTAGGCTTACTTAGACTCAATGAACAACATCTCAACACTAAATTATAAAGGCCGGTCTCATATAGACGCCTGTCTCAAATACAAGCCGGTGCAGTTCGACGATTTGGGAAAATAAAAGCCCGGGCTACTATTTGAAGTTTTACGGTATATATATACATTTGACTCCATGGTCGGCTGTTTGGGGGCAAGGCAGTTGGTACTGATGCTAATATTTGTTAGCTCGCTGTAGACTGCAGTGTTGTTGTTGCAACATGCGCTGTCTTGACGTGATGACGTACCGCACCATTCCCCGGATATCAATTTTTTTTTCATTTAGTTTTACCCTGCTTGATCAGCAGTGGTGCTGCCAGCCTGCCACCATAGACTGTATGTCTGCCCCATATACATACACACACACATATAATACACTAAATTATTTATATACTACGCAAATCATGCAGCAGTGCCATCTATCTTTATTTCGCGATCCATTTTTTTCGACCTCGATGCGTTTCGTCACGTTTTGTATCGCGATATTTCGTCAAACGATATTTCGTCCCATCCCTACCCACCTGCAAACATTAGGGTTGCTCCAGAAGGACTGCAGAGCTCACATCATGGGAAGCAGCCACGTTAACCTTGTAGAACCGCGCGAAGGTGCATGGAGAAGACCAGGTAGCAGCTTCGCAGACATCCGCCAAGGAAACTCCCCGTAAAGTGGCCCAAGACGAAGACACGGCCCTAGTGGAGTGACAAGTAACACCCACTGGTAAGGGCTGATGAGATTTATTATACGCCAACTTTATCATCTCAACAATCCAGCGTGATAATCTCTGTTTGGACAAAGGTGCACCCTTACGTACCTCACCATAACAAACAAATAACTGATCCGTCTGTCTAAAAGAAGCGGTAGACTTAACACAGCACTTTAAAGCTCGTACAGGACACAGAGGATGAGACCTCCCCCCATCTGTATCTGAGTGATTGAAAGGCGGCTGAAAAGCAGCCAGATGAATAGACTGATTCACAAATTGTGGTAACAAAACTTTAGGGAGAAAGGCTGGATTAGGCCGAAGAATGACCCCAGAATCCTCTGGTAACCAGCGTAAACACAATTCACTCACTGACAAGGCATGAAGTTCACCAACGCGTTTAGTTGAAGCAACGGCCAACAAAAAAGACACTTTTAAGGGCAACCATTTAATATCTGCAACAGCTAACGGCTCAAATGGTGGTGTATAAAGGGACTCTAGAACAAAGGGAGTAGAACGAACGGGCTTTAAACGCCTCGCTCCCTTCAGAAAACTACAAACAAGGTTATGAGACCCAAGGGAAGCACCAGCAACCGGGTCATGATAAGCAGATATGGCAGCAACATAAACTTTTAAAGTGGAGGCCGCCCTGTTGTCATCAAATAGATGCTGCAGGAAACTCTAAACTGTCGGCACAGTACAGTGAACTGGGTCAATTCCTTGATCCCCACACCAAGAAGAAAATATTCTCCAACGAGCAGCATAAACTTGTCGTGTCGAAGGAGCCCTAGCGTTGCCGATAGTGTTCACTCCTGCGGGTTACAATCCATTAACTGTGATCTGGACCCAAGGGCCAAACCCAGAGCTGAAGACGAGTTGGATCTGGGTGCCAAACACGGCCGTGCATCTGAGAAAGAAGGTCCCGTCTGGTGGGAAGCTGCCATGGTTCGCCTTGTAACAGACTCAGAAGGAGAGGAAACCATAGCCTGGATGGCCATCAAGGTGCCACTAAAAGCACCCTGTGCTTGTATAGGAATATACGATGTAATGTTTCCCACAGAAGTGGAAATGGAGGGAACGCATACAACAGGCGACTCGGCCACTTGTGGGCTAATGCATCCTGTCCCAATGGGCTGGACGTCTCGGTTCTCGCAAACCACCAGCGGCAATGAGTGGTCATTTCCGATGGAAACAGGTCGACCTCTGCCTTGCCAAACCGTCGACAAATCAACTGTACTACATCCGGGTGAAGTCTCCATTCCCCCGGGAGCAGCAGATCCCTGGACAGAGCATCCGCCACTTGATTGTCCAATCCCGGAAGATGAACTGCCCTTAATGAGGCCAGCCGGCCCTGAGACCATGTGAGGATCTTGCAAGTTAGCAGTAAAGACGCAAGAGACCTGGTGCCGCCCTGATGATTCAAATGAAAGACCGTCGACGTGTTGTCGGACCGGACAAGCACATGACGGCCCATCAGGTTTGGTAAGAAGTGTTGTAGAGCTAAGTGCACTGCCTTCAACTCCAGGACGTTGATATGTTCTAAGGCCTCCCTGGGTGACCATTGACCACCAATTCCCCTCTGGTTCCATGTTGCCCCCCATCCTGTTAGTGAAGCATCGGTCGTGATCACTTCCCGACGGGAGGACACCACCCCTAGAGGCACACCGGCTTTCAGAAATGTTACCTTTTTCCAGGGTTTCAATGCACGGACACAGGCAGGCGAAACGACAATCATGCGATGGCGATGTCTCGCTGAATCTAGCCCTAAGCTGTTGCTTCACCTCTGAAGAGGCCTGAGGTGAAGCAAGCCCAAAGGGATCACGGATGTGGCGGCGGCTAACATCCCCATTAGTTGCAGAAGGACGCCATAAGGCAGTTTTGTCCCCTGACCGAAACGAGTCAGTAACTGACAAATATTGTCTGTTCGTGCATGAGACAATGTGGCAGACATTGTGATTGAATTGATTGTTATTCCTATGAAGGTTATTGGCTGTTGTGGGACCATATGACTCTTTGTGTCGTTCACAGTAAGGCCCAACCTCTGGATATGCTCTAGCACAATCCTGGTGTTGTGTAACGCATGTCGTCTTGTTGGGGCACAGAGCAGCCAATCGTCTAAATAGGGCAGAATCCTCATGCCCTTGGACCAAAGAGGAGACAGGGCCGCACTCATGGATCTTGTGAAAACACGAGGAGCCAGAGATAGACCGAATGGTAGAACTCTGAACTGATAGGCTTGATTCTGAAAGCTGAATCTTAGGAACTTCCTATGGTGAGGAGCAACGGGAACATGGAAGTAAGCGTCCTTCAAGTCCACACTCACAAACCAGTCTCCTTTCGTCACAGATCGAAGAACGTCGACTGTGCGTAACATTCGGAAAGGAAGAGACTTCAAGAACACGTTTAGGCGTCCCAGGTCTAGAACTGGGCGAAAACCGCCATCTTTTTTTGGAACAAGGAAGTACGTGGAGTAAAACCCGTCCCTCTGACTGAGGGGAAGAACTTTTTCTATGGCTCCTTTCAGTAACAGTGAATGAATTTCTAAGGAAAGGGCCATTGAACTGGTTACATCTTTGACTACTGTCGGAAAGATTCCTGAAAACTTGGGAGGCCGGCGTCGGAATTGCAGAGTGTATCCCCTGCTCAAAGTCGCCAGAACCCAGGGGTCGGACACTGAATTTGCCCAGTAATGGAGATGCTGCACAGTGAAACGAACGACCGCCGGCCCCAAAGCTTCAGGGTTTTTGGCCTCTGCCTTTAGGACCCATGGGGGGGCGCTGACGTGGTCTCCCCTGCTGGTGACGGTAAAAAGGGCGGCGCCCCCGGGCCTCCTCAGCCCCTCTATGTCGCTGTGGAGCCTGAAGCTGAGAAATGTTCTGCTGTCACACTCGGTGCTCTGAGCCCGGATAGCGTGGGTGAGCCGGAGTCAGAGCCATTCTAAAAGGTGGTACTGGTGGAACCAGAGTCAGTTGTCGTGTGGCTTCTGACAACTTCATTCTCTTCTCCAATACCTCAGAAACATTGGGGCCAAAAAGATGTCCTGGCACAATTGGCAGTTCTCTCAGCGTCTTCTTACAGTCTTCAGGCAACCTTGCCTGAGCAAGCCATACCTGACGCCGGGCTGTTAGAAGGGTCGCTGAAAGTGTCCCAAGTTCCCGAGTCACATGACCCATAGTCAACAGAGCCGTCTGTAAGTACTGAAATGTAGAAGCGTCAACGCTTGCTGACTCTAATGTGTTATTGCAGGCAAGAAGCAGCTGGCAGATAGTATTCTCAGCTCAAGTTATATAGACTACCGACTCGTATGCCTTCTTCAATAAAGTGTCAGTACGTCTACATTGTGCACTCGGGCAGCGTACATTGCCTCTTAGAGCCTCATCTGGTGATACCACCAAAGCTGCAACCGGCTGTTCAATTTCAGGCGCCCGTCCTACCCCAATGGAGTCAGCCTCAGCCATTGCGGCAAGAGTGCGGGCTGTCTTTGACCTCCTCTTAGGCACATTGGGACTGGTAAGTGCACTAGAGAATTCTGTCACAAAATCTTTACACAGTGGCATTGTGAACACATTACTATCAGCAGCTTGTCTGAAGAACACATTGGTTTCAATGGGTTGGACATGTGATTTGTCAAGACCCAAACGATCCACTGCCATCTGCAGAACAGACAACACATCGTCTGGAGCAGTTGGGCCTTCGCCCGATGAATTTACAGAACCACCGCTCGAACCACCTGTAGCATATAGGTTAGAAAAAACATCGTTTGGGAGGGTGGGTTGTATGGCAGGTTCCACCGATTCTCCATCAAGAAAATGTGAATTAGATGCGCTCATGGAGAGAGTGTCAAAATCTATAGCATGTGGAGGTTGGAAATCACTCTCATCCACTGGTGTGTTCTCAGTGTGTGGGGCCGACACTGGGGGTTGTAAAGACTGAAGAAGACGTTTCATCTCCATCATTTCTGAAGAGAGAGAAGCTACAGTCTTCGATAATAAGTGTTCTGAAGTGTCTTTTTGTACAGATTTCTTCTTGCTCGGTGGAGCGCCAGCAGCTGCTGATGCGCGGCGCTTTTGAGCGCGTCGCGGCTGTTGTGCGAGGCTAACAGGCGAGTTAATGTCTAACTCAGCAAGGCGAAGCTGTCTCTCTGACATTGGTAGCATACTACAATGCAAACACGGATCAGTCAGGGCCTCCTTCAGATGTTGAGCGCCTAATCATGATGGGCATCGATCGTGTCCGTCGTCGGGAAGAAGCGTATTCGGACACAACTTACAACTTGAAACGGAGATGAGAGAGCTATGATCCATGACTCCGTCAATAAAACGTCCTCGGTTAGCACCGTAGGCACTTAAAACTGTAATAACACCCACTGAGCAGTTCGAATAACGTTCGGTCTTCGGATAGAACCGAAAATTATAACATGAAACGCTCTCACAAATAACGTAAAAGTCAAGTCTGCCTTCGGATAGAACCGCGAGGCATTCAATGACTAACACAATAATGTAACGTAAGTCAAGTCTGCCTTCGGTTAGAACCGCGAAGCATGATAACATAAAAATATATATAGATATAGATATGACAGAAATAACGTATATATATCCAACGCGGTGAACGCAACCTAAGCGCGGTCGAAACCAGCCACCGGATAGTACCGTGAAGCACAGAGTATCGCCGACACAACAACAAATATTCGTATGCACTCACGTAGTGAAGAAAAATAATCCAAGATATCCGTCCTGATGATAGTGTAGAGCGCGCTGTCACAGCTTGGGAGGGCGAATCCTCGCAACTCAGCTAAGCTGCACGGGACAGCGTGAAAAACAAACGACCTATCAAAAGCGAGAAAGCGAAAGAGGCTGGGCACCGAGTCGCTGTGGTTTATATCCTCGCGTCTCGGTCTGCGTCATGACGTGACTTTGTTGTTATATTCTTCTCGATCTATCTAGCTGGCGCAGCGATTATCCACTAGTGCTTTGCACTGCCTCTGGCGGTCAGTAGGAATGAAACAGAACACCCTCTCTGATGGCACAGATATCCCGGGAATAACGTCTCGCTAGAGTGGCCAGTTTCGGGAAGCGCCTTTCATTTGCTTTCATGGAGGGCAAAGTTTGTTGCCCTTCATCAATCGATGCTTGTGGATGTTTGTTTCGCAAATGATACTGCATCATCGTACTTGTAGCTACTACTGCTGTATTTTAATACCGCGCAGCATATTTTAACTAGGTAACTTTAAAAAATAATAATAATTTCCTACCTATCCCCTGCTGCCACTGGAGAGAGAAAAAAATCCCTACCGACACATGACCTCAACTGACAACCAACCAGAACCAAACTTTTTTTCTTTCTTTTATGCCTGATCTCGCTGAGTATGTTGGCCAGATAAACGGCTGACTCTGTAAGATTAGATGAAACTATAGCCGCTGTGTAATGTGGCGCAATAATATTAGCAGGTTTGTTTATTCTTTTTCATCTCGCTGTCTATTTCTGAAGAGCTCTTTCTCTGGGAGCAGCGAAATTGGGAAACATTTGTTTTGTGTGTGAGAGAGCTGGGAATATTCCTTTTTCCAGATGGAAAATGCCACAGAAATGGACACGCTGTGACCAAGATGCATGGAGTACCCATATTTAAAAAAAGACTGAGCAAATTGAACCATTGCACAGAGAAGTGCTTGCAATCACAGCTTATTTGTTGCTGGCATTACACAGAAGTGCACTGATATTTGTAGGTGTCTTACCAGTCTGCTCCGTCTATGGGCCACCCTCGACCACCCAAACCGCAGTAACATCCGTATATCATATAGGAAAAAGCTGATCGTCCCGTGCTGCACTCGATAACCCCAGCTAGTTCCACCAGACTCCTTTTCTCCCTTGGAGACCTCTCTGGCTGCAGGGAAGCCATACTGACTGGAAAGAGCAAAAGGAGGAATTTAGACCGGTATTCATTATAATTTAACCAATTTTCTAGGTCCATTCCCAGCTAACAGGGAACATTCCCATAACTTTCACTAACGTTATGTAAAAGTTATGTAAATGTTAGTAAAAAACCTTCCTGAAATAATATTTTTGGAACGTTCTTATAATGTATATAGAGTTCAAATACATTCTCGTAACTTTGAGAGAAAAACGTTCTTAGAACAAAGTTTTAAGAACGTACTTGTAATGTTATTTGTTTTTGACTGATGTTTTTGACTGACGTTCTTATAAGAACATTTTCACTCAACATTATGAGAACATCACAAGAACGTTCCGTGAACATTGTTTTAAGAACGTTTTCACGCAACATTATGAGAACATCACAAGAACATTCCGTGAACATTGTTATAAGAACGTTTTCACGCAACTTTATGAGAACATCACAAGAACGTTCCGTGAACATTGTTATAAGAACGTTTTCACGCAACTTTATGAGAACATCACAAGAACGTTCCGTGAACATTGTTATAAGAACGTTTTCACGCAACATTATAAGAACATCACAAGGACGTTCCGTGAACATTGTTATAAGAACGTTTTCACGCAACATTATAAGAACATCACAAGGACGTTCCGTGAACATTGTTATAAGAACGTTTTCACGCAACATTATGAGAACATCACAAGAACGTTCCGTGAACATTGTTATAAGAACGTTTTCACGCAACTTTATGAGAACATCACAAGAACGTTCCGTGAACATTGTTATAAGAACGTTTTCACGCAACATTATAAGAACATCACAAGGACGTTCCGTGAACATTGTTATAAGAACGTTTTCACGCAACATTATAAGAACATCACAAGAACGTTCCGTGAACATTATTATAAGAACGTTTTCACGCAACATTATAAGAACATCACAAGAACGTTCCGTGAACATTGTTATAAGAACGTTTTCACGCAACATTATAAGAACATCACAAGGACGTTCCGTGAACATTGTTATAAGAACGTTTTCACGCAACATTATAAGAACATCACAAGTACGTTCCGTGAACATTGTTATAAGAACGTTTTCACTCAACATTATGAGAACATCACAAGAACGTTCCGTGAACATTATTATAAGAACGTTTTCACTCAACATTATGAGAACATCACAAAAACGTTCCGTGAACATTGTTATAAGAACGTTTTCACTCAACATTATGAGAACATCACAAGAACGTTCAGTGAACATTGTTATAAGAACGTTTTCACGCAACATTATGAGAACATCACAAGAACGTTCCGTGAACATTGTTATAAGAACGTTTTCACTCAACATTATGAGAACATCAGTCAACTTTACGAGAATGTAACGTATTTAAACTCTAAACATTATAAGAACGTTCCAGAAACATTATTTCAAAGTTTTTTACTAACATTTACATAACATTAGTTAAAATTATGGGAACGCTCCCTGCTGGGTTTCTATTGTGTTGTTTTCCACATGTCTTGTTAGATTTGACTTGTCTAGTTGTATGTTTGAGTTTGTGTTCTTTTTTCCCTTGTGGTGTGGTTGTGTTTTTGGTTTAGAAAATGTCATTTTTCCTCTTTATGATTCCATTGTTTGGACTGTGTACTTCCCAGAGACTCGTACAAAATGTTGTGTACTACACAGTAAAATGTGAATCTTGAAGTAAAGTCTTTTCTGTTATTTTTGTAATTCAAATATTTAATTTACTTAGAAACGTTATACTCTGGAAAAATGTAAACACTCTGGACAAATGTGTCAACAGGTTTTGGTACTTAAAAATCCTGTCACTTTGAAATGCAGACCTTTATGAATTCATAGAAATAGAAATTGAAATAGCGCAGCACAGCCGTGCGTCTGTAAAATCTATCCAATACAATGACGAGCTCCATCTTTAAAAAACCAATTACGTTACGAGCTCCATTTTTGGCCGTCCAATGAAATGTCAAGGTCCATTTTTCATAGACCAATCACCGCACATAGTCCATTTTTGTCCATCTTTGAGTTTGTTTCTTTAAATCACTGGTGATTTTGTCCATCATCTTTCTAAGTCTTTCATACTGTATTTCATACTGTATATATGCACTGTTTTATACATTTTTGTTATGCAGCAGCAAGTGCCTACGGGCTCATCTAGACCCACAAGCAGTGCAGACCAATCAACTAGTGGTCAATGTAGCTCCTTAATGGTAGGTAGATTTTATAGCTTTATGTGAGAGAGAATTCATAACGGAAATATTTTATATTCTTGTCATATTTCAGCTCCCAACCACTGCTCCAGTAGAACGTCCCACAGCTGACACTACACCCGCAAGTTTGGTGAAAAGGCCCAAGCTCACCCTTTCCTCGGTACATATGATGGCATGTGTTTTAAAATGGTTAACAGTTGTCATATTAATACTTCTCTCTTTAAAGTTTAATAAGTCCAGATTTGGTGGAAAGCATGTGGAGAGTGCAAAGCCAAATTTACATGTTGGACGGAAAGCTCATGTAAGTAATAAATAATTATTATTTCTTTGCTACAAAAAAAAATTCCAATGATACAATTTTTTTATACCTTGTATTTTTAGACTCATTCAACCACTGCTACAAATGCAGCTGCCCGTGTGTGTGAGGCTCCAGTGCTAGCAGGTGGTCCTCCTCAAACTATCTCTCCACCACAGCCTCCAAGTGCAGAATCATTTTTTCTTGCTCCTCCATTACCGCCTCCAAAACAACGGCATCGGCCAGTGGAGGGGCAGAGTTTAGGAGTGAATGTGGTAAAACATTGCACTTGTTACTATGTTTGGTTAGTATTTTTTTGTCTTTATTTGACCTGTCCTTTTCTGTCTACAGAGCGCATTCCAGCCTGAGCACTCTGCTGCAGGCCTAAAACCATGCCCCAGGAGGATCACCAATGGGTCTCCACAGGATTGTTCAGAGTTGGTGCTCGTGGGAATTTGGAGCTCCAGGATCATCTCCAGTTGTGGTATTTCCCTCCACAGCCATCCCTTATTTACCACCAGGCACCAACATCAGCCAGATTTTTTGCCCATCCCTTACTGCTGTGGATGCCGTATAGGCTGTGGAAAGTCAGGCTGCTGTGCGCGGACCAAGCCTGTAAAAGCCCTCTGACTAGTGGAGGTCTTCACAGACGGGTGCGTCAGGTCCTTGACATTGACCGCTTTTACAACCTGGTCACAGAGACTCTGATTTGCTCCAAGTGCCGCCGCAGCTACCTGTCTTGGAATAGGGAAATACTTGAGCAGCTGGACATGGCCCATCGTTCTGAGTTTAGGGTCATTCTTACCCGCCGGTATGTTACATTATTGTGTGATTTTTGTCAGTTGCTTATCCATGTATATTTAATTTATTTCTTATTACAGATATGCCTGTGACATCAGGGTGATACGCCTCCTACGGGAACGTGGTCTGGGGAATGGCCCTGTCCGACTGATTGGCCAATTGAAAGAGAACCACAGTGAAGAGTGGCTGAAAAGGGTTGCGCGGTATACCAGCGAGTGTGCTTCTTTTACCAGCAAAAGTTGCCTGATGCCACCAACATTTGAAGAGCCTCCCCAACCTGTGGCAATTCCCAGCTATAAGTGGCTTTCAGTGGTGTACAGCCAAGACATCCTGTTCAGGCTGGAGGATATCAAGGGTAGTATCACCTCCACTTATGGATCCATCTTAAAACTGGATTCCACCAGAAAGGTACATCTTTAATTATTATTGTATTGAGGTTATGCAAATTCTATTTATATTTAAATCTAAATAGAAATGGAACCTCAAATGAATGAACAACTTAAACAATAACATAAGATGGAATGTCAAATTGAGGGACAATTCAAAGATTAAAACAAGGATAACATTGCAGAGATAACCACTAAATTTTTTTATGACATTACACGCATAAGCTCTATATTAATGCAATAGAACCACTGAAGGTGTTGCTACTATTGGTTTAATATATATGTTTGTTTTAGATCACTAAAAAGCTCTCAGGACCGGCAAAAGGCACTGCACAGTGGCTGACATCCGTTGGTAACGAGATGGGTCAAGTGCTCATCAGTGTCTTGACTGCTGGTGAGGGACCAGGTTTGGATCTTATGGCAGCTGGCTTGGTAGACAGGTATGTTACCTGTAATACATTTTCACTTACATGTAATTTAACTTGTCCTTAGTTTAGAATTTACTATTTACAATTTGCATTTGTAATTTACTGTTGTTTGATGATGAAATTCTTTAATTATTTTTGATAATTATTTCTCGCAGGTATAAAGCTGCAGGTGTAGACCCTCCTGTTGCTCTCTATGTGGACTGTGGCTGCTGCAAGGATGTGGGTGAGACCAAGCTGAAGGCCAGATTTGCTGGATGGCCTAACTTGATTGTTCGCCTCGACATCTGGCACTATATGCGACGCCTGGCTGTGGGATGCACCACTGATGCACACCAGCTCTATCCCACTTTCATGGCTCGCATATCAGCATGTATTTTTGAGTGGGATGCTGCTGATGTCAACAAGTTGAGAGAGGCAAAAAGAGCACAGCTAAAAGAGCAAGGCCTGATGGCTCTGACGGAGAAGCAGCTAGATCGGCACATAAAAAAAGAAGAGTTAGAGCTGCACTGCAGGAGGAGGACTCGTGGAGAAGACCAAACCATCCGGCTGTTGGATCAGCTCATCAGTGAGCTCATCAGTGACAAGGGTAAGGATGCCCTTGGTGTTCCTCTTCTGGACCCCATCAGAATGCAGCACATCTGGCGTGTTCAGAAGAGACATGTTAAGTGCATTCAGGACCCACCTGGTGTGGCGCTGTACACACAGACTGGCACCATCACCAAGGGAGGAGTGCAACTGCAGACACTGCGCTGTGCCAGAGGTTCTACATCTTTGGAGTCATTCCACTGTCACTTAAACCGGTTCATTCCAGGTACGTGCAACTCAATAATGTTTATGTTTAACAGAAATACTTGACCTTATTCCTTTTTGCCGTTGTTTTGTATTTACTTTAGGAAACAGTGCAAACTCGCTCAACTTCCAGATCTACCTACTAGATGGGCTACATCGCTGGAACCACAACAGGGCAGCAGCTGCTCTGGAGGCAGAGACCTCGGGCCTGCGCACATACTCGGGCGAGCTGGTTCACAGCGTGAATAAAGATTATGAGAAGGTTTTTGGCAGGAAGCTGATTCCTTCTTTTACACCACCCGCAAAGTACACAGGTATTCATATTTAATATTGTATGTTTATGCTCATAGTTCTTTCTCTGTTTCTATGTAGTTTTTTTTTTTTTTTTTTTTTTTATATTGGTTTTGCATTTTCAGGTGAACTGATTGGAGTGCAGTACCTGTTGAGGCAGAACAATGAACCTCTACAGTGTATGGCGCCAGACTCCGAGGAGGCAAATACATTGCTGGAGCAGTTGGAAGAGCCAGTAGAGACTGATGAGGGCTTTGAAGAACTTGAACATATTGAGGTCACTCTTGCCGATTTACTTTTGGACACATCTGATATGATCTCAGTGCTACCTGCTTCTTGTGCTCCTGAGCTTTCTGGTCAGTCCGCTCCTCCTGTCCAGTCCACTCACCTGCTGGGGGTCCCATCTGCACCCGCTCCTCCTGTCCAGTCCACTCACCTGCTGGGGGTCCCATCTGCACCCGCTCCTCCTATCCAGTCCACTCACCTGCTGGGGGTCCCATCTGCACCTGCTCCTCCTGTCCAGTCCACTCACCTGCTGGGGGTCCAACATGCGTCTGCTCCTCCTGTCCAGTCCGCTCACCTGCTGGGGGTCCAACATGCGTCTGCTCCTCCTGTCCAGTCCACTCACCTGCTGGGGGTCCAACATGCATCTGCTCCTCCTGTCCAGTCCACTCACCTGCTGGGGGTCCAACATGCGTCTGCTCCTCCTGTCCAGTCCACTCACCTGCTGGGGGTCCAACATGCGTCTGCTCCTCCTGTCCAGTCCGCTCACCTGCTGGGGGTCCAACATGTGTCTGCTCCTCCTGTCCAGTCCACTCACCTGCTGGGGGTCCAACATGCGTCTGCTCCTCCTGTCCAGTCCACTCACCTGCTGGGGGTCCAACATGCATCTGCTCCTCCTGTCCAGTCCACTCACCTGCTGGGGGTCCAACATGCGTCTGCTCCTCCTGTCCAGTCCACTCACCTGCTGGGGGTCCAACATGCATCTGCTCCTCCTGTCCAGTCCACTCACCTGCTGGGGGTCCAACATGCGTCTGCTCCTCCTGTCCAGTCCACTCACCTGCTGGGGGTCCAACATGCGTCTGCTCCTCCTGTCCAGTCCACTCACCTGCTGGGGGTCCAACATGCGTCTGCTCCTCCTGTCCAGTCCACTCACCTGCTGGGGGTCCAACATGCGTCTGCTCCTCCTGTCCAGTCCACTCACCTGCTGGGGGTCCAACATGCGTCTGCTCCTCCTGTCCAGTCCACTCACCTGCTGGGGGTCCAACATGCGTCTGCTCCTCCTGTCCAGTCCACTCACCTGCTGGGGGTCCCATCTGCACCCGCTCCTCCTGTCCAGTCCACTCACCTGCTGGGGGTCCCGTCTGCACCTGCTCCTCCTGTCCAGTCCACTCACCTGCTGGGGGTCCAACATGCGTCTGCTCCTCCTGTCCAGTCCGCTCACCTGCTGGGGGTCCAACATGTGTCTGCTCCTCCTGTCCAGTCCACTCACCTGCTGGGGGTCCCGTCTGGGTTACTTGGACAATCTACATCTTCAGAGCAAGTTGTAAGAGAAGTACCAGTATGCTTTATATTTATTGATGTTTGACCTTCTTGAAATACTTCAAATCTAATGTAATACTTCCTCCTAGGCCGTGGATGAACAGAGTTTGGCAGGAATGGATCGTGTTGATGAGCTTGCGGAATACTTGGTGGAGCTAAGAAATGAAAAAGGCCTCACTCTTACCAATCAGCAGGCCAGCACCATTGTGGGTCTTTGGCAGAACTTGGAGCAACACGATAAGGACCGGATTTCTTACGCTGCTCGACATCAGGAGAGACTGCTCACTGGTCGGTTTAGGTCTCCGAAAAAGAAGGCTGTATTTGCAGGAGTTGAAAGCACAAAAAGGTGTGTACTTGGTTCTACTGGTTCAGCTGCTCAGTGGCCAAACTGCAGCCGTCTTGTAGAAACAATATTTATCAGATTGTGCAACATTCATAATAGCCCCAAGAAAATTGGACACCAAACCCTTTCAAGATGGTCACTAATTCTAAATGATTATAAAAAGATTCGACAGCTCATTTTAATCAACGGCATTATTATGAAAGATACAACTCTGCAACTTGTTACTGTAAATCAGACCACGTTGATACAGTGGCATAACAAAAGATTCAAGGCACAAGAAGTTGCAATTCTGATGCAAGGGTTGGTACTGCCTGATGAACGCCCTGTTGCCAGTGAACCACTACTCCCAGTAAACACTAGGCCCACTCAAGTCACACCACACATGCATGAACACACTTACAACATGCCACCTGACACGGCTGGGTTGGCAAAAACCAAGCTAGTTGTCAAAGATAGAGCTGAGCTGAGAACCATACAGCCAAAACAACATACAGCTCAGCCAGGAGTTTTTTACATGCCACTAATAGTGCCACCAACCACTACAGCAAGTAGCATTCTGCTTCTGCCGCCACCCCAGACCACTGCACCCAGTAGAGTTTGCACACCACATTCTGAGAGCACAACTGGCCCTTGTCAAATGCAAGACACTTCACAAAAAGAAAAGCGTAAATACACTAGAACAGTCACATCCAACAGATGCACTAAATGTGGAGAGCCACGCACCACACTGGCCATAGCCAGTTCAAAGGCAGAATTTACTGCCCAAACAGGGAGACCCTAACCAAAGAGCAGTGGCTTAGAATGATGAGAAAATAGTACATCATTGTATTTTATGTTGTGAAGATTTTGTTTTTATTATAGTAAAATATTTAGTTGTTTTGCAAAACTAATACCGAAATAATTGCACTATTTTTTTTATTATTTTTTTTTATTATTTTTTTTATTCAATTTGATTGTGATTCATTGTGCTGCCCACAACATATACACAAACTGTTGTATTTGTTCTAGGTTAATGGGTTGTATATAGTTCAGTTCTGTTTGTTTGTTTTCTTTTTACTTGTAAATAGTGATTTATTTTAAATACTATACCAAACGTGATTTGTTTGTACATATTTTGTTGAATGTTGTATATTTGTATGTATATTATAAAGTGTACATTATATGTTTTATATTTCGACGTGAAAAGAATAAAAAATATTTTTAAAATATTTTATTGATCTGTTTTATGTTTATTGTTTTGTTAATGGCTGATAGTGACAGTGATGTGATATAGCAGGCTTAGGTGGAGTGTTCGAAGTCAAATTACATAAAAGAAGAGATACATGCAGAATGCCCATACTGTTTATTTATTTTTAAAATCAAGGTTACAGTAATAGGTGGTAGTTTACTATTAATCATTATTAGATACTCCTGCAATATATCAGTACACTAAATGTTCTTCCATTCTACCATTTGATAATACTGGGTCATCAATGCAGAGTGTTTATAAAGTTAGATCATTGGGAAGTCCCTAAAAATGTGGTTCAGTACCTCCTTTTGATCAAAAGAAGAAAAAATTTAAATGCAATGTGTTAATAATTAAATAAATGGTTAATTGCCTGCAAGCTGAACTGCATCCCTTATATTGCACTAAATAAATCTTGAAATGAATAAAAAAGACATTAGACCCAGCAAGAAAACTCATGTTCTTGCTGGGGATCGAACCCGGATCTCTGTGATTTTTCTCCTCCCCTCGCGCCCCCCTTTCATTTAGCAGACGCTTTTATCCAATTGCTTTACAACACTTTTAACATTATTATGCTGTATCCTTTTAAAATATATTGCCATATTCTCACATTTAATGCTATTTGTTAGCCTATGATACCATAACCAAAATATTTTACATTGATAGTAATTTATTATAAACAAACTAAGTGGTACAAGTTTAAATTCATATAGACTATAGCCTACTTTATTGTCTAGAGTTTCCCAAGGAAAGAATAGGGCCATTTTCACCAATGCAATGTCAGGTTCCACCGATTAAGTGTTAGATTCCAGTTGTGTGGGATTTCTTAAATCTAAATGACCATTGTTTCGCTCTTAGCCATAAGATTTTTATGGTCTGAATTTTTACTTAGTTTTGTCCTCTAATTGTCCGCTCAATGCGTGACACTTGAGAGCACTGAATTACACTGACATTATGACTGACATGACAGTCTCACGCACGCACACAGAAGGTTTCTCGTCAGCGCGACCCACGGATTCAGCTCATGTGCAATGGTGAATGTTAAAGACAAAAAACGCAGATGGCCAAATTAAAACGGTAAAAAAAATAAAAAACCAGAGGAACTGTCAAGACCATCTCGCTCTGTGTTTGTGTCCCGCAGCAGCAGCGAGCGTGTCTTCCGCGCAGCTGGAATAAGAGCGATAGAAGAGAGGAGGACGGGGCTCAAATCTTGCACTGTGGATGCTGTGCTTTTTCTCCACGAATGAGACTGTTCTAACTTTTCGTTTGATTGGACTTTATTTTCGTTTAACTGTTGGAAACTACTGATGTTTTTCGTTTGATTGGACTTTATTTTCGTTTAACTGTTGGAAACTACTGGAAAAAAAGAATGGCCATGTTCTGTGTTGCATTTTTGAGGTAAGTGAACCTGCAAGTTTGTTTTTAATTTATATTTTGTTTAGATTGTAGGCTATTGCTTATTTCGTTTGTGAGCGCTGTTGCGAGCAGCCTGAGCCTGCCTCAAGTGTTGTTTTACTCACTGTTGTTTAATAAATAAACATTTATTAAACTAACTGTCTGTGTGATATGCTTGAACTGTTTTATATATGGATTTTATTGTAGCCAAGTATTAGCGTTGATTTGAGAGGCTAAATTGATCAAACATGTTTTACTCGCTGGCTCGGCTGCTTGGTCGGCATTTAAATAAAATGCTCCAAACATTTGTCTAAATTAAAATACATAAATGAAAAGAAACATAACTAACAAAACTGACCTATTTTAATGGCTGCAAATAGCAAATGGCTGTGTAATGAAAAAAAGAAAAGAAAAAAAAACTCAGGCTCTTGATTTTGTATTTTACATTAACAACACTTAAAAAAAAAAGTTGAATAAGAATTATATCAAAAGTAATACATTCTGTAAAAGTTTGGCCAGTGGAGGCCTCTTAACCCAGGGTAAAATGGCATTTTTGAATAATTTTATATTTTGATCCATAACAAGTAAATAAGAAAATGCGTTTGCTTATGAGCTGCGCTACTATGGGGTAAGAATTCATTCACAATTCTGCGCACGCAAGATCACATTTTGAGCGCGCAAAATGACATTTCGCACGCGCGTGAACTGGGTTTTGCAGAGAAATGTTCGTCTCGCAGATAAGAAAATATTTCGAGCGAACGAAAATCAATTTGGCATTTAAAATAAGTATTTGGATGTGCGCAGACGTTCTCTTTCGCATGTGCAAAGTTTCACTTTCTTGCTCCTCTCATACCAGCCATAAGCGCTCTCGAAGCGCAGACGGCTCGCGTGCTCAACACAACCCAGCGTTACAATATGCCATAATTCCAGCCAATCAGAGATGAGGCTGCTAAATTCGGATTGGCTGGATTGAAAACCAATCACAAGACTCCCTGCATCACCGACTGTGGACGAGGAAAAATACATGGTGGAAGATGTTTATGTTTAATTTGTTTAATGGCTTGAACCAGGCACGGCGTTATGGGTGGGCCTGACGGGCCTAGGCCCACCCACTTTTCAACAGGCCCACCCAAAACTTTTCTTCAATTTTTTTTGTCAAGAATTATAAAAAATCGCCAATTAAGCTCATAATTTGTGCTAAAATAGTCTAGTTTAACAAAACAATTTTAAGCTGGTTATTTCTTGATGTTTCTTCGCAAGTTCAGCAGACGGTGTTCGGGTTTTCTTCCGATCAGAGGATGTGAGCGGAGAGCGCATTTCTGAATATTCCGCTCTGTTCGCTCATTCTGCAGGCTCGCGCGCTCAACCCAGAATGGCCTGCTGGTTCGAACTTCGAAGATATGTGGAATAAGGCCTACTTAAATAGGGCAGGCTATAGCCTAGTATGGAAGCTTGTTTCCGCCATAGAAT
Organism: Rhinichthys klamathensis goyatoka; assembly: GCF_029890125.1. Classification (NCBI taxonomy): domain Eukaryota; kingdom Metazoa; phylum Chordata; class Actinopteri; order Cypriniformes; family Leuciscidae; genus Rhinichthys; species Rhinichthys klamathensis. Next base: position 682,140 of record NW_026606569.1, read on the forward strand.
AAAACATTTTAAAAGATTGGCTAATTGCGACTTTATTTCACACAATTGCGACTTTAGTTCACGAAATTCTGATTTTATATCTCGCAATTCTGAGAGAAAAAAGTCAGAATTGCGAGATATAAAATCAGAATTTCGTGAACTAAAGTCGCAATTGCGTGAAATAAAGCCGCAATTGCATGTTATAAAGTCAGAATTGCGTGAAATAAAGTCAGAATTGCGTGAAATAAAGTCGCAATTGCTTCTCTTTTTTACCCATAGTTTACTTTATATCTCACAATTCTGACTTTGTAACACGCACTTTATATCTTGCAATTCTGCCTTTATATCTCCCAATTACGTAGGCCTATTATAAAGTCAGAATTGCGAGATAAACATGCAATTATGTGAAAAAAGCCAGAATTTCAAGCTATATTTCTCGCACTTTTAGCCTATATCACGCAATTTTGACTTAATAACATAGGCTACAATTGCGACTTTATATCACGCAATTCTGACTTTATAGCTAACCTGCAAAAAACATTTCAGAAGCCAAAAAATAATCAGGCTAAAAAATAACAACTGAGTAGCCTAACAACTAAGTAAAAGACACTTATATTTATGCGCTAACAGACGGCATAAATATGAGTGTCTTTTACTTAGTTGTTACTCAGTTGTTATTTTTTAGCCTGATTATTTTTTGGCTTCTGAAATGTTTTTTGCTGTTGTTGTTTTTCTGCAATGCAGATCACTTTGTTGATATTGTGGTATAGGTTACATTTTAATACATCTTCTCTGTATAATAAGTAAGTCTGTTGTTAATGAAATCGAAAATAAATAAATGGACAGATGACGTTGTTAATGAACAAGTTCTGTTCCCGAGTATAGGCTATTGATTGAAACTGTCGGACAGTGTTGTTGATCTGTAATGTAGCATGTTGAAAACTTAAAACAATTAAGAATTGTGAAATATTCGGCCTCATGTTATAGGAGCAGAACTAAACTATGTTTTGGGGAAATATTACATTCCTGACCTCTTTTACAGTCTAAATATAGGCTATTATAGTTTAGATTATTTTTTATAATATCCCATGAGTCCTAATAAATGCAATTTCAACTATTTCTGAAGTGCTTATTTTATAAAGAGCATCGTTTTTTCTTTTATCGGGAAACGCAGCCCAGGTAAATGCGTAATGGAGATTCCAAAGCGCTCTTCTTTGGTCAGAACCAAGGAGAGCGATCGCGGATAGTTCCGTCCATATGCACCGAAACTTTTTAACAATGCAACAAAATATTTAAAGAGCATCAAGCTATTAAAATCTATATTATGTATAGCCGGCCCTGCGTACAGATAATATAGCAGTATATTAGTCAGTAACTTTTATTAGGTTAAACAGTGATTGGATAACGTTTTAACGTTTTTAATTTAAGGCCCACCCACAATTGGTCTGGCCCATCCAAACCTGAAATCCTGGCGCCGTGCCTGGCTTGAACACTTCAAAGTTCAAGTAAACAAAAACAATAACAGCATAGATGTTCTGGAAAAAGAACTATCTTACTAAAAAAATATACTGTATTTTCTTATATATTATTTTAGGATGGATAGTGTGCACATTGTGTGAAATAAAGTCGCAATTAGCCTATCTTTTAAAATGTTTTATTCTATGGCGGAAACAAGCTTCCATACTAGGCTATAGCCTGCCCTATTTAAGTAGGCCTTATTCCACATATCTTCGAAGTTCGAACCAGCAGGCCATTCTGGGTTGAGCGCGCGAGCCTGCAGAATGAGCGAACAGAGCGGAATATTCAGAAATGCGCTCTCCGCTCACATCCTCTGATCGGAAGAAAACCCGAACACCGTCTGCTGAACTTGCGAAGAAACATCAAGAAATAACCAGCTTAAAATTGTTTTGTTAAACTAAACATTTAGACTATTTTAGCACAAATTATGAGCTTAATTGGCGATTTTTTATAATTCTTGACAAAAAAAATTGAAGAAAAGTTTTGGGTGGGCCTGTTGAAAAGTGGGTGGGCCTAGGCCCGTCAGGCCCACCCATAACGCCGTGCCTGGTTCAAGCCATTAAACAAATTAAACATAAACATCTTCCACCATGTATTTTTCCTCGTCCACAGTCGGTGATGCAGGGAGTCTTGTGATTGGTTTTCAATCCAGCCAATCCGAGCACGCGAGCCGTCTGCGCTTCGAGAGCGCTTATGGCTGTATGAGAGGAGCAAGAAAGTGAAACTTTGCACATGCGAAAGAGAACGTCTGCGCACATCCAAATACTTATTTTAAATGCAAAATTGATTTTCGTTCGCTCGAAATATTTTCTTATCTGCGAGACGAACATTTCTCTGCAAAACCCAGTTCACGCGCGTGCGAAATGCCCTTTTACGCGCTCAAAATGTGATCTTGCACGCGCAGAATTGTGACCGAAATCTAATCCCATACGCTTCCTCTCTCGAGAAACCACGCTTGTGCATTTTTTTTTCTCTGATTCGATCATAAACTAGCGCATTACGTACCGTTTCACTAGCCTGCTTTCATCATTACGACACGGCATTGATTATGCGTTCCGGGACTGATCCCGGCAATGTTACTAGGTCCCCAACCCGGCATCAAGCGGCATCACCCCCGGGTGGTGTTTGCGTTCACACAGAAGGTGTTCTGGCAATTTCCCGGGATCTACGCGCTGTGTGAAACACACACACTACAGGTGTCCAGTGCCACCCTAATCTCACTTCTTTAAAAGCGAAATGACTAAATGTATATTATATAAGAAGAAAGCAGCGTGAGAAGGAATGGTTAAATGAGATGTAAGCAGCCTCACCTGTAAAGAGCAGGAACGTGTGATACAGCGTAGTCATTGTGCCCATGGTAGGTAATAGCCTATCGTCCTCTGTTCTTCAGTTTCGGATAAGAGACTTTCTCCATGATGGGCTCAGTATTTTATAGGCTCGAGTTATCTCAGAAAACCCCTCCTACTCTCTCTCTCTCTCTCTCTCTCTCTCTCTCTCTCTCTCTCTCTCTCTCTCTCTCTCTCTCTCTCTCTCTCTCTCTCTCTCTCTCTCTCTCTCTCTCTCTCTCTCTCACACACACACACACACACACACACACACACACACACACACACACACACGCAAGCAGACCTTAAAGGAATTTTTCAGCCGCTCCGTATCCAGCTTTTCCCACGCTTGAAGTACCCAGGCAACCCAGGTACCCATATTTCCTCCAGCAGTGTACTCCTTGTCCACATCCCCTGCCTTCCCGTCTGCTTTCGCAGCCAACACCACAGTTAAGTGGCTCTTTTCATGGCCTGTGGTTTTCAACGGAACACTGCGCGCACCTCTCGCATCCACCGTTGTAGAGCCCATACGGGAAAAAAATATATTTTAAAATATATTTCAAAATATACAAAAAATGGCCAAAAAATATATTTGCTAAAATATATTTCAGAATATATTTACATAAATCGTCCCCTTGGAATTATAAGGTTCTATCTGCGTTCTGAGCAGTTTTGAGATATTGAGCTTCAAAGTTTTTGCATTACATATAGGAAAATTTATATGGGGAACAAGTTTCTTTCAAACATGAAAATAACAGGGACCCTAAATGTATTCTAAATATACAATATCAAAATCCTCTCAAATTTGTAAATGTTTTTTTTTGGAATGGGTCAAACGCAGATAGAACCTTCTAATTCTAAAAAAAACACTTTTCGCTTAGAATTATAAGGTTCTATCTGCCAAAACATTATTTGAACATTAAATATAAAATTAATGTTGTAACAATGTCTCAACATGTGTTAGAAAGTAAAATTTTATCCTTTCTATGACATTTATTTCATATTTTTTAGCACTTCCATGTATTTAGGACATTTCAAATTAAGCAAGGTAGGTCTAAATATTTTGTCCAGTGCAGAATCTTAATTTTCGTTACCAATTTGGTGGGTAATTAAACACATTATTGCAGAAATTGTTACTTTAATCTTTCTTTTGTTTAGACAGAAAGCAGCTACTGTAATACATCTGAGCAGGACTTTATTCCAGCTAAAGTGGGCCAGGTGAAGTGGCTTTCTCTCTAGACATCAGTATGGCTGAAATAACATGCTAACGTTTATTGTTGTAATTAAGACCCCATCAATGAAATTGTTAACTATTGGACCTTTAAGGCTTAAAATTGTAAAAATTAAGACATTTCAAGACTTTAAAAACTACAAGAAAATCGACATGCTTCAGCAAATTAATTCATAAAGTTTAATAATCATTGAAAAATTATTCACTGACTATTATGATCACAAAAAATGTCAGACTCATTTTTTAATCACACACACACACACTCTCTCTCACTCACACACACACAGTCACACACAGTCACACACACACACACACACCAACACACTTTCACACACACACACACACACACACACACACACACACACACACACACACACACACACACACACACACACACACACACACACACACACACACTTTCACACACTCGCACACACTCGCACACACAGTCACACACACACTTTCACACACTCGCGCACACACACACATTTTCACACACTCGCGCACACACACTTGCATGTTAAATGTTTTTTTTTAAATATTCAATTTACCCACTGCATATTTGTATAATTCAGATAATAATAACTATAATAATAATAGTTATTAATAATAACCTCATTGATAATTAATAATAATAACCAATACACTATAAAGAAAATGGCCAAATTGAAGCCACTTCATAACACTACACAATTTAGTGAATATTTAATTTACTGTAAATGTATAGCATTATGCCTTTATGGGGTTTCTTTGTCTTCAAGGAAAAAGCCTGTGACATGACATATAAAGTTGATTCTGATTGGTCCTCTTCTGTGCATTCGAAGTGCTGATTGGCTCACGCAGATAGAACCTTATAGAGCCAAGTTAGAGTTCGATTTTGTAGATAGAACCTTTTTGTTTTTTCAATAAAAAGTCCCACAATGGACACAATTTAAAAAAACACATCACATAATGTAAATAAGTTGTCACAGAATAAGAATATGTGAATAACTCAATTTTGACAAAAATGTCAGATAGAACCTTATAATTCCAAGGGGACGAAATATATTTCCTACAAATACATTTTTTTAATATACCTTGTATTTTTTAAAAACATATATTTTGCCCTGCATATATTTCAGTCCAAGAAAATACATTCACAATGTAACATTTGAATAAAATCTTTATTTGCTGTCCAAAATGTGAACATATCACACATCTGAATAAATTAGCTTTTTTTTTTTTCAAGCAGTCTCAGTTCCCCCAGCTTGGAATTCACTGCAATACCCAAAGCTCCTCTGGATACATTGGGAAATCTCTTCTTGACTGCCACTGTAAGAGACAAAAATCACAGATATATATTTAGTTCATGCACCCAAAAATGAAAATTCTGTCAATAACTACTCACACTCATTACTTCTAACCCTGTTGAGACTCTCGTTCATCTTCTAAACACAACTGAAGATATTTTAATAACATTTGAGAGATTTCTGTCCCTCCATTGCTGCGTATTTTGCCACTGCCTATGTTCTATGAGAAGCTCAACTTCCATATGAATGAATTGAAAGTGCTCGCTCTGCTCCGCGTGAAGCGCGCCAGTGCCAGTGGACACCCGGCCGTCATTAACATAGGCAGTGGCTCACTTCACTTTTGGATTTTTGTTTCAGAAAACTTTTTTTCTGTTTTCTTGGTTTTTATTTATATTGTATAAATGTAACACTTGAATTTTTTTAATTCCATTTTTTGCCACACAGATGCATTAAATAAAACTACTGACATCCGCTCAATTCATATGGATTAGTTTTACGATTTCTTTAGGAACTTTTTGAAGCGTCATAGTGGTAGTTGCGCAGCTGTCAAAGGAGGGACAGAAATATCTCAGATTTTATATCAAAAAGATATTAATTTCTGTTTCGAAGATGAACGAAAGTCTTACAGAAATGATTACAATTTTTGGGCGAACTAACCCTTTAACTGACATTTTCTAGTAAATTTTCCTTTCACCAACTCTGCGTCCGAAATCAAATACTTCTCTACTATATAGTATATGAAAAACAATACGCCAACAGAGAAGTATGTCCGAATTCATAGTATTTTTAAAATAGTAGGCAAAAAGTATCCTCATGACCTACTACTTATGCAGAGATTCTGAAGTGTGCATACGATGGACACTTTACTATCCCATGAGGCTACGGGAGGGGATTTATGACTGGCAGTGAAGCTACGTAAATTACACTGGTAAGTCACGTGACAGCAACAACATGGTTGATTTAGTAATGTCCGAAATTCATTCATATAGAACATACTTTTTTAATGGTTGCGATGTAAATTCAAATACAAATGTATCTACTCAAACAGTATGTGATTTTGGACGCACTGCAAGTCTTGATTTACCAAATATGGCTCCCATGGTTTCCTTGTCAAGGGCACTTCTTCTCTCTGTACTACCGTCAGTTTTACTCTTTCCCCCTACAAAAGACAATACATGATACATGAACATTTGAATAGGATACAGAGGGCATGCACAATTGTCTTCTGACTAGTTTTAGATCTCCAAATATTTTTGTTCACCTCAACAGTGGAAGTAAAGAAAAATAACTACAGGTATGCTGAATTTGAAAGATATTTTTATGGGCAAGTTAGATGTAGATGCCTTTTTTAAACTTCTCAGATTAATATCTTTGAAACGGTCTACCTTTCAAATTGCTCTGGATCAGAACCTCTAGTGGGAAGGCGGCCATTAAAAGAACACGGACCATTGAAGTGGCTGTTTGGGCCTGCAGAGCAGAAGTCCATCGATGCTGTAGGATTGTTATGCCCGTGCCATGTGCTAACTCCACCTGTGGTTGTGATCACATAAACAAGTTTTAAAAGATTTAATTTGAAAATAATGTATATTGTAAATCTCTTTTTAAGTTTTTATTCAGCCATTTCACCCATTGCAGAAATGCTTAACAAATCTTTATGTACACACCTAAATCCTCAGCAAAAAGTACTTACATAATTAGCATCACTGGAACACTAAAAAAATAAAATTGAAATAAAACAAAAATGAAAGTCAACAATGTTATTACAGACAGACTGTTGCTGGTAAACTATAAAGAAAAGAAGGAAGTGCTTAACTACAAACCTTTACACACTTTATTAAGAATTAACAAAGCAATTACTCGTAACTGCACCATGTATTTTGGCAAGGCAAAAACAAAGTACTTACTTTACTAGCAGACAGAGAAGCATTGGATGTAGAACATATTTTGCTGTTATGCTGAGGAAAATAAGTCACACAAACATGAGAAAACACAAAGGTGAGTAAATGATGAGATATATCAATTTTAGGTGAACTATTGTTTATCTACCACAGTCATGTTCAAATAACGATGCTATGATTAATGTTCCTGACTTGACAAGTATATTTGAAATGTAAAAAATAAGATAAAAACAATAGTTAAAATGCATAACTTACATCAAGGACATCTGCATTTGATTGCACAGGCTAAAATGAATATGGTAAATGGATATGTTAGCAATAGTACTGGACAATTGTTTACAATATACGTTTATCTAATGATCTATGTAACTGGCACTTCTAGCAGGATAATTATACCACAAAATGCCGAGATTTAATATACAGTATAGTAGTTTGCATGTAGCCGTGGTATGAAGTACAACTTGTTCTGTTGTAATTTCTTTATAATTATTTTAATTTCATGGTTTATTATAAATGTTTAAAAAATCGATTAGAAATGTCATTATTTCAATAGTTATGCTTAGTATGTGACATAATAGCATGTGGCACAGACATTACATAAAAAGTAGCTAATACTTACTTTAGGAGCATGTGAGAGGGGAACATGAGATGGAGTCTTTGAAATCTGTAAAAGAGAAATTCATGTATTAGAAACAAGTCAACACTGTAAATCAGAAAAACATTTACATAGCAGACTGTTTCTTGTTCAGATTCAGTGTACAAGTACAATCAGGACCGTCCCAAGCGTAGCGTGAGGTGGGGTGGTGTCGGGCAGTGCAAGTTAGTATTAGCACCCCTCTCAATCCCCCACCCCGTTCGTTCGTGATCACGGCCCTGAGTACAATGTACAAGTACATATGTTTTAAAAAAAAAAATATATATATATATATCATATGTTAATAGATATGAAAATGTGTAAAATGTACATCATGAACATCTGCAACAGATTCCACAAGCTATTGTAAACTGCACCAAAAACAACAACAACAATAATGATAATGACAAACAAATTAATTAATTAGATTTAAATCTTACGTCAGGGACATCTGCAATTGATTTCATGGGCTGAAATAAGAAGGCAGAAATATTACTAATGAGCAACTCTAAAGGTCTTAAAAAGTTTTAAAAGGCAAGAAAATGTGGAGCATTGTAAAATAAATTAAGGCATAACTGTGCTTTACATTATGTAAACAATTCTTCTAACCTCTTGGAGTAAGTGCTTCGTAGCCAGAAGGAGAGGTGGGATTTCTGTGAACGTAAAATTAAATGTGAATATATTTTGAAAAATACTGTAGAAAGACCAAACTGTAAGCACACACACACACACACACACACACACACACACACACACACACACACACACACACACACACACACACACACACACACACACACACACACACACATATATAGTGTACTGGTCAGAAATTTGGAAACATTACTATTTTTAATGTTACTTTTTCTAATGATATCTATTTTTTTTTCAGGATTCATTGATTAAAAAGAACAAAGTTAAAAAGAACAGCATTTATTTAAAATAGAAATATTTTCTAACAAAATTTAACACTTTTTATCAATTTAATTTATCCTTAAATTGATAAAAAGTGTAACTGTTAAATTGATACAAAGTGATAGTAAAGATTTATATTGTTAGAAACGTTTTCTATTTTGAATAAATGCTGTTCTTTTCAACTTTATATCCATCAATGAATCCTGAAAAAGTATCACAGATTATAAGAAATATTATGCAGCTCAACAGGTTTTCAACATTGATAATAATCATAAATGTTTGTTGAGCATCAAATCATATAAGAATGATTTCTGAAGGATCATGTGACACTGAAGACTTTATGGATCATTAAGGATTAATGATGCTGAAAATTCAGCTTTGTTTACAGGAATAAATTATGTTTTAAGTATATTTAAATAGAAAACCATTATTTCAAATTGTAATAATATTTCACAATATTACTGTTTTTTTCTGTATTTTGATCAAAATGCCGGATTGATAATATATTACACACACACATATATATATATATATTTATACAGTACAGTACTTAACGTAGACTAACCATGTTCCGTACAGCAACGATGTTCCGTACAGATGACCTTTTCCCGCCGATTGCTGAATAAATACTTCCAGGTTATAAATAAACTATATATGTGTGTGTACCTCATTTATCCCTCTTTCATCCCTGACCAAGAAAGAGAATCACCCGCCGTTTGTTCCAGAGAGATTTCAGTAAGTTTGCTAGGTGCGCCCACTGCGCCTGCTAATGGAGGGTAGGCAAGCTGCAGCCCAGATATTAGCTTTAGGTGGGGAGACAATTACAGCGGTAAAAATGTATATTTCTAATGGATTAATGTTTCTCACAGTAATATAATCCTCATGAATTGTTTATTAAGCTATCACAAATCATGAAATATATTACCTTTGGTTGAATAACTGCTTTTAAATGGGAATTTTTAAACGTAAATTCCGGACAATGGCCACTTGGCGCAACTCTCGCACTGAGACAGGCAGCAGAGACGCAGCACGTCTGTCAACACAGACTGCGGGCAATTATGATTATTATATTTATAATATTTTAACATTTAAAATAGTCATTCTTTAATAAATCAACAATTATATATATATATATATATATATGTGGATTTATTAAAGTGACTATTTTAAATGTTAAAATATAAATATAACGTTAATATTTTAACATTTCAAATGGTCATTCTTTAATAAATCAACAATATTTAATATAAGGTTATAACTTACATGTTACTGTTAACTGTTGTATTACTATAACGTTAACTGAATTGATTGTGATGTTATTTCATAGCCAACTTTCCATAAAATCGAATGTTTATGATACTGTTAAAACAATGATAGGATCTTCACACGTTAATGTTATTTAATAAAATGTCATACATCAAATGATTGTTTAGAAATTATTTTTATTCACAGTTTTAACAAACAGTTTTATTTCAAAGGAAAATAAGAAAAGAAAATCAGAATGTCAGGCAGAAAAAAGCAGTATACTTTAGTAGTGCTCGAAAAGGCAGTTCAGGAAGTGATAGCAGGAGCTAGTTTGAGGCAGACCTCTAAAAAGTATGCCATCCCACACACCACCCTGCAGGACTACAAAAAAAAAAAATACAGTCTGAACCCTCATCCTAATTCGGCCCTGACAACTGCAGAAGAAGATGCTCTCATCTCATTTATTTTCTGGATGGCAGACCACGGCTTCCCAGTCACAAGATCTGTGGTGAAAGTGCTGGCTATTGGCATTATTAAAGAGAGTGGCAGAGGGGACAGTACCACTGTCAATCTGGAGAAGGGGCCAAGTGACGTCTGGTGGTCCAGATTTGAGGCCCGCCATCCAGAACTCACCTCCCGCACAGCCGACTCCCTTGACAGGGCAAGAGTCCATGGAGCTACTCCAGAGGCCATTGAAGGGTTCTTCAAATTATACGAGGCCTTATATGTTCGCCACAGTTTAGAGGACAAACCCCATCTTGTCTTCAACTGTGACGAAACTGGCTTTGGGGACAAGCCAAGGTCCAGGGAGAAGGTGTTGTGCCAGACTGGGAGGAAGCATGTGTACCAGCAGCAGCAGACCACCAGGGAGCACATCACAGTGCACTGCTGCGTGAGTGCAGCCGGGGACAGCATCCCTCCCTTCATCATCTACCCCGGCTGCCTCCCAAGCAACGCATACAGGCTGGATGGGCCCCCCAACGCTCTCTATGGCATCCAAGAAAAGGGGTACATGGACTCTGAGCTGTTTCTCAAATGGCTCAGGCATTTTGTGCAGTATGCTCCGGAGGAAAGGCCAATCATTCTTATTATGGATCAACACGAGACGCATGTGTCAAGAGACGTAATACTGTACTGTAGGGAAAATAAGATTGAGATCCTCTGCCTCCCTGCTAGGGTTGGGTACCGAAACTCGGTGCCAATAGGGAACCGGTGCCGACGTAAACGGTAGTAACCAGACCGAATAAGAACGAAAATTTCGGTGCCTGATTTCGGTGCCTAACTTCATTAGGCACACACGCACACACACAAGGTCTCTCGCTCTCTCTCTCTCCGCCGTGCGTGTGCTACACAGTTTGGAGCACAGTTTCTTCTGTCTCGCATGCGCGCTCTTTCTCGCAAGGTTTGGCTGCATTTCACGTGTAAAATTACGTGTCAGAACGCCCTCTGGGTGTGCAGATAGTCTGAATCCCATATAGAATCAAGCCAATTCATTGGCTGATGGCGCGGGCGCCGCATCGACGCACTTACGTCGTCATACTATGTTGGCGCGCGCGCGCCATCTGCTCCTCAGATTTCTTTGCCGAAAAAGGAAGCTGGTCGGCAGCGCGAGGAGCTTGGCAGCGTCTCGTTCCCTATTGAGAGATATGTTAGACCAGTAACCAGAGATGTTCTCTTTCATAGGTTCACTCAACGCTGCGTAGCTAAGTAGGCTGCTGTATCACGTGCCGTTTGAACTGACGCGCTACAGCGATCTGTCACATTTCAAAGAGCCAAAACGTTATTTATTGTGTGAATCTCGTGAAAATATTGACAGAATCTGACAGCTGTGGATTTGTTCCATATCAAAAGTAACCTTCTCTGTCTTGTCAGTGTCCTCTTTGTCCGCGATTTTTCTGTGTGAAAAGGGTCATTTGCGTGAGTCTCACGGTCAATGCGTGAGAGTTGGCAGCTCTGCCTGCTAGTAATCTCTATTAATCTCCAGTATTATTACATTGTTTGATACAATATTGTTTCATTTGATATTATGTAAATATGAATTTTTATTTTATATTGGTTTTATTATTACCATATGTTACTTGTATTTATATTGTTTAAAGATTTAAGTTAATATTGTGTCCAGTTTGGCCCTGTAAATTAAAGGGTATTATTTTTTGATAAAGTGTGTGCGGTTTCATTTTCTTAAGTACCGATTTAAGAACCGTTTAAGCACCGGAACCGTTTAAAAAATACCGAGTAGGTACTGGAATCGGATAAAACCCAAACGATACCCAACCCTACTCCCTGCCCACACCACACACATTCTACAGCCCCTAGACATTGCGGTGTTTAACCCCCTTAAGGCTGGTTTTTCCACCATGGCGTCCCGGATGGGTCTAGTGCGAGGGGATCTGGTGGTGGGGAAAAAGCAGTTTTCTTCCCTGCTAAAAGCAGTCTACCCCACTGCTGTCACTGCACTAAACATAAAGGCTGGGTTCCGGAAGGCAGGCATCTTCCCTCTGTCCAGGGGGGCTGTGGACACAACCCAGGTAATTTTAACATTAATACAATGATAATTTATCCTCTAAGGTACTTGCATTTTTTTGTGGTGTGCTAATGAGTATTAAATATGCTGTATTGCCTTAGGTGGTGAGAGTGCTCCCATCTGTTGATGCCAGGCCATCCAGCACTTCCGTCACTACCTCAGCCACGCCATCCATCACTCCATCAGCCACGCCACCCATCACTCTCGTCACTCCATCCATCGCTCCCGTCACTCCCTCAGACACACCTGCCACTCTCACACACACATACGATCCCACTACTGACACACATACATCAAACACTCCCACCACCACTCCAACACCTTGCCCCACCTGCAAAAGGGGGGTTGAAAAAAATTACCTGGTAGCAGCGGGGGTGATTCCAGAAAGTCTCGCAAATGTCCTGATGACCCCAGCCTTGGACAGGAGGGACAAGGTGAGGCGTCGCCTTCCGCTGCCAGCCCGCGTCATCACGAGTGACGAGTATGTTCGTCTGCTGGAGCAGAAAGAAGCTGAGGAGAAAGAGAAGGAAGAAAAGAAGAGAAAGCGCAAAGAAGATATGGCAAAGAAGAGGGAGGAAAAGGCCAAAGCGCAGGAGGCCAAAAGGCAGAAAAAACAAACACCACCTCCCATTGAGGAAGATGGGGAACACTGCGCTGTATGCAGAAGGGTGGTCCACCTGGGTCAGGAGATGGGGCCATTGATGAATGGGTGCAGTGTGACCTTTGTCGTCTCTGGTTCCACATTGAGTGCGCTGAGGTGGAGGAAGTGACAGATGCTGAGTGGCTTTGCCATAAATGTTGTTTGTCCACATAACCTAACACACACACACATAATGTAAATAGTTTTAAGTAGTGCACACACACACACACACACACACACACAATTAACACATCCTACTGCTGATTTACTGACAATTTCTAATTTTACAATCAGTTTTAGTGTTTAATTTAAATGGTGCACACACACACACACACACACACACACACACACACACGTTACAACACTCACACACACACACAATATCCTTATCATTTTATCAGTTCACGGTTGCCCATTAATTGGTTACTTTCAGTTATTAAACGTTTTAAACAAATGCAAATTGTTTACCCTCCTTCTTGTTCTTCAGAAATATATGATCAAGTTGTTTTATAACGTTTCACATGGTTCAGGCTTAATTCACGTGCCATAAATCATGACTAACCATCGCGTGGTGATCTAGCTTATTAGGCAGTAGGCAAATTAACTTAAAGGCACACTGTGGAACTTTTCAACCTTTATAATATATTACCAAAACCCATTGAGATGGTACATCGACTTACAATAGGTTGAATGACACGTCTGCCGTAGCCTGAAGGTGTCTGTATCGCTTTTCCTAGCACTATGTAACTTCGGGTTTCGGGTAGGAACCCGAGCACAAAAAGAACTACAAAATTCAACCGCTTTACGGCATACGTCACTTCCCCCACCACCCACAACTTCCTCAGATTCTGACGTGAGTGCTCAACTCGCGTTTGATACTGTCTATGGTTTGATTGCCGTCTGTATGTTTTCGTCATGGCCGAACCAACAGCTACAATGAAGAAGGCAAAGGTTTTGTCAGAGGACACTAAAAAGAAAAGAAAAAGGCATAGTGACAAATGAAAAGCCAGGACGAGGATCACCATTGGTCCAGCGTTCGCTCGCTGGCGTGAGCTACAGGAGGAGGAGGAGGGGTGCCCGACCGATGCTGACGCTTGCCTGCACACAAATGCCGTTTCCAAGGTGACCCAGATAAATCCTATAAGTAGTGTAGTATTTTCTGGTATTCCGGCCACAGCCGATGGTGTTATGAGGAGGAGGGGTGTAATAAAATGCCCACAGCCCATTGTTCATTTCTACACACAAACACAGCCCGCCACAGTGCAGGGCTGGCACAAATAAAGTCGACTCATGTCAAATGTACATTAAATGTAGTGAACGTGCCCACGACTCAGTGCCCACAAACACTACACACAACATGTCCCACGGTTTCTGTAAAACGAAACCAACACACATAAGTTACAGTCAGCTCAGGCCGACGGTGTTTTTAGTGCAGTAAATGTGCCCGGCCCGCCATCCCGCGCCCACATTCACTCACAGACATGTTAGCACTAAGCCCCACGGGGCTCGCCCCGCTCGCTCTCTCTCAGCAGACTGCTATAAGGGAATCGAGCGCGGCCAGGCTGCCCGCCTCAAACACTGCAAGCACACACAAACACAATCTAAAGACACGGGAGGCTGACCCACTGTCTATGGGCTGACCGGTTGACTGTTTGTTGACTTTTGCGACACTGCTGCGGAGCTTGTGGCCTCTAGGGACGCTAGACGTGAAAGTTACAGGTCGAGCGCCACTAGTGGCCAAAAGTTCCGCGGTGTGCCTTTAAGTTTTAACAAAAAGAAAAATGTACTCACCTTTCTTATAGATTTCAATAATATCCTCTTCTTTTAAAATAAATAAACAGCTCACAAATGATCATTTTAACGTCAAATTTTGCAGTTGAAATCTGAAATGCGCTCTGTACGGAACACCGTTGGCCGCCTGTACGGAACACCGTTAGCGTCTGT
This sequence comes from Rhinichthys klamathensis goyatoka, assembly GCF_029890125.1. Classification (NCBI taxonomy): domain Eukaryota; kingdom Metazoa; phylum Chordata; class Actinopteri; order Cypriniformes; family Leuciscidae; genus Rhinichthys; species Rhinichthys klamathensis. Next base: position 697,282 of record NW_026606569.1, read on the forward strand.
GAACATCCAAACCCAGGCGGAGGAGGGACTTAACCCCACTTTTCTCAAATACTATTGGTCCAAAAGACATCAATCAAAGAATAGATCCTCCAATAGGAATTTCCCCTGAGAATGAGCACTCACACAAGCTTGTATGTCTCTCAGCAACAGAGGAGTGGCCATTGGCGTGCGGTGAAAGGTGAAAAGTGTACGGAACATGGTTAGTCTACGTTACTTTCAAGTATTTCATTTTTCAGCCTCTCATTTTCTTTATTTAGACTCATGTTCTCTTCTCTCAGCTGATTTATCACACGCTGTAACAGTTAGATGTTCAATTTTTTTTTCATTCCACACCTTTAGATCATTTGGTAGTAGGTCTGTGAGCTGTCCATTAAAAATACATAATTGACTGTAAACAAGTACATTTATATGTATTTATAATTATGTTATATATATATACACATACAGTTCTAGCAAACACTCACCTTTTTCTTAGCTGCTGGTTCCTCTCTCACCTGTGCGGCCTCTAGGAGTTTCATTAGCCGCGTTTCCACTGCCGGGCCAGGGCCAGGGCCGGGCCGTGCTAGTGCGTGCCAGGGCCAGTCGCGTTTCCACTGTCACTTCCGGGGCTTGATCGGGGCTTACTCGGGGCCAACGGCCAGGATTTCTGGCCCGTCGAATACCTTGGGCCAAAGCGGGCCAGCTCGGGCTAGAGGAGTGGTTACGAACAGAGGCGGGGATTACCTGAGTCGAGAGACAGCGCCGATGGATTCTGTCAGCATTAAAGACTTTTAAAATAATTTAACTCACTTTCATGTTTTAATGCCTTCTGTTTGTGATCCGATGTGGATTCTGATCACCGTATAAGGTAGACATATTTATACGCGATGCAAAAGACTATGCGCGCTAACCGCGTTTACTATGGTATACCATAGTAAACGCTTGAATACGCATAGTAAAAAAACATGGTGAACGCTTGAAGAAGTCAGACCAATCATAAAGGCTATCACAATCATGTTTTTATTCTGTTTTATTCAGTAGCCTACATAGTAGTCTCTTTATACCGGACAATCTACTTTTTTTCGGGAGCTTCCTGTTTCTCTGACTGAAAATATATCTGTAGCTACTGGGAGTCGAGACTGTGCTAACGCTCCCCAGGTCGTATTTTTGGTGGCATATAACATTATTTGTAGAAATTATCATTCTTTCTAAATGTGATATATGTCCTGTAACTACCAAATAAACAGAAACAGCCTCGACTGAATAATGTAAGTGTGTCCTCTTTCTTTTGTGAAATAGACCTAACGGTAATTATTATTTCTGTGTGACTAATGTGGAATTTTGACATACATTAATTCATTATGATCAATGTATCACTTTTTTATTGTAAACCTGTGGTAAAACATCGATGCTTGGGTTTTAAAATTTCAAGTAAACAACAAAAATGCCAGCGAACGGCCGCTTTTATCATGTTTGTTTTGCGATGCACGCTGTTTCCAGTGATTTCTTTCTGATTAGTTTTCTGATAAAACTTCCATTTGTTGGTGAAATGATGGGTTAGTGTGACGTTGTTCCAGAGAGGCGTGTTGCGGGCGTGTTTTAGTGACGCGCTGTGGAGCTTCTGGCCCGACAGTGGAAACGCAGGCCCGGTGCTACTGGCCCGAGTCTATTAGCCCGGAACGGCCCGTTTAAAGCCCTGGCCTAGCACTGGCCCGACAGTGGAAACGCGGCTATTGTGGGTCTAGTCTTTCTCTTGAGAATGACTGGCTTGGGTAGCTGTTCTTCAAGCTCCTTGAGCTGTATTTGCAACGTTCTCTCCCTTTCTGAGGAGATAGAATAATGCTGAGATAAAGGCTAACGTTAATGATTGTAGCACGTCACACGGTCCTGATGATGTTAATTACATAAAAAAAACAAATTGAATAATTTACTGACGTCTTGTTAAGCGTATCCAGAATAATAAAGCATGATATAAGAGTATAGGATAATAAAAATAGGAAACTTTACCTGCTATCTTGACGATGGAGGCCTCATAAACCGCCCACCCACCTTTCGGCTCTTTGACGCCTTGGCGCCACTCCACCAAGTAAACTTCCCTTTCTTCCATACCCGCTGAGTATTCATCCTCATCAAATCCTCTTATTTGTTCAGTAGGCAGAATAGAGAATTTTCCATCCTCCACCCACTTAATTAACGCAAACATAATCGGCTCGTTTCTTACCGTCTCCAATTTTCGGGTGCAGCGGTGACACGGTCATATTATTCGCGCCTCAGGCTGGCAACGGTTTTTTTTAATGACGTCATAAAGCTGCTTTTTTAAATTATCTAAATTGTTGAATTTTTTTGTATTTGCACTTACATAAAAATGTTTTAGGATTCTTTTAAATGTTGTTTTTTACCTTTAAAATCTAATTATGCAGTTTTATTATAACATCACTAAGGCATTGCGCTGCGTATGCATTGCGCACGCGCAGACAGTAAGCGCATTGACGGACGGATTCCAGACGATCCATTTTTTTACTTCCCTGGAAAACTATTTGGTAAGCATAGATGTCACAATAAATAACATTCTAACTTTATTACAAATGTTTAACGTTAACCCTTTGGATTGTATGATTAATCCTCAATGTTGTTCTTTATTTTGTCATCTTAATTTCATCAGTAGGTCACATATGATTTGCTGTGACGTACACAGACACAATGAGCGAGCCTCGACAAAGGATTTCGTATAAACGTTATCTTACTGATGCTGAAGAGGAAATTCCTCCAAGAACCATACGAAGATGGGCACAAAAAAAAAGGTGTGTTGAAAACAGTATCTCCCACTGCTAGGTCGATTAACTGCAACCAAACCAAATGCCCTTAAATTTCCCCAATCAGCCGTTCTGGCGGGTGTACTTTTGTTTCTGCCTATGGTGCGAACGGCTCCCAAATTAATCACTCGAAGTTGGCTCTTTTGATCAGGGGATTTAGGCCCTGTCCTAAATGTACCCTAAGCACTCGTGGTCTTCCTACGAGTTCGCACTTTCGTGACTTATAGCGCGAGAATGTCCGATTTCTCTGCATATTCTTGATTCAGTATAATATAGGTGTATGGTGTGAAATGTATTAATCACTTTTTTAAATTTATTTACTGTATACATATTTTTATTTTTCAGAATGAAGGCAGCAGAAGACCTTGAGAATGTTATCAATGAATGTCATAAGGTATGGTTCTGGTAATTTGCACAGTTTACATTTGATACATCCCTTTAATTAATTAAAGGTATGGTTCACCCAAAAATGCAAATGTACTGTTGTTCCAAACGTGTAGTTTCTTTGTTCTGTTGAACACAAAATAAGCTATTTTGAAGAATGTCAGTAACCAAACAGTTTCTGTTCTCTGTTGACTTACACAGCATTTTTGTTTTATACTATGGAAGTCAATGGGGTCCATCTACTGTTTGGTTACCTGCATTCTTCAAAATAGCTTCTTTTGTGTTCAACAGGAAAGAAAATCTTACAGGTTTAGAACAACTTGAGGGTGAGTAAAGGATTACAGAACTTTCACTATCCTTTTTAATTAATTGCTCCTTTATAGCAAGTAACAAATACTATCTTATTTGTCTGTTTTCAAGGTTTGTGTCAAAATACACAAAACAATACACTCCCTTGATTGTGAATAATTCTAAAAAGATGTGATGCTGAGCAGTAAAAAAGAAAGTTTTTACTAAGAAAAAAAAATTGCCACTTTTTATTTATTGCAGAAAGGATAATGGAGAGAAGACAGGAAATTACAGGGCAGAAGAGTATAAATGTGGATTGGGAAAGGACCGATCTGAAACTTAAACTTAAACTCCAGGCTACATCTCTTCGAAGAGTATTAATGTGATGTTAACAGGACCCATAATTCTCTCTTCTTTTTTTTTAGCCGTTCCCAGACACCATCCCAGAAGACATCCAGCTAACTACTCCTGAAGAAGAGTGCACTTCCAGTCCTGTTCAGATAGAGGATCCAGTGGATTCAGGTCAAACTAAAGAGCAAACCCAACTACTTCTTTTGGCACTTAAGCTTAAACACAATTTGACCAATGACTGTCTTGAGGATGTCATGAAAATTCTAAATGTTGTTGGTGGTAATGATTCGGTATGCAGGACAAAATATTCATTTTACAAAGCTTTCGATTATACCAAAGACATTATGAAAATCTGTTATGTGTGTGACCAGTGCAATAAAATAATGTCAGCTGAACTGGACCATGTTCATTGTGTTCAATGCAACATTACTTATGACAAAGCCAGCAGGTTCACCAATAATTTTTTCATATACCTCTCCTTGGAAGATCAAATAAAACATCTTTTGAAAATTCCAGGAATTACAGACGAATTGGTACAAAGGCAAACAGAAACATCAACATCTGTCAGTGATATTTGTGATGGTTTTTTGTATCAGAAAGCTTTAAGTGGTTCAGATACGCCCCTTCAAACCCTTACCTTGACATTTAGCTGTGATGGTGTGCCAGTTTTTAAAAAGTCCCCTTGTAGTATTTGGCCCCTTTTATGCACCATTAATGAGTTGCCGTTGAAAATGAGACCGGATAATGTACTCTTTTGTGGACTGTGGTTTGGGGATGAGAAGCCTAATATGAGAACATTCTTAAATCCTTTTGTAGAGGAATGTGTAAAACTAGAGGACAACGGTTTCACATGGGAATAGGACAAAGGTGTTTCTATCACTACAAAAGTAATCCCTCTAGTTCTGATGAGTGACTCAGTTGCCAGACCTCTAATACAGAATGTCAAACAGTTTAATGGTGAATATGGCTGGTCCTATTGCCTTCACAAAGGAAAATGGGTTGAAAAGGGCAGAGGATCTACTCGTGCATATCCTTTTCAGAAAGACCTCCAGCTTCGCAATCAGGAACAGACATGAATTTGTAGAAGCTGCGTTAGAGTCAGGACAGCCTGTTATGGGTGTCAAAGGACCAAGTGCATTGTGTCGGCTTCCCAGTTTTGATGTAATTGAAGGGTCTGTGCCAGACTACATGCATTCAGTACTTCTGGGTGTTGCACGAACTGTAACAGGGCTGTGGTTAAACAGTGAAAACCATGAAAAACACTGGTATATAGGTAGGTCTACAAAAGTGATAGACGAGTTGCTTTTAAAGATTAAACCACCATGTAATGTACCTCGTGTGCCAAGATCAGTCACATTGAGGAAATTCTGGAAAGCCCACGAGTGGTACATGTGGCTCTTTTATTATAGCTTACCTGTACTAAAAGGTGTCTTGCCAGAACCACTACTGAATCACTGGTCAAAACTAGTTAAGGGTGTATCACTTCTGTTGGGTGAAAATATAATCAGAGACCAGATTACGGAGTCTGAGGCACTTCTAACAGATTTTGTGAAAGACATGGAGGTATACTATGGGGAAGCCAATATGTCTTATAATGTCCATCTTTGCCTCCATTTACCAAGAAGTGTAGTTAACTGGGGGCCTTTGTGGGCTCACTCTGCCTTTGTATTTGAGTCTTATAATGCTAAACTACTCGACATGATCAAAAGCACTCAAGGGGTTGCACTGCAGATTGTCAAAACTTTTTGGTTACAAAAGGCTTTACCTTTTTATGGTCAGACTATCCTAAAAGATGCCTCAAATGAATGCAAGGAGATCTTTGAAACTCTGACAAGACCAAAACGGTTGAAACATGTAACTCGCACACATGATGTCACTGCACTCGGTCGTCCTAAAGTGCGATTACTTAGGAGAGATGACTATATGGCACTGAGTCGTTATGGGGTACAAAAAGGCAGGGTAAAGTACTTTCAACGAATCATTACAAATGACGAGGTGGTTCACTCAGAAGATTACAGCCGTGTATCTAAACGCAATTCATTCACTGTTGTGTTGAATGACGAAGATCAAAACTTTTTTAGAATTGAAAGATTCTTGATTTGTCAAAGTGAAAATGAGGAGAGGTGTTATGCCATTGGCAGATTCTATGAACAAGCAAAGCATAGTCTCTGTGCCTCAAATCCAAGTTACTTTGAACCAGTGTCAAAAAATCTTGGACATCTTACAGCTATTCCTGCTTCAGCTATCAAATGCAAATGTCTGATCATTCACACTGAAAAACTCAAAGTTGATTACATTTTTAGAAATATGAATCAGTCTGAATTCCTTAAATGAGACGTCAAATGAAGCTAAGAAGAGTGGCCTAAGTTGTTTTATTCAATTTGATCTTTAGTGTCAGTGTACAATGTTTTTTATAATGTAATAAGTGTATATTTATCTTTTAAAATTTGACGATGAATTAATGGCAAAAAGCTATGTGTACATTACTAAAGCAATGCAAAATATTATGCTATGTGGTATATTTTGCAAAATGATTTAAAAACAATTTATGTAAATAATTGTAGCTTTTTCAGTTTATTTTGTAATGCTTATGTTGATATAACACAGACATCTTACCGCTATTCCTGCTTAAGCTATCAAGCAAATGTCTGATCATTCACACTGAAAAGCTCAAAAGTTGATTACATTTTTATAAATATTAAAAATGATTTAAAAACAATTTATGTAAATAATTGTAACTTTTTCAGTTTATTTTGTTATGCTTATGTTTAAATAACACTTACATGTCATTATCATTAAAAAACACGTAATTAATTGAATATTTAATGGCAAGAAGTCAAATGTACATTTCAAAGCAGTGTTTTATATTGTGCATTGTTTTTGCTCTGTTTATAGGCTACTGATGATTTTAATACTGTCACGGCTTGGCAGATGAAACACTTATTCAGACGATAAGATTTAATGTAACAACGTGTTAACAGAAACATCACGTTCACAAAAACAATAACCGACCCGGGAGAGAACTGAACGGGAGAATATATACACAGGGTACTATATACACAGGTAAACGAGAGAATATATATACAGGTAAACGAGGGAACTAACTAGACACAGGTGGATGAAGGTTAACTAATCAGGGATAGAACAAGAACAGGTGCAGACAAGACAGAGCATAGTGACATGCCCGGATATAATGGATACTTTTGCTATCCATCCACATTCTACTGTAAGGTTGGAAATGTATTTTCTTGACCCTGAAATACATTTTGAAATATATTTTGGTAAATGAAGGATGAAAATAAATATATTTTAGATTTCAAAAAATTTTTTTTTTTAATTTCACAGTTACAACATATATTTAAAATATATTTTGGCCAGAAAAAATATATTTTTTTTACCGTATGTCTCTTTTACACGCCTGGTGTGGCGACAGGTTTGGGTAAATAAAGGCCGGTGTTCCGGAAAATTCTGTTCCCCTGTTTCCCCTTCAGCGCGCATGCGCAACAGCAAGACGAAAATCATGATCTCACGTCATTATTCCGCGCAAGCTCCTAGCCATATTGTGCAATTGTGCATCGCGGTGTTTTTACTTATTCTCCATCACAGTAATGTACATTTTACTCTGTTTGTTAGATAATCTGCAATTGCATACAGGTTTTAAAGCATAGAATGTATATTTTCAGATGTTTATGGCTCAATCGGATGTAGATAACGTTACACTTGCTAATTCTAGTTATACGTTCTTTTTATTATTATTTTTATTACTGCGTGTGTGTCGGTTTGCTGTAGACATAAATAAACTATATTGCACTGCACAAATAAGTAATCTGTGTTGTTATTCTCATTTACGTTATTTTATGATATTCGTCTACTTGAAGGCCCAGAAAAAGTGGTTCTGTATAGTACATTTTCAGTATTTATAACACACTGTAGTGATGCTGGTGATGTATTTAAGTGGCATCTTCATGTGTAAACACTGTCATCCATCGATCAGTCTCTTACACTGAACACACAGGGGGAACCGTTTTACCTGCTGGCCCAGAAAAAGTGGTTCCCCCCCTGCAATATTACATTTTTAAGGAATTCATAACACACTGTAGTGATGCTGGTGATGTATTTAAGTGGCATCTTCATGTGTAAACACTGTCATGCATCGATCAGTCTCTTACACTGAGTGGATCCCACCATATTATATTCCCGCCAGATTTCTTTTTACCCATCCCCCACCTATGCACATTTGACTTTATAACACAAACGCGCACTTTTATTGATTCTCATTATTGCTTATCACAAATAACAAACATATGATTTATAATCTCTCGTGGTATGCACAGTGCACGGTACACGCATGCGCTACTGGTTATCGGCTTATAGCATAATAATAAAACAAGGATTTTATTTTAGTTCTTGCGTTTGAATGAGGAAGCATTTATGAGGTAAGTTTTGCTGTGTGATTTTTTTTTTGGTGCTGTATTTAGTATATTAAATACTATGATGCATTTTTTGTCATGATTAATAACATTACTGCCATTATTTTATAGTAAATCATAGTGATTGTTTCCTACTACTTATTATAGTGATAATTATAGTGATTGTTTCCTTTACTTATTATTCCGATTGTGTAGCTCATTTAAATAGTTCTACATTACAAGAAGTCTAAACACATGCTTTGTAAGTGGCATTTATATGAATTAGATTTTTTATTTTTTTTATTAATCTAAATTAAGTGTAAAACTCTTTTTTTTTCAGACAATGTATCATATCGTAATCTTTGAAACAACAAATGAAGTCGAGGTTGTCCCCCAAAATTGGGTAAGGGACAATATTTGTATGTGGCCTCCATACAAATATGAAGATAGAGTTAAAGCCATAAAATCAATGGTAAAGCCAGGACCATCTTGGACTCCCTTCAAAATCCGGATTATTTTTACTAGAGGTACATATATCCATAGCTTCCATGGGTCAGATTTACTAACAGGTTGCACCAGCATTACCCTCTTTTGGTCTCAGGATTTATTAAAGACACTAAAAAGGCGTGAACAGTTATTTTTGCAGCTGACATTGTTGCATAAGCGTTTGTAAGAGTTCCCTTTCAGACTCATGCAGAATCATTCAGATTAATTTAAATGAATCATGCAAGGCGATTTACTAAGGTTGATGCTAGTCAATTTATTGGTATTTGCACCATTATTTACCTCCCCCAAAAAGGAGATTGAGCCTATTTAGTAAATTTGGCCCTAAGATTCTTTTCTCATTTATTAATTTATTCTCTATTTAATGTATTTTTTAGTTTGCTTCACAGAAACTTTGTTGTTTATCTATTCAGAAACATATGAAGAAGCTCGCCAAAAACTACCAGAGGCAGAAATAAACACAGACCTTACAGATGTGGACTCGCCCCCCGTGAGAAGAAAAAGACACATGTAAATACAGGACATACAGAGCAGAGTATGGCTGCTGAATGAGGAGAATAAATTGAATAATCTGTTTTTTTTTTGTTTTTTCATCAGTAAAAGGGCACGTTTTTTCGATGATAGTGAAACTGAGGATGAGGCAAACTTTCCACTTCCAGCAGCGCCAGAAGTGCAAATCAACCCCATCAGGAAATGTAAGATTGGCCAATTTGTGCAACAGTTATAGTTCTATTAATTTGTTTAATTAACACTAGGGCTGTCAGTTAAACGCGTTATTAACGGCGTTAATTTTTTTTATCGCGAGTTTAGCAGTCTTTTTGGCCTAGCAAACCTTGTAGTTTTTTTCACATGCTTTTGCAACAGGACGCGGCATGCGTTTTGTTGCTTCGTCGACCAAAGCGCAAGCGGATCTAGCTAGACCGGAAACAAAACAACAGTAACGCCACACACACTTGTTTAGGCTTGCGAGCCGGCCAAATAGTAGATTAACGTTAAGTTTTGAGTGGATGACGAGCGCGAGACGCCGAAATGGATGCCAATAAGATTCTGAATGTAAAGTTTACTTTTAAAAAGTTGCCAAATGGTCCCATTGATGAGACCAAAGTGATCTGTGTGTTTTGTCGTTGTGAACTGAGCTATCATCATCGCAGCACGTCCAGTCTGAAACACCACTTGATGATGGCCAAGCACACACACACACACACACACACACACACACACAAAGCTGATGCGAATTCTCCGCACCCTCATCAATATCAGGACCTCGTCAGTATTTCTTTCACCCTTTTATTGATGGACAGTGTTACTTTGAGAGATTATTTGCTCCAAGTGAGAATGTTAGTGTGAAATTGAACACAGTATATGCCAATGTTGTTTTCAATAAAAAATATTTGCACAAAGCAAGCCGATCCACTTTTTCAGGTTGATAAGAGCATTAAAATGAGAAAAAATAATGGGACAAAAAGAAATCAAGAGACATTTAGAATAGATAAAAATGTGCGATTAATCGCGAGTTAACTATGACATTATTCGCGATTAAATATTTTAAGCGTTTGACAGAACTAACACATTTGTTTTTTTGTGGATTAATTTAAGGAATACTATCATCAGTTCTGGAAATACACTTTACACAGTGTTTTCAAATACACAGTATTTGAAAACACAGGGCATACGAGTTACAGAGTAGATATGCTTGCCACTGCAGACAAATAAAACATCAATTTGATATCAGTTAGACCTAAACTTGCCTCAAAGCTCCTCAACACTGACCTCTCCAATTTCTCCCAATTTTTTCCTGTTCAGGTACCAGCAGAGGAGGGAATTACTCCCAACCACTAGCCAGAGAGGAGGCAGACACTATGAATTGTGAGTATTTGAAAACACAGGGCATACGAGTTACAGAGTAGATATGCTTGCCACCGCACATAGATATATACACTAGATGTCGCCTTGGCTAAGGCAGTTCATTGGAACGAATGCGTCAATAGAGCCGCCATCATGGAACAGGGGAGCCCCTCTTTAATGCATAAACGTCAATGTAGGCAAAGGTCTAACGGAAATAAAATCACCATAAATTGCCATGAATGCGATTGTCTAGTTTTTTGGTTCGTTCCAATGGTCAGACATGTATTTATCATGGAGTCCAGAGAAAATTATTATTATTATTATTATTTTTTTTTTTTTAAACATTCTTCCTAGTTCAGATTTCGTTCGTGTGAACATCCATACGCAGCACAAAAGTCAGAAAATCCATGAATTCGAAGTACAGGCGGAGATAGCAGCGTTACCTAGCTACTTCCTATGACAAGACCCCTGTTCCAAGATGGCGGCGGTTTTGACGCATGCTTAGAACCCCAAGGCGACATCTAATGTATATATCTATGGCCACCGCAAACAAATATAACATCAATTTGATATCAGTTAGACCTAAACTTGCCTCAAAGCTCCTCAACACTGACCTCTCCAATTTTTCCCAATTTTTTTTCTGTTCAGCTACCAGCAGAGGAGGGAATTACTCCCAACCACTAGCCAGAGAGGAGGCAGACACTATGAATTGTGAGTATTTGAAAACACAGGACATGTAATAGTCCAGTCATTTTATGAAAAAAGTAGGACAAATTGCAACAGAAGCAAACCTAACTGATTTTGTATCCTCAATATGTCCTAGGTAAGGAGAAAAAAAAAAGGGGTGGTGGTGCTCGCTTTCGGGTTAAGCTTTCCGCGACTGCGCAACTGGGTTATAGGTTGCTGGGTTGAAATTGTATATGGTGTGTGTATTGTGTAAATATAATGCATTTAATACAAGATCTGGCAACTGGTCAACATTAGACAAACATATTGATCCTATTATTCATAAAGGAGTTTGGACCATGCAAATTACGGGAGTTTCCCGGGAGAAATAACAAATCGGGAGGGGTCCTGGAGATAGGGCAAAAAAAAGGGAGAAAAACGGGAGTGTTGACAGGTGTGACATATTGAGGATATGAAATCAGTTGAGTTTGCTTCAGTTGCAATTTGTCCTAGGTTGACCTCCATTTTGGCTTAAAATGACTGGACTATAATGTTTTTTAGCTTAAAATATGTTTATATCTTTGTGTTTTGTGTTAATATCCAATGTTAGCCAAATTCAGGGGTGACACTATATTTTTGGCCTGTTTTGATGCCATCAGGGCGCCAAAAACAAATCCGCAGTAACCAAAGGAGGACATCAACACCTGTGAAACGGACATCAGTAACCCGTAAATTTACAATATAACTTTTTCTTCCCATTTAACCCATACCCATATTTTACCCATATAACATGTGCTAAAAGCTACTGCTAAACTTTGGCCTTTCCCACTAATTATCCTTTACAGCAAGGAATCGCACCCCACAATTTAGGCAAGGAGAGGCAGAAGTCTTTAGTTGTAAGTATATACTGTGTCAGTTCACTAGCACGGCATTCAAATCTTACAGGTTTACCCATGTATCCAAAATACTGTTACACAATAAACTATTTAAGTTCTAAAACTGACTGTGTTTAACTCCTTAACCATTAGTTACCTTTTAAACCAAATTATGTACAAACAAATCTGCAGAGCCATAGAGTAAAAATAAGATTTTTACTTCCTTCTACTGTCATTTAACATGTTCAAACTAAGATCTTGTTGTGTTCCCCTTTTTAGCACCATCCCACACTGGTTTCAGTGAAGGTAGGTACTGACTTTTTTTTTTTACACAGTGATATGCATTTTTTACTTTAATAGCTTTTTCTTTTTTCTAGCTTGGATACGCAAAATTCTTGCAAACCAAGAAATGATTAAAGAACAGATGGGCACATTGGTTAAATTGGTCTACGACCTCAAAAAATTATCAACTACAGAAGACAGCCCAACATTAAACACAGACTGTTTTCCACTGTCCAGTTTCCAACAACTTCAAGTCATTTGAGGGGCAGCTGCAGCAGGAAGTAGGTACAGTACAGTAGGTAGTCAACCACATGTTTAAACCATATCCGTACTCAGTAGCGGTTTAAGGCACGGGCGAACCGGGCACAGGTGTTGATGTCCTCCTTTGGTTACTGCGGATTTTTTCATATCACATGGGGGGCGGCACGAGCAGTTAAAAAAAATCCTCTGCGCCGCGAAGGTTTTCTATTTTCTATCATTTCAATTCAATTATTGGCAATGGCGCCCCTGCTTGCTGAGAAGGTGCCGTGCACAGAAGCTATGTCAAGGGGGTCTGATTGGAGGTAGCTCACCAAGGGGCCGTTCACATATCGCGTCTTTTGCGCGCTCGAGGTCGTTATTTCAAATGTAGGTGCACGGGAAGCGCGCTCATTATTGAAGCGACGCGCTCATTTTTTCCAGGAGCAGCGAGATGAACATTTTTAATCTTTTCAGTATGGGGGTGCACCCAAACACGTGGGTGTTTTTCTCTTCTCCGTAAATAAATCTTGTAGCAGAGCTACAGCAAGCGTTTTTCTGTGGTGGAAATCCATTAGCTACTAAAACTTCTTTGTCGTTGTGGAGAGCGCAGAGCATGGTTGTATAGCAACGACAGAAAATCGGACCGAATTTTACTATTAATAATAAAAAATAAGCTACTGTGCATTATAAATGTCAGGAATTTATCTTTATTGAACCATTCTTTTTATAAAGATGATTTAAAGGCTGAAATATGTGAGGTCTATATAAATATGTGTAAATATGTGACCCCCTCGAAGGGGGTCTCGCCCAGGGTGTAATTCAATGTAGAACCGCCACTGTCCGTACTGGCTGGGCTGGTTCGACATGGAATGGTTAAGCAACAAGAAAGGTTTGGCCTGGTGAAGAAACTGCAATTGTATGCTTTCACTCACACTAACTGATTTGCTGAAATTAAAATGTGGATGGTGATCGTTAGCACTAACCAATGAGATTGCTGGTTGCGAACAAGTTCCTCTTACTGCTGAAAGAACTGAAATGAATGAAAATTAGCCCATGATTTACTCACCCTCAAGTCACCCTAGGTGTATATGACATTCTTCTTTAATACAATCTGAGTTATATTAAAAAATGTCCTGGCTCTTCCAAGCTTTATAATGGCAGTGAATGGCTGTATATTTTCCAAGTCCATTTTTTGAAGGCCCGTCTGCCGGAAGCCATTTATTCGATAAAGTTTTAAATATGGATATTTTTCTTACACAAACGCATCGCTTTGCTTCAAAAGGCCTTTATAAACCCCCAGAGCTGTATGGAGCACTTCAAAACAGAAACGGCTATTCACTCGTGTATTAAAACTTGGAAGAGCCAGGACTTTTTTGGAGGGTATACTATCCCTTTAAAGGCTAAATAATTCCAAATGAACTTTTTTTTGACCGGTAAAAGCCCACACCGTTTTTGTACATTCTATTCAAAGGATGGTTTTTGGATGCTTGTTCCTTTATTTGTGCATACATTTATTTTTACAGATAAACACGTTAGCCTTGAGGGGAGGCACAACAGTCAAAGAAAGCGTATGGCGGATTCTCAGCTTCCTTCTTTCAAATGACATGGCCCGTCAGATTAACTGGAGGGGAATCAATGGAAAAGCTGCATTTAAAGACACCTCTCTAAAACCTGTAATCAGTGGTATGGCTTTCTGAAATAAACTGATTTTATTTATTTGTGTTGTTTGGTGTCCCTATAAATGTTAGATTTATAATAAATAACAATAATTATTTGCTTATTTACTGTTGGTCATATATGTGTCATTGTAGCTGCTGTCAGAAGAAACCGGTTAACTGCCACTGCAACAGACCAAGAGATTGAAAATTGGATCAAAAGATGGCTGCAGCTTTCCGCAGACAGGGATGGAGGCCGTCGGGCAAGACAAAAAAATTAAGATTGTTTCCTGGTTCTGACACTTGCTCACCCATTACCTTGTTCGCTCTGCCTGTTCAATGGAATTTATTAAATTGTAATTCAGTTAAGAACTTGCTTTCTCCTGTTTCTGACACTCGCTTGACCTTGTTCCTAATATGTAGACCTTGGTCTAATGTTTTCGTTGGACTGCCTTCTGGTTTCTGGCAGTCCTCCCCTTCTGGAACCCTGCCTGTTTTACTTTATTTATTTATAAAATATAATATGTATTTATTATATTAATTGTTTCCTATTTATATTTATAAATATGTATGTTTTCTTTGGACTGGTTTCTGGCAATCCTCACCTTCTGGACCCCTGCCTGTTTTTTTATATATTTATTACATTTATATTATATAATATGTATTGTTTCCTGTTTTTGATTTATATTTATAAATATGTATGTTTTCTTTGGACTGCCTTCTGGTTTCTAGCAATCCTCACCTTCTGGACCCCTGCCTGTTTTATTTTATATATTTATATTCTATTTAACTATATAATATGTATTTATAATATGTATTGTTTCCTGTTTTGATTTATATTTATACATATTTAAATGCATTCATCAAATTTCTATATTTATTAAATCACTTTTGACTATGATTACCGGTATTCTCGTTTTTTTTATTTATTATAAGATAATTAGATCTGGGCAAAATATCCATGCCATTTCTGAGATGCGGCCCATGCATGGCCCATGCCATTTCTGAGATGTGGCCCATGCGTGGCCCATGCCATTTCTGAGATGTGGCCCATGCCATTTCTGAGATGTGGCCCATGCCATTTCTGAGATGTGGCCCATGCATGGCCCAGATGCGGCCCATGCCATTTCTGAGATGTGGCCCATGCATGGCCCAGATGCGGCCCATGCCATTTCTGAGATGTGGCCCACATCTGGCCCAGTTGTGGCTGACTTCTAGTTGCCACACTCAGGTTGACTCATCGCCGTCATTCCATGCGGTATGTGGGCCAGAAGAATGTGGAAGATGTGGGCCACAACTGGGCCAGATGTCATTTGCTATCTGGGGTTTCTCGTTATGAAACACGTTAAAACAAAGAAGTCATCTTTTCATGCATTCCCCGTTGGTGACCAGTCCCGAAATTTGAAGCTTTGTCCCACGTCCCGCAAGTCATAAGCAGTGTCCCGCATTTTAATTTCGTCTGCATCATTTTATTTCATCGTCCTTTAAATGACAATTCTACAATAAAAAATGTTAATAATAAAACACTGAACATGCGCAGCGCAGCTGTATTTATTGGTTCTAGTCAGAGAGGGAAAACAAACACTGAGAAACCCCCACACACACAGACAAAAAAAAAAAACAGCAACAGAAAAATGGATCTGGCCTCCCGAGAAGAAAAAGCGTCTTGTTCGTATAAGGAATGGGAGAAAAAACATGGTAAAAACCAGTTACAGGTGACCCTAAAAAAGGAGATGTGTCTAGACACATAATGAATGAGAAGCCCCTACTCGAAGCTGCCATCAGACAAAAAATATAAATTCAAGATGCACTGAATCCGGTAAGAACGCATTTAATCTCTCTAGTCTTTCCTATGGAATGTATGTGCTTATTTGGAAATGTGTTTTTTAGCGATTGGATTATTATTTTCACTTAATTATTTAGATTGAATAGACCCGTGCTGTTAAAATGAGTTTTATATTATTAGTGAGGTTCACAGCGCCGGTCAGCGCCGTCATTAACATTAGCAATTTAAAGCATATCACTGCAAAAAGACATCTAATATAAAATCTATATTTATTCACCTAGTATAATAATAGCAAGTTCTCTCCGTGTCCCGCAAAATCAGGTCTGCAGATATAATCAAATATAATCGTAGTTGTAACTCAATGTTTACAGAAGGCTTCTCATTGCGTATGCAGCATGAGACCAAGACAATCTTCTGTTCGTGCAGTTGTATTTCATTCATTAATCTGACTTTGCATCCGTGCATTTAATTGCCATTTGCTCATGTGATAGTAATATATATCTTAGTAGTATTTTAAATGATATAATTGATTCTATAAACAACTATAAGAGATCATTTTCGGCTTTCTCCGGCTCCCTGCACCGGCCGTAAAGCGAAACCGGAAGTGTCCAACCGCACACTCGCTGATCAAAAATCCAAAATGGCGGCCACGTGCAACTAGCCTATACCCAGCTCTACCAAAAGGCTCTCATACTGGTTAAACCACTGGCTAACCACCTCTTTGTTGAGTCCAGCAGCCCGTGCTGCAGACAGGACCTCTGGCTTGCGCATCCCAAGCTCTGGGTTGCGCTTTAGAAAGTTCTGAAACCAGTAATATCCGGCCCTCCCTGCTGTCTTGGAGAAACCAGATATGTTGTTCTTGGCTGCAAAATCAAAGGCCACTTTTTGGACATCACGTTTTGTGAAGGGAAACCCCCTCTGAGCCAAGGTCTTGAGGGTGGCAGCAAGCTCCCTTTCCGCCTCCTCTGGAAGGTAGGGCTTCCGCCCTGACGCATGTTCAATGGCAGTCACCTTTCCACTGATGCGTCTTTGCAGTGTGGATCGCGGCACACCCCATGCTCGTGACAAGAGGTGCACACTCACTGTAATTCCTTTCTTCACTCCCTCCCTGTATTCATCTAAGGCCCCCTTCATCCTCTCAACTTTCCACAGATTGTAGTTGTTTGGCCTTCCTTTCCCTCCCTGTTTTATCTTTGCATCCTTTCCTCTCTGGTCCTTGCTCCTCCTCTCTTTTCTCTCTTTCTGTCTCCTCTCATTTCCTCTGCATTCCTTTCTCCTCACCTGTTCTCTCACTTCCTGTTTCTGCTTGTCTCCTCTCTCATCCTTCCTCCTCCTCTCACTTCCTCTCTCTCTCCTTCTCCCTCTCGCTTCCTTCTCCCTTCTCGTTTGCCATACTCACTGTAAATAAAATATCTACTACCATTATTACTGTTGGGGGGGGGGGGGGATGGTGTGTGTCTGTCTGTGTGTGTGTGTGTGTGTGTGTGTGTGTGTGTGTGTGTCTGTCTGTCTGTCTGTCTGTGTGTGTGTGTGTGTCTCTCTGTGTGTGTGTGTGTGTGTGTGTGTGTGTGTGTGTGTGTGTCTGTCTGTATGTGTGTGTGTGTGTTAGAGGATGACACGGGAGTGGATTTTCACTCCTGTCCCGTCCCACTCCCATAGAAAGAAATCTTGTCCCGTCCCACTCCCAGACCAAAGTTTAAAAAATAATCCCATCCCATCCCGCTCCTGGTAAATTGACTCCCACTCCCATCCCGCTCCGGTTTAAACTGACTCCCGCTCCTGTACCGCTCCCATATATTTTTTTCTTCAATTAGTGTTTAGTTAATACATAGAATTTGATTTAATCTGCTCTCCATCCTGTTTTAGACCAGCTGCTGAGCCCGTTTCTAGATTTTCTCCAGAAAATGGAAGACAGCAAATAAAACAGTACATAGTTCACACCATGTCTATAATAGTTTAATAAACCCAAACAGCACATAAAGCTGCATTTTACTCATTTATTGTTGAGTAAACAATACATTTATAGTTTACATTTATATATTTTTTTTATTACATGTTAATTGAATTTTCATCAATTATGCTCTTGCATAATGAGTCCATCTTAGCTATATGTTGCTGTGTAGGAACAAAAGTGCATCTACATTTTCTGGATTGAGGGTAGAACGCCTCTCCTCTATCAGTCTTCCCGCAACACTGAAGCTACGCTCAGAAGGAGTACTTGTTGCGGGGATAGCTAGCAGCCTCTTGGCAACTGGTACGAGCCCACCTGACATCTCCCGCCAGAAGTCAAGAAGACACTGGAAACGTGTCAACTTAGTGTCACTCATGTATTGCAGCACCAACTGGCGACCATGTGACTCCATATCACCACTGTCCTCCTTCCTCTCCTCCTCTTCTACACAACTTGCAAAGAAGTTATGCACCTCCATAGCTCCTTGCTCTGGGGGTGGATCTTCAGGAAAAAAGACAGATTATTATAGAACATTGTCATTTACAATCTAGTTCTTTGTAGTCTAACATACTCAATTGTCTAACACACCTATATTAAACATTACCTATAAGATAATCCTCACACCTGTCCTGTATGTGTGTGTCACTCTAAATAAATTAAAATAAATTTTGTCATTTGCTCTGCAAATGCTGTTGATGCTAGTGTTATTCACCCTCTTTCTCCACAAGGCCTCTCACTCTCTCATCTGTCCCTGCTGTTTCTGTGAGTGCTGTCAGGGTGCTGATGACCTCCTCATACTCCTGATCGTTGAGAGTTTTCCTCAAGAAACTCCTCAGGCTTGGAGAGAGAGCTGTGGCTACCTTATGGTACAGGTGGACTTTGAATTTCATCTCCACTGCCTGGGCTAACTTCCCTTTCAGCTAGGGGAGGAGGAGCATGACGATACTTGCAACATCATTGCACTGCTTATGTTTGCTACTTGAATGACCACCAACTAAATGAAAATCAGAAATGTATTGTATTACCTCTTTTACAATCACACTGTCTCCATCCTGGATCGACAAACCCCTCAGTAGAGTAGCCTTGGTCGGGAGGACAAGGTGAAGGGTAGGTGTCTGATCAGTGGAGAGATGCCTGATTGCCTCATCGAAAGGTTTCAGGAGTTGGATGATGTCTTCAAGAAGTTCGCAGTCTATGTTGTTGAGGTAACGGAGCTCGTTTCGGCGAAGCAGGATGTCATGCAGCCTCCCAGATCTCAGAGCATCATTAACAGATTGGAGCATTGCTAGTCTGGTATTCCACCTCGTCTCCACAGATTGCTTCAGTGACTGGTCCAGTGCTTTTTGCAACCTAAAATATAAAGAGATTGCACAAGAAAAATGGATGTTACGGTGACATAAATTCCAATTCATTGGCCTCTATTTTGGGAAAACAACATTTATTTTAAAAAAAGAGATTTATTTAAAATTGAGTAAAACAAACAAAGACCTGTGCAGGTATAAATTACAGTAGCTTCTTTTTATTTATTTCACTTTAATTTCTTTCAAATTATATAAGCAGCTTTACCAGGAAGACATAAAATTGTATGCTATTTTACCCTGCTCTTTTGAAGTGTGTGACAAGGGTCTTTGTGTCCTTAAACAGCTTGATGATGTTGCTGTGCACTGGGTTGTTCTCGTCCAAGTGGTCAAATACATGTTTTAAGATTAAGTTGATATTATGGCCAGCACAGGAGAGTCGGACATAATCCTTGAATGCTGCAACCACATTTGAGCCATTATCCGTTACAAAAGCGGTGTCGTTGCTCAGGATGCCAAATTCCTGTGTGAGGTAAAAAAAAAAAAAAAAAAAAAAAGATTAAAAAAAAGACTAACACAAAATCTTTGCAAAAAGATGCCCAGATATAAGAGCATCAAAACAGAATGACTAACGGTCCTGTAACTGAACAGAGAACTTTTCAATAAATATATATACATTTACAATAAATTTATATTAGGACAAAACATACAGTGTTTACACATGCTAATGCATATCAGCACAGGAGGACACTAAGATATGAAAATATGAAAACTATTTTTAAAAGTTTGAAATTTTTATGAAACGTTTTCCTTAATCTATCAAAAAAGTAAAACTGCCTCCGACACAGAGAGCAGCAAATGCAGCTGCCTGCAACAAACTGATGTGCAGTACAGTAAGGGACAGTGACACACACATGGCTACTGTTGTATTTATTGATATATTTATCTTATTGTATAATTTATCTTGTAAACATGTTTTTTGTTGTTGTTACTGTTGCACTCTGTTCTCATACTTTTCCCAATTTTATCATTAATTAGCAATATTAATTACATATGCCTTGTGGATAAAGATGATCTGATTTGAGAGACAGACAGACACACGGAGAGAGATACCTGAAGGATTCTCTCCACAGTCCTTCTGATGTGGTCACTGGATTTAACACCTTCCATCTCTCTTGTGGCCAGAATCCGGTTTACCATCTTCCAGTCAAGGATGTAATGCACTGTAACAGTGATGTAGTGTGTGTTGGTCCTTTCCTCTGTCCAAAGGTCTGTGGTTACAGCATGGTCTAGTCTGCATGAAAGGAGGAATTATATTTTTAATGGGCCACAAAATATCTTACATGTAAAAAAGATTACCAGTTTAGAATATGGAGATATTATGGCGTTTAAAAATTGTAAGGAAAATCTGGTGTATAGGGTTTAGAATCTATAGATCACAGACTACAGCATGAGAGGTACAATTTATGTATAAAAATAGTGCAGAGTGACATACCTGACGGAGCTCCTCCATGACCAGCAGTTTTATTTTCTCATACTCCCCTTCTACGTGACGGGAAACTGTGCGTGCACATGGCAGTATGTCTTCCACCTGCACGTTACTTCCATATTTGGCTCCAATGTCGAGCAGCTCCTGTGCTACGTTGGTAAAGCCTTTCCCCTCTACCACAGCAAAGGGTCTGAGATCTTGGCTGCACATGCGAGCAATTTTGTCGGTCAGACGAGACTTGACACCTGACGGCAATTTTCGCTTGATGAACGAAGCGACGCTTGGCTGATTCTTTCCCGAATTTGCCTTGCAAGTGTGCCTCTTCAGACCGCTCGTCCCTGAATCACTTGCGTACTTGACTAAGACTAAGCATGTCTTACAAGCAGCGTACATCGTGCTATCACCGTCACATTCTACTCTCATAAACTTAATTAATATTTCAGACTTTCCGACCAGTTCTGTGAACTTAATAGATATGTCATTACTTCTGACTTTGCGCTGTAAATCATTTTTTGCCACATCGACTTCTCCGCGGCTGTTAGCTCCCTCCATCACTGCTCTTTGAATTCCGGCGGTAAGCCGTGACAAAAAGCACTGATGGCTTCTGGGACGGCTGGGTCGTGTAGTTATTTTTTAATTCGTTACATTGTAGGCGTATTAAAAGGAAACTACAAAATGGTGCATTTACTTTTTTCTTTTTTTTGTCGTCTTTGCTATTGGTTGATTCCCGCTCCCGTCTGCTCCCGTTAACCATTTATCCTGTACCGTCCAAATCCCGTGATTAATAGCAAAGATGACTCCCATCCTGCAGGAATCCCACGGGAATCCCGTGACCCGTGGGATTCCCGAAAAAATGTCAGCCTCTAGTGTGTGTGTCTGTCTGTCTGTCTGTCTGTGTGTGTGTGTCTCTGTGTGTGTGTGTGTGTCTCTCTGTGTGTGTGTGTGTGTCTCTCTCTCTGTGTGTGTGTGTGTGTGTGTGTGTGTCTGTGTGTGTTTGTAAGTGACACAGATAATCGCCCATTTTAGCTGAAACCATGCTGCCCATTTTACCTCAGTGGGTTAAGGTAAATTGGGCCGCCAAGAAATACATCACTTTTACAAAAAATATGTTCATATACCAAACTAACAACATTATTTCTGATTAATGCCATCACGACAGATATTATGTATAGTTTTTTATGTGCATGTTTTTTTTTTATAGACTTATCATCCTTATAATAGTTTAGTTAGATTTGGTATGCCAGGCTACTTACCATGCAGCTTTCTGGTGTAGTCTTGATTTGAATTATTCCCCCGCCCACCATAGCAACCATAAACCAATCAAATCACCTGTTACTTGTCAAGCACAGTTATGACAACAGTTTGAAATCCTTTGCAGTCATTGGCTGTAAATTCCAGAGGGGCTGGGACCCTCAAACCTTAAATGGCCCATTTTACCTGATATCACCCTATGTAATTTTATAAACTTTTTATATATTTTTTTTTATTTAAAAAAAATGCTTTGTATACATCTAAAATACATTTCGTTAGTGCACCCCGGCATTAAATGACTAAATAAAATAAAATAAAATAAAAGTGCAGTGTTTTTAATAGAGCGGCTGAGGGAATTTAGAAATTTAAAAAATAAAAATACAATAGCCTATCTGGATGTTGGCATATATTTTAAATAGCCTACACACTCAGGATGTCCGTGTCTTTTTGACACCATGGGAAATGAATGGAGAACACAAACGATAACTTGTCATAGAAATCACAGAAACATGGACAATGACGTTGCAACACTATAAATGCACAATTTAAAAATAAAAGTTTTTTTTTTTTACAAACATTTATTTCACGTTAATGTTTGTTCACTCATTGCATTTTTACAATGGGGTACGTTTGTTGTTAAACATTTACACAACACAAGGAAGCTTGATTTCAATCTTTTAATTAAATTGAAAACAGTATAGCACAAATAAATAGGCTAACAATAGCAAAAGAAAAGTTTTGGATAGGTCTAGTATTCAGAAATACAGAATATAAATAAAGTAGCAGAATCAACTGTAAAATAACACTGGGTAGTATTTTAGTCATGAAAAGTTAAGGATTTTTAATAAAACTCAAGAGATGGTGGATGTGTGAAATTTCATGATTTATGAGTGAAGTTAGTAGTCTAGTAGAATTTTCTAAGAAATATTTCGCTATCTAAACGTTAAAGATTTTCTGACACTCATGCATGTCTATTTCCCTGGTAAATAAAACGCATGTGGACTGATATTTTTACAATGTCTGGACTCCTTTATTAATGGAGTATATAAACAGACGTTTCAATATATTGGTATTAAAGGCATTTTCTGAGAATTTATATTTCAAGTTTTTACTGCAAATGTCGAAATGCGCGCTCTTTGGTCCATCAGTGCTCGAGTCACCATATATCGGAAAACGGGTCAGACATAATTCTGAGCTGACCACTTATTAAGTTTTGTTTTAAGTGAATTTCGTTTTGTATAAATTGTATCTTCATTTTAATCAATGTTTTCATCAACACATTGACTGGATTAATAAACAAGTCTTCTAGACTAACGTCGATCATAAATCATGACGATTCACACATCCACCATCTCTTGAGTTTTATTAAAAATCTTTAACTTTTAGGTATAGCTAAATATGTTTTAGTAATTCTGTAATTACACTAAGGTTAGATTTCATTGAAGGTAAATTGGAGCGGCCACACTGAGCTGTGCGTAACGGCCACAGACGTGAAGTGAACGAGACAGAGGCCCCCCCACCCCCACCCCCTCACCATATAGTTCCAACGTCACTGGGCATGAAGAAGACTGACATGAAGAAGAGCTAAATTCGCGAGATGGACGTATGCGCATATTTGTTCGGTGTTTTCTTTCTAAACAGTTATATGTTTATGTGGTATTTTTCATGTTTTCATCACGCAATCATGTTTTTGATGCGGTGGTGACGCGTTCACGTTACATGTGAATTATCAATTATCAAAAGAATAGGCTTTTTAAAGTAAGATTTGTTCTTAGAGTTTTTAAGGGATCTTGCGTTGTCTTGTAGACACAATCCAATGCAAATGATGTTTTCTTTTTATTCCTTCTGAGCAGATAAATGGAAGGTCTTATGAATTCCACATTAAATTTTAAAAAGGAGCCAAAACGTAATGAAAGTGGGCTACCTAAACAAAACCTGCATGGGCCCAAAGGTACAAAACCTGCTCTGGGCCCGAACGGGATGGGCCATCATGGGCTTAATGTGGGCAGCCCGCTAGTGTGGGCTGCTCACAGATAGCCCGCGGTGAGCCCAAAGCTGTGGGCCTCGCCTGGGCAAGCCCGCACTGGGCCTGTTTAGGTTTGGCGTGGGCTGGCCCTAGCCCACTGTGCCCACAAAAAGGCAGCATGTTTGCAGGGATGTTATTTATGTGCGAATACATTTATGCCGAGGAAAGTCCCGCGTTTTTATTGAACCTGGTTTGCAAACAAGCTGATAATAAAAACTGGGAATTCGTTTCATTTTGCGAACCGCGTTCATTCTGTTCATTTTTGGCAACCGGTGTTTTTGCATTAATTCATGTTTTAGAATAAAATGCAGGTAAATGGACTGGGTGATTTATGAAGTGTGTAATATGTCGTGTAATATTTGGGGGAGCAGCAATGCACTACGACGAGAAAAATATCATTAAAGTGTGTTGTGCTGTGACTATATTATCAGCTTATGAGCACAAGTTAACATGAGCCGATCCCTTCCTATAATGAACCAAAGAATACTTTTGAATGATTTCTACATTAATAACCCCTTATATTATGTTAACGCAATAGTTCATCGTAATAAGACGTTGGAACATTTTTTTAAGCAGTTTGAGTCCCGTGACAAGCAAGACTTTAAGTTAACAAACGTTTGCCATAACAAGTACTAGAATGACTTAATTGTTAGTCTTCTGCTGTCTGTGTTCCTGTCTGAGAGATCATCTGACTGCTCCGTGTTTTCCAGTTTCTTCCTGTTCTGAGATTCCTGAGAGTCATATTGTTCATTAAACGTTATTGCACTTGCAATTGCTTTCGTCTTATTTATCATTACAGAAAGATCATTATTCTTCAACCATAATTAAGTTGATGAGACTAAATCGTTACTTTTGTTTTGGCATACAATCTAAATTAATAGCTTTGAATAACGGTTATCTGTAAATGGGAGTCACCGGTGTCACTGGGGTTTACCATTAGTAAAACATTTTCATGAAAAATGTATTTTTACAAAATGGACCCAAACCACAACTTGTCAATCGTGGTATACTAACTAACGTATTCTAGGTTATTTTTAAATATTTATATTTGGTAGCTAAACATCGTATTTTAAATGGGGAATTAAATTAAATGCATTTTCCCTCTGTACACTTCTGTGATGCTTGAAGTTCTAATTAATTAATTGAAAATCAAATAGTCACATTGATGGGTCAAGAAGTCGTAATTGTTCAAATAACATAGTTTTATTTTAAAATGTAAAGAAATTGTAACCCTAAAGTGTTTAAGTGTGATATTTCTGCAATGGCTAGTGACAGAAAATGGACATTTTCATAGAATGACCCAGAAATGATTTTGCATAAATTTAACCTATGCTATTATTTACAGCATATGTTAAAAAAAAACTTTACAATTTTTAAGCAAAAACTGTGCTTAGTCGGCTTAGATCTTATTTACTCACCCGCGAGATGTATTCATGTTACCGCGCAACTCTTTAACCGTTTACACCATCAAAACATTTTAAATTGCAGCATTTCGGCAATATACCTCTTATTAGCCTACGGTAATTTCAGGCTTTACGTCAGCAAATGACGGAGGCATTGTGAGAGTGAGAGTGAGAATTTGAATTTAAAAAAAAAAAAAAAAGACTTTATTACAATTTTTCACATGAAACATTTTTTTCAACAAATCAACAGTACCGTTTATACCACACACACAAAAAAAATATACATTAGAAGAGAAAAAAATATTTTTCCATCAATAACAGAGCACAGAACCTCATTCATTTCATAACATCCATGGAACTGTAAAAACGAAAATCAATGAGTATTCTGGATTCGGCTAAAAACAAGATATTAATATATTGATCTGCACCCATTTCTATTTTGTTTTTTTTCTACTGATATAGATTGCAATCTTTGCTTGACCTATAAGAAAATGTAAAACCTGACAAATAAACCTATTTCTTCTAACATATTTAAAAACAATAAATACATCTATAAGAGATTCATTAAAAATATAAAATAAATTATGTAATAAACTAAACAACCTTTCCAGTCTAAAACAGTCCATATAAGCATGAAAAACTGTTTCTCTCTTTAAACTAAACGGGCATTCTGCAGTGACATCAGGATTTAGAACTGAAATAAAAGCATTAACTGCTATTGCACCATGTGAAAGTCTCCAGTGTATGTCCCCAACTCTTTTACTTAAGGGTGGCTTATACAACGATCTCCATTCTGGTTTATAATCATCACAGTTTTAAAACATTACGCCATGGTGTATCAACCCTCTTATCAAGCATTGTTTTTAAAAAAAAAACAAGAACACAAGCTTTATAAAAAGGATTTACCAGTACTTAAAAAAAAATAAGACAGTGATTTTCCTGTCTTAAAAACACTCCTGATACATCAAACACAGGAAAAATTAAAAACTCAGATAATACATTAGGAATACTTGTTCATTAGGAACATTCACAAAATGTTAGGAACACAGACTCAGAGCAACTTTCTCTTCCCAAAGTCTGATCCTGTCAAGTTACCTCATACTTTGGAAGCCACAAGTCTTTGCAAAAACTCTAAAAGGAAAGCTGCTGCTCTTTGCTCTTCGTTTGCCAAGTCGACCTTTAATCTTTTCAAGGCTTTCTCCCATACTAAGCCAGGAGGAAGGGAAAAAGAACCATTTTTCCAATCCCCTATTAGCAGTGCTTCACTTTTTTCCAAATTAAATTTAGCAGAGAAAATTAAAAAAAAATTTTAAATCAAGTACACTTGAAAAGGAGGTATGAGAGGGATGTGTAGGTGGCTTGAGACCAGTGGAAGTGTCTGTAAGAACAATCCTGTCCAGTCACTTTAATTACACAGAAGACTTTCTTTATTAGGTGTGTGTGTGTGTGTGTGTGTGTGTGTGTGTGTGTGTGTGTGTGTGTGTGTGTGTGTGTGTGTGTGTGTGTGTGTGTGTGTGTGTGTGTGTGTGTGTGTGTGTGTGTGTGTGTGTGTGTGTGTGTGTGTGTGTTTTCTAGGAGGGAAAAGATATGGGATAAAATAAGCTACATGGTGCCACAAGAACTTAGAATGCAGGACATTAGCTAGGTAGCCGACAAACAAAGTCAATACATAAATTCCCTCTGCCCCATACTTAATAAACTGATAATGCCTATAAATACTCAAATGCACATATTCTTACAACTACCACAGTGAGTCACACATGAGCAATATAAACCGTTCAATCTAACAGTACATTTAAACAGACAGCCTGAAAGGGATGCAAGGTTTTTGCACATTTCTCATAATTAACTTAACATATCAAAGGAGAAACGCATGGAACTTACATAGTTCAATAACGCACACAAGGCATGAGGCACGGCATTTCCAGCAACACACAAAGATTCCTCCATGTGGCATGAACAAAGAGAGAGGGCTGTGTGTACAGGTGCTGTCGTCTCCTTTGGATGCGGACTAACTTAGCGCACTACCGCCACCCTCCAGATAAATTGTGCTCGATCATCACTATGGCTTACAACAAAAACTACACTCTGTCAATGAGTCCAGTGTTCTTTAAAAATTCAAACATATATTACTCTATGATCGGAAGCCTTAGACAAAATATCTCTAAAGATAAACCTTTCCCCACCGCCCTCTATTTTCCTTTTAATTAAAACCCTTTCTCGATTACATTTCTTACACATCATAAAGACATGTTCCACTGTTTCTGGCACATTACAAATCTCGCAATTTCCTGACTTATGTTTTCCGATTAGCTGTAATGTTTTGTTTAGTCCAGTGTGCCCTATTCTCATTCTTGTAAAAATTTCCTCTTCTCTTCGACACCTTATTACCAGACGCCCCTGACCAACCTCAGGATTTATAATGTAAAAACCCCTCCCTTTATCTCCCCGATCCCATTTATCTTGCCACAACTTTTTAACATGTTTTTTAATCATTGACTTAGCTTCTGATTTTGATATTTTACACAGAATGGACACATTTGTCGCTTTCAAAGCCTGTTTAGCAAACTTGTCTGCCAACTCATTACCAACCATACAGTACCTACATGGGCCGGAACCCAAACAACCTTTACATGCGTCCCCCCATTTTGAATACTATGAAGCAAAGTCAATATCTCACACACAATATCATGCCTTTCACTCGAGTTACCTAATTGAAAATTTTCTAAGGCTGACAACGAATCCGAACATACAACTACTCTCAGTGGTTTAATTTGTTCTACCCACTGCAACGCCATTACAATTGCTATCAGCTCTGCCGAGTTCCCTGTTTCTGGTTGCTTTGACCCATCAGTAAAAATTTGTGTAGGATACACTTCTCTGTTATATTTCAGTCTATCCTGCCGGCTACGCCAAATGTAGCAGCAGCAGTAAATATAATTTGACTACGCCACCCCGAGGTCTAACCCGGGGAACTGTAAGTAACCACCAAGACTTCTATAGAATTAGGCAATCAGGTTCGCGCACTGAACAAACAGAGAAATGGTTCGTACAAAGGAATACAATTTTATTAATCAAATTCACAGCAAAAATAGTAAACACTCTGAAAAGCTGACGTCAGCGTATTCTTAAAACACTACACACTGGGTAAGAATCAATACCACATCACAGCACTCCAATGGGGATCAAATAATTAATCATCAATAAAACACAATAATAAATAACACACAAGGATGTGTGAATCAGTGTCCGGACATAGAGTATATTTCACACACGCACACTCACAATACCGGGCTTGAGGCTTACTGGTGGGCGTCCAGCGACTCGGGCATGAGTATCCAAATAATCCACCCCAAACGCACGTGCACAGCCACACAACCAGCACAGCAACGGTCACACTGTGAAGGGAACCACACTACACACTAAAGAGGGCCCACCACCTCGAGCACGCCGTCCCCACCGTCAGCTCTCAGCGCCGCCACATATAACAAAGACAGAATAAACAAAATTAACGACAAGTCATAATTTCACACCATAAATCAAACTAACAATGATGACAAAGACAAAAAAAAACAAGAACTTTTCCACAACGGCAACAAAGAAAATGAGATAGAGGAAAAAAAACAACAGTAATACTTTTAAGTCAAATAAACAAACAAAAACATGGAATAACCATGCACACCAACAACAATGCAGATAAATGAAATACACAAAAAGGCAAATTAAATGACTTTACCAAACAACTATAATACTGGCAAATGAAATAACCAAAGAAACAAATGAACTTACTTTACCAAAACGACTATAGTGCTGGTAAAGGAAATAAACAAAGAAGCAAAATGAAAGTACTTTACAAAACGATTATAATGATGGTAAATGAAATAAACAAAAAGGCAAATTAAATGACTTTACCAAACAACTATAATACTGGCAAATGAAATAACCAAAGAAACAAATGCAATTACTTTACAAAACGATCATAATGCGGGTAAATGAAATAAACAAAAAGGCAAATTAAATGACTTTACCAAACAACTATAATACTGGCAAATGAAATAACCAAAGAAACAAATAAAATCGCTTTTAGAAAATAAGAACGCACAACCCACTCAAATGATCACGTAACAAACACACTCATCCGTTGATACACACATCTGAGGGCAGATACTCAGTCGGCCACACAAGTGGCCTACGATGCAGTTTCCTTGAGCAAAAATGAACTCAGTCCATTAACTTGGACTCGCCGTAAACAAGTTCGACACGTAGGGGGACGTGCAGTAACAGTATTTAAGCAAAGCAGCAGTTGCCCCAAGGCAGGCCGCAAACGCTTCCTTGCTATAGTAGCTATCCCTAAAACACACAATAATGGTTTTATTAAGCTACCGCCCAAATAAGGCAAATACATTACCCAAATGGGGAAAACTTACCTGAGCCACAGCGCGCGACACACACATCTCGCAGGCGAGTCAACAAACAGGCGAGTAACACGTTATTCCGTTCAACTCAATGGAAAATGGGTTAGCCGCAACACAAGGAATTCTATGAAAAATCGGAATCCCACATAAACCACAAGCAAACTAACACAGTACAACATTTGCAATAGACCTCTACATACCTGCAACACCACCAGGAACTGGGTGAACCCAAACAACACAAGCCTACAACGTCACGCACTGCCCTAGAGGGTACGTTTCAAGCTTTAACCTCCTCCTCCTGACATGATTGGCCACCACGGACTCACCACAAGCCAATCACGAACCGGATAGGAAGGACAACAGCCAATGTAACCAAATGGGGAGGAGGGACTGGATTCAACCACAGTCCATCCTGCCACAATCTACCCGGCCTTTTTAAGTCGGCGCCACGACGATGGGCCACCAGAAAGATAAGGCATGTGAACCATTTGTATCAATGAAACAGTACTTTGTCTCCCTAACACACCGATCTTGGGAGATGGTGGAGGTTTGAATGTTGTCCAGCCGTTGACCGGGAGGTCTGACGTGCTCTTACTTCCGTCCCATCGGAGGAGTTAGACAACACAGCCACTCCAGGGAGTGGAGAGCCACCCACCTCCACTGGAGGGGCTAAAAGGGGCGACGTACTGTGATCGTTATTGGCTGACCCTGTCGCTGGAGACTCAGACGCCAGCCGAGAAGCTGGCCAGCCCTGGATCATCAAGTCATAATCGCCCAGCCATTCCTCCTGCCTGGTTACATGTGAAGTGAGTGGCTGGGCGACAGTTTGGTCAATAAGAGGAGGCATTGGCACATTTTCGCGAACCACCGGTTTCAACAGGGAGCGATGCACATGACGAGCCTTGCTCAGGTCACTTACTGGTGCCACGGTATATACCGTGCCACCCTCCTTCGGTACTCTCAGTACCTGGTGCATTACTGAGCTCCACATGTCATGAATTTTGTGGCGCCCCCTCACACTGAGGTCACGGTGATATACTAACTGGCCCTCCTGTAAAGGTGCCTCGCGAACTCGCTGGTCATGGTTTGTCTTACGGCGTGTAGCTGCTGCTTGCAGCCGCTCTCTGGCTCCATGAAAGGCAAGTTGCAACCGAGCCTGATGTTCTCTGACCCATTCGTGAACCGTGACACCAGAGGGCTCAGGGACATTACCTAATAGAAAATCCAACGGCAAACGTGGTTCTTGCCCGAACATCAAGAAGAATGGTGACTCTCCTGTGGCCTGGTGGGGGGTGGTGTTATAACAATACAGGATTTGGGGCAAGCAAGAGTTCCAGTCTCTTTTTTGTGAGACTGGTAAAGTTCGTAACAGGTTGTGCATGGTCCTATTAAAACGCTCGCACTGCCCGTTTCCCGCGGGGTGGTACGGAGTAGTGCGCGTCTTCTGGATTCCATATAAACCACAAAGCTGCTGAATAAGCCCATTTTCAAAACTGCGGCCCTGGTCCGAATGTATTCGGCCAGGGACCCCAAACTTTGAAAACCATTCCCCCACCAGTACCCGTGCCACTGTAGGGGCACGTTGATCGCTAGTCGGGACGGCCAAAGTATACTTGCTAAAAATATCAGTGATTACCAAGACATTCTCCTGCCCACTCCTAGCTGGCTCTAGAGTAGTAAAATCAATTGCCAAGATTTCATTGGGTCGCCCCGCCAGAAGGTGGCCCATGAAACTCTGTGCAGTAGGATGATTGTCTTTGGCAACCTGACATCTTTCGCACAACTGGCACCAACGTGCCACATCCGAAGCCATACCTGGCCAGAAGCACCGCTGCCGTAAAAGCTCCAGGGTCCTTTCGGTTCCCTGGTGGCCATGCTGCTGATGGGCCTGTGTTAGTACTTCTTTTTGCATGGCCTCGGGCAGCAACAATTGCCATACTATTTCTCCCCCGTCTGAACGGAAGACCTTACGGTAAACCACACCATCCCACTCAACCAAACGATCCCACTGTTTAAGCAGGGCCAGCGTCTGTGGTGAAACCTGTTTGCGCTCTTGAGGGCTGGGTCGTTCCCCCCTCCTCCAAAAGACCAAAGCTTCCTGAATGGTAGGGTCTGCCTGCTGAAAAATAGAAATCTCCGCCGGTGTATGAGCCGGTAGAGCAGAGATGGCCAATTGCGTGACCTTTGTCAACCCGGACTGTAACACCTGTTGCAGTGGTTGAGGGAGAGTAGTGCCCGGGACTATAGCTTCTATGGTTTGGGAGTCTGGTAAATGCAGCCTAGATAGTGCATCTGCATTTTTATTACTCCTCCCCGACCGATATTTGACTTCATAGTCAAATGACGCCAGTTGGCCTAGCCAACGCTGCTCTGTAGCACCAAACTTCGCTGAGGCCAGATGACTCAGTGGGTTGTTGTCTTTATAGACCGTGCATTTGTGACCCAACAGATACTCACGAAACTTTTCTGTCATGGCCCATTTAAGGGCCATGAACTCCAGTTTCATGGAGCTATAGTTCTGCATGTTCCTTTCTGCAGGTCTCAACCCCCGGCTGGCATACGCTATTGGCCTCACTCGGCCCCCTTGCTCCTGTGACAATACTGCACCCAAACCCCCATAGCTCGCATCAACCTCTAAAATAAAAGGTAGTGTAAAATCTGCGTACGCTAATACTGGAGCGGTAGTCAGTTTTGTCTTAAGAGAATCAAAACTGGCCTGACACTCACTAGACCAGATTTGAATGGCTGCCTTCTGTAGCCTTTTTCCTGACCCTACGTTGGCCAGCTCTGCCACTAGCCGATGTAACGGGGCAGCCAGCTTAGCAAAACCTTCGACAAATCGCCTATAATAGCTAGCGAATCCTAAAAAGGACCGTAGCTCAGAGACTGTGGTAGGGGTTGGCCAAGAAGATACCACTTCGATTTTACTGGGGTCAGTGGCCACACCCTGGTTTGAGATTACATGACCCAAATACCGTACCTGCTGCTGGAAAAACGCACACTTCGAGAGCTTCACCTTTAACCCTTCATGCTCCAACCGACTCAACACCACCCCCAGCCTCTCCAGATGTTGCCCAACCGAACCGGAAAAAACCACAATGTCGTCCAAGTAGAGAAGCAACGACTGACACTGTTGGTCACCGAATATCCGTTGCATCAATCGCTGGAAGGTGCTGGGGGCATTGCACAGTCCGAAAGGCATTCGGTTCCACTCAAATAATCCGAAGGGCGTGCAAAAAGCGGTCTTGGACTTATCCTCCTCTCTAACCGGTACCTGGTTGTAGCCACTAGCCAAATCGAGAGTGGAAAACCATTGAGCCCCCGTCAGCGCATCCAACGACTCTTCTATACGTGGAAGAGGAAATGCATCTCTTCTTGTTTTGCTATTTAACTGTCGGTAATCCACGCACATACGGAGACTGCCATCTTTCTTTTTCACTAGAACGATGGGGGAAGCGTATGGACTACAACTTTCTCGAATCACCTGTGTTTCCAGCAGTTGATTAATGTGTTCCTTTACCAACTCATACTCCGATGGGGGTATGCGCCGATAACGTTGTCGCACTGGGGCACTATCTTGAAGGGGGATCTCATGAGCGATTAAGTTAGTACACCCCAGGTCTAATTCATTAACTGAGAAGACATGGGTGTATTTCCTTACCAAGAATCGCACCTGTTCTTGGTCCTCCCTGGACAAGGGGGACAGGTCCAAAGCCTCAATCTGGTCCGGCACCGTAGGGGAGGCTGACTGAGAAAACACAGTAGCGGTGTAGGAGGGCACTTCGGTGACACCCGCTGGTAAGCTAACAATGTGGGCACGTTCTAACCCACCTACAACTGTGCGGGGATAGAGCAGGACATCTGCGATGCCCACATTGACAACCGGTACGTGGGCAATGCCTCGAATCACTTGAATGAGAGCAGGAGAGACCAACAAACCCGCCGGTAACCCCCCCTCTGGGGGTTCCAATAACACAGTGGCCCCAGAATACTGGGATGAACAAGTAGCAGCCACCAGCTTCATTGTGCCCCCAGGGATTCTACAAGCCCTCCTACCCCGAACCTTTACTTTACCCCTGGCCCCTCCAGACAACTGCAGGCTACTACTATGGCATCGTTGGAAAGCCTGTTGGACAGAAACAGGTGCTTCCGACACTGATGGCAACTCAAATAAAGCCAGACCATAAAGTCCAAAGAGCTCTTGAAAACACTTTTGAATCACATTCATTCCCAAAACGCCGGGTGCTAAAGTATGGGAACTACCTGGTGGATCCTGAACCACCAATACACCACACTGTGGCATCAACTTCCCACAAAGCACCACGTCCATTTCCAAGTACCCAAGGTACGGAATGGCTAAGCCATTGGCCGCCCTAAGCTGCAACCAATGGCAAGAGTGAAGACGCTCCGGACCCCAAGGCTTAAAATGCTGCGAAAAAAAACTCTCTGTGACAGTGGTCACCATTGACCCAGTATCTACCAGGCAAGACACTTTGACCCCTCCCAATATTACCTCGACATATGGACAGGAGGCCATTAACGTTGAAACCTTGGTCAAATTTGAGGAATCACTTATTGAGCCAGAGCTTGCCCCACCGGATGTGTGGCTCTGCAAAACGGTGGGCACTAGTTTTCCGAGGCCGAAGTTGGGCGGGCCTGGCTACCAAAGGGAGGGCCTCGTCCCAGAGACTGGGGTCGAGAAGGGACCCGAACCCCATCACATTCACTAGCAAAATGGCCAGGCTGTTGGCAACGGCGGCATATTAACGGCCCATTACGTGACGAGCGACCACGCATGTCGGGGCGTTGCAAGTGAACAAGATTTTGGGTAAGCTGTTGTAATTGCTCTTGTTGACATCGCAGTTGTTCTTGTTGAAATTTCAACATCTCCTTTATTTCACTCACCTCAGACGGCGGAGGTGTCCGAGGCGGATCATGTGGGCTACCCTGTACCCTATACTGAATGCCAATAGCCGAGGGAACAGAGTGGCTGCGACCCCTCATGCCGCCAGGCAACCCCTCTCGTTCCCACCGCATGGCCTCCCTTCTGACCTCCAGCAAGGTGGCCATAGGCTGCCGCCGCACCATTTGCTTTAACTCACGGCGTAAAGCACCATCAAGAACATATTCGTTAAACTGATCCCTAAGTAGGGCTTCAGCATTTGGCATACCATCAGGTGCCTGACCCTTTACCTTGGCCATGAGACTCATCAGGGCCAAAGAAAATTCTTGAAGGGTTTCGCCTTCCTGCTGTCTCCTTGAAAAAAATGCCTCCTGCAATACTACATACGAATCAGTACAACCATAAAGTTCTCTTAATATGGCAATTATGCGAGCTGGGTCCCTCCGATCAACGCTAGGGCGGTACTTTATCTCGTCACGAGCCTCCCCCTCTAAGTGGTCATAAAGGAAATCGGCTTGATCATTAGCTGCCAAATGCCGTACT
Organism: Rhinichthys klamathensis goyatoka; assembly: GCF_029890125.1. Classification (NCBI taxonomy): domain Eukaryota; kingdom Metazoa; phylum Chordata; class Actinopteri; order Cypriniformes; family Leuciscidae; genus Rhinichthys; species Rhinichthys klamathensis. The sequence goes on from NW_026606569.1 coordinate 732,638, forward strand.
CTCATACTTGCTTGTGCCTCCTCAAGCCACTCACTCAGCCGTTGGCCCGATTTCCCACTAAATATGGGACATGTACGTTCTCGCGGGATGAAAACCATCCTCTCTGCTATGGGGACAGCAGCCGCACCATCACTAGCGACATTAACAGCTGGTGGTAGATTAGGTGGTACAGGGGCTACATTGGGATCCTGTGCAACTAAAGCCTGTTGTTGGCGAAGCCTCTCATTATCTACTTTCAGCTGGGCCACTAAGTCCCTCAACTCTTGTAGTTCCTCGTCCATAGCTAGCTCGAATCACCAACCTTACCTGACAGTTACGGGTCCACGTGAGAACAACTGCTGCTTTGCTCAAAAAGAAACGTTATCCAACTGCCCTCAAAACAAAACACAACATTTATCCACAAAACAACAACCAAAAAAAAAAAAAAAAAAAAATGTAGGATACACTTCTCTGTTATATTTCAGTCTATCCTGCCGGCTACGCCAAATGTAGCAGCAGCAGTAAATATAATTTGACTACGCCACCCCGAGGTCTAACCCGGGGAACTGTAAGTAACCACCAAGACTTCTATAGAATTAGGCAATCAGGTTCGCGCACTGAACAAACAGAGAAATGGTTCGTACAAAGGAATACAATTTTATTAATCAAATTCACAGCAAAAATAGTAAACACTCTGAAAAGCTGACGTCAGCGTATTCTTAAAACACTACACACTGGGTAAGAATCAATACCACATCACAGCACTCCAATGGGGATCAAATAATTAATCATCAATAAAACACAATAATAAATAACACACAAGGATGTGTGAATCAGTGTCCGGACATAGAGTATATTTCACACACGCACACTCACAATACCGGGCTTGAGGCTTACTGGTGGGCGTCCAGCGACTCGGGCATGAGTATCCAAATAATCCACCCCAAACGCACGTGCACAGCCACACAACCAGCACAGCAACGGTCACACTGTGAAGGGAACCACACTACACACTAAAGAGGGCCCACCACCTCGAGCACGCCGTCCCCACCGTCAGCTCTCAGCGCCGCCACATATAACAAAGACAGAATAAACAAAATTAACGACAAGTCATAATTTCACACCATAAATCAAACTAACAATGATGACAAAGACAAAAAAAAACAAGAACTTTTCCACAACGGCAACAAAGAAAATGAGATAGAGGAAAAAAAACAACAGTAATACTTTTAAGTCAAATAAACAAACAAAAACATGGAATAACCATGCACACCAACAACAATGCAGATAAATGAAATACACAAAAAGGCAAATTAAATGACTTTACCAAACAACTATAATACTGGCAAATGAAATAACCAAAGAAACAAATGAACTTACTTTACCAAAACGACTATAGTGCTGGTAAAGGAAATAAACAAAGAAGCAAAATGAAAGTACTTTACAAAACGATTATAATGATGGTAAATGAAATAAACAAAAAGGCAAATTAAATGACTTTACCAAACAACTATAATACTGGCAAATGAAATAACCAAAGAAACAAATGCAATTACTTTACAAAACGATCATAATGCGGGTAAATGAAATAAACAAAAAGGCAAATTAAATGACTTTACCAAACAACTATAATACTGGCAAATGAAATAACCAAAGAAACAAATAAAATCGCTTTTAGAAAATAAGAACGCACAACCCACTCAAATGATCACGTAACAAACACACTCATCCGTTGATACACACATCTGAGGGCAGATACTCAGTCGGCCACACAAGTGGCCTACGATGCAGTTTCCTTGAGCAAAAATGAACTCAGTCCATTAACTTGGACTCGCCGTAAACAAGTTCGACACGTAGGGGGACGTGCAGTAACAGTATTTAAGCAAAGCAGCAGTTGCCCCAAGGCAGGCCGCAAACGCTTCCTTGCTATAGTAGCTATCCCTAAAACACACAATAATGGTTTTATTAAGCTACCGCCCAAATAAGGCAAATACATTACCCAAATGGGGAAAACTTACCTGAGCCACAGCGCGCGACACACACATCTCGCAGGCGAGTCAACAAACAGGCGAGTAACACGTTATTCCGTTCAACTCAATGGAAAATGGGTTAGCCGCAACACAAGGAATTCTATGAAAAATCGGAATCCCACATAAACCACAAGCAAACTAACACAGTACAACATTTGCAATAGACCTCTACATACCTGCAACACCACCAGGAACTGGGTGAACCCAAACAACACAAGCCTACAACGTCACGCACTGCCCTAGAGGGTACGTTTCAAGCTTTAACCTCCTCCTCCTGACATGATTGGCCACCACGGACTCACCACAAGCCAATCACGAACCGGATAGGAAGGACAACAGCCAATGTAACCAAATGGGGAGGAGGGACTGGATTCAACCACAGTCCATCCTGCCACATTTGCACATACCCATAATAGTTATCCACATACCTCATAGCCATTTGTCCACTATCCCCCTTATAATTTATCTTTTCATGCAAAGATATATCAACGTCTGGAACCATTATCAGCCACGGTGGATAGACTACAGATGGACAAAATTCAAAATTTTCTACAGCCGCTTCCTTTACCTTTTCATGTATACTTGCACTAAACGACTCTTTTACTTTTTGCCTGCTCCCATGTTGAAATGAGGACACTTTTAGTTGGATGGTCTTCCATATGCCCCTTTAAATGAACAGAATAAGACAATGACATTTGCAGTCGCCTCAACTCAAATGGCATTTCACCTACTTCAACCTGAAGCGCTGATATAGGGGAGGTTCTCATTGCTCCTGAACTCTGTATAACATCAATTCTTTAATTGGTCAATTTAATCAATTCTTTAAACTGCTTCTTTAATTCAGACTTTGTCGCAGACCCATAAGCCATGCACCCGAAGTCAACAATAGACCTAATTAATCCAACATATAATCTTTTCATTGAAGTCATATCTGCTCCCCACTCCTTATTGCACAAGCACCTAATTATGTTAATGACTTTTTTACATTTGTCAACTACCTTTTCAATATGATTATGCCAGGTAAGCTTAGAATCAAAATGCATACCTAAAAATCTCATACAATTTACTCTTTCTAAATCTCTATCTCTACGTCTCTAATTGAAATTTAAACCTTTCTTCCATTTTTTTTTAAATGAGAAAAATACTACCTTGGTTTTCTCAACAGAGAACCTGAATCCCCATTTTCCAGCCCATTCTTCTACAGGTGCTGTCTGTAGTGGTGGCCAAATGAAGCTTTTGTGAAGCACTGAACCACTTGAGCCAATTGGTTCGAAAATGGGTTCATTACTCGAAGCTTCAGTTGCAGCGACCTCTCCTGGCGAAAAGCAAGGCTGCAGTCAAAGTAATCAGTGAGCAGTATTGGAGAAACTACTTTAGTTCTGAAGCATCTTGGCTAAGATCACCCTTGGATTTTTAACTATATTTCCTTTGAAAACTCTTTGATGCACACACTAATGCTGAGCATAATGTTCTATTTACAAATAAAAATTGATAAATGTATGTTTTGTCTTATTTAGGAGAGAGTGCTGGGAAAATATGGCATAGGTTGGGTGTGCTTGTGTAACTATGGCAGGGGGTGATTTTTGGGATGGGGAACACTCAAAGATTTTTATTGAGGTACATTATTTTTTCAACAGTTTTTGGACTGAGTCGGTTTCTTTTTTTGCTCACAACCTCTCCAGACTTGGAAAACACTCGCTCACAAGGAACAGATGATGCTGGCGAACATAATTTTTTTTTTTTGCAAGATTAAACAGATGAGGGTACACATTTTGATGGTTTTGTACATTGTTTAGAGTGGTTATAAAGACTAAAAGGCGCTCAAAACTGTTTCAACCTATCACCTGTCAGAATCGAGACGCGCCGTTCCAGTGAATCACCTGATTGGACCGCAAACCAGTCAGATGATTCATTCAGGCAATGAAGCACTTGCTGCTTCGGACGTCATATGTCACATGATTTTTTTCGCACCAAAGCAAGCTTTGAAGCAGTGGTTCTCTAGGTTTGTAGTTCAGGGTTTCGAAGCACGTATCAAAGCTTCAGCGTCACACTGCCATCACTAGCTGTCTGTACAGGTGCTGTCTAATAAAGTCTGTGGCTGATTGAAGCTAATTAGTTGAAGGTGTGGCGAACAGCATGGGGAACTGCAGGACAGAGGGGAAAACTTCCAAACAACACTCATTCAAACCTGTACATCACTCTGTTGACTAACAAACACTAAAACATCATCAGCATATGCAGAGACTCTTATACTTTTTCCAAAATCAGTCAATTTAAAACCTTGTACATTTTTTCTCAATTGTTGCTAGCGAATATAGTATTCCAGAGAGCGGGCATCCCTGCCTCACTCCTCTAAAAACTTTAAAAGGAATGCATAAGCCACCATTATTTTTTTTTAACATTTATTAACGTTTAACGTTTATTAAACATTTTAGTTATTTCAAACAAAACATACTAAAACAAAAACAAAGCACAGAGAACAATATTAATAACCATATCTATGGGCATGTGGACAATTTACATATGCATCTCGTCATATGGTTGTACATACATTTTATCCATTTTGTGTTTATGACCTTTTAATCCTTTTTAAACAGGTGCCATTGAGACAAAACCTCAATCTCTCTAGTTTCAGATATCAGAGATTTCCACATCTGGGTAGAGGGCGCATCGCTACCAACCCATTTGGCCATTATAGTCTTTCGAGCCAGCATCAGGAGAAACTGAACAGTCTCTTTGTGAGCTCTCAGAGGTTTAGGTATAAGCCCTGGTTGGCACATGAGTGGGCTGAGTGGGGCTGTCTGTCCGATCACCAAACTGATTTCACTACATACTGCCTGCCAGATACCTTGATGTCCTTGCACTCCCGAAGACAATGATATCTAGTGCCTTTCGCTGAGTTACATTTAGGACAGTTCGGAGAAACACCTGGAGTGTACTTACTGTATATATAAGGTGATATATAAACATTATGTAGAATACTGAACTGCATTTCTTTGTATCTATTACAGATTGATATTCTAGAGGGCAGTTTTACCATTTCCTCCCACGACTCAGAGTCAATTGACATTTTAAGCAGCATATTCCAAGTTGTTCGTAAGTGTCTCAGTTTGTCTACCATTAGAGTCTGTAACTTAGAATAGAATCTAGACACAAAACGTCCACGTTTCCAACAGTCCAGTAGGGTTTTTCAAGCAAGTAACAGTTCGTTGGTAGCTCCAGAGATCCAGTCTTTGATTTTACGTAATGCCTGATCTGGAGATACTTGTAGAAATCTTTGGCAGGTATATAATAAATTGAGATCTTATATCTTCAAATGTCTTGAATTTACCTTTGTCCCACAGATCATACATTCTCCTAATACCAGTTTCTTGCCATGACTTGAGATTGAGACCAGCGCCCTCTGCTGTTAAATCTGGGGTATCTACCAGAATTGCAAGAAAGTTAAGGGCCTGAGACTTCCCAAATAATTTCTTCAAAATACTCCATGTCTTGATAAACATTATTAATTAGGTAATTGTCTTTAAAAGCAGGTGGCAGTTCTCTTGCATGTTCATCTAATAAGTTTATAAGACAGAAGGGTTGGCTAATTACTTTTTCAATCTCAAGCCAAGGTGTCACATCATATTCAGTTGCCCACACTGAAACAATTCTAGAATGAATAGACAGTACATAGTTCTCAATCTTTGGTAAGCCCCACCCAACCTGTTGTTTTGGAAGTTGTAAAGTATCCATTTTAAGCTTAGGTTTTCTGCCTGCCCAGATAAAGTCTGATATCAGTTTACTAATGTCCTTAAGATCATTTGGATTCAAAAACACAAAAAGCATTGACACTGGATAAGACATTTTTGGAAGTAGTACCATTCTAGTAAGGTTAATCCTACCAAGCATTGATAAAGGAAGCTTTTTCCAACTTGTAACTTTTTCTTTTATGTGACTAATTAAAGGATTGATGTTTTCCGCATACAGCTGACCAACTTTGGGTGTGATTTCTATTCCTAGATACTTAAATCCTTTAGGTGCCCAGCGGAAAGGTTTAACATGAGCAGGCTCAACCTGTCACGGTATACAAACCACTGGTTCCTTCTTGTCTCGTGTTTATGTTGTTGTATGAAAGCACGTGTGTAGTGGGTGTGACTGAGTGACGTTCCTTGATCCGCTCCAGCTGTTCATCATCTCATCACCAGCTGCAGCCGATCTCATTCCTCTATATATACTCACCATTTTCTCATTCCCTTTGTCAGATCGTTGGTTGATGTCTCGTGTGTGTTCCTGTCCCGTTCTCCTGCCGTTTGCCTCGTCGTGTTGTTGTGGATTCGTTGTCTCGGTGTTGGATTGTTGTTTCGTGTCTTCACTGCACGGATTCCTCACCTCACGGATCGCACGTCACGGATTCTTCTCTGCACGGATTTCTCTTCACGGATTCTTCTCTGCACGGACTTCACATCACGGATTCTTCACTGGCCATCAAAGTCCCTGCGTCATCCGTCCACGCCCGTGTCATCATTCTGTGTTTGTGTTTACTGACCAATAAATCTTTGAGTACCTGCTTTTGCTTCCAGCCTCGTTTATAGATCATGACAGAACGATCTGACCCAGCTATGGAAGCAGCAGGAGGAGCACCCACCACGCTGGAGGATTTCGTCCACCTCAGCGTGAGAAGAATGGATGCCCAGGAGAGGATCCAGAGTGACACGGGTCGTGCGATACAAGCCTTGGTGACGCAGGTGTCCGAGCTCACCCGACAATTTCAACAGCTTCAGATGCCCGCTGCGCCCCCCACACCCGCTGTTCCTCCCACACCACCGGCGAATCCTGCATCAGCGGAGCCACGCCTACCGGCTCCTGAACCCTATGCGGGTGAGTCAGCTTACTGCCGTGCATTTTTAACGAGATGTTCCATGCACTTCGCGTTACAGCCCAGGACATTCCAGAACGAACAAGCCAAGGTGGCATTCGTGATAACTTTGCTGACGGGAAAGGCGGCGCTATGGGGAACAGCGGTGTGGGAGAATCAAGATCCTTGCTGTGCCTCGTTCCAGGCACTCTCAGCAGAGATGAGGCGGGTCTTCGACAGAGCCGTCGCTGGGAGAGAGGCCGCTAGGGTGTTGGCCGACCTCCGCCAGGGGGAGAGGCCGGTTTCGGACTATTCCATCGAGTTCCGCACCCTGGCGGCCGAATGCCATTGGAACGAGGAGGCGCAGTGGGATATGTTCCTGCATGGGTTGGCTGACCGCGTCCAGAGGGAGATCTACGCCCTGGACCTCCCCACGTCGCTGAACGGGTTGATCGAGCTGGCTCTTAGAGTGGACGCTAGACTGTGTAGAGCCGGAGGAAGAACTTCATCTTTCCGTCCACCGGGAGAGACTCCACGGTCCAGTGGCAGGGACGCGGTCGGCCCAGTCTTCGATCACGAACCCATGCAGGTGGGTCGAGCTCGGCTTTCCCGGGAGGAGAGGGAGAGGCGGAGGTCCCAGGGCCTTTGCCTATACTGCGGTGGCGCGGGACACTATGCCTACAGCTGCCCGGTAAAAGGCCAAGCCCGATAGTAAGTATGAGGCTACTATCGGGTGGGATCTCCGCCGAGAAGACCTCATCCACATCTACCCTCCTTCCGGTAAGACTGAGATGGTCAGTTCACCAACAGGACTGTCGGGCACTTCTGGACTCTGGGGCGGAAGGTAATTTTATGGATAGCACCTTTGCACACAGATGTCAGATTCCCCTCAAACCACTCACACAGAGGATTGCAGTACATGCCTTAAATGGTCAGGAACTTCCCACTATTTCTTTCATCACTGAGGACATCACTCTCATTACTTCAGGCAATCACTCAGAGACAATTTTTTTTTACATATTGGATTCACCCCTGGCACCCATCGTTCTCGGACATCCTTGGCTCATCCGTCACAACCCCCGAGTGGACTGGCATCAGAAAGCCGTGTTGGAGTGGAGCAAGGAATGTCATAAGTCTTGTCTCGTGTCTGCTTGTCCGTCTGTGCCTGTTTTTGTGTTTCAGGAGGAGGCAGGGGATTTGTCTAACGTGCCCGAGGAGTACCACGATCTGAAGGAAGTGTTCAGTAAGTCTCGGGCTGCTTCTCTTCCTCCGCATCGTCCCTATGACTGTGCTATAGATTTACTGCCAGGTAAGTCTCCGCCTAAGGGCAAACTATATTCGCTTTCTGTCCCGGAGAGGGAGGCTATGGAGAAATATATTTCTGATTCTCTGGCAACCAAGTTCATCCGCCCTTCCTCTTCTCCAGCGGGGGCGGGGTTCTTTTTTGTGGGGAAGAAGGATGGGTCTCTGCGACCTTGTATTGATTACCGGGGGTTGAATAACATCACGGTAAAGAATACTTATCCTTTGCCGTTGATGTCTTCAGCCTTCGAGAGGTTGCAGGGAGCATCCATCTTCACGAAATTGGACTTGCGTAACGCTTATCATTTGGTTCGCATTAGGGAGGGGGATGAATGGAAGACTGCTTTTAATACCCCCAGGGGGCACTTTGAATACTTGGTCATGCCTTTCGGGCTGTCCAACTCCCCAGCAGTCTTCCAGGCACTCATCAATGACGTGTTGCGAGACATGATCGATCAGTTCATATATGTCTACCTGGATGACATATTGATATTTTCCTCGTCTCTCCAGGAACATGTGCAACACGTCCGACGAGTGCTTCAGAGGTTGTTGGAGAATGGGCTTTTTGTCAAGGCGGAGAAATGCGATTTTCATGCACAGTCTGTTCCTTTCCTAGGGTACATCGTTTCGTCTGAAGGAATGCGGGTGGACCCTGAGAAGGTTAAGGCTGTGGTAGAGTGGCCAAGCCCAGATTCCCGTAAGGCCCTACAGAGGTTTCTGGGGTTCGCCAATTTCTATCGGCGGTTTATTCGCAATTTCAGCCAACTAGCCGCGCCTCTGACTGCCTTGACCTCCCCCAGAACTCCGTTCAGGTGGTCAGATACAGCCGAGGCTGTATTTGCCAAACTCAAGAGCCGCTTTGTTTCAGCTCCCATCCTCGTTGCCCCTGATTCTTCACGGCAGTTCGTGGTGGAGGTCGATGCGTCAGAGGTGGGGGTAGGAGCAGTTCTGTCCCAACGCTCTTCTGCAGACGACAAGATGCATCCCTGCGCGTTTTTTTCTCATCGTTTGTCCCCAGCGGAACGCAATTACGACATTGGTAATAGGGAGCTGTTGGCAGTCAAGCTTGCGTTGGAGGAATGGCGTCATTGGTTGGAGGGTGCGGGGGTACCTTTTATCGTCTGGACCGATCACAAGAATCTAGAGTACATCAGAACCGCCAAAAGACTGAACTCCAGGCAGGCTCGGTGGGCACTTTTTTTCGGTCGTTTTGATTTTTCCCTCTCGTACCGCCCGGGTTCTAAGAACATCAAACCCGACTCTTTATCTCGCATTTTTGATCGTTCCGAACGCCCGTCTACTCCCGAGTGCATTTTACCGGAGACCCTATTTGTTTCCACACTCGTATGGGAGGTCGAATCGAAGGTCAAGACGGCCTTAGAAGGGGTAATGCCTCCGCCCGGTTGCCCACCGAATCGTTTATTTGTGCCGGAGGGATTACGGTCCGACGTTATCCAATGGGGTCATGGTTCCAACGTGGCTTGTCATCCAGGTGTTAATCGTACTAAGTTTTTAGTAAAGCAACGATTTTGGTGGCCTCTCATGGCTCGTGACATTCACAGTTTTGTTTTGGCTTGCTCGGTTTGTGCCACTGGTAAGACTTCCAATCGACCTCCAGATGGGCTCCTTCAACCGCTGCCTGTCCCTTCGAGACCCTGGTCCCATATCGCTCTAGATTTTATCACCGCCCTCCCGCCCTCCCAGGGTAACACAGTCGTTTTGACCGTGGTGGACCGGTTCTCGAAGGCGGCTCACTTTATTCCCTTACCCAAATTACCCTCAGCTAAGGAGACAGCGTTGACTGTCGTTGACCACGTCTTTCGCTTACATGGCCTCCCGATGGACGTGGTCTCCGACAGGGGACCCCAATTTGTGTCCAAATTTTGGAGAGAATTTTGTAAGTTACTGGGGGCGACGGTTAGTCTGTCCTCAGGGTTTCATCCCCAGAGCAATGGCCAAACCGAGAGAGCCAACCAAGATCTGGAGAGAGCGTTGCGATGTATGGTGTCCAAGAATCCTTCCTCCTGGAGCCAACAGCTGTCTATGGTGGAGTACGCCCACAATACATTACCAGTGTCGGCCACGGGCCTATCTCCGTTTGAGTGTAGCTTAGGTTACCAGCCACCTATTTTTCCCAGTCTGGAATCCGAGGTCGCGGTCCCCTCCGCCCACGCCTTAATCCAGAGGTGTCACCGCACTTGGACTAGAGCCCGTGAGACTTTACTCCAAGTGGGGGCGCGCACCAAGGCTAAGGCCGATCGCCACCGGTCAAAGCCTCCCGTATACGTCGTTGGTCAAAAAGTGTGGCTTTCTACCAGGAACATTCCACTCCGATCCGTCTCCAATAAACTTGCTCCCAAATTCATTGGCCCGTTCACTGTCACCAAGATCATTAGTCCGGTGGCAGTCCGCCTTAGTTTACCTCCAGCGTACAGGAGGGTACATCCCGTGTTTCATGTTTCCAAAATTAAACCCGTATTTCATGCTCACATTAATCCGCCAGTCCCGGTTCCCCCACCGCCGCGTCTCGTAGATGGGGATACCACCTATTCGGTAAATCGCATTCTGGATTCTAGGCGGAGGGGGCGTGGGTTTCAGTACTTGGTGGACTGGGAAGGTTACGGTCCAGAGGAGAGAAGTTGGGTACCTGCCAGAGACATCCTGGATCACTCTCTGATCGATGATTTCAATCGACAGGTAAAGGAGGCTGGGAACGCCAGGAGGCGTTCCTAGGAGAGAGGGTACTGTCACGGTATACAAACCACTGGTTCCTTCTTGTCTCGTGTTTATGTTGTTGTATAAAAGCACGTGTGTAGTGGGTGTGACTGAGTGACGTTCCTTGATCCGCTCCAGCTGTTCATCATCTCATCACCAGCTGCAGCCGATCTCATTCCTCTATATATACTCACCATTTTCTCATTCCCTTTGTCAGATCGTTGGTTGATGTCTCGTGTGTGTTCCTGTCCCGTTCTCCTGCCGTTTGCCTCGTCGTGTTGTTGTGGATTCGTTGTCTCGGTGTTGGATTGTTGTTTCGTGTCTTCACTGCACGGATTCCTCACCTCACGGATCGCACGTCACGGATTCTTCTCTGCACGGATTTCTCTTCACGGATTCTTCTCTGCACGGACTTCACATCACGGATTCTTCACTGGCCATCAAAGTCCCTGCGTCATCCGTCCACGCCCGTGTCATCATTCTGTGTTTGTGTTTACTGACCAATAAATCTTTGAGTACCTGCTTTTGCTTCCAGCCTCGTTTATAGATCATGACACAACCTGACCACTGTTTGTTAAAGGCATTATTTCTGACTTTTCAAAATTGACCTTATACCCTGATATTTGTCCAAATTCTTTAATACAATCAACCAGTGCTGGAATTTATTTACCGGGATCTGTTAAAGTTAAAAGAATATCATCGGCATATAATACAATTTTGTGCTGTTTTGTTCCTATTAAAGTTCCTCCTATATTTATATTCTGTCTGACGGCTATCGCAAGCGGCTCTATAGCCAGGGAGAACAGCAAAGGTGATAAAGGACTGCCCTGAGCGTTACCGCGTGTAAGTTTAAATGGTGCGGATAAAAGACCATTTGTCAAGACAGAGGCTGCAGGCATCTTGTACAAGATCTTCACCCAACCTATAAAAGTGGATTTAAAACCAAATCTTCTTAGCACTTCGAACATGTAGTCCAGTTCGACACGGTCGAAAGCTTTTTCGGCATCCATTGAAACAATGGCGCTGGGCATTTGATGGTAATTAAGATGATTGGTAATATTAATCAAGCGTCTTGTATTGTTTGAGGACAAACGACCCTTAATAAATCCAGTCTGGTCTGTGCTTACTATGTCTGATACAACGCGCTCTAATCTAGTGGCCCGCACCTTTGACAATATTTTCATGTCTACTCCTAGCAAGCTTATCGGCCGATAGGAAGAAGGCAGTTCTGGGTCCTTATCTTTTTTTGGTATTACTGTAATATTGGCAATATACATAGTTCCCGGGAGACTTGAGTGTTCAAAAGATGCATTAAATACTCTCTGTAATAATTTATTAATCTTGCCTTTCAAAACCTTAAAAAACTCAGCGGGATATCCGTCAGCTCCAGGGCATTTGCCCGATTGGAGTGATGAAATGGCTGTATCAATTTCTAACAATGTAATGGGACCTTCCAGTAAGTTAGCCTGGTCTTCGGTTAGTCGTGGTATATTCAAGCTGATTAGAAAGTGTCAATCTTTTAATTTGTCACAATCAGTCTCAGAACTATGCAGTTCCTCATACAATTGTCTAAAACACTCATTAATGTGATTATTATCCATATGACGCTGACCATTCTCATCCCTAACTGCCGAAATGAAAAATTTAGGGGGAGCATTGTTTGCCAGCCTCGCCAAGAATTTGTTTGGTTTATTGCCAAATTCAATTAGTCTTTGTTGTGCAAATAACATATCCTTCTCAGCTTTCCTTGTCATTAAGTCACTTAACATGTCCCTGGATGTCTTTAATTCCTTAAGGACTTTGTCTGATTTTAATGCATAATATTCTTCTTCCAGTCTTTTAATTTTTATTTCAAGGTCATTTTGTAGTATTATTCTTTCCTTCTTTTTACAGCTGGTATATGAGATTATAACCCCTCTCATGTAGGCTTTATAAGCATCCCATACAATTCTAGGGTCAGCGTCCTCTTTGTCATTGATGTTTAAATACAAATCTGTCTGTTCTTCTAATAGTTTAATAAAATTGTCATCAAAAAGTAATAGCCTGTTTAACTTCCAATAAATAGTTCGCTCTAGTGGTCTGGGCGGTTGCATCTCTAAACTAACAGGAGCGTGATCAGAAATGGCAATTACTCCGATATCTGACTTCTCCACTAGATGGGCCAAATGCTTTGAGATAAATACAGTATATAGTCAATGCGGGACATTGATGAATGAGGCAAGGAATGAAATGTAAAGCTTTGTGTTGGAGGGTTTAAATGCCTCCAAATATCTAACAGGCCGATTTCCTCTAATGTGTTTTTAAGCGATCTTGCACTTTTAGACTGACTGTTCTGAGCTGGGCTCCTGTCCAAAAAAGGACAAAGAGAGCAATTAAAATCGCCTCCTATCAAAATGTTGGAGGAGTCCATCTCAACAAGTAAGGCAGAAAAATCATCATCATTTACGTTAGGACTATAGATGGTACCCAGCAAAATAATTTCCCCATAAAGCATTCCTTTGGTTAAAACGATTCTCCCCTCTGGATCCTTATATGTGTCTATAACAACAAACGGCAAGTTTTTATCTATCAATATTATTACCCCCCTCTTACTTGTTGAATAAGATGAGTAATAAACCTGACCAACCCACTCCCGGAGATATTTCTTATGTTCATTGTCGCTGAGGTGTGTTTCCTGTAAAAAGGCTATTTGGATTTTGTCCTTTTTTAGACTGTTTGGGATAGCTTTCCTTTTCACTGGATTATTGGATCCCTTAAAATTCCAAGTACAAATTCTAATACTCATTACTAAATATAATATACTTTATGTACTTGATGCTGTATTCAAAAAGGTAGAAATAAGAATGTTTAGTTTAATCCCAACATTTAACACTGCCTGTGCTGATAAATAAAACATAAAAAAAAAAAAAAAAAATCCAAGCAAAAACAAAACACACAGCTTGGAGTAACAGACAACAACCTAAATATCCACAAACCTATTAAAAGGTGGAAGATACACAAAACAAAAACAAACTTCGTCATACTCTTATTAAGGAGTATCCAACTGGGGTCTTAGCGAGCCAGAAAAAAGAGAATTGCAGGGAAAAAAGAAAACAAAAAACCTTCCCAACTGGGTCGTTGGTCAATGTAACAAGCCATATGATAACACTAATTAAAAAGTGCATTTAAACAGCTACGAATTGAGTGTCTTAACCCACAACATAAAATAACAGAAAATGAGGCTCAGTATTATTTTGTCATTTGTCATCGGAGCTTATTAATAGCCAAACGTTGCTATTACTGGAACACAGTCTAAGTTATTTACCTGTGTTTAATCTCTCAGTCCTTTAATGTAGTTGTTGACGTCTTTCATGTTGGAAAGTGTTTTCGTAGTCCCATCCTGCTGAAAGATCCGTATTACAGCTGGGTACACAAAAGTGTATCTGATGCCCGCTTCTCGTAACCTCCGCCGAGCGTTTGCCGACTCTTGCCTCTTCTTGATCACTTCAGCCGAAAAGTCTTGGTAGAAGGACACCTCCTGACCGTCCACTGTCAGCCTGCCTTTGTTCCTCGCTGCACTAAGGATCTTCTGTTTATCGGCGTAATTGTGTAATCTCACTAGGACCGCTCCTCCAAGTGCGGGTCCCGTGCGATGGGCTCTCTCAATCTTTACCCTGTCCTGCTGCATATCCAAAACTTCAGGAATCCATTTCTCAAATAGCGTAACTGGATCTTCACCCTCAAAGCCAGCCTTAAGCCCTGTGATCTTAATATTTTGGCGACGACTTTGATTCTCATAATTATCAAGGCGTTCCAGTGCTTTTCTGAGAGCATTTTCCAAAGATTCCAGTCTCGGCTCAGTCACCGTTGACACGTCCTCAAGATCAGATACGCGCTTTTCTATAGCCGTCACTCGTTCCAAAATGCCGTCTAACTTCTGAGACAGTTCAGTAACTGGTTTAACAACAGCAGCAAGTTTGGTGTCTAGCATCGGAACGATGTTGGTGGTCACTCTCTTAACTATGTCATCTCTTTGGAGGTTGACGTCCTCCGGCTCCGCTTCACATTCTGTAGCCGCCTGCTCCGTATCACGCTCAGCCTTTTCGTATTCAGTGTCGATTTGGCTAGCAGCAGAGGTCACTTTAGCAGTGCTATTAGCATTAGCCTTGCTAGCCGTTTTCTTTCGTCCGTCTTCTTACTCGTTGCAGGCGGTGCAAAAAAGTTATCCAGGGACATTTTGACACTTATTACAACTGTTGCGGTGAATCACACGGCGAAATTGTTATCTCAAATAGTTATTTTGCGTCGACCCAGTGGGGAGGCGAAAAAAGTGCGTCTATCTAGTTGCAAGCATCACGTGATCCCCAGCCACCATTAATTTTGAGTATGCTCTGAACATCACTGTACAAAACTTTAATTTTATCTATAAAACTTTTACTAAAACCAAAAGCTTTTAACATTTCCCATAAGTATGCGTGTTCAACTCTGTCAAATGCTTTTCCTTGGTCGAGCGAAATCAATTCAATGTCACTATTTGATAACTTAGAGACCCCATAAATATCCCTAATAAGGGAAATATTATAAAAAATTGACCTTTTGGGGAGACAGTAGGTTTGGTCTGGATGGATCACCTTATTCATAATTTTTGATAATCTGTTTGCTAAAATCTTTGAAAGAAGTTTGTAGTCACTACACGGAAGTGAAACACGGTCTCCAGTTTTTGATCTCCGTGAGATCTCCTTTTTTGGGAAGGAGGGTCAGGACTGCGCTGCGGCAACTCAAAGGTAGAAGAGCTTCTTCCAGACTACCATTGAGTACTTCTAAGAGATCCTCCCCTAAAACTTCCCAAAAACATTTATAAAAGTCTATTGGTATGCCATCAATTCCAGGCACCCTTCCAGACTCCATGTTCTGAACGGCCTTACGCAGTTCTCCCAGGCTAAGCGCACCTGAAATCTCTGCATTAGCTTCATCAGGTACTTTTGGTAAATCCTCAAAAAAAACTCTCATTGATATCATCTGATCCAACTTCACTTCTGTACAGTTTCTCATAGAAACCAATTGCCCTCCTCCTAAACACCACAGGACTGGACAACAGAATGCCTTCCTCAGATTGCTAAGCGTGAATGATTCTTTTTTGCCCATTTTTCCTTTCAAGGTTTATTTATTTATTTATTTCGAGCAGTATAATAGCACATAACAAGGCAATAAAGAGGCATTTTTTATTAAACAATATAACAATTTAAATTCACCATACTTTAACAACTTAAATCCATCTATTGTTCGAAACGGAGTGGGCAAAAGTCAGACTTATTTAAACCCACCCCGGTTAGTTACAGTTAACAAGAAAACAAAAAAGAAGAAAAACAAAGGTAGCTGCTTCCTTCATTATGCCAACAGTAGTAATCATGATACCTACACAGTATATGAATACATATATAGTACAGTTATAATAATACCAACAATTGTAATCAGAATACCTACAAGGTAAGATAACACAGCCTATGAATACACAAAAACATCTATACAATTATAGTGATACCAACAATGGTAATCAAATAGAGTACCAACAAGGTAAGATCACACAACCTATAAATACATTAATTTCTCATTCTCATAAATACATTAATTTCTCATTTTCTCATTTCCCTTTCTCATTGTACTCTGACAAGACCTTCTGTTTATGAAGTACTTTAAATTGATGAATGCTTTACACAGAAACTCCTCCTAGTGGTTTTGACCGTTGCTATTGAAAAGTTCCCATAGATCCTCAATATGTACAACTGCTCACTCTGTGTGAATAATTTTTGTATGTTAGCAGGTAATAAGTTATGAAATGCTTTAAATAAAAGTTGTGCCGTATTAAATTTAACTAGGTCCTGTATTTTTAATTAACTTTGATTTGAGAAAAAGTTGATTTGTGTGTTCCAAATATTCTTGTGAATGATACGTATAGCCCTTTTTTGTAAAATAAATAATGATTATTATAATTATTTCCCCATACTTCAACACAGTAAGTTAAGTACGGTAGAATCAGTGAACAATACAAGGTACGGAGTGTATGATCATCAAGGACATGTTTGGCTTTATTTATTATTGCAAGGCTTTTGGAAACTTTGGTTCTCTTACGAGAGTATCTCTCGTACTGCGTAATATCTTACGCTATGGGGAAAACCTCTTTTCCATGGGATATTGAAGCCAAAAATTATCCTTAATTTTGAATCAATGTAAAACGCGTTGCGGCAGCATGCAGACATAGGCAAGACGGCTCGCGTGCCTATTGGCTGACCTGCGGCAACAGCAGCAGCCTATCGAGAGAGGCCCTGCGTGACGCCATATTCAATGGGGGCGCTTCGCGCCCACTACGTCACGTCCCGCCGAAATAGGTACAAACTGATACAAAGTGATTTTCATCTCTTCAGCGAAGCTCACGCATCGCTGGATCCAGAGTGAGAAGCCGCGCCGTTGAGAATAAGCCTCCTGCGGGACGAGCCATTGCATCTGAAGCCGCTGGCCTCGCCGCCTTCAGTCGCCGTACCTGCTACGCTTTCCGGCGCCTATATCCTTTTACCTCTGCTGAGAGTGTGTGTTCGCCGCCGCGACTCACTCTCTCTCTCTCTCTCTCTCTCTCTCTCTCTTATCTAAATGAGCAAGCGTCTTTTTAAAGATGCCTAATTTCTGTGGCTCATGTTGCCATGGCGACTCTGAGGACTCGCCTGCCATTTTTTCTCCGAGTCTGCACTTCCACCCGCTATAGTGCCACGCCATATAAAGCGCCGTACTCAACGGGTCCCCGAGCCTTCTCCAGCCCGCGAAAGCTCGCCGGTTCGCCCGCCAGCTTCGCCAGCTTCTGTCGAATCGCTCACCGACGGACAGCTTCCGCCGCCGCTTCCGGCATTGGTGACGACGAGATTGCTACTTCTGTGGAGGAGGACAGCTGCTCTATCCTGGCGTCGGACAGTGAGGATTGGGCGAGCTCTGTGGACCTCCCCCCCCCCCCCCCCACCTGCCTGCGAGTCGTCAGGGAAACGGGCCAGCATCGAATCCGAGCTGATACATCTGCTCTCACAGGCCGCGGCGAGCCTCGGCCTTGAGTGGAAAGTGCCCGCGCAGCCCGCTCTCGCTCTGCCGGACACCGCTAAATATTCGCTCGTTCAGTTCCAGAAGTGCGACTGTTCCAGTGTATTCTGCAGTAAACAAGCCGGTGCCACGGGCCGCTTGCCTGCACACAAAAGCCGTTTTCACGGCGACCCAGATAAATCATATGAAGTGTATTTTCTGTATACCGGCCACGGCTGATGGTGTCAATTGTGCATTACATGTAGTGAATGTGCCCACAACTCAGTGTCCACAAACGCTACACAATGCATGTCCCACGGTTTCTGTAAAAATGCATGTCCCACGGTTTCTGTTTTTCTGTGCAGTAAATGTGCCCGCTGTCCTGCGCCCACGTTCTCTCACAGACACGTTGAACCCCATGGGGTTTTGTCCCGCTCGCTCTCTCTACGCAAACTGCCATAGAGACATCGAGCGCGGCCAGCGACTCATGTCGATTGTGCATTACATGTAGTGAATGTGCCCACAACCCAGTGCCCACAAACACTACACTATGCATGTCCCGCGGTTTCTGTAAAAACGAACATACATTCAGTCAGCTCAGGCAGACGGTGTTTGGAGTGTAGTAAATGTGCCCGTTGTCACGTGCCCACATTCACTCACAGACATGTTAAAACCCACGGTTTTCACCCCGCTCATTTCCTCTTCGCAAACTGCCATAGAGAAATTGACCGCGGCCAGACCACCCGCTGTGATCAGCGCGCTCCCCGCCTCAGATGCTGCAAGCACAGTGTTCACTTTACAGCACACCAGAGCTCTCCGGTCGCCACTACGTTGCGGCCAGAGCCCAGATTTCATTCTACCTCTAGCTATTCATGCAGATGCGTGGGCAAAGCTTCCCGGGGTATCAGAATGGGTGCTGAACATTATAAAAGAGGCTATTCGCTGCAGTTCGCTCGACGTCCCTGCCGTTACACGGCGCGAGTCGAAACTACGGTAAAAACGAAGTAACTCATCTACTTCGTGCTGAGATAGCGAAACTACTGAGCAAAGGGGCCATAGAACCTTTATCTCAGGCTCAGAGCAAAGCGGGTCAATACAGCAGATATTTTCTGGTACCGAAAAAAGACGGCGGTCTCAGACCCATTCTAGATCTGCGACAGCTGAACAGAGTGCTTGTGAAGCGCCAGTTCAGAATGCTTACAACCAGGAAAATCCTCACGCAAGTTCGCCAGGAGGACTGGTTTATGTCAATAGATCTGAAAGACGCCTATTTCAAATACAAATAGCGCAAGTCACGGGCGATTCTTGAGATTCGCCTTCGAGGGTCAGGCATATCAATACACAGTCCTGCCGTTCGGCCTGTCCCTGGCACCCCGTACATTTACGATGTGCATGGACGTGGCTCTCGCACCACTGAGACTTCGGGGCGTGCGAGTTTTGAACTACTTGGACGATTGGCTGATTCTAGCTCGATCACACTCAGAGCTCATAGAACACAGGACCATATTACTTGAGCATCTCGAGAATCTGGGTCTCACAGTCAATTGGGCGAAGAGTTCGCTGTCTCCCAGTCAGAAAATGTATTTTCTGGGAACAGTGCTGGACACGCTGTCCATGTCAGCACGTCTATCGCCGGAGCACGGACTAGACATTCAGCGCGCCGTGAAATCCTTCCGCCGCGGCTCTATAGTCCCGCTCAAAAGGTTTCAGAAAATGCTGGGCCTCATGGCCTCAGCATCTTCGGTACTCCAGCTGGGTCTGCTTTGCATGCGCCCACTGCAGTTATGGCTGAAAGCGCGAGTTCCACCCCGGGCATGGACCTCTGGTCTGTTTCGCCTCAAGGTCGATCTAAAATGCGTCTCAGCTCTAGAACCTTGGAAAGCAACCGACTGGTACCAGTCAGGTGTAAACCTGGGGACTTCCTCGAGTGTGCAGGTAGTGTCCACGGACGCCTCCACCTCGGGATGGGGAGCGCTGCTCGAGGGCAGACCGTTCTTTGGCCAGTGGTCAGAACGGGAAAAGCTTCTACACATAAACTGTCTGGAAATGATGGCAGTCGACAACGCGCTACGGCGCTTCTGTCCCCAGATAAAAGGTCACCACGTCTTGGTCCGGTCGGACAACATGTCAGTGGTGGCATACTTAAATCACCAGGGCGGCATCAGGTCCCGAAACCTTTACAGGCTGACGGAACGCCTCTTGGTCTGGGCTCAGCACAACCTGCTTTCACTGAAAGCAGCGCATGTGCCTGGTCACTTGAATCTGGGACCAGACAGACTGTCCAGAAACAATGTTCCAGCAGGAGAATGGTCGCTGCACCCGCAGACGATCCGACTGCTGTGGGAGACATTCGGCAGAGCGCAGGTGGACCTGTTCACGTCCCAAGAAAACGCTCACTGTCCGAACCTTTTCTCCAAGAGCAGGGATGCGCTGGCCCACGTCTGGCCCCGCTGCCCCCTCTATGCTTTTCCCCCCATCTCGCTCCTGCCTCAGGTGTTGGAACGAATCAGGGAAAACGGCAAAGGGCTCGATTTGGCCTCTATGGTCCCTACATGCATGGGCAATCAACGGGTACCCGCTAACCTCCCGGAGGGATCACGCAGGCTAGGGCCCCGTCTACTAGACGGCTCTATTCCTCGAAATGGTCTGTGTTCTCTGCCTGGTGTCAAGCTCAGGGCTTTTCACCCGTAGACTGCGGGGTTACGGAAGTACTCTCCTTCCTTCAAGAGCTGCTGGATAAGGGCAGAACCCCATCCACGCTCAAAGTGTATGTGGTGGCCATAGCGCCGTTTACAAAACCGACGTCTGGCCAGTCACTGGGGAAAAACGACCTGGTCGTGCGATTCCTCAGGGGAGCTCGGAGACTGAACCCTCCCAGACCCCCTTCAGTCCCTGTGTGGGTCCTTTCTACGGTTTTGGAAGCCATGAAAGGTGCCCCATTCGATCCAATCCATTTGTCAGACATGAAACATCTGTCTTTCAAAACGGTGTTTCTTGTGGCTCTCGCTTCAGTGAAGCGCATCGGGGACTTACAAGCACTCTCGGTGAGCGCGACGTGTATGGAATTTGGGCCTAAAGACTCAAAAGTCATACTCAAACCAAGGCACGGGTACGTGCCCGAATCCCTCAACACACCGTTCAGGGCCCAGGTTATTTGCCTGTCCGCCCTTCCGGTTCAAAATGAGGAAAAGGACGCGAGTCTCCTTTGCCCCGTCAGGGCACTGAGAGCTTATGTGTCCCGCTCGTCTGTTTTCAGAAAGACTGAGCAGCTCTTCGTTTTGTTTGGCGGGCGTTCTAAGGGACTGGCCGGATCAAAACAGAGCCCATCCAGATGGATAGTCGATGCCATAGCGCTGACTTACACTTCTAAGGGCCTGCAGTGTCCTTTGGGTGTCAGAGCGCACTCCACGAGAGGCGTGGCCTCGTCGTGGGCGTGGTCTAGCGGGATTACCTTGCAAGATATCTGTACGGCGGCAGGCTGGGCCTCGCCGTCTACATTTATAAGGTTTTATAACCTAGAGGTTTCCGCTTTACAGGCCAAGCTTCTGTCAGTCTAGAATTCAGCACTATCTGCCCCGCTGTGCCGGCCCAGATGCTGAGTTTTGCTTGGGTATTAAAAACCCATACTGCCACCCAGTTCAGGCTGAAAGCTTTCACCCTGGCTGCGTGGTGCACTATTAATATGGTTAGCTCCCGTGGGATGCTATTTATAGGGAATGATGCTTCTAGCCTCTCTTCCCTGACTCTCTGAGTCTATGGTGATTATGCACTATATGAGCCCCGGGCTTCTGCCCTTGGGACTTTGATGTCGGATCCCAGTACGCACGGCGTGTTACACTGTGTTCCCCATAGCGTAAGATATTAAGCAGTGCGAGAGATACTCTCGTAAGAGAACGTACTCGGTTACTAACGTAACCTCGGTTCTCTCTAGAGAGGGAACGAGTACTGCGTAATATCTTACGCTATGGGGAAAACCTCTTTACGTTTACGTTTTTATGTCTGATGTGAGTTTTCCAAGTTAGTTTATTATCGATTGTTACTCCTAAAATTTTTATTTCAGCAACATTTTCAATTTGTACCCCATCAATCTCAATCGTCATATCTGTTTTTTTCTTATAATTACCAAATAATATAGCTTTAGTTTTATTTAAGTTTAAAGATGATTTATTACTATCCATCCATTTTTTTTATAATCCTTAGTTCATTATTTACAACATTAATAACCTTCTCATAATTGTCATCACAATAGAAAATGTTAGTATCATCAAACAAATCACACTTAAATATTTTCGAAACATTAAATATATCAGTGACGTTCAAGTTGAATAATTTTGGGCCCAATACTGACCCCTGGGGGACACCACAAGAAATTACACGACAATCAGATGAGAACTCACCCATCTGCACATATTGCATTCTGTCACTCAAGTAACTTTTTACCCATTTTCCAGCCACCCCATTCCATCCCATACCTTTCTAATTTCTTGAGTAATATTGCATGATTGATTGTGTCGAAGGCTTTTTTCAAATCAATAAATATTCCAATAGTAAATTTTTTATTATCCAATGCATTTGATATTTTATTCTATTGCATCAATTATGGACATAGATGTAGATCTTTTGTTTCTGAATCCATATTGACTTTCATTAATCAGTTTATATTTTTCCACAAATTTCTCTAATCGAGTATAAAATATTTTTTCTAGAATTTTTGAAAATTGAGGAAGCAATGAAATTGGTCTATAATTAGTAAAGTTATGTTAATTTTCATTTTTAAATAGTGGAATAACTTTTGCGATTTTCATTTTCTTGGGAACACAGACATTTATAAGTGACAGATTACAAATGTGCGTTAGAGGTGATTTGATGTTATATATAACTTATTTAGTAATGCCATATTGATGGAATGACAGTCCATTGAATATTTATTTTTGGACTTTTGAACAATATCCATTACTTCATTCTCATTAACTGCTGAAAGATGGTGTTTGAAATATTCTCAATTTTTCAATATTGTGCTCTACTTGTTCATCTGGTGTTCTTGCTGCCAAATCACGGCCGATGTTTACAAAAAAATTATTAAAGCTATTAACTACCCTATTCATATTATGATGTTCGCCATTAGAGTCAACTAAATATTCTGGGTAAGTTGTTTTTTGAAGCCTTTTTTAAGAATGCTGTTTAATACATCCCATGTTACTTTTATATTCGTTTTATTTTCAATTAGTAATTTCTTATAATATGCTTTTTGGCTAATCTTAATATACCAGTTAACTTATTTTTATACAACTTATATCTATTATCCTCTTTCTTTTGTTTTCAATTTAATGAATGATTTATAGAGATTATTGTTTTTTTACATGCATTTTGTAAACCTTTAGTCATCCAGGGACATCTAAAATATGTATTCTGTTTACTGTAAGCTGAAATGGGGCAATGCTTATTATATATATTTGTAAATATTTCCAAAAGGTTATTATAGGCTCTGTCTGTGTCTATCTCTCCACAAACAGAGCTCCAATCGTGTATTCTCAGGGCATCATTAAATGTATTAATTGCTTCTTGAGTTTGTAACTTTTTACAGCTTACATTACAGATGTCTTTAGTTTTAGAAACATTACAATCATAAATGGCAAACACAGGTAAATGGTCCGTAATATCACAAATAAGCAAACCATTAATTATGTTATTAGTCAAATTATTTGTAAAGATATTATCAATTAGGGTTGCACTATGTGATGTGATTCTACTGGGTTTTGTTATTGTTGGGAATAAAGACATGGAGTACATTCTTTCAATAAATTCATCGGTCAGTTTGTGTTTGTTTGGATTTAAGAGGTCAATGTTGAAATCCCCACAAATGAATAAGAGCTTATTATTGATTAAAATTCTATTCTTTTCGCATATACATGAAAATCACTATCCAAACTTAAATGGTTGTAATTCAAGAATGCTTTGGAATATAGACCTATGGTTGGTCTTGTTTTAAAGAAGACATTTGCCAGATTATTGTAGAAGTGAAATAAATTATGAAAGTGAAACAGAAAAAAAGTTATGTAAGTTTGAGTTAATGAAAATTAACAATGTAAAAATTTAATTATTTACATTTTATATAAAATATATATATTACAAAATATATTTTACTCTAAAACTGCAAGAAAATGAAAGCCAAAAATCTTAAGAAGTTGTGTTCCAAATTTTAGGTTGATATCTCAAAAAATAAGCTTTCAGTCAAGATTTTATTTTGGCGCATACCAAACTTTTTCACTAGATGGAAAGCCAAGCTTCCTATTATTATTACAATTAATTGGTTAATTAAAACTAATATTACGCTATTGTACGTAATGGTGAATACATTATATTTAGAATTTGATCCTGTGTAATATATATGATTATACACATGTACTAATTGTATGTATTTATATTGTGTGAAATAACAATAAACACCAGAACTGAGTTGACACATTTTTTTTTAATTCTTAATTCTTATTATTTTTAAAAGCTATCAACTATTTCATTGTGTCTTTCAAATTATTTTCAGGAAACTTATAGTCAAGTCATTTTAAGCCAAAATGGGGGTCAACCTTGAACAAATTGCAACAGAAGCAAACTCAACTGATTTTGTATCCTCAATATGTCCTGAGTAAGGAAAAAAAGCCCCGAAGAATCCCATTTGGGGAAAGTTTAGAAAAAGACCCAAATATATCCCATTCATACACCTATTCATTCTTTTTCTCACGTGAAAAGGGTAAAAATTTTAACCTTTAGATATCATCATGAAAATCACTGAGTTGATTACTTACATCAAGACAAACAAAAAATGTATTACAAGTTTTTTGCAATTGTTTGTTAACATGGACAAATGGTGCATAATCTAATTACATATGTGCTAATTTGCATAAATACACAAACAGATCTAAACATTGGGTATAGCAGGTGAAAATGTCTTGTAGAATTTTGTTGACATATAACAGTAAACTATTTAATATTAAGGTCTGAATGGAACCCATTTAGGCTACCCATGAACATTAATACAGGAAGAAGTACTTTAGAAACCAGCCTTTATTAATTATTATGGCAGAGATGGGGTTTGGGGCTGGGTCAGTGGGACTAGGTCAGTGGGACTGTTTCTGGGGGACGAGTCCGAGGGAAGAACAGGAGACATGGGTAAGGAGAATGCAGAAGACAAAAGGTAGGTGAAATAAAAAGTGTCTGGATCAAAAAAATCTAATTACGTACACAATGCACTCAATGCCCAAACTGTCACAGTGTCTGGTTGTGTTCCCTTGTCTATCACTAGAGGTCCTCGTTCTCACGGTGTCCTTCACAATTGACTTCAATTCCCAGCATTCTGTCTGTCACTGTCACTCATCAGTTCATTGCACTCATCTGTTCCCCGTAATCATTGTTCCCAGCTGTTCTGTGTTAGTCTTGTTAGATATGTGTATATATTCCCTGTCTGTGTTAGTATGTGTACGGAGTCGTTGTATATGGTCACCACACTTCTGAGTTCTGTGTTCCTTGCCTGTTTCTTGTTTTGTTTATTTGTATTTGGATTGCTAACATGGACTTTGAACCTTGCCTGGATGACTACGAGATGGATTATGCTTTAATAAACACCTACTGCCATACTGCATTTGGATCTACCTATTTTCCTGTGTGTCCCCGTGACAGAACGACTCCGTCCCCTTATAGATCCAGCGGTATGAATTTTCGTGATTTTTCCTCAATCACGAAAAGGGAGAGGAGACAGCGGAATGGGAATCAAGCTGAGGAGGAGGAGCCACGCATGACATTAGATGAGTGTTATGCTTTGTGTGCTCGTATCAGGGATGAGAATGCTGCGCTCCCGGTTAATTCCGGGGAGAGAACAGCACCCAGATGCTCGCGGACAAGGAGGAGAAGGAGGAGTCACATCCCGTCTGCCCAGCGAGAGACTGTTCACGTCCCGTCTGCCCAGCGAGAGACTGTTCACGTCCCGTCTGCCCAGCGAGAGACTGTTCACGTCCCGTCTGCCCAGCGAGAGACCGTTCACGTCCCGTCTGCCCAGCGAGAGACTGTTCACGTCCCGTCTGCCCAGCGAGAGACTGTTCACGTCCCGTCTGCCCAGTCAGAGACTGTTCACGTCCCGTCTGCCCAGCGAGAGACTGTTCACGTCCCGTCTGCCCAGCGAGACACTGTTCACGTCCCGTCTGCCCAGCGAGAGACTGTTCACGTCCCGTCTGCCCAGTCAGAGATTGTTCACGTCCCGTCTGCCCAGTCAGAGACTGTTCACGTCACGTCTGCCCAGTCAGAGACTGCTCACGTCCCGTCTGTCCAGTCTGGGACAGAGCAAGAGATGCCCATTCGCGTGGCCGCCAAGGCTGTGCTAGACTATCTGGAGCGTCTGGCTCGGATCCTGGACATGCCGGTGGATGCTGTTCCAGAGCCGAGGCCAGAGCCAGTGTCTGCTGTTCCGGAGCCAAAGGCAGAGCCAGTTTCTGCTGTTCCAGAGTCGGAGGCAGAGCCAGTGCCAGTGCCTGTTCCAGAGCCGGAACCAGTGTCTCCTGTTCCAGAGCCGGAACCAGTGTCTGCTGTTCCAGAACCGGAGCCAGAGGCAGAGCCAGTGCCTGTTCCAGAGCCGGAGCCAGTGTCTGCTGTTCCAGAGCCGGAGCCAGTGTCTGCTGTACCTGAGCCGGAGCCAGCATCTGTTCCTGAACCACTGTTTGTTTCTGTGTTTGTGTCTGTTCTTGTGGCTGTTTCAGTTTTGGTGTCTGTTCCTGAGCCGGTGTCTGTTCCTGAGCCGGTGTCTGTTCCTGAGCCGGTGTCTGATCCAGAGCTGGAGCCGGTGTCTGATCCAGAGCTGGAGCCGGTGGCTGTTCTAGAGCCGGAGCCGGTGCCGTCTGTTCCAGAGCCGGTGCCGTCTGTTCCAGAGCCGGTGCCGTCTGTTCCAGAGCCGGTGCCGTCTGTTCCAGAGCCGGTGCCGTCTGTTCCAGAGCCGGTGCCGTCTGTTCCAGAGCCGGTGCCGTCTGTTCCAGAGCCGGTGCCGTCTGTTCCAGAGCCGGTGCCGTCTGTTCCAGAGCCGGAGCCGGTGTCTGTTCCTGAGCCGGTGTCTGTTCCTGAGCCGTGGCCGCCCGAGTGGTCGTCTTCGCCCTGGTCGCCCGAGTGGTCGTCTTCGCCCTGGTCGCCCGAGTGGTCGTCTTCGCCCTGGTCGCCCGAGTGGTCGTCTTCGCCCTGGTCATCACCGCCATGGCCGCCCGAGGGGTCTGCACCGCCCTGGCCGCCCGAGGGGTCTGCACCGCCCTGGCCGCCCGAGGGGTCTGCACCGCCCTGGCCGCCCGAGGGGTCTTCACCGCCCTGGCCGCCCGAGGGGTCTTCACCGCCCTGGCCGCCCGTGGGGTCTTCACCGCCCTGGCCGCCCGAGGGGTCTTCACCGCCCTGGCCGCCCGATGGGTCGTCTGCTTCGCCCTGGCCGCCCGATGGGTCGTCTGCTTCGCCCTGGCCGCCCGATGGGTCGTCTGCTTCGCCCTGGCCGCCCGATGGACTGTCTGCTTCGCCCTGGCCGCCCGATGGACTGTCTGCTTCGCCCTGGCCGCCCGATGGACTGTCTGCTTCGCCCTGGCCGCCCGATGGACTGTCTGCTTCGCCCTGGCCGCCCGATGGACTGTCTGCTTCGCCCTGTCCGCCCGATGGACTGTCTGCTTCGCCCTGGCCGCCCGATGGACTCTGTGTTTCGTCCTGGATGCCAGATAGACTTTCTTTTTTGCCCTGGTTCCCGGTTAAGCCCTCACCCCTTGTTCCTGTCTCCCTTCACGGACCTGGCCCACCATCCCTCCCCCTGATCCTCCACCGTTCCACCTCCCTCCTGAACTCTTGTGTCATGTTTTAGTGTTGTCGTGGAGCGTCTGGTAGCCGCTCCGTAGAAGGGGGGTTATGTCACAGTGTCTGGTTGTGTTCCCTTGTCTATCACTAGAGGTCCTCGTTCTCACGGTGTCCTTCACAATTGACTTCAATTCCCAGCATTCTGTCTGTCACTGTCACTCATCAGTTCATTGCACTCATCTGTTCCCCGTAATCATTGTTCCCAGCTGTTCTGTGTTAGTCTTGTTAGATATGTGTATATATTCCCTGTCTGTGTTAGTATGTGTACGGAGTCGTTGTATATGGTCACCACACTTCTGAGTTCTGTGTTCCTTGCCTGTTTCTTGTTTTGTTTATTTGTATTTGGATTGCTAACATGGACTTTGAACCTTGCCTGGATGACTACGAGATGGATTATGCTTTAATAAACACCTACTGCCATACTGCATTTGGATCTACCTATTTTCCTGTGTGTCCCCGTGACAGAAACCCCATCTCTGCAATAATAATTAATAAAGGCTGGTTTCTAAAGTACTTCTTCCTGTATTAATGTTCATGGGTAGCCTAAATGGGTTCCATTCAGACCTTAACATTAAGTCTTTTACTATTATATGTCAACAAGATTCAAAAAAACATTTTCACCTGCTATACCCAATGTTTAGATCTGTTTGGGTAATTATGCAAATTAGCTAATACGTAATTATATTATGCACCGTTTGTCCATGTTAACAAACAATTTAAAAAAACTTGTAATACATTTTGTGTTTGTCTTGATGTAAGTAATCAACTCAGTGATTTTCATGATGATATCTAAAGGTTAAAATTTTACCCTTTTCACGTGAGAAAAAGAATGAATAGGCGTATGAATGGGATATAACTTTCCCCTAATGGGATTCTTCGGGGCTTTTTTTTCCTTACTCAGGTTTTGTATTGAGGATACAAAATCAGCTGAGTTATGCCAGATGTCTCCAAAGCTGACCGGCTTTGAGGAGCACATGGCACTTGTTCCATGGGAACGGCTGGGAATGGCTCCAACCTTCAGCCGCGGAATTCCTGGAATGTAGTTACTAAAAAATAAAAAGTAATTCATTGTTAGTCCATGTTGTTTCACAGTGCATTAACTAATGTTAACAAGATTTGAATAAAGTATTGGTAAATGTTGAAATTAACATTAACAAAGATTAATAAATGCTGTATTTATGTGCAGTTCATTATTAGATCATGCTAATTAATGTTGTTAACTAATGAACCTTATTGTAAAGTGTTACCAATATTTCTTTTGAGCTAATTTGCTACACAAGCGTTTGCGCTGGTGATATAGAGAACTGCTCTATTATACTCTGCTCCAGAAAGATTATTTTACTCTTTATTTGTATTCTGCCAGAGTGCGTCTTACATACACATCCACATCCATATACACATACACACCAATTCCAAAACTGTGTAAAGATAATCTGAATGTGCATGAATGATCTTATTTGTAGTATGATCCATGAAGCTGTATTTGCAGAGAATCCTGGGCTGTAAGGAGCAGATGATAAGGAGAGAAAGCAACATTGTCATCGAGCTCAACATATCTCACTTCTATAACCAGTTTACACAAACAACACACTTTCTACTAACACAGATCTACCATCACCTGACAAATGCACTCCCTTCTGGAACATGTTTTCTCCACTTATACGGTCCATCATCAGGACTGACTGCTGTTCCCTGAATACGGACTTGCTTTGTAGTTTGGCATCTTGTGTGGAAACATGAGTCATTGAGATTAAGTGGGAAAAGAGGAGGGAAGTCAGGATTTACCTGAGTGAAATGTATGTTAATTTTAATAGTTATATGTATATAGAATGCGTATATTCTAATCAATTATATTTCTCTGTCAATTTAATGTATTTATAGATTCAAATTCAATACTTTATTGCCATACAACTAGATACAACCAAAGACAAAGCAAATATATACACAAACGATATCCTACACGGGATGTTTTATTATTCCCTTTTATAGATTTTATGCCAACCATACTAGTGTTATTTATCTATTTATTGTAAAGTTGTGGACTTGCGCTCTATATCCCCATGTAAATTGTCACGTCTACCTGACATCAGCCACTATAGCCTCCTGGACTGTCATCCAGGTATGT
Source organism: Rhinichthys klamathensis goyatoka (assembly GCF_029890125.1). Classification (NCBI taxonomy): domain Eukaryota; kingdom Metazoa; phylum Chordata; class Actinopteri; order Cypriniformes; family Leuciscidae; genus Rhinichthys; species Rhinichthys klamathensis. Next base: position 762,525 of record NW_026606569.1, read on the forward strand.
GGTGTGCGGTGTGTTCCCTTTACTCTTATTTTATTAAGAAATGTGCAAATTATGCAGACTTATTAAGAGAACCTATTTTCCATAAGGGACTGGATCAGGGGTTGAGAGCTGTTTAGAGACTTAATGGCTCTGTACTGTTAAGGAAGCGCGAGGTGTTTGTCTTAATAGCTCTTATCCTTCTTCCTGATGGGAGTATGGAGAAAAGGGAGTTGGCAGGGTGAGTATCATCTTGTAGGATCTTTAGGCCTTTCCGGTAGACCTCACAGATGGGGGAGAGTTTGCAGCCAATGCTTTTTGAGGCTGAATTGACTATCCTGTCTAGCTGCGACCTCTGCTGGACACTAGAGTTGCCATACCAGACAGTAGAAAAAGTAAGCACACTCTCGATGGCAGCTTGGTAGAAGTGCAACATACCCTTACAGGCTACCCCAAATTTCCTCAGCTGGCGAAGGAAAAAAAGCCTCTGATGGGCTTTTTTAGTAATGTTGGTTATGTTAAAGGGCACCTATTATGCAAAATTCACTTTTACATGGTGTTTGAACATAAATGTGTGTCGGCAGTGTGTGAGCAAAACCACCCTAGAATGATAAAAATCCACCCAGTGTTTTTTTTAAGTCAAGTCAAGTCAAGTCAAATATATTTATATAGCGCTTTTCACAATACAGATTGTATCAAAGCTGCTTCACAGTATCAATCAAAACAACTTAACAGTGTTTGTTTATTACTGGAAAAAGACATCCAAGTTTGGTAGAGCTGATCAGTGGTATGATGGGTAATTTAATTTGAATATCCCCAATTTACAATCTCAATATTATTAACTCGTCTTTATCTTTAGGTCATGTTCCAAAAATATTCAAGCTGGCAGTAATAAAACCTCTTATTAAGAAACCGCAATTAGATCAAAATAACTTAGCAAATTACAGACCCATTTCAAATCTTCCATTTATGTCTAAAATACTAGAAAAAATTGTGTCCGCTCAATTATGTTCTTTCTTGCAAGAAAATGAGATATATAAAAAATTTCAGTCAGGATTCAGACCGCATCATAGCACAGAAACTGCGCTAGTTAAAATTACAAATGATTTACTTTTAGCTTCTGACCAAGGCTGTATCTCAATATTAGTTCTACTCGATCTTAGCGCTGCGTTCGACACTATAGATCACAAAATACTCTTGGATCGACTACAAAACTACACTGGTGTTCAGGGACAGGCATTAAGCTGGTTCAGATCGTACTTATCGGACCGTTACCATTTTGTTTGTTTAAATGGGGAAAAATCGAAGATAACGTCAGTAGACTATGGAGTGCCGCAAGGATCGGTGTTAGGCCCTCTGCTATTCTCAATATATATGCTGCCACTTGGTAATATTATAAGAAAACATGGAATTAATTTCCACTGCTATGCTGATGACACTCAATTATATATTTCATCAAGACCAGATGAAAACACTAACTCATCAAAATTGACAGAATGTCTTAAAGATATAAAATGCTGGATGACCTGTAATTTTCTGCTATTAAATCCAGATAAAACGGAGGTATTACTTATTGGTCCAAAAAACTACCCACAAAATCTCTTACAATACAACTTTAATTTAGAAGGATGTCCTGTTACCTTATCGACTACAGTAAAAGACCTGGGAGTTATACTAGACCGCAACTTGTCTTTCGAAAATCATATTTCATCTGTTACAAGAACAGCCTTTTTCCACCTTAGAAACATTGCTAAATTACGTAACATGCTATCTGTTTCCGATGCAGAAAAGTTAGTTCATGCATTCATGACCTCGAGACTAGATTACTGTAATGCCTTATTAGCTGGTTGTCCTGCATCCTCAATAAACAAGCTACAGTTAGTGCAAAATGCAGCCGCTAGAGTTCTTACTAGGTCAAGAAAATATGATCATATAACACCGATTTTATCATCTCTGCACTGGTTACCTATTAAGTTCCGTATCAATTACAAAGTACTACTACTGACCTATAAAGCCCTAAATGGTTTAGCTCCTGTGTATTTAATGGACCTTCTATCGCCCTACAATCCATCGCGTTCGTTAAGATCACTAAATTCGAGGCTTCTGGTCATTCCTAGGATATCTAAGTCCACTAAAGGAGGGAGGGCGTTCTCACATTTAGCTCCTAAACTCTGGAATAGCCTTCCTGATACTGTTCGTGGCTCAGACTCGCTCTCCCAGTTCAAAACTAGATTAAAGACGCATCTCTTTAGCCAAGCATTCACATAATGCTTACCTTCTATTGTTGAATCAGATCGAATGCATTAATATTATGAACAGCAGCTACGCTAATTATTTCCCATCTGCTTTTCTGCTGTTATCTCGGGACGCTAGTCCCGAGGTAAATAGCGTTCGTCAGCTCCAGTTTGTATCCAGACTCTCACGGAGACTTCAGATGCCCCAACACCTGCGATGAGACGACTCGACGCCTGTGAAGAGACGACTCAACGCCGGCGATATGTTATGCCCTAAATTAATACATGATGATTAACTAACTATATTCTTCTATGTACATTTCTGAAATGCACTTTCTGTAAAGCTGCTTTGAAACAATATGTATTGTGAAAAGCGCTATACAAATAAATTTGAATTGAATTGAATTGAATAAATCATAAGCACTGTCTCAGAACGAGCTGTTCTATGAATTGCGCAAGCCCCACCGACGTGGTTTGATTGACACTGTGGTTTTGGCATAGACCCGGCCCTCGGTGATCTGTACACCATCCTCCATTGTTTCAACGACAGCCGGTGTTCTGACGATTTGTGCTGCCTTGTCGAAAATGTCTCCTAAGAAACATAAGTGTTCTGTTGTGGGATGTAATAATGTACATAGTAGTGTTCACTTACTTCCGACATCAGAGCCACTGAAAACGCAGTGGATGGATTTTATTTACGAAAGGCGCCACTTAAACTTCCAAAATACGTTTATGTTTGCGCAAATCATTTTCTGACTGACTGTTTTGTGAACGAGGGTCATTCAAAGCAGGTCTTGCTTCAAAGTTAATCCTCAAGTGTGGATCGTTGCCTACTGTTCGCGATCCAACGTCACCTCCAGAAGAAGTAAGTGTATTTTATGATTTTTGAGCAAATAGTCATTTCAGTCGATGTCAGCCAATTCAACAACAAATGCGTCTAAAGTTGTTGTCGTCGTCGTAAGATGTCTGTGTATATAATTTAAACCTTGTTTGTATAGTGTGTAACCACACGTTTATAAATATTTGTTTTAAAGATATTGTATTAAAAACTGTGCATGTTTTCTGTAAAGACAAGACATCAAAATTGCTATGTTTATACAAAGGCCAGCACATCGACACGAAGCTAGAACGAGGGATATTGGCGTGCAGACAGAAACATCACATAAATGTAATTTCGTTTGTACGTAGCAAATGTTATCACAGTATTTGTGTTTGTAGTTTCAAAAAATTGCACCAACGTTATCACAGTTTGTGTGTGTCTGTGTGTGTGTTGCACATCCATAATTGCAAAGGGGACGCGATTACAACTCTATAAGTACATAAATGTATCAAATAACCATTCCGAGACGTCCTGGTCCATTCTCATTTGTGTTTCTTCTGCCGGAGTCTCTTCATCATCTGTTGAAGATTTTATTATTTAGAAAACAAGTAATTTAGCCTTATAAGAATACACAATTATTTCTTGTATGAGTCCTCTAAAAGGACTCTGTCTAGGTGACTTTGAAAGCTGCAAGACCTTCTGAAAAAAGACCCTGAATGTCAATTCTATTCTGAGAAGTCACATGGTACAAGACCTTCACCCAAAACTATCTATAAGTGTATGACCATCTTTGGAAAAGGATGTATGTATATATGTGAGAAGCTGGGCACTGATCAGGAGTGATCGCCTGCAGGAGGAAGGGATCTCCTGCTGGAGGGAGTGATCCCCTGCAGAAGATGCTCGGCTTTGTTTGTTAATAAAGTCTAATATTTCTGGCATCAAAGATCTCTGCGAAGTTACTTTTACAGAACAATTGAAACCACTTCACATCTGCGTCTGATTCCGGTTCAAACATGTACGGCTGAATGCCATACAAAACAGCGGGTCACTCACTCTCAGCCATTCAGCTTCTACCGACTGTTTACATACCCTTACAGGCTACCCCAAATTTCCTCAGTTGGCGAAAGGAAAAAAAAGCCTCTGATGGGCTTTTTTAGTAATGTTGATTATGTTAACATCCCATTTTAAAGATGATTATATCATAGTGCCTAAAAATCTAAAACTGTTCACCCACTCCCCATTGTTGTACAAGGGCTGGGACGACTTTCCCCTTCTGCAGAAGTCAACCACTAGCTCCTTAGTTTTGGAGACATTTAACTCTAAATTGTGGTTGGAGCACCATTCAGTCAATGAGAGGACCTCTTCCCTATAGGCAACTTCATCACCCCCAGAAATGAACCCACTACTGTTGTATCATCTGCAAATTTAAACATTTTAACAGAATCAGTTTGTGATATGCAGTCATTTGTGTACAACTGTTACGACCCCAGTGTGGGTCATGTCGTGTGGATTCGCTTGTCTTTGTCACTTGTTTTGTAGGTTGGAGTTGGAGTGAGTGACGTCATTGATGACTGATGCTTTACACCTGTGCTAGAGCTGATGCCGGCAAACTAAAGCAGCTCCCTTCGGTCGTGACGGGGGCGCTCTCCCCTCGTGCCATTTTGTTGTTGTCTTGTTCCCGTTTTAGTCTCTTACTTTATTACTTTTACTTTAATAAATGTTATTCCTTTTTGCATACCACTTTAACGTGTCATCTCCTTCTTTGTCGCGGCTTGCGAGCCGGCCGTGACAAATGGGGGCTCGTCTGCTCGTTTGCTAACCTTTGAAAATTCCTGTTATTTGTCGACGTGATTTGGGAAGCGTTTTTGTTGCGTTCGGTTATTTTGTAATGAACTTGGCACGTTCATTAACTGAAACGTAAAAAGAGAATGTTGTTTGGTTAACGCTATTGTTTGAGATGTCTTATTCGTCGTTTGGAAGGAAATGCGCGTTGAAATTATTTGTTTTGAGGACATTGCTGTATCCTTAGTTAGCTGTTCTATGCTGTTTCTAAGAGGTAAGTGACTTTGCGAATCTTATCGTGGGGAGAATATTGTTGATGTTCCCTTGTTAGGTGTAGCTGCTTGGTCCCTTTTGGAACAAGTAGGTAATGTAATTTTTTTTTATTTTTGTGTGGTGACCGTGAGTAGAGCAGTCGTCTCGGGAGCATATCCGTGGTATGAGTTAGTCGCCAGCGTGCTGGTTGCTTTTCTTGTACCAGCGGTAGTTGGTGCTTAAATACCCCTCGCCAGTAACCACACGAAGATTAGGGGTGAGTTAGCTAGTTGTTTTTTCCTATAGATAGGGAAAGGGAACCTTTTATTCCTACCACGTGAGGTTTGTGAATCACACTATTAATTGTAACGTATATTTTAGAGGAAGTATGTCTAATCTCATAGAAGATTTTATTATTTCTCCCTCTGAAGCATTACTGGAGTCGTTTACAAAAGATCAGTTGTTTAACATTGCGGATCATTATGAAATCGAACTTGAAGATAAGAGATTAAAAGAGAGTACAATAAGAGAAACAATTAAAACAAAACTAATAGAACAGGCTATATTGATTGAAATGTCTGATACAGCTACTGCTAGTCAAAGTAAACCACCTGTTGGCTTTTTAACTTTTGAACAACAAGAGAGGTTATTGCTGTTACAGCTTGAAATGGAGCGTGAGAGAAATAGAACTAAACAGACAGATATAGAGCTGCAGAGATATCGCTTGGATATGATAAGAGAAGGTGCAGAAGATGCTTTTCAGGGTGCTTCTAAAATGTTTGACACTGCTGGAAACTTGCGTTTGATGCCTAAGTTTAGTGAACGAGATCCAGATACATTTTTTACCTTGTTTGAACGGATTGCGGAAGCGAGAGGTTGGCCCAGTAAGGAACGTACACTACTTTTACAATGCGTGCTTACTGGTAGGGCTCAGGAAGTCTATTCTTCGCTTCCAGTCTCGGACTGTAACGATTATGACCTCGTAAAAGCAGCAGTTTTGAAATCGTACGAGTTAGTACCAGAAGCGTACAGACAAAAGTTTAGAACGTTGTCCAGAGGTGTTAATGTTGCTCATGTTGAGTTTGCTAGAGAGCTAAGTACAGCATTTAGTCGCTGGTGTATGGCATCTGAGGTAACCACATTTGAGGAGTTGACCGACTTAATCGTGCTGGAACAGTTTAAGAGTTCTATACCCGCTCGTATTGCAACATATATAAATGAGCAGAAAGCGGACACAGCTGCTAAAGCTGCTGTGTTAGCCGATGATTATGTGTTAACACACAAGAATTTTGAGTTTCAGAGAAGGCACGAATTTTTCGAAGATAAAGGAGATCGTATGTCTAGAAATTCGTCTCTTGTCTGTAATTACTGCCATGGTAAAGGCCACTGGAAAAGTGAGTGCCCAGTGCTTAAAGCCAAGAGTAAAGGAGGAAAGTCTCCTCGCATTAAACCAGCTGCTCTTGTGGCACCCGTGTTAAGTCCTGTTAAATCATTGTGTGAAGGATTTCCTAAATTAGGTAACCTTTTAGGAGATGGTGATTATGCGCCTTTTATCACCCACGGACATGTGTCGATGATTGGTACAGAGATAAAAATTCCAGTAACAATATTAAGAGATACGGGAGCTTCGGAATCTTTTATATTGGAGGATGTGTTGCCATTTTCATTTTTGAGTGACACTGGTACTAGTGTTCTTGTTAGAGGAATTGGGTTGGATGTGGTGTCTGTTCCTTTACACAGAGTATCGTTGTCATCTGAGCTTGTGAGTGGTGAAGTGGTGATTGGAGTGCGTCCGTCACTGCCCGTGGATGGGGTGGATATAATCATGGGGAATAATTTGGCAGGGGGTAGGGTGTGGCCTGATACCTTTTCACCTCCTGTGGTTTTATCTGTTCCTCGTCCAGGTCCTGACGAGAGTCACAAGAATTACCCGGAAGTGTTTACTGCATGTGCAGTAACTCGTTCCATGACCTCTGCACAGCCAAGGGTAACTCCTGATTCTGTTGTAGTAAAACCATTCTCTTTGCCTGATGACTTTTCTGTTTCTCCTTCTGAGTTGCTCCAGGAGCAGCAACTTGATTCTTCTCTCCGTCAATTATTTGAGAATGTAATGTCTTCTGATGAAATTAGAAATGTTGCTCATGGGTATTTTTTGCAGGATGGCATATTGGTGAGAAAGTGGATTCCTCATGGTAGTGATTTTGCTGGAGATCCTATTATGCAGGTGGTAGTTCCAGAGAAATATCGCTCACTGGTATTGCAGATTTCCCATGATAAACTTGCAGGTCATTTAGGGGTAAAGAAGACCTATCACAGAATCCTTCGTCATTTTTTTGGGCCAAAATTGAAGAAGGCTGTGTCACAGTATTTAAAGACATGTCATACTTGTCAACTAACAGGCAAACCAAATCAGAAGATCAAACCTGCTCCATTGTTTCCTATTCCTGCTGTCAGTCCGCCGTTTGAGCACCTAATTATTGATTGTGTAGGCCCGCTGCCTAGATCAAAGTCAGGTTGCATTTATTTGCTCACGGTGATGTGTGCCTCTACTCGGTACCCTGCGGCATATCCTCTCCATACGATCACTGCCAAATCAGTGGTGAAGGCGTTGACTCAGTTCATTTCCATTTTTGGCATACCGAAGATTGTGCAAAGTGATCAAGGTTCTAATTTCACTTCTCATTTATTTTCTCAGGTCTTGAAATTGCTGCACATTAAGCACAATAAGGCTAGTGCTTATCATGCTCAAAGCCAGGGGGCTTTGGAGCGTTTCCATCAGACGCTGAAGTCTTTATTGCGTTCTTATTGTGCAGAGATGGAAGGTGATTGGGAACAAGGATTGCCGTGGTTGATGTTATCAGCACGTGAGGTATGTCAGGAGAGTACTGGGTTTAGTCCCAATGATTTGGTGTTTGGGCACACAGTTCGGGGTCCACTGGCAGTACTCAGAGACCAGTGGGTTGAACGTGCACCACCAAAAAACTTGATAAGTTATGTGAATGATTTTAAGCGTAGGTTATATGAAGCAGGTAAGGTGGCAAAGGAACAATTGCATTCTTCACAAAAGCGTATGAAGACGATTTTCGATCGACGAACTGAGGAACGGAAATTCATGCCTGGCGATCAGGTTTTGGCTCTGCTACCTGTTGAGGGCTCCCCATTTCAAGCTCAGTTTACAGGTCCGTATGTGGTAGAAAAACAAGTTACTGACTTAAACTATCTGATTGCCACGCCAGAGAGGAGAAAGTCCACCCAGTTGTGTCATGTAAATTTGTTGAAGCCCTATTATTGCTGTTCTCACAAGATGTCAGACGATGAGGTGAAACCTGCATTAGCAGTTGAGAGAGTTTCGCTTGTGGGGGAGGAAATAGATGAGGGAGTTTATTTTCCAGATGATACAGTACTTTTGGGACGTCTAAAAAATTCAGAGACTCTTAAATTTTTTTATAAAATGCTGGCTCATTTGCCTGAGGATAAATGTGGTGATTTGATTGATATTGTTAATCATCATGTTTCCTTATTTGGTGATGTACCTTCGCGTACACATTGGTTGGAGCACGATATTGATGTTGGGGATTCGAAGCCCATTCGCCAGAATTTTTATCGGGTGTCCCCAAATAAACTCCTGCATTTTAACGCTGAAGTGCAGTATATGCTGGATCATGATATTGCACGACCTTCATTTTCTAGTTGGGCATCTCCCTGCTTGCTTGTGAATAAACCTGATGGTACTTATCGGTTTTGCACCGACTATCGTAAAATAAATAGAGTAACCAAACCAGACTCATTTCCACTGCCTCGTATTGAGGATTGTGTTGACCGGGTTGGGTCGGCGAAATTTGTAAGCAAGTTCGATCTGCTTAAAGGCTATTGGCAAGTTCCATTGACCAAGAGAGCTCAAGAGATTTCCACTTTTATTACATCGGAGGGTTATTCTCTTATAACGTTATGAGTTTTGGCCTTGGAAATGCGCCTGCAACCTTTCAGCGGCTTATGAATAGGGTTGTTTCTGGGTTAGAGGGAGTGGCCGTCTATCTAGACGATGTAGTAGTTTTCAGTGATTCATGGGAGCAGCACTTGAAGCATATTGCAGCCCTGTTCTCTTATCTTGAAGAGGCTGGCCTGACCGTCAATCTGGCTAAATGCGAGTTTGCCAAGGGCACTGTGACTTACCTAGGTAAGGTAGTTGGACAGGGATGTGTGCGACCAGTTCGGGCTAAGGTTGAGGCCATTGATCACTTTCCGTCTCCTACTACTAAGAAGGAGTTGATGCGGTTTCTAGGGTTAGTAGGTTACTATCGGGGATTTTGCAGGAATTTTTCTACCGTGGTAGCCCCTCTCACTGATCTGTTGAAAGCAAAAGTAGCTTTTGTTTGGACATCTACCTGTCAGGAGGCTTTTGAGGCAGCTAAATCACTGCTTACATCCACTCCTGTGTTGGCAGCGCCTCGTTTTGATCGTTCTTTTCAGGTATGTGTGGATGCTAGCAATGTGGGTGCTGGAGCAGTGTTGTTACAGGCTGGTGAGGAAGGAATTTATTGTCCAGTTAGCTACTTCTCAAAAAAGTTTAATTCTTATCAGTTGAATTATTCGGTGGTTGAAAAGGAGGCATTAGCTTTTATTTGGACTTTGCAACACTTTGAAGTATATGTGGGATCCGTGTCAGACCCATTGGTTGTGTATACAGACCACAATCCGCTTGTCTATTTACATTCTTTGCGGTGTCCAAACCAACGGTTGACTCGTTGGTGCCTTTTCTTGCAATCGTATGCACTTGACATCCGACATATCAAGGGGACTGACAATGTGGTAGCTGACGCATTGTCTAGGGCTCCTTATTCTTTTTAACTTATTGACTAACTTATTGACTTTTGCTCTGCTTGTCTGTCTTAAATTGCTTCCACAGGGCCCGTGGTTGCTGAGGATATTGGAGAGTATTACAGAGTGGTGGGTCTTTCAAGTTTGGAGAGTTATCGGGTGACGGGTTTTCATAAATGTCCACCCTTTTTTTTATGGGGGGAGGTGTTACGACCCCAGTGTGGGTCATGTCGTGTGGATTCGCTTGTCTTTGTCACTTGTTTTGTAGGTTGGAGTTGGAGTGAGTGACGTCATTGATGACTGATGGTTTACACCTGTGCTAGAGCTGATGCCGGCAAACTAAAGCAGCTCCCTTCGGTCGTGACGGGGGCGCTCTCCCCTCGTGCCATTTTGTTGTTGTCTTGTTCCCGTTTTAGTCTAGTCTCTTACTTTATTACTTTTACTTTAATAAATGTTATTCCTTTTTGCATACCACTTTAACGTGTCATCTCCTTCTTTGTCGCGGCTTGAGAGCCGGCCGTGACAAACGAATATAAAAGAGGTGACAAAACACCCCCCCGGGGGGCTCCAGTGTTAATGTGCTTGACATTGGAGATGTTATTACCTATTTTGACCACTTGTGTTCTCTGCACCAGAAAATCCCAGATCCAGTAACATATGGAATTATGGACCCCCATTGTTGAAGTTTCCGAAAAAAGTTTGTTGGGTAGGATTGTGTTAAAAGCAGAGCTATAATCTATAAAAAGATTGGAAGGGGTCGAGCCTGACCATGCTGGACAGATGTTTACATACTATTCTCTCAAAGATATTCATTATAACCGATGTTAGTGCTACAGGTCGGTAGTCATTCAGGCAGCTTATATTGGGGTTTTTTGGGCACAGGAATTATGACAGCGGACAGTGAGGGACAGTGCATTCCCTCAAGGACCAGTTAAATATGTCTGTGAGGACTGGAGCCAGTTCATCTGCACAGTGTTTAATAGTAGCAGAGATACGAGGTCAGGACCTGCAGCTTTCCTGCAGTTCTACAGGTCCTTCTCAAAAAATTAGCATATTGTGATAAAGTTCATTATTTTCCATAATGTAATGATAAAAATTAAACTTTCATATATTTTAGATTCATTGCACACCAACTGAAATATTTCAGGTCTTTAATTGTTTTAATACTGATGATTTTGGCATACAGCTCATGAAAACCCAAAATTCCTGTCTCAAAAAATTAGCATATTTCATCCGACCAATAAAAGAAGTGTTTTTAATACAAAAAAAAAGTCAACCTTCACATAATTATGTTCAGTTATGCACTCAATACTTGGTCGGGAATCCTTTTGCAGAAATGACTGCTTCAATGCGGCGTGGCATGGAGGCAATCAGCCTGTGGCACTGCTGAGGTGTTATGGAGGCCCAGGATGCTTCGATAGCGGCCTTAAGCTCATCCAGAGTGTTGGGTCTTGCGTCTCTCAACTTTCTCTTCACAATATCCCACAGATTCTCTATGGGGTTCAGGTCAGGAGAGTTGGCAGGCCAATTGAGCACAGTAATACCATGGTCAGTAAACCATTTACCAGTGGTTTTGGCACTGTGAGCAGGTGCCAGGTCGTGCTGAAAAATGAAATCTTCATCTCCATAAAGCTTTTCAGCAGATGGAAGCATGAAGTGCTCCAAAATCTCCTGATAGCTAGCTGCATTGACCCTGCCCTTGATAAAACACAGTGCACCAACACCAGCAGCTGACATGGCACCCCAGACCATCACTGACTGTGGGTACTTGACACTGGACTTCAGGCATTTTGGCATTTCCTTCTCCCCAGTCTTCCTCCAGACTCTGGCACCTTGATTTCCGAATGACATGCAAAACTGAGCAACAGTCCAGTGCTGCTTCTCTGTAGCCCAGGTCAGGCGCTTCTGCCGCTGTTTCTGGTTCAAAAGTGGCTTGACCTGGGGAATGCGGCACCTGAAGCCCATTTCCTGCACACGCCTGTGCACGGTGGCTCTGGATGTTTCTACTCCATACTCAGTCCACTGCTTCCGCAGGTCCCCCAAGGTCTGGAATCGGTCCTTCTCCACAATCTTCCTCAGGGTCCGGTCACCTCTTCTCTTTGTGCAGCGTTTTTTGCCACACTTTTTTACTTCCCACTGAGGTGCCTTGATACAGCACTCTGGGAACAGCCTATTTGTTCAGAAATTTCTTTCTGTCTTACCCTCTTGCTTGAGGGTGTCAATGATGGCCTTCTGGACAGCAGTCAGGTCGGCAGTCATGCCGTTCAGCCATGATTGCGGTTTTGAGTAATGAAACCGGCTGGGAGTTTTTAAAAGCCTCAGGAATCTTTTGCAGGTGTTTAGAGTTAATTAGTTGATTCAGATGATTAGGTTAATAGCTCGTTTAGAGACCCTTTTCATGATATGCTAATTTTTTGAGACAGGAATTTTGGGTTTAAGCGCTCAAGTCACTACTTTGGGCAGATTATAGCCCTCGTTTGCACATGGCCAGACAGTGAAAATACGGCTAATAATTTCTGGATATCTGGCATATACAAGTTAACTGAACAAAACAAACGAACGAAAACGGGTAAGGGAGGGGGCCCCCTACTGGGCGGGGCCCATGGGCTGCAGCCCAGTCAAGCCCAATGGTAAGTCCGGCCTTGACCGTAGCAAGCCTAGTATACAGCTAAACGCGTCTCCGTGTGGACAGGGCCGCTCAAATTTGTGTGGAGTGCTTCTCCCTTCTCACCAGAGGGAGAAAAATATTTTCTTCTGTAGGCCTGATGTGTCTAGTGTTACAGAATTTAGAGAAATAGCCTAGCTGAGGTAGACATCCACCTGCTAGATGTGATTCGCCATCAGGTGTGATCCTGCCAGATGTGATTCGGCCTTTCTTCAGACGAACTCTTTTACAGTCTATGGACGAACTACTAGCGAATTGGCTGAATAGGAGCAAGCTTCACTCATTCCCATTTTCGTTTCAAGGTTCAACGCACATCGGTGTTCAGTCAAACTAGACTACTTGTCAAATATAGACAAAATGGAAAAAATAATGTGTGAAGCTTGAGTTTATTTACTCAATTGAGGGCATACTGTTTTACTGAAAGCACTGCATTCATAATTAAGCAGAATGACTTACCAAACATGCATTTGCAGAGAGCCATTTCTTTAAAGGACCGCTTCTGTTTGCCCACATCCTTATTTTTCTTGCCTGCCCAGTTTAGGCCTGAGGCCAGCTCATTGGTCATGCTGTATGCCAGCATGCGCCGGACCCTGATCTCCAGGGTGGTCCCCCCAATAACGGTGAAGCGGGCCACCTATTAAAATAAAAAAGTAACTATTTTCAGTTTAAAAACTAAACAATTTAAAAAAAGCTCTTTTTCAAAGATAATGTAATGTTGCTCTATGTAGGTTTGTCAATTGTCAAGTGTGAATTTAACTGAGATTGATAAAGATGTGCTAAAATATCAGACATTGTTGACTGGGACATTTTAAAGTGATATTTGTTTCTATCCTCGTCTGGGATGAGCTTGAACACAGATAGTTTAACAGATTTGTTAAACAGTTTAACAAAATTGGGCAGATCAGTGAAGGTCAATCAGAAGAATGATGTGACCACTATTTAATCATTAAATAATTACCATTGCCTTCTTAGCCTCCTGGGACTGGAGTATCACCTCTGCGTTCTCCAGCTCCTCCATGCTGTGCAGAGGCAGTTGCAGTCTCTTCAGTCAAGCCCACCACCCCAACACTTTGGCCACATCTACAGGACTGGCGGAACTCTCGGAAGTCCTGCCGCAGGTCCTTCACCTCCTTCGTCAACTCTGTGACAGTGGTGAGCAGATTCTGCAAGGTTACATCTATTGACAGGAATAACAAATAGTTATGGGTTGAGTGCAAAACTTTGCATTCCTTTATTTTGTAATATAAAAAAGCGTAAAATAAAGAAATTAAGAGTTTGGTTCCAAAATGCTATATCTCCATTTTTAAAAGCATTAAAAAAGTCATGTTATTTAATTCTGTAGTTCAGGTAATGTCAATCAAATTGCTTTTTTGTAGTTTTGATTGAGTAAAGATAAATAACAATACCCAATTGCAGTTCTACTGAAATTACTTGCGAAACAAAATGTAAAAAAAATTATGAAAATTAATGAAAATGGTGGGTATAGCATTTTGAAACCAAATTCTTCAAATGGTCAACCCAATTTCAATTATACATGAGGGATGTTAAATGCTATAGGTAGGGGATTCAACCCAGCACCAATCACAATATTTAGTTAGTTTTTAACTGTTCCATAGAGAATGCAAACCACTGTAATATTTAGGTGTTTTAATGCACAAGGCTATTCCGTTCATATGTCAATGAAATCCTATAATCCAAGGCACATCAGTTTTGCACTTGCCTTTTAAAAGCTGCCTGGCGGAGTCTCTTGAGTCGGTGACTAATATGGAAGAAACATTTTTTATCTATAAGACTGGCTATAGGTATTTGGAATAACATGAAACTCTCTCTTCTAAAACATACCTTCAGCAGAGAAATTGGGTGCACACCGGGGAGAACCGGCAGAAGCCACTGGCAACTGAAAATCTTCAGCAGAGAAGGTAATGGGTTGGCTGTTGGGGTAGGGCAGCGGGGACTGGCATCTGGCTGGGGCGGGCAGGGTTTGGTAGCTGGTTGGGTTGTTAAAAGTGGTCTGGAAATTTACTGGGGCTAGAGGTTGAAGTTGGGAGGATGGAGAGGGAGACTGCAGAGTGGAAAGCGTCTGGTAATTCACTGGGACTAGAGGTTGGAGTTGGGAGGATGGAGAAGGAGAATGCAGAGGGCTGGAGGCTGTTGGTGTGTATGGGAGGGGATGGGTGGGGATGGTGGGGGGGGGGGGGGGGGGTAAAAGATGTTACAGGTTATTATGCTGAATTGAAACAGGATACTGGAGCCTTTAAAGGAGTAGTTCACTTTAAAAAAAAAACCCATGTCATCCAAGATGTCCATGTCTTTCTTTCTTCAGTCGAAAAGAAATTAAGGTTTTTGATGAAAACATTCCAGGATTTTTCTCCATATAATGGACTTCAATGGGGTCCAAACAGTTCAAGGTCCAAATGACCGTTTCAGTGCAGCTTCAAAGGGCGATCGGTCATTTAAAAAATAAATACAAAAGTTAAAGTTTTATAAGCACAAATGCGCATCACAGAACGCATCACAGAACAGAGCAAGGCGAGCATTTGTGCTTATATATTATTTTTGAAATGACCGATCGTTTCGCTAGATAAGACTCTTATTCATCGTCTGGTGTCGTTTAAAGCCATTTGAAGCTGCACTGAAATGGTCATTTGGACCTTGAACCGTTTGGTAGCCAGTATAGTGCATTATATGGAGAAAAATCCTGGAATGTTTTCATCAAAAACCTTAATTTCTTTTCGACTGAAGAAAGAAAGACATGGACATCTTGGATGACATGGGGGTGAGTAAATTATAAGCAAAAGTTTTTTTTAAAGTGAACTACTCCTTTAACTCCCAATCAATCAGCTGGTCATGTGCTGCTAATCAAGGTCCTCAGATGCAGTGCACCTGAGCAGAGGTAGAGAATGGGAGGAGAACGAACAAACACAGGGAACACTACCGTAACACCTACTATACTGTACCTGGGAACAAAATTTTTGGAGCTTGGGGATATTTACTCCGAGGTTGATCTTCATCAGAGTCATCCGCATTCTTGTAGATTAGGTTTGGTCTAGAAGTGAACATGGACAAACTATAAATACACTGCATTATTTACATTTGTTCATCTGTAGTTACTGAAATATTCAAAATGTCAACTATTCCAATGTTACAGTAAACATATATTTCTGAGGATGGCCATGTGCACATACAATTCAGCAACTTCGCACTGTGAATTTGGAAATTATTACTTCTTTCTCCTTTTCTGAGGCTGTTGGCTCTCCTCCTCTGACTGGATATCAGTGGTGTCGCATTGCTGCTTCAAATACCTCTCCAGGCACCTCTCTGCTTCCTCAAAGGTATCTGCAGACACAGAGTTATGAAATACTGATACAAAGGTTTATGATAAAATGTCAACCCGATTTAACAATACCCACCTCGGCTTATGAGGACCCTGACAGGCTCATAAGTCTGCCAATTTTCTTTAGGTTCCTCCCTCCTCCTGATGGCAGCACGAACCTTGCCAGACTCTTTTAGAGGGTATGGAGGCCAGAAAACTTTCTCCCCCTGAAGCCATATGTGTGGCACAACTTCTGTTCCACCACTGTGGAACTTTACAAGGCACCACTGCTTCATACTATTTTTATGGTAAAGATAATGTTTGGTTATTAACACATGAACTGATTTTTATTAACTGTTTTTTATGAACTGAGCTGATTTTTATGAACTGATTTTTATGAACTCAACTGATTTTTATGAACTCAACTGATTTTTATGAACTGATTTGTACAAAAATGATTTACTTTGTATGTATGAGGGGAATGGCTATGAACTCTTTTTTATCGGGGAAAAGTATATATTTGTTTTTTATTATTTGGAGCTTTACAACACCAACACCGCTGCTTAAGTCCCACACTTTGTAACAGCCAATGATGGCTGATTCGAATGGGTATTGTACATATGATTCCTTCTTTGTGAATTTCCCGAAGATCACATATGTTTCCTCAGCTACTTTGATTATGTTGTCAACAAGAGCGATGTCCTCAACTATCTGAATGCAGTTATCCCCAAACCTACATGATAAGGTGAAATCTTTAGTTACAACCTTTCTATACTGATCCCCATGTCCCAAATGAGACACCAATGGACCATCATGATGGAGGTGCATGAATTTATGGCCTTTGTTGATTTGGGGTGTCTGAGGGTCTCTTTCAGAAAGTCATTTAACTATTTGCTGTAAAGGCAAATGAGGTTTGTGCAGTAAATGTTTCAGTTGGGCCAAATAGTTCTCATAAGGAAAGGCAGCAATGTTATCTAAGGGACCATAAAGATGATATTCTGCTGCCAGGTGTGTCAGCTGGTGGACATTGTAAGTTATTTCACTTCTGCCATATAGCTGCCCAAAGTGACTCACAAATGAAATTAGCAATTCGTGAGCACAGTCCACCATTTTCTCTGATGTCCCAGGAGACAAAAGGAGATGCATAGCAACAGAAAACAACATAAAGTTGTTAAACATCTCCAAAGGAATCGTATCTCTCAGCACTACAGGGCCAGCGTATAGCATAAAATACCGGAGCTCTGTTGCTTTCCACCTATCAATTTCTGCGAGTTCCCTGGGTTTGCGACTGAACTCAGTTGGAGTGTAAGGTGTCAATGCCTTCAACTTCACAGAAATCTCCCCAATTGTTTTACTGCCCAACCTAGTTGCAAGACATTTGCCCCGCATCCATATATACAGCATTTTTCTGGTTACCCCAAGACAACATAAATGCATGTAGTCCAATGGGAACATTGTCTCCATTTTCACTACACTAACTAGGGGAGATGGCGTTCGACTCAAGTGGTGGTCCTCATCGATCATGGAGGCGAAGTCTGCGTCGGCTCTTAATTCAGCATTGACATCAGGAAATGTCATTTTGCCCTGCCATTCACCCACTTGAATGCATTTATCGCAACCTGAGTAACCATTGTGACCCTTGGTGTTTTTAATAAAGGCTCGTGCAGGGGCATCGCAAATGAACGAGCACACTTTTGCCATTAGCTGCTGCCCATTATAAATTAAACCCCTCTTCAGAATGGCCTTAAGGTCCTCAATAAATGGGCCCAAGAATTCCGAGGCACTTTTAGGCTTGCTAAGGCCACAGAACAGGCCAACAAGGAAGGGAGATCTGGTGTAATCAACATCTACCATTGCAAGAATTGGCCAGAACTGAAGTCTACTGCTTCTGAATAGTGGTAACCCATCTATATTGAACTGCAACTTAAGTGTGTTCAAGATGGCAGGGAGAGTCAAAGATTTAAGCCTCGACATTAAGCCATTGGTTAGGCCAAAGTGATAGTATTCCCCACCAGAGTATGTGAGCGGAGTGGAGCGGGAGCGGAGCGAGGAGTGGAGCGGTGTGATTTTGAATGGAGTGCGGAGCGGATTTTTTAAAAGTCGGAGCGTCGTGGTTTTCACTCGCTCTGAGAGCGCTCCACTACCGCTCCATCACGAGTACAATTCATGCCAACGGCTCATTATAGAACTGCATTTTTAGTAAGGATTCACACGTTAAACACATTACTCTAGCATGGTACAGAGATGGATCACTCAAATCAGAAAAAAATGTGAAGGATGTGAATGATGACGCCGATGGACATGAGTGGCTGCGGGAGGTTATAGTTCTCAAGCCTACTGAATATGATCGGGCAACACTATCTCATGAAAGTGCGTATCTATAGCACACATTTTATTTTTTGTGCCATTTATACATAAAAACATTTTTTGCGTGCAAATGAAATGCACTAAACCCCTTGCCTTGGTTATGATTAGGTGTGTGAAGTGCGTGCACACCATAAAGTGCGTATCATATGCACGCGAAAACTGCATATCCCAGGCTTAGGCTATGCAAGCAAAAACAAGTTTTTGGCGTATAAATGGTACGAGAAATAAAATGTGTGACGCACTTTCATGAGATCGAGCTGGATCGGGTGAAAGCACATTTTAAACAGGTAACACTTATTCACACACGCAATCGCTTTCTCACGATTGCGTCTCAATGCATTGCATTCAAAAAATGTAATCTTACAGTGCTGTCGGTTTGATTTCGAACGAGCAGAAAACTGTAAGAAATGTAGTGACCCGTACGTAGATAACTGATGAAAACGTTATTTTCATCTTTCCAAACAAAATATGCTCTGCAAAAAGCAGCAATGATATTTAACTTATAATGCTGATAATGTAATAAGTCATAGGAAAAGTTCGCACACTATCCAATAAACCACATTGAAACTATTCTCCTAATGATGTTTAAAAAAAACAAATAATAATATGCCTATATATTACGATGAGGAGAAATTTTGTGAGATTTCAAAGCATACTTAAATAGTTATTCGCAATTTCCTCGGGGAGCGAAGACGGAGCGGTGTTTCTGATATCAGTGAGCGAGGAGTGGAGCGGGAGCGGTAAATGGTGAACCCGGAGCGGAGCTGGAGCGGAGTGATTATTAAATGCTTGGAGCGCGGAGGGAACATTGTTGCCGCTCCACTCCGCTCACATACTCTGTTCCCCACCCTCCATCTTCTTAGTTATTATTTGACCTTGCGTCCTCAGAACTGTCCGAGCATCTTTAGGCAATTCTGGATGAAACACACGCAAAATGCTCAAAAGTGCAGTTAATGCCACCAGAGAGACTGAAAATGTAGAGGCCCAAAATCTCAGACCAGTCATCAAAAACTCTGTAGTTGGAGTTTCAGTATCATCTGAATCAATATGAGTTGTGTCTATTGACTCATGGGTCTCACTGAATTCTGAACTTGGCTCATAGTTCCCCATAACTGGAAGCTCCTCTATAACTGGTAGCTCCTCTACAACTGAGTGACTAGAGGTTGAAACAATTGGATCCACTACTTCCCTTGGGTACTCTACATGTTCCGATGCTATGTCAGTCTTGCCTTGCATATTTGTATTATTAAAAGTCTCCTCAAATTGCTGTAGTATCTCTGACTCTGTGACCTTAAACATTGACCTACATTTGCGCCTCTTTGACCAGCGTGATGCCATTGTGAGTGCATGTAGTGTGCAAAATCAGAAACAGATATTTTAAGATTCTCAGATGAGGCTTATTTGCTTACTTGAAAAACGATGTGGATTAATGATCTGAAAAAAAGGACAAAAAGTAAATCACAGTGACGTAAACAGCAATTTAATTCAGAATCATCCACTGCCCTGATTATTTCCCCACAAAGCAGATGATAACAAACATTTCGTTTAAACTGGGCTTGCAAAGGTGTTTCTAAAGACTGAACAATTTTTATTCATGAATAATTGGACTCTCTTCGCTATATTTAAGTATATTTCTGCTTAACCCTTGTATGGTGTTCGGGTCTGTTGGACCCGTTTTCATTTTTTATCAAAAGAAAAATTATACAATTAAAAATTTTTTCAACCTCAGACTCATTGGCCTTGGCTCATTTTCTGTGAAGAACATATATCCGAACACATTTTCAATGACCACAAACTGTACAACCCCCCTACACATTTATATTACACACAGGATGTTCGGGTCCACACTGGATGTGTGTGCGTGCGTGTGTGTGTGTCTGTGTGCGTGTGTAGTGTAGATCTAACAAAGGTAAAGGGAAAATATTAACCATATATGCTGTTTATATTGCTTGTAATTGGGATGAAGTAAACATCTGTTGAGTATTTTAACATAAATTGTTTGATTATGTTGAATTAAAAACCCAAAAATGCAGCGGGTCCACCAGACCCACGAACACTGGCTGAATAACAAAAATATGAACACCACACAAGGGTTAAATACTGGGTGCATGGAGGAATATACATAAATCTCACCACAAAAGCAGGCTAATAATAAGACTATGTCTTTAAAATTAACGAGGCATTTTAATTGCTTCTAAATGAAGTATGTGGGGCTAAGAAGTGGGTCAGAAGAAATAGCGGTGCTGTGTTAATAGATTTCACGACACTAGCAATGGGTACAGACATGTATTTTGAGCT
Source organism: Rhinichthys klamathensis goyatoka (assembly GCF_029890125.1). Taxonomy (NCBI): domain Eukaryota; kingdom Metazoa; phylum Chordata; class Actinopteri; order Cypriniformes; family Leuciscidae; genus Rhinichthys; species Rhinichthys klamathensis. The sequence continues at coordinate 783,050 of NW_026606569.1, forward strand.
AGCTGTCACAAAAATAGACTGGACCAATGAGGTTTTGCTAACTTTATAAGCTAGACGAGTACTTTTAGCAGATTTTGACACATTGGTAAAACAAAAATCTATTTCAGTGAAAAACATTAACCATCATGTTAACGATCAACCCAGCAGTATTTGATTTGGTACAATGCATTCATATCGAACATTAAGCAAGCTTACCTGTACGCTTGTGCCAAGGTCCAGAAATGAGCTGTGTCCGGTGCAGTACGTTGGTTTTGATCTCCCGGTCAACCAAAAATCGATGGATTTTCAACCATATTTCCCTGTCAACTATATATCGATGCATTTTCAATCATATTTCCCGGTCAACTATATGCCGATGACTCTTCAACAACAGCGTAGTTTCCCGGTCAACTATAAATCAATGACTTTTCAACACATTCAGCGATCGCCCGGTAAACCAAATATCAATGCTTAATCAATCATAAAGATAACTATAGATCAATGTTGTTCCAATATTGTTGCCATCAACATTAATAACATCAGGTTTTCATAGATATGGTAATGGTGATTCAACATTTATTTTGCATTGAAATTTCAACATCAACCATAATGATGATTCAGATGGAAAAACAATGTTTATTCAATGTTGGCTTGCTGTCTGGGACAGATACCTATATAATATCTATTTTGCTGTTATTTGTATGTGTTTCAAGCACTTTATCGATATTTTTGGTAAATGTAGTAATGTTTATTGAGCTAAAACTACTTTGTGCTTGATTGACAGCTGTTATATTGGAAAAATGAGTTTATGTTCCAGTGAATTACAGAGTATGCTGTTGTGACTTGAATAAGCCCTATAAAGCTACTATTTTCTGTAGATCTGTAAAATGTATTATTGTTGAAATGATAACACTAAAGTTTTCAGTGAGGAAACCTGACTCTATCACTCTCGTGATTATTTCTCCCCTTTTTCAGGGGTGTAACACAAGCACTCTCTCTCTCTCACACACAAGCACTCAGACACACACACTCTCTCTCTCTCTCTCTCTTTCTCACACACACACACACTCAGATCAGACGTTATCATGATCAAGATGGCACCTGTGTGTTTGGCTTGCCGTCTGTTACTCAAAATCAAAATCAGTTTTCTTCAAAAATCAGTTTTTCTTTGACAGGGTCTTTAAAAACCTTTCATAAAACATGGAGACCTTAGTTAAATTATATTGTTACCATTGATCTCTCTCTTGAAAACGCAGGCGAGGATGAACTATTTAAATTTATTTATTTTATTTTAGAAAAGCAGAGCTGTGGTTCATTCATTTTTTATATGTACAAGATGTTGTATCTGCACAACTATTTTACTGATGAAATCACAGGGCAGTGCTGACAACTGTTTGTTATATGTGGGTTTTGGTTCTTTTGCTGTCAGGACCTTTGAACTCACCGACCCTGGCGGCCGTGCCGTTCTCGAGCCCTAGGCCGAGGGGAGCGAGACCCGTGTGTAGGAAGCCAGCGTGAGACGGGTCTCCTTCCCGGGGCTAAAAACAGCAATCTGACGAGAGACGATCTCCTCCTACTGGCGTTCAAGTTTCAAGTGTTTCAAATTGGTTTTCAAGTTTTAGGTAGGCACTTTGTTCCAGCAGCCACTGTTGTCAACGTGTCCCCTCTACTAAGATCAAACTTCATTCAAGGTAAGGATATTAACTTGGTCACCCGGCGGCTCCCTTCACCAGCGGCAGAGCCACAAATGGTGGACTGGGGTCTAAAAACGGCTGATCCCAGACTGCAACGCAACCTCTCCTTCTCCGAATTCGTTATTGCCTTCGGTATTTACAGAGACCTTATTTTCCAAACATTTCCCGATCACCGGGAAGATCTCGATTAATACCTAGCGATAATTGCAGACTTTAACAAAACATATGGGGGCACATTATTTTATGAATATCACAGATCCGGCTCTTTTATCACACTAACTCACACTCAATTAGAACGGTTCCGTTACGGACACTGAACTGCATTCCGCCAATTCCCTTCCTCTCTGCAACATCTTCAGTGAATCTGTCTGCACGTTTTCTACACTTTTCTATTTTTATTATTATTATTATTATTATAATTATTTGATATCTTTTGGATATGCCAATGCCAAATCCAGCCAAAGGTTTAAAAACAGCCGTCATCATCAGAGCTCGTGCAGCCGCTCTGGAGAAGCTGCGCTGGCTGAGTCCTCCGGCGGCTCTCGAATCGCTCGTGTACTTTGATGGCATATGTCATAATCATGTGGCGTTGGCGCTGTCTCAAGTCAGACAAAATTTCTAGCCGGCATGCACTGCTCAAGTCAGCCACCGATCGGTCTGCGCAGCCGGACAAGCTTTTGTCTGCTGTCAGACAATTGATAATTGATTAATAATTTAATTTATGGGTTAAACAGTAATTTGCAAGATTCATTTTATGTGGAGAAAATTTAAGTGAATATTTACAGTATTTACAGATTGATGCAGTAATATTTACAGTAATGCAAGGAGTTAATTGTGTAATTATCTAAAATGTGTGTGGATAATTTAGAGTGTATTTATATTACATTGGTGATATTTTGGGAACAGAGGATTATCATAGTATTTTTTCATCTTTAACTGCATGCACCTTTAAGTGCTGGGAATACTCTTGCAAGAGTTAGTGAGGAGAGTTAGTGTGCGAGAGTTAGTGAGCGAGAGATAGTGAATGAGAGTTAGTGAGGAGAGTTAGTGAATGAGAGTTAGTGAGGAGAGTTAGTGTGCGAGAGTTAGTGATGAGAGTTAGTGAGGAGAGTTAGTGAGGAGAGTTAGTGAGCGAGAGTTAGTGAGCGAGAGTTAATGAGCGAGAGTTAGTGAGCGAGAGTTAGTGAGGAGAGTTAGTGAGGAGAGTTAGTGAGGAGAGTTAGTGAGTGAGAGTTAGTGAGGAGAGTTAGTGAGGAGAGTTAGTGGATGAGAGTTAGTGAGGAGAGTTAGTGAGGAGAGTTAGTGGATGAGAGTTAGTGAGGAGAGTTAGTGTGCGAGAGTTAGTGAGCGAGAGTTAGTGAGCGAGAGTTAGTGAGGAGAGTTAGTGAGGAGAGTTAGTGAGCGAGAGTTAGTGAGGAGAGTTAGTGAGCGAGAGTTAGTGAGGAGAGTTAGTGAGCGAGAGTTAGTGAGGAGAGTTAGTGAGCGAGAGTTAGTGAGGAGAGTTAGTGAGGAGAGTTAGTGAGCGAGAGTTAGTGAGGAGAGTTAGTGAGGAGAGTTAGTGAGCGAGAGTTAGTGAGGAGAGTTAGTGTGCGAGAGTTAGTGAGGAGAGTTAGTGATGAGAGTTAGTGAGGAGAGTTAGTGAGGAGAGTTAGTGAGGAGAGTTAGTGAGCGAGAGTTAGTGAGGAGAGTTAGTGATGAGAGTTAGTGAGGAGAGTTAGTGAGGAGAGTTAGTGAGGAGAGTTAGTGAGCGAGAGTTAGTGAGGAGAGTTAGTGAGGAGAGTTAGTGAGCGAGAGTTAGTGAGGAGAGTTAGTGAGGAGAGTTAGTGAGGAGAGTTAGTGTGCGAGAGTTAGTGAGGAGAGTTAGTGTGCGAGAGTTAGTGAGCGAGAGATAGTGAGGAGAGTTAGTCCCAAACGTGGGTTCGTGGAAAAACGCCCATGTTAACAAGCTGCCAATTGGCGCGCTATGGGCACGAGGGATCGTAGGGTGAATTTGGATGACAATTGCCCACAGACTTGTAGAGGAGTGGGCCTTTATTAATAACCCCCCTATTCACGGATCCTTACCTACTTGCCACGGAACTGTTGGTTTTCGGACACCTCTAGTGGGCGATAGAGAGCATATTGCCCCATGGCCCCATGACCCCCCCCCCCCCCCCCCCCCCCCCCCATCCCACTAACCCATTATTTGTCCAATAACCCACTGTATTGGGCAAATGGTGGCCCTAGGGCCTCGTTCAGGGGCCGAAAGGTCAGAAAAGGGACCGCGCATTAGGGTTAGCGTCAGAATTAGGGTTAGCTTCTGAAAATGTTTTGCCTTCGCTCAAGGGCCCGGTGCTTTTGGCACGTCGCTCGGGGCGGGCCCAGGGGTCAGCATGCCGAATTTGGGGCCCCGGGGACATTTTGAAAAATATCCCACTCGCCCATAAAATGAATGTATTTTCCACAGTGGTTTTGCGGACGCCGCTTCGGAAGGGCCGACCGACTAGGGGGCGCCGTTTTCCGACTCGCCACGGCCCCCTGGTGCGGGCGGGAAAGCTTGGTGGCCCTGGGGCCTCGTTCAGGGGCCGAAAGGTCGAAAAAGGGACGCTCGTCCGCGAACCCGTTGCGCCGTTAAATGGCCCGTGGGACGGCCCCCGTACGGAGACGCAGGGTCATGGTACCCCGATACTTCAGATTCCGACTCTCCAGGGGCCCCTGACGCGGGGCCCCGAAGCGTGGGGCCCTAGGGCCTTTAGAAAAAATCGCCCCTCCCCCGAAAAAAAATAAAAAACCTGAAAGGGCCTTTTCAGTCTGAGAGGGAAACAGCCCTGAGAGAGGATTTCTGCACAGAGGCTGAGAAAAATTTCACTCTGCTCTAGCGCCCCCTGCTTTGGGTACGTCGGTTGGGGAGGGCCAAGGGGTCAGCTTGCCGAATCTGGGGCCCCTGGGACGTTTCTGAAAAAATCCCACTCGCCCATTGAATGAATGTATTTTGCCACTGTGGTTTCGTGGACACCGCTTCGCAATGGCCGATCGACTAGAAGGCGACGTTTTCCGTCTTCCCACGGCCCCCTGGTGCGGGCGGAAAAGTTTGGTGGCCCTGAGCCCTCGTTCAGGGGTCGAAACGTCGAAAAAGTGTGAAAAAAGCACATTTTGAAACTGACAGGAGTCGAAGAGGTCAAACCAACGAAACGAGCTGCCACACGGACACGGAAGGTCGCAGGACCCCGAAACTCGGCGAGCTCCGTCGTCTGGTGACCTCGAGCGGGGCCCCAGAGTTTGGGGGCCCTGGCCGCTTTCTAAGCGTTTCTTAGGCCCCGTTCGTTACGAGCCCATTCATTGTGGATGGTGACTGAAAAATGTGGATGGTGACTGGAGATTTTTTTTTTTTTTTTGATTAAACCACCTCTACTGTACTAAGCACACTCCACTGAACACATCGCACTAATTTTTAAGTTATTTCGGTGTTTGGTTTGCATGAAAACGAGTGCCCTCGAAACCACTTTTTGGCGGGACAAACTCGAGAAGGGCGTACGTACGTCGGTTTTTTCGGGTCGAGATTTTGAGTTTCTCCGATCTTCTCGAAACTCTGGATTCTGTTAGAGGGTGATGGGACTTAGACCTGAGTGCAAAAATGGAGGCTCTAGACCCTTCCTGACCAGAGCTATGGACATCCCACGTAGCCTTTTTTCAATAGTAAAAAAAAGTGGGTTCGTGGTCAGTGGAATTATGGGATGGGACTTGGTGCTATGGACTCAGGGGAGGCCCCTGAGTGCAGTAAAATGGTTTTCATCATGACAGCAACTTTAATTCAAATGTCTATCAGAGAAACTCTCTGAATCCCCATTCAATCGATGGCACGTGGGATTCTGTCCGATTGCAGCTTGTTGAATGAAGGGCGGGGTTAGTATTTTACAAAAATAGTGGGTTATTGGACAAATAGTGGCTTCTTGGGATGATCCCACGTAGCATTTATTCCATTGTACCAAATATAGGCTTCGCGGACAGTTGCTCTACCCGGCTTAGTTCTTAGCACTTTTTGACCGGGCATAACTCAGGAACCAAGCCGACTTTGGGCTCCATACTCTGGGGTCCTGGGGGGCCCATGGGTACCTTTACACACCCAGAGTTTGGAGTTCCAAGTCGGCTTGGTTCCCGAGATACACCCAGTCAAACCTGGAAAGGAAGTGGCCGTATCTCGTAACCAGAAGGACCTAGGAGCTGGGGACGGTGGGGTCTGAAGGGGACCCATGGGCCCTCCCCACACCAAGAGTTTGGAGCCCAAACTCGGCTTGGTTCCCGAGATAAACCCGGTCAAAGCTGGAAAGGAAGTGGCCGTATCTCGGAACCAGAAGGACCTAGGAGCTGGGGACGGTGGGGTCTGAAGGGGACACATGGGCCCTCCCCACACCCGGAGTTTGGAGCTCGAACTCGGCTTTGTTCCCGAGATACACCCGGTCAAAGCTGGACAGGAAGTTGCCGTATCTCGGAACGGAAGGACCTAGAAGCTGGGAACGGTGGGTTCCGAAGGGACCCAAAGGGCCCTACTCACACCCGGAGTTTGGAGCTCCAACTCGGCTCCACCCCCAAGATACACCCACTTATACATAAGGGTCTTTTGGACAAAACGGTCAATATCTCGGAAATGACGAGTCCCAGCGGATCGTCCTTTGGGGTGGTGAGGGGCCCCTAGGGGCCCTATCAGACCCCAGAGTCCCGAGCCTCTGGGACCCTTCCTTCTGAAGTGCACCCTTTCCTGTTGGGCCCCGTATCTCGGACCATGGGGGAGCTAGAAGCACGGGCTAGGGCGCGTTGGAAAGGGCCCATGGGGACCTTACTCTGACCCGAGTTTGGTGCCTCTAGGTGGCTTGGTCGCCGAGTTGTAGCCGTTCAAAGTTCGGGCCTATGGAGGGTGGGATTGTGTCCGATTGCAGCTTATTGCATGAAGGCCGGGGTTAGTACCTTTCAAAATAGAGGGTTATTGGACAAATAGTGGCTTCTTGGACAGTGGAATTATGGGATGGCACTGGGTGCTTTGGACTCTGGGTGGCCTGCTGAGTGAAGTCAAATAGTTACCATCATGACAGGAACTTTAATTCAAATGTCTATCAAAGAAACTGTCTGAAAATACCCATTCAGTCGATGGCAGGTGGGATTGTGTCCGATTGCAGCTTTTTGCATGAAGGCCGGGGTTAGTACTTTTCAAAAATAGTGGGTTATTGGACAAAAAGTGGCTTTGTGGACAGCGGGAAGTTTGCCCAATATAGTGGGTTATTGGACAAAAAGTGGGTCCGTGGGATGGGGGGTGGGTGGGGGGGGTCAATGGGAAGTTTGCGCCATATAGTGGGTTATTGGACAAATAATGGGTTCGTGGGATGGGGGCGTGGCACGGGAGTGGGGGGGGGGGTGGTCCCGGGAGATTTGGTAAATATAGTGGGTTATTGGACAAATAATGGGTTCGTGGGACGGGGGGGGTGGGGGGGGTCTGGTCACTCTAGTGGTCAATCGGACAAATAATGGGTTAGTGGGACGGGGCACGTGTGGCGCCCCACCAAGGACGAAGGCAGAACTGCTTGGGGTGGCCTCGGGCTTCGGGGCACTCCCGTCGGGCCCCTGAGGGGGTCGGGTCACCCCGACCCTGCCCGCGTGGGTCGGGCGCCCGGGGAGGGTCGGCCTGCGGCGTCGGCCGACCCCCCAAAAATTTCGGGGGGTCAGCGCGCTCGTCCGCCAACCCCCGTCCTAATCGCCGCGGCCCGTTTACTGAATGGACGCTTTTTATTTTTCTGGACTATCTGGAGTTAGTGGATGAGAGTTAGTGAGGAGAGTTAGTGAGTGAGAGTTAGTGGATGAGAGTGTGCGAGAGTTAGTGATGAGAGTTAGTGGATGAGAGTTAGTGAGCGAGAGATAGTGAATGAGAGTTAGTGAGGAGAGTTAGTGAGTGAGAGTTAGTGAGTGAGAGTTAGTGGATGAGAGTTAGTGGAGTTATCTGTGTGAACAGTCAGGCAAGCAGAGAGTGGAGCCACACAGTTTTTTGACCTTTACCTTTCTTTCTTTTTAATTAATCATTTTTATTTTTTGTAATATTCCTGTGCTGATGTTTTGTTGATAACCAAGTAAACGGATATATTTTTCACGAGTTGTCCTGTGGATTTATTGAAGTGGATGTGAACGAAGGGAGTGGATAAAGCGCCAAGCTAAGGCTTCATTCAGTGGAACCTACATTTTTAGTCAAAAAACTTGCTCTGCACGGATTATTGGACTTTGGAACTGCCTGACTAGAGACAAAAGACGGAACGAAACTTTCACGGTGAAACTGTAAGTTGTAGCTTTCCTTGCTCTCCTGAGGATCATTAATCGAAACTATAAGGCGCGCGCGTGCGCGCCGCCGTGAGATAAAAATAAATACATAAAAGGACGCCGTTCGGCTGAACGATGAAGTGGAGCGCAGTGTGTGTGTTACGCTCACCCTACGGGTTTGACATTTGCACTAATAAAGTGTGTAAATATTCGCTTGTTATGGATGAACAAGACAGTGAAATAAGCATATCGAGCAATTAATGGAAGATGATGCAAACGCTGACATCGTTAAAAATAAATTAAGTGTGGACTTCAGTGGTTTGAACAAGAATTGTCCAACTTAAATTCTGTTTTGAGAAAATGTATGTCTGATGAAGAATTCTTGGATGATCAAAATAATTGGTTTGATCTTAAAAATAAGTCAATAAATGATTTATTCTGGAAATGTGACAAATGGATGAAAGAGGTCATGAAACGCTCTGAGCAGGCTGAAGAGTGTGATAAACACGTAATGCCCACAGAGTAGGTCTACTACATCATCAAAAACCACCATGAAACGCTCAAGTAGAATCAGATCACAATGTGGAAGTGCATCATCATCATCTTCAGTCAGAATAAAGGCAGAAATGGAGCGTGCTCCATTAAAGGCAAAGTACCTCGTGAAGAATCACAAAGCCACATTACTCCCTGAGCTCACCATTCTAACATTCAAGAGTGACCCGCTTGAGTATAAATCCTTTATCAGATCTATTGAATATGGAGTTGAAGGCCACACTGGTGACAGTCGTGATCGCCTACAGTTTCTGTTGCAGTACACAAGTGAACAACCACATGAGTTGGTAAAAAGCTGCATTCACATGGAACCCTCAGCAGGTTATGCTAAAGCGAAAGAAATGCTGAAGGAGTTTTTTGGTGATGATTACAAGATAGCAGAAGCTTACATAAAGGAGGCTTTGGATTGGCAGACAATTAGGCCAGAAGATGGCGTTGCACTGCAGTCTTTCGCATTGTTTCTCACAGGCTGCTGCCACACAATGACTGATATAAGCTACATGGAAGACTTGGACAACACAGCTGCCATACAAACTCAAAGAAGCTTGGAGAAAGTCTGCATGCGACCGACAAGAAAAAACAAAGAAAAGGGTGAAGTTCAAGGATTTTGTCGAATTTGTCAACAAGCAAGTCAGATATATACACTAAACCCACTCTATGGAAACATACAAGAAACCACCACCAGGCCAAAACAACCAGTACAACAGAAAACAAATCTACAATACGCAGAGACATTCAGACCAAAGAAAGTATTCACAGCGGCCATTGTCTCCTCCCAAACTGAAAACAAATTCAAGAATGAAAATGACAAACAACCAACGCAAAAAACACAGACTGTCTCAGTGAACGCCCTGTGTTTATTGCAAGGGAGAGCAACACAGTCTCGCAGTCTGCAGAAAACTCAAGTGCAAGCCGCACAAAGAAAAGATTGACTTCTTGCAAAGCAAAGGTCTGTGTTTTGCATGCTTGAAACATGGTCACATGAGCAGCAGTTGTAAAGAGAAACCTCAATGTCAAGAATGCTCTCGACTGCATCCCACACTGCTGCACATGAACACTAAAGGCTTGCGTGAAGAAACAACAAGCGAGCGTTGTGGACAGCAATCTGTTTCAAGTGCTCTTGTACACATGAAGGAAACGTTTGCTGTCACCGGGGCCGGTAAGGAAAACTGTGCTCTTCCGATCATTCCAGTGTGTCAAGGCACAAAAGGGAACCAAGGCAGTGACCACGTACGCATTTTTGGATTGAGGTAGCTCTGCTACTTTTGCTACGGAGTCATTAATAAACCAACTGAGTATGAAAGGACCTAATACAAGCATCTTGTTGCAAACAATGGGGAATGAATCTATTGTTAACACTTGCATTGTGAATGGACTGGAAATCAGTAGCTTGGATGGCAACCACTTTATTGAACTTTCAGAGTTGTTTTCACAGAAAAACATCCCTGTAACCAAAGACAATATTCCCCATCAAGAGGATGTTGACAGTTGGCCTCACTTAAATGAGGTGAAACTCCCCACTATCCAAGCAGAGGTTGGATTACTCATAGGAGCAAATGTTCCCAAGGCAATGGAGCCACTGCAGGTGATTAACAGTGTGGATGACGGCCCATACGAAGTGAGAACAATATTAGGATGGACAGTAAATGGGCTACTCAGAGGTGAAAGCCATATGAGGGAGACAAACACATTGACAGGAGTCACCACCAATCGTATCTCAGTAGCCAAGCTAGAAGAGCTCTGGCAACTGCAGTTCAAGCAGGACTTTCGTGATGCTGGACAAAATGAAGACATTGAAATACGTTGCATTTATGGATGACATTCTCAAGAAAGGCTACGCAGTGAAGCTGGATAGCATTGAACAACAACATGAGGGACGAACAAGGTATCTGCCTCATCACGGAGTTAGACATCCAGTTAAGCAAAAACTGCGTGTTGTCTTTGATTGTGGAGCGAGCTTTCAAGGAACATCGGTGAACCAACAGCTCCTGCAGTGACCGGACCTAACAAGCTCGCTGGTTCCGACAAAAGACTGTGGTGGTCATGGCTGACGTGGAGGCTATGTTCCACCAGATCAGAGTCAGCAATGAAGACACGGATCTCTTCAGGTTTCTTTGGTGGCCTGATGGGAACTATGAGCAGGCTCTTTTTGAACACAAGATGTTGGTCCACATCTTCGGCGCGACGTCTTCGCCAAGTGTTGCAACTTTTACACTTCAGGATTTCCATTACATGAGAGTAGATGTTAAAACTTCATGCTGATTTGTACTCGGCTTTCGCCAAGATAAGCAACACTAAGACGTAGTTTTACAGGAAACTATGCTTCTCCATCCATTTACACTTCTTTTCATATGGTGGTGTGACTCCCCTTCTGTCCGGCGTTAACGGCTGCAGTGTACTTGTCGCGTCAGCACACGTGGCGGCTGCAACTACAGTGGACCAGCACGACAACCGTCTGGATTGAGCCGAGTAGGGGACATCTCTAGGGTCTTCAAGTGGGCACCTTCCGGCCTCAGTGTTTCGTCGACTAGCCCACGACACCTCAAGAGGGCTCGACAGTGACCCTGGCGTCCCAGAGTCACCCCCCTCCGTCCCCCACTCAACTCAGCCCAGCTTACTGACCTCTACATCCCTCCTGCTGCTGAGACCTAACCACAATCTCACAATCTCTCCGCAACCCAACCATACGCGCCAACCCGTTTGACTAAGGTTGTCGAGCCCCACTGGTGCGTTAATATGCAGTTTCAGTGGCAACGGTTCCGTATGGCATACCACCTACCACCGAACGTAATGACTGTAAATACTACCTATACAAATAAACCAACAGACTCAAGTTTTTCAAGAATTCTACGAAACCGTAGCGTGGCGGCCTGTACACAGCCAGCTAGAATCTTTCCGTCTCAACCACAGCCAGTTGCTGCTCCTTTCTGCTGCTTCAGATAAGTTCTTTACTGTGCGACGCAACTCTTGGCCACTGAATCCGACGTCTCTGAGGAACCGGGTTGTGGAGCGTGCCACAAAACCTCGACAACCCACTTCCACTGGATAAACCTGGACTCTCCATCCTCGCTGTTCTGCTTCAGTGGCCAGATGAGCATACCGCAGTTTCTTCCTCTCATATGCCTCATCTACCGCATCCTCCCATGGCACTGTTAACTCTATCAGTTGAACAATGCGTGCTGATCCAGACCACAAAACAATATCTGGTCGTAGGTTAGTGGTGGCAATCTCAGGTGGAAACATAAGCCATTGATCAAGATCAGCCAGCATCTTCCAGTCCCTAGCAGCTTCCAGTTGTCCTGGGCGAGAATTGGTGTTAACACCTTTTCTTGGTGGTGACTCGCCTGGGCGGAGGAATATTTTCTTCTGCGTGTAATGTTTTGCTAGAACAGGCGGCAACTTATTGGTCATACTACGCTTGCCTTCCAATGCTAAAGCCAAACATCGCAGTACTTGGTCATGGCGCCAAGTAAACCGACCTTGTCTAAGAGCCACCTTACATCCTGTCAAAATGTGCCTTAACGTGGCAGGTGATGAACACAAAGGACAAGAGGGATCCTCTCCTACCCAGAGGTTTAGGTTCTGTGGTGATGGGAGAACATCATATGTTGACCTAATAAGGAAACTGATCCTACTCTCTTCCATTGACCAAAGGTCTTGCCAGCCCATCTTGCGTTGTTCCACACTCTCCCATCTCATCCACTCTCTCTGCTTGGCCTGGGAAATGGCCTTTATACACCTCATCCTCTCCTCCTGCTTTCGCACCTCGTTGACTACCAGCTTCCTCCTTTGAGCTGGGCCTGCCTTGTGCCATTTAGGAGGAGCTAAACTGAGCCCAAAACCCCCTCTTCCATGCTGTACCTGTCCCACAATATCCCCAATTTGAAGGTCAGCCTTTGCCTCTACTACAGCTTTCTTTGCTGACCACTCTCTACCAGTTTTTAACACAGAGGCTGCCTTCCTTACACATTTGTCGCGTGACTCTACTAAGGTCATTTCCAGTCTGACCTTGGCACATTTAAACTCCTCGGTTAAAGCAGAGACTGGCAGCTGCAATATTCCTTTACTATAAAGTCCCACTCAGCTGAGGCAGCGTGGAACTCCCAACCATTTCCTAATGTATGAACTTATTAACGCTTCCAGCTTATCCACTGTTGTCAAAGAAACCTCGTACACAGTCAGTGGCCACAGCAACCTCGGCAGTAGACCAAATTGAAAGCACCAGAGTTTTAGTTTGCCTGGTAGAGCACAGCTGTTTATGCTCTTCAACCCTTCCACTGCTTGTCGTCTAGCTTCTCCCACTCGAACTGTGTCTTTTAGATCCCCATCGTACCATCTCCCAAGACTCTTCACTGGCTTCTCAGAAACTGTTGGTATTGCCTCACCATTAATGAAGAATGTTTTATCTACTACCTTTCCTTTAACTATCGAGATGCTCCTTGATTTAGAGGGCTTAAACTGCATTCGTGCCCATTCAATATTATCTGTTAATTTCCCCAATAACCGATTAGTGCAGGCTACTGTTGTAGTCATGGTTGTCATGTCATCCATGTATGCTCTGATTGGTGGTAGTCGCATCCCAGAAGCCAAGCGCTCTCCTCCTACTACCCATCTTGATGCCCTAATTATTACTTCCACTGCCATGGTAAAAGCCAGTGGAGAAATGGTGCATCCTGCCATAATTCCAACCTCTAAGCATTGCCATGCAGTGCTGAATTTTGGAGTTGAGAAACTAAATTGCAAATCTCCAAAATAGGCTTTCACTAAATTTGTTATTGACATTGGTACTCTGAAAAAATCAAATGCTGCCCAAAGAAGCTCATGTGGCACTGAACCATATGCATTAGCCAAATCCAGGAATGTCACATGGAGCTCCTTCCTCTCCTTTTTAGCTGACTGAATTCGTTGCCAGATAACATTGATGTGTTCTAAGCATCCTGAGAACCCTGGAATGCCCGCTTTTTGAACTGAAGTGTCAATGAAGCCATTCTTTAATAGGTAGGTGGACAATCTCTGGGCAATAATGCTGAAGAAAATCTTACCTTCAACGTTTAATAGTGAAATCGGACGAAACTGACTGATGCTTGTAGCATCTTTTTCTTTAGGTATAAAGACCCCACCTGCTCTGCGCCATGCTCTAGGTACAACCTGTTTTTCCCATGCCACTTTTATCAATTTCCACAGAATTCGCAGAACTCCTGAAGCACTCTTGTACACTCTGTACGGAACTCCATTAGGCCCTGGAGATGATGAAGCCCTTGCCTTTCTCACAGCCTGCTCTACCTCTTTCCACTTAGGTGCACATACCTCCATTTGGTATTCTGGTGGGTTGATAGGTGGGATGTCTGATGGAATTGACATAGGCTCATGCCTTTTTGCATCTGTATGCGTTTCCTCCAAATATCCCTCTAGCTCAACCCTAGATGTTTTTAAAGTGCCATTCTTCTCCCTGGTGAATAACTTCTTTACGAATTTGAATGGGTCTTTATAGAAATTAGCCCTCGCACGTTCCTTCTTTTTGTAGCGTTTCCGTAGGCGCTCAGCTCTGCGTAATGTTGCCAGCTTATCTTTTATGGCCCTTTGTAAGAGATTGAGTCCCTCCTTCTGACTTTGTTCTGCTTTTTTCCATTGCTTCCTCAGCTGTCTCCTTTCTCTAACTAACCCTTCAAATTTCTGCTGCCGTCTAGACATTCCAGGAGTAGTTTGTACTTTTTCCTTCCTTTTTTCCACACCAAACCTCTCACTTCCATATGCGTAAATGATGTCCCCAAATGTATCCAGCTTCTTTTCAACTGTACCAGTTAATCTTTCCAATGCAAAGCATAGATCTGTGTTTACCGTGTCCCATGCAGTTTTCTCACAAGCTCTTGGCCATCTAACTCCAGGCCTATGCCCGTTGAGGTTCTTTTCTCTCTTATGCTGGTTAGTCTGACCGGGTTCACAAGTATGAATATGTTCATCACTAACTGTGCAAGCCCTCCTCTCCTCTATGACAGGGGTGCTGATATCCTGCGAGCTGTGGTTTGCTTCCTGTCGCTGGATTTCATTCGACTGACTTGACTGACTTCGTAAGAAGTACTGATCAATGCGAGGCCCTTGTCCCTTCTCCCTCAAGCATTTCATTTTCCCTTGATGAACCTTCAAACCCCTGACCGTTGTCGCCTTGCCACAGACACAAGCTTGACACAGCCACAGACACAAACTTGGAGTTCATTGACTTTACTAACTGCAGATCTTGAACTAGTCTTACTCTCCATACTCATATCCGTTTCCATTCCTAAGTCGTTAACCATGTTGTCCAACATTGAGTCATCTCCCGCCCCCGCTCTCGCAGACTCTAGGGGTATTTTTCTTTTTAATTTCTCAGAAGCCTTGAGCGGGTGTCTCCAGCATCCAGTAAACACGGAGCTGGATACTGCCGACAAGGGTAGCTAACCCTTACCAGCCCCATTGGGGTCTCTTTCCTCCTGTCAGCTGTCTCTCCAGGCTGTCACAAGGTCTTTCCCTTGTTGCCAGCAGCACTATTCACCGCAGTCACTGGACGTATCCAGATCTTCAGGATTTCCATTACACGAGAGTAGATGTTAAAACTTCATGCTGATTTGTACTCGGCTTTCGCCAAGATAAGCAGCACTAAGATGTGGTTTTACAGTAAACTATGCTTCTCCATCCATTTACACTTCTTTCCATATGGTGGTGTGACTCCCCTTCTGTCCGGCGTTAACGGCTGCAGTGTACTTGTCGCGTCAGCACACGCGACGGCTGCAACTACAGTGGACCAGCACGACAACCGTCTGGATTGAGCCGAGTAGGGGACATCTCTAGGGTCTTCAAGTGGGCACCTTCCGTCCTCAGTGTTTCGTCGACTAGCCCACGACACCTCAAGAGGGCTCGACAGTGACCCTGGCGTCCCAGAATCACCCCCTTCCATCCCCCACTCAACTCAGCCCAGCTTACTGACCTCTACACCCCTCCTGCTGCTGAGACCTAACCACAATCTCACAATCTCTCCGCAACCCAACCATATGCGCCAACCCGTTTGACTAAGGCTGTCGAGCCCCACTGGTGCGTTAATATGCAGTTTCAGTGGCAACGGTTCCGTATGGCATACCACCTACCACCGAACGTAATGACTGTAAATACTACCTATACAAATAAACCAACAGACTCAAGTTTTTCAAGAATTCTACGAAACCGTAGCGTGGCGGCCTGTACACAGCCAGCTAGAATCTTTCCGTCTCAACCACAGCCAGTTGCTGCTCCTTTCTGCTGCTTCAGATAAGTTCTTTACTGTGCGACGCAACTCTTGGCCACTGAATCCGACGTCTCTGAGGAACCGGGTTGTGGAGCGTGCCACAAACCTCGACAACCCACTTCCACTGGATAAACCTGGACTCTCCATCCTCGCTGTTCTGCTTCAGTGGCCAGATGAGCATACCGCAGTTTCTTCCTCTCATATGCCTCATCTACCGCATCCTCCCATGGCACTGTTAACTCTATCAGTTGAACAATGCGTGCTGATCCAGACCACAAAACAATATCTGGTCGTAGGTTAGTGGTGGCAATCTCAGGTGGAAAAATAAGCCGTTGATCAAGATCAGCCAGAAATGTGCTACAGATTTTGAGGATGAGTTTGGTCAAGAAGCTGCCACAACAGGGAAGACATTTTTTTTATGTAGATGATTGTCTTAAGTCAGTTACAGATGAAGACACAGCAATCACTCTTTGTGCTGACTTGAGGAATATGTTGGCAAAAGGTGGATTTCGACTAACGAAATGGTCGAGTAACAGTCGAAGGTTGCTCAACTCCATTCCTGAAGAGGAAAAGGCCCAGGGTTTTCAGGATTTGGACTTGGATGAGGATAACATGCCAATGGAGAAAGCATTGGGAATACAGTGGTGTGCCGAAACGGATCAGTTCAAGTTCAAAATCAACCTCAAAGTTCTACCACACACTAGGAGAGGCCTACTTTCCCTCGTCTTGTTACATTTTTGATCCGTTGGGTTTTCTCGCTCCAGTGATACTGCCTGCCAAAAGAATCTTGCAAGACTTATGCCAGCAGAAGTATAGCTGGGAAGAAGACCTGCCTGGTAATTTCATTAAGAGCTGGAAAAAGTGGATGTCTGGATTGCAACAGCTTGAGACCTTTGGAGTTGACAGATGTGTTAAGTCAAAGCAGTTTGGTGCGCCAGTCTTTGCAGTTACATCATTTCGCTGATGCTAGTGAAGACGCATACGGAACAACCAGCTACCTACTGCTACGCACTGCAAGTGGTGAAGCTCAATCCACTCTGATTATGGCAAAGGCAAGGGTTGCACCTTTAAAGTCTCCAACCATACCAAGAATGGAATTGACTGCAGCCACAGTTGCCGTCAAGATGGATAAACTTCTGAAGAAAGAGCTTGAACTGGAACTTAACGAATCAATCTTTTGGACAGACAGCACGACTGTGCTGAAGTACTTGAACAGCGAAGATTCAAGACATTCGTTGCCAATAGGATCACAATAATCCTGGAGCACTCTCAGACTTCACAGTGGAGATACATTAATACCAATTTGAATCCTGCTGATCATGTCTCGAGAGGACAGACTGTTGAAGCGTTCTTGAACAATCGAAGCTGGCTTTTAGGACCAAGTTTTCTGCTCTGTGCACAAGACCAGTGGCCCAAAAATCCAGATCCTGGAATGCTGGACATTGATGAGTTCAAGCACATGTTATTCAGACGCAAGAGCCCAAAAATGCTACGGAACAGTTGATGAACTACTACTCATCCTGGACAAAAGTAAAACGTGCGGTGGTATGGTTTCTGAAGTTTAAAGATTTGCTACAGGAACTGAAAGCAAAGAGAAAGAAACTAAACTCACAAGGAGAAAACAGAATTAATCAGTTCAAGAAAGTTTTCAAAGGAACACACCTAACCTGTGAAGGTTTGACTGAAGCAAGCACAACGAGAAATTGTGAAATACTGTCAAAAACAAAGCTTCAAAGAAGACTTGACTATGCTAAAGGAACATCAAAGGGTAAAGAAAAGTAGTTCGCTCTACAAGCTGAACCCTGTACTTCAAAACGGAGTCATCAGAGTTGGTTGAAGGATGAGCCGTGCAGCAATGCCAGAGGATTCCAAACAGCAAGTCATCTTGCCCAAAGATTCACACATCAGAATGTTACAGCTCATGCCGGGTTGAAATCATATGTTGGCACAATTACATCAAAGATTCTGGGTCCCTGGAACAAACGGCGCTATTAGAAAGTTCTTGTCCAGGTGCATCAGCTGTAAGAAACTACACGGAACTGCCGGTAAGCAGCTCATGGCTGATCTACCAAGATGCAGGGTCCTGTCTGACAGTCCTCCATTCACAAGAGTCGGTGTTGACTACTCTAGTCCATTTCTGGTGAAAAGAGGAAGAGCGCAAGTAAAGATATATGGTGTCATCTTTACATGTCTATGTTATCTGTGTGAACAGTCAGGCAAGCAGAGAGTGGAGCCACACAGTTTTTTTTTACCTTTAGCTTTCTTTCTCTTTAATTAATAATTTTTATTTTTTGTAATATTCCTATGCTGATGTTTTGTTGATAACCAAGTAAACGGATATATTTTTTCACAAGTTGTCCTGTGGATTTATTGAAGTGGATGTGGACGAAGGGAGTGGATAAAGCGTCAAGCTAAGGCTTCATTCAGTGGAACCTACACCGCTACTGGTTTTTCAGAGATTTTGGATGAGTAAAATTATTCCTGTGTTTTGTTATTGCCGGTTCATCCAAACCTCGTGTATAGAATTGACTTCTGAACAGAGGCGGGGAGCAGCAGCTCAATTGCATTTAAAGGGACCTGTAAAGGGAGTTTTTGTCACACAGAAATGGGAGCTTTAGTGCAAGTTCTACCGGGAAGACTTTAATATCACGTCATTCATTAATCACGTTATTCATTGACCTCAGATCTAGCCAATCACCACTCGACATTTGGAGTACTTAAGCCCAGTTAACACCCATTACTTAGTTCGCAAAAACTGACGCCGGCGTTCATCCCCATCCTCCCCAACATCACCAGGTCGTTCTCTTGTCTCCTTAAACTTTCTGGTAGAACTACTTTACCTGTGCGTTTACTGAAAATAATGGCACACCTTAGAATGTTCATCAGCCAATCAGAATGAAGCATTCAATATTCAATTCTCAATAAGAACTTTATTAAACCACTTACAAGTGTTATGTTGACAACACTATTGAAACGATTACTTTTTATTACAACTGTACATGAATAAATAGGCCAATACAGCCCTGGACTAATAGAGTATTCTAGTTGTCTATTCTATTGGCTCTATTCTATTTTGAAGACTTGTGCTGGCTGCACAAGTCTAATTTAAGGCTCTCACAAATAAATAGTATGGGTATATTATACATGTTCTGAGTCATCAGAGTGCCTTGAGTATTGAAGTTGTTGAGTTTTGTGTCCCTGGTGTTCTTTCATGCCACAGGGATAAAAGAAAGCATACAGTTTAGGCGAAAATTGTGAAAAAATGTGTGTTATTTCTGGTTTAAAGAAGGCATGTTACCTCTGTGTTTGTCAGACAGATTCAGTACTGGGCTTAAATGAAAGCCTAAAAGGTCCCCTTTCCAACGATACCAAGCACCATATTATAGAATATTGACAATATCCCTAGCATGAACCTAAACCAGATATACACCAGATTTCAAAAACAGAATTTATTTTAGGGGGTAGTAACTTCATGAGCTGAAAAAAGTGATTTCGCTACCACCCCTGCACTGGGGTGTATACCTTGCCAAAAATCACTGAGACTTTGTCCCCCTAGATGATACCAATGGATCAAATTTGGGGCCCTGGCTCATGGACTATAATGACCGTATAGCCTACAGTCGTTTTCACTGTCCAATGACATCCCATCTTAACGTAATTCCTCAAATAAAGGCCGGGGCCTTTATTTACCTGAACTGCAGATGGTAGCCGGCTTTTATTTGAAGCAGGCTTTTATTAGAGGCAGGCCTTTATTTCTAATTCGCGATCCCCGCCCGCCCGCCAGCCAAGTTTCCATGGTGACGCGTCATACTTGGCACGTGTTCACCACAGCCAAAATAGCGCTGTATGACAGATGTAGCGCTTTTATTTCTAAATATTAACAAACTTGCTTACCATGTCATCAACTATCTTTTATTCTGACTCTCAAATCCGTGTAAGTGAATTTGTTTTGTCGTTTAAAACCCTTTATAAATGATCTTGATCTGTAACGTGAGATGGGCACCGCAGTTCGGAGATTCCTGTTGTATTTGTTAAGTTACAGCGCGTGAATTCTTCAGTTTCTCCCGAAATACATGAAAGTAAGTGGCCGGTGAACTGGGAGAAGAATAGAGTAAACTTTATAGTTACTTACACTGTGTATCTGATATGAATAAAACACGTCGCCAAATATATTTGAATGGATTGTTATTGCTGCTTCCATAGACACCATTGTGTATTTTACAAACTATAAATTTATTGTTTTGCTATAAATCATATCTATTTAAATGTCTGAAACCTAAAATAAACATGTGGTTAAAAACACTGAATAGTTGTGATATATGACAAGCGCTGAGCTTGTTACACCGTCTTTGAGTGTACACTCATTTAAAGTGTACACTCAAAAGTCTATTCACACTATTTTTTCCCCGGCCTTAATTTGAGACCGGCCTTTATTTGTCCGCGTTGACCACGCCCCCGGCCACTATCAGAGGCCCGGCGTTTATTTGAATACCGGTCTTTATTTGAGGAATTACGGTATATCTACTTTGAGTGGCATGGGAGAGAGTCGGAAGTTCATTTGTGGCAACTACCTACGAGTTTTTAATAGCATATTATGAGGGGTATACAGACCCAGAACCAGATATGATGAATGAAGACCCGGAGTCAGAATTATTATAAATTAAAGTTTTACTGTAGATAGTTTGCAGTTTCATCAGCAGAAGTCAGCTTCAAGACTCACACAGGAGTTCGTAGGCCGCCCCGCTTACAGTTACACAGATCACAGCAGTTATACCATTTACAGGTTGAATGATTCTCATTGGCTAAGAAATAGATAAACAGTAATTTTCCACACATATACAGATAGACTGAAGCATTTCTCCATGGATTATGCGGCTGACACTCGGATGCTGAAGTTGGGCACGTCGTGACCTTCCAGGTCGCAGACTTGGGTTGCTGAACACCAGCATGTCCAGAACAACAACTCAGTCAATCTCCAATAATGCCAGTGGTTCCTTAACCTGCAACCAAAAAGACTAACACACACACACAGCTTTTCCAAGGTTGGATTTGGCCAGGCTCTAACTATAAACAGGAGAGTCCTCTCAAAACATCAAGATTATGCGTTCTTTCTCTCAAGGATAGCTAAACTTTAGTCTAACTGGAAAGTAAGGCTTTAACAAAGAAATGGTCCCTTAAACTATTGGCTTCAATGACCGCTATATGTTTTAACTAGAGCTGTCAGTTAAACGCGTTATTAACGGCGTTAATGCAAACCCATTTTAACGGCGTTAATTTTTTTATCGCGCGATTAACAGTCTTTTTGGCTTAGCAAACTTTATAGTTTCACATGCTTTTGCAACAGGACGCAAAATAGTTGGTTAACGTTACGTTTTGAGTGGATGACGAGCGCGAGACGCCGAAATGGATGCCAATAAGATTCTGAATGGAAAGTTTACAAGACCAAAGTGATCTGTGTGTTTTGTCGTTGTGAACTGAGCTATCATCATCGCGATCGCAGCGCGTCCAGTCTGAAACACCACTTGATGGCCAAGCACACACACAGCTGATGCGAATTCTCCGCCCCCTCGTCAATATCAGGACCTCGTCAGTATTTCTTTCACCCTTTTATTGATGGACAGTGTTACAATGTGTGAGAGATTATTTGCTCCAAGTGAGAATGTTAGTGTGAAATTGAACACAGTATATGTCAATGTTGTTTTCAATAAAAAACATTTGCACAAAGCAAGCCGATCCACTTTTCCATGTTGATAAGAGCATTAAAATGAGAAAAAATAATGGGACAAAAAGAAATCAAGAGACATTTAGAATAGATAAAAATGTGCGATTAATTGCGATTAATCACGAGTTAACTATGACATTAATGCGATTAATCGCGATTAAATATTTTAATCGTTTGACAGCACTAGTTTTAACACATTGAAGACCTTTCTCAAACACAAAACAAGTCCATATTTAATTTCTGGAAGCTGGGCTAAATGAGCAAGCACTGTTACTGCATTCAGATATCAAATACAGACATTAAAGAATACATGAAAAGAACATTTCAGAAATCACACTGGTAACTTCTATAACAAAGTAAAATCTACAACCCCCCCCCCCCTCCCCCCTCCCCTCAATATTTTAAAGGGACACGCCGACTTTTTGGGACTTTAGCTTATTCCCCGTATCCCCCAGAGTTAGATAAGTCCATACATACCTTTTTCATCTCCGTGCGTGCTGTATCTCTGTCTGACGCACCCACCGCTAGCCTAGCTTAGCATAAAGACTGGAAGTAAATGGCTCCAGCTAGCATACTGCTCTCAATAAGTGACAAAATAACGCCAACATTTTCCTATTTACATGTTGTGATCTGTATAGTCACAGCGTGTACAAATAACAAGGTGATATGAGACACAGCCATCTTTTAACCGTATACATACTGGGAACTATATTCTC
Organism: Rhinichthys klamathensis goyatoka; assembly: GCF_029890125.1. Lineage (NCBI taxonomy): Eukaryota > Metazoa > Chordata > Actinopteri > Cypriniformes > Leuciscidae > Rhinichthys > Rhinichthys klamathensis. The sequence goes on from NW_026606569.1 coordinate 805,244, forward strand.
AGAAGGCGAAGCGCTGCTACGTGGGCGGAGTGATTAGCGCAACACTCTGAGCGAACTCTCTGCTCCTCACCACGGGGCTTCTCAGGCGCTGCCAGCAAATCACTCCGATGTTTAAGTTACCGATATGGAAAATCTGCTCAGTATCGCTCAAAACGCTGAATGAGTTTGTTTAGCGAAATGTTACTAAGTTCTACAGACACACAAATCCTCTCATTATAAACAAAGCGGAGACACAATTAAAATAAAAGATAAATTATTAGGTTTAGTCAGATTCAATGTTTAAATGGGAATTTTCACACTCAATGAATTTGCGCTGAACTGACTGACAGCTTCAGTAATTATACAGGAAGTGCTATTTACCCACTGTGTCATGACTGGTGATTTTGAAACCACTGCAAAACAATGTTCATCTTCGGAACCAGTTCAACCAGGACCATTTCAGGAAAACAAATGAGGCATGTTCAAAACACACACACACACACACACACACACACACACACACACACACACACACACAGTCCTGGAGGGGTTTCCAGAAAGCAGGTTCATTTCCCAGTCATAAATAAATCATTAGTGCTCTTTGCCCAAACTATTGTCTCAGTATTAGTTACTATAGTAAATGTATTTTATGTTACACTTCATTTAATGTTTCTCTTTTATCTTTCTGTACCATCTATTTTAATATTTAAAGTACCATATATTTTAAATACTGTAAATGCCAGACAGTCAAGAAGCCAATTAATGAGAAATACTGTTGATTAGAAATGCATATGATTATCATAATTCTTTTCAATACGCATGATATGAAATACTGTTTGAGGAATCACAGAAACACTGATAAACAGTCAAATGAGAAAACAACTAAAGAAAGATGAAACACTCACCTCAAATGAAATCTTATTCTTATCTCGATCTTTATTTTCCCCTCCTCTGAACAGTTGTTGAACAGCAGCTCTGAAATGTCTTTCACTTCTACCAGACGTGAGAATGAGAAGAATGACAGTCAGACATTAAACTCTGATCTGCTTTATTCAGTCATTTCACATGAATCTTTCATTCTCAGGAATGCTTGATCAGAAGTAGTTTTACTAGTTTGTGAAATTGTGCTTTGTATAGGCTGAAGTAGTTGACGTAAAAAGGAAATCAATGTCAGACATATATGGTTATTTTTGTAACAACCATGTTGTCAAGTTATGATTAAAACTTCCATTTTTCACTGTTTTATTTATGGTGTCGGCAAATCTAGACACCGCACTGTCTTAAGCCACAAAGAGCCACTCTTATCTCCCCTATAAAGTAAGAAAATAAATCAGAAAAAAAAACTAGAACAAAGACCATCTTCTGTTTCAGTTTTACTAGTTTGTGAAATTGTGCTTTTTATGTCAAACGTGGATGAAATGTATCAACCCAAGATATTTATAGTGTTGTGTAATGCTGAATTGTTTTCACAGTAAAAGGTGAATTTATGAGATTAATAAAAACAGCTTAATTCTGTTTATGATTCATCCAGGTATATAAAATAAATATACATTTATTTTAGAAGATTGTGTTGCGTTCCATATCGTTACGTGATGTAAAAACGACTGTCGCTAAATTTGTATACTATAAGTGGTAATGCTAATTGGTAGATAATGTTATTTTAACTGATACATTACCCCCAAAAGACAATTTAAAGCTACAGTCCAAAACTACTTTTGGTTAAAAATGATCCAAAATGAATTTGGGCAAGTACATAACCAGCCAGTGTTCAAAACCATCAGCTTACCTTCGCCCAGTTCACACCGGTAAGCTTGTAATAATGTGAGTGGCACTGGTGGGTTTTCAGGGGAAATACGAGCTTCCGTCGCTCGTCTCTGCGTCGTCACGTCACGTCTGTACACATAAAGAAGGAGTCCCGGTTAGTGGGTACATGTGAGGAGGCTGCAGGTGGAGGATCATTTACAGCCTTTACTCACTTTACAGCTGATTATTAAAAAAAAGCAACAACCCCCCAACCCATAAAAAATAAAAAAAGAGAATCTCAGATTAAGAATTCGTCCCTAATCATTATATATCTCACCCTAGGACACACCAAAGGCATTATGGATTCCGACGAAAACTTCAAAAAACTTGTCAGGCAGTTCTACGCGTACACCTTTCACCATGAGAAAACCCTGAGAGAGGGAGAAGCCAAAGATGTTAGACCTCGTCGCCTACAACAGATTACGAATGAGCTAAACGCGGCCATTAAACCGGCACTCCTCAATATGAACCAGGGCACGGAAGACCTAATCTTTGGAAATGCCCAGAACTGGCTTCAGATTGGTATGGAAATCCTGAAGAAACATTACTCGGAATGTCTGATTTCGACTCAGGACAGGATCACCCATACCTCAGTGAGTAGATGGGAGGAGGCTTGGGACATCGCGGTCAAGTGGGGGAGAAAAAACTTTAAAACACTGAAGGACAGCACAATCCAACAAGCGTCCCAAGCGGTCCGGAGTTTTATGAACCCTACAAACCCGACCGGAGCCACGGTACCGGACACCACGACACCAAAAGCCCCAAAAGAAATTAGTACCCGTCGGAAAATGGTGGAGGGAACAGAAACTGGAGAAGACCCCGCCCCGAAGAGAAGTAAACCCGTAGAAGCAGGGGACTCAGAGGAGGAGGAGGTCTTCTACCCCACCACAGAGTCCCCCAGCACATCATCAATCGTTTCTAAAGAAAAAAACAACCAAATCAGTCACCACAACAACTAAATCCATCACCGCAGAAACACAAACCGACAGAAGAGAAGCCCAAACTGGGAGTAGCTCTACAACATCGTTAGAACCACAGGGTCCCAAACCCCAGACCAGGTTGGACCACCAGTCTTATGGCATCTTCGAACGGCATGTCTGCAAGAAAGACAAATATGACAACTGGTCCCTGATTCCTAAAAAGCCCATCCTATTCCTGGGAGACTCTAACCTGTCCCGGCTTCCCCTGATCAGCAATGACTATAGTGCAAACGGTCTGTTATCCGGGGGCTAAATTAGCACATGCCTATCACCTAATTAAAAACAAAACAAAGACCAGTCCAGACACCCAGCTGATTTTGATGAACTTTGGACTCAATGATAGGGAACAGGGCAATACCACTATATTAAATAAAACCATCGAGAGAATGCAGGGGGCAGTCAAAGCCACATTCCCGTCAGCCACTGTTTATTTCCAGCTAATTAACTACAGTAGAAGTCTACCCACTAGGGTTCAAGAAAACATCGATTTTCTTAACAAGATCATTAAAGAAAGAACCCAGTTTATCCCACTACTACCGGCCAGTCAATTTAGAACACTGGAGGATAATATTCACTGGTCCCCTGAAACGGCGGACGCCATGGTAAAACACTGGCTCAAATTTTTGAGGATTAAAGAAACACAGTAACAACAACAAAGAAGGTAAAAGCAAAGGGTCAAGCAATTTCATGTTTCTAAAAAAACAACACATCCCAACAGGAAAGGTGATACTAGAATAGAAAAACAACAGAAATAAGAACATCTTAATAATAAGAAAAACAAAAAAAACACAAAAACAACTAAAAAAACAACAACAAAAAACAAAAAAACAAAAAAATTATAATAATAGGTTCCACTTCCTTAGAGAATTCAAACAAAGTCAGGGATGACTTTGTTTGAATTCAAACAAAGAAAAAGGGAATAGAAAATGATTATCCAGGAGATTTCCTGATGTGATTCTAACCCTTTTTCACCCCATTTTTTTGCTCTACCTACCCTCTCACACCTACCCCATCCCTAAATCCTCAGCTGTATGATATCTGTTTTGTCAAGTCAAGTCAAGTCACATTTATTTATATAGCGCTTTTCACAATACAGATTGCATCAAAGCAGCTTCACAGTGATAACATGAAAGTAGTACAACACAGTTCAATAATATTGTTGAATATTAAATATCCCCAACTAAGCAAGCCAAAAGCAAGGCGACAGTGGCAAGGAACCAAAACTCCATCAGATTGGATGGAGAAAAAAACCTTGGGAGAACCCAGGCTAGTCAGGGGCCAGTTCTCCTCTGGCTAACAATCATAGGGTTTCAAAGAAGCTTTACAGTAAGTGCATATCAGAAAGTACCTGGAAAAAATACATTTAGTTAATCATGTAATATTTAGGGGATAACATATCGCCGGCGTTGAGTCGTCTCTTCACAGGCGTTGAGGCATCCGAAATCCCCGTGAGAGGCAGGATACCAAACTGGAGCCTACGAACGCCATTTTTCTCGGGACAAGCGTCCCGAGATAACAGCAGAAAGGCAGATGGGAAATAATTAGCATAGCTGATGTTCATAATGATTTCCATTACACGGGAGTAGGTGTTAGAAAACCATAATCTCACAACTCTCCGCAACCCAAACTCTCCGGTTTTCGGTTTTGTGAACCGAAAGGCCCTGGTTACGGTTTTTTAAAAAAAAAAGGTTTTTATAGGATATGTTTTTATGGACCCGAAAGTGTTAGACCTGTCTGGGCCACCCACTTAAAGAGCCTTTACTCACAGCAGAAAAAAAGGGGGAAAAAATTGTATTTCAAAGAGAACGAGTTCTACGTAACATTAAATTGCTATATTTTTTATATTAAATTGATTTTTGAGGTTAAAAGAACAATTTCTTTAGATGAAATTCAAATGGTATGACAATAGAGATTAGCATAGACTGTATAGAAATTAAAATATACAGATAACACTAATACACGTAGTCACGCAATGTTGAAAACTAACAATTTGAGAACTAAGTATAACAATAATAATATGTGCAGTTTGACGTGATCTGAGCTGCGATCGTTAGATTGAATCACCATTGATAGCGCGATTGATTGCAAACCTTATTTTCCCCCCAGTTGGTCAGAACAAAACCGGCAGACATGTTACTTGTTCAGACGATATTTTCCAGCGAAACTGCTTATTTTGGACTTACTTCCGAGATGTAGCATCTGTAAATCTGAAGTACAGTGAATACTGGAGCGTTGACTGACACATACAACCCAAAGACATTAGATTCATCCGCGCTGAGGAGCCGTGCCGATGCACAACACACGTACAGAAGATAACTCTGCAAATTACTGCAATTGCAGGTTTCAAACAGAGATGGCGACAAAGAGGCGAAACTTACAGACTACAGCTTTAAAGTCATTATTGTGTTAAATGAGAAAAGCATCAAATAGACACTACAAAAAGTAGCTTTAGAAAGTAATATTTTGATTCAACATGGATTTTTTTTTAAATATCAGCTGATCTGATATTCGCTAGTGTAATAAAGATAAACATAACTTTTAATAAGTGGGAAATTCCAGACTTTAAACCAATAAACATTTAAATGTTTAGGACGTTTGCGCTGTAAGAATGTACAGGGAGACCTCAGATATAAAAACGCTGTTTTCTCATTAAAATCTGATGATTTCCTATTAATTCCATAAAATACTAGGGAATACCAATATGGCGGCTTAAGTTTTTTATGATTTCATGAGCAATCCTGTCATTTATATAGATCAGTTATTAATACGCATTTTGGAAGACTATATAATTAAAAGATGATAGAATTCCTGTGAATATGTTTATCAGTTATCATGACAACTGGTTAAACATGCATATTTAATACATATAAAAAATGACTGTGAATCAATGTTTGTGTTTAAGATTGTTTAATTTACGGTGTGATTTGGTATTTTAAATATATTTTTATATATAAATATAAACCCAAATACTATTTAACTTACTGTAATATAGGCTGTATATGAGATGTGCTTCTCTGCTCATTATGCGCTGTCTTGCATCGTGTCTGATGGCTCTTTCGATTACATTGATCTCCTAGTTGTGTGTGGGGAGAGAATGCCAGTCCATCTAAACTCTCGGCAGACGGACGGCACTCGGGACTCTCCGACACACAGGAACACGGGGAGAAGCGTGTCGAAGCCACAGGCACAGCAATGGGAGACCCAACTGGTTTATCGTCTGGGCTTGAGCTGAAACTGGCCTCTTTGGGAGGAACAATCCCTCAGGGACGCTGGAAAACGCTGAAGGGGAACGTCTTTCTTCTCTTTGAAGGGTTTTTAAACAAGTCATGCTGTAAAATGGCATCTAAGGTGATCCGGGACCCTCTGTCATGAAGTTTCTCAAGGAGATCCAGCAATTCTGTAAACGTTTTCAGAAGACAGTTGATCAGTCACGTTTGTCCTTATAGACTCTCATAATAAACAGATTTTGAGAAATGTAGTTCATGTGAGGTCATGTTACCATGAAATACACAGCATTTCTTGCTGTCACTAAGATATTCTCTGGATGCTCATGAACATTTATTCATTGCTAAACATTCATTGTCAATCCGCTGTTTTACACTTTACACTAATCATTTTACTGAGCTCTATATGTTTCTCAAGCAATGTTTTTCCATTTCATTCCTGTCGTTGGTCTCACCTTTGGACAGATATGACATTTGCCAAAACCAACGGGTTATTCTCGGGACCAGCGCATCCAGCAGTTTGCGTATGTCGTCAGTGGCGGCCCACTCGGCGTACTTTCTGACCGCTGCGTTTAAAATGGGTTCATCCGCTCCTGTAAGAATACATTTCCAGAGTTTAGTAAAGCATCATCAAACACATCAGCAGTGAGCGGTGTTGGAGAAGCCGACTCACGTCCTTCTGGGAGGAGCAGTGCGCCACTGAAGTCCATCAGCTGGACTTGCAGGCTGTTCGAGTAGATGAGGACGTTCTTCAAGTGTGTGTCGTGATAAACGCCATGATCCATGCAGTGCTGCAGCGCAACAACGAGCTGCCGAATGATGTGTTTCACTACGTATTCGGTCAGGCTGCCTCGGTTTCGCTGGACGTACTCGTATAAGGTCATGGCGTTTTGGGGATACTCCATTACCAGTATATCTTCATCTTTCATGACAAACATGTCATATAGTTTTATGATGTGTGTGCTAGTTTTAGGCTTCTGTAGCAGCACCATTGCAGCGGCGTCTTGACTCAGAGGTGTGGAATACCCCGGCTAAAGAAAAGAGAAGGTTAGTTGATTCCTAACTAATCTCTAATCTCATGACTAAAGGCCCGGGAAACTTCATTTTCCATCTCGCGAGCCGTTCAAAGTAAACTCTCGGGCTGCCCTGACTACAGAGTAGTCATTCATTCAAGCCATTAGTCAATTAATCACATGTTTATATTCATTTAATTACTTACATTAATAAACCACATACTTTGGGCTTAAGAGTTTTAAAGATGAAAACAATGTTCTTTACAGTTGATGTTTCTAGGCTTTCAACTATATCTTATACTGTCTACATACAGGTTTATCAGTTACCAAATTACAATTTAATAAAACGATTCTTGGAGAATTTCATGAAGAATTAATTAGTCAACATACCATTTCCACGAGCTTCTCAGGCCGGCTCTTCTTAAAAACGCTGATGATCACCTAAAAATGAAGAAAATTGTTGCAAACGTAAGTAATCTGGTCCATTTTTGTTTGTGTGCATGATAATCTACAATCTTTACACTTCTGATCAAACCTGTATGTTTATGTCAGGACTGAAAGACTAAAGGCAGAAGGAAACAAGAGGGGAAAGGTTTGAGCAACTTACTCGTTTGCTGTCCGCTACTCGAAATCCCATATAATCACTGCGATCGCCTCTGGATTTCAGTTCCTTCACCACCTCATACTGAGATTTAAAGGATCCTGAAAAACACACGTTAGCATGTTAATGTCCAGCACACACACACACACACACACACCTGAGGCCAGGAGTAGAGATTACACTATCAGCTGAAGAGGAGATGAATCAGAGTGATAATAATGAACACTCACTGCGTGTCGACCTGTGTGTCGATCTGTGTGTCGGCCTGGACTCCGGCGGACCTGTCGGTGTGTGTGTCGGCCTGGACTCCGGCGGACCTGTCGGTGTGTGTGTCGGCCTGGACTCCGGCGGACCTGTCGGTGTGTGTGTCGGCCTGGACTCCGGCGGACCTGCCGGTGTGTGTGGACGCTCCTGCTCAGGCACAAAAGCACACACTTCGGTTTCGTTGGTGTGGAAGAGACGTTTCCCAGCCTTCCACGCTCTCGAGGCGCCAGCACACACTCTCGTCCACTTTGAGTGCTTTTCTGCAAACAACAATATTGACGAGAAACGTGTGTTTTATTAGCACAGATTACAGCTGAATGATTCACTAGTTTTGCATTGAAGAACACTAGAAAAATGACACACACGTTGCTAAAGCTGCGCATGGAAGTCACGTTATAATTGTCTCCTTCTGTTTATTTCTGTCTATATGCTCCTGAGACCCAGAGGAAAAAGTTTTGTAAATTTTGTATTTTTTTTATGTCATCATTACATTGTTTAGAGAATCTGTCTATAAACTACAGGAACGTCTGTCTGTGTCTGTCTGTTATCCGCATATCTCTCGAACCGTTAGTCCGATGGATTTCAGACTTGACGGGTGTCTTGCTACGGGCACGAGTAAGTGCAGTGCCGACTTTGACGTTGTTTGGATTAGAAATGCAAAAGATATCGGTAAATATATCGGTAAAAGAAGCACACATTGAAGTTGTGGTTTTAACATAAACATGAAGTCAGCTACACTGTTTACTTCTCAATATTGTAGTTATTCAGAAGTAATTAGTTGTCAGTAGTTAGTCATGTATGTAGTTCAATTTTCCATATTGTATGTCATTATGTCAGTATCAGTATTTGCTTTCAACCATGGACAAATAAAAATGTCACTGAACTTTTGCTGAGTAATTGTAACAATGAGCACTCAAACACACCAAACCAACACTAAAAACACACGAAAACTGATTTAGCACAAACATACTGTCAAATCGACACACACGTATAATTATACAGTATATAAAAATATAATATAGCCCATACACAGACACTGTGTGCGTGTGTGTGTGTGTGAATTAACCTGTGGTGTATTGCTGTGTGTGTGTGGTGTGTGAATGAACCTGTGGTGTGTGTGTGTGTGTGTGTGTGTGTGTGTGTGTGTGTGTGTGTGTGTGTGTGTGTGTGTGTGTGTGTGCGTGTGTGTGTGTGTGTGTGTGTGTGTGTGAATGAACCTGTGGTCTATTGGTGTGTGTGTGTGTGAGAATGAACCTGTGGTGTTGTCCCCCCACGCGACTCTAGGGGGAGCGGGAGCTTCACACTCCTCTGTAGTGTTTCTCTCCTCAACAGCGCCACCCCGCGGCTCCTCCAACACTTCACTGCAGATCTCCTCGTCCACTGGGGAGTGTGCAAACATCGTGTCCACTGCAGATCCTGGGCTTTACAGCTGCAAATGCGTTTCTACAATGTTAGACTGACTGACTCTGAGTCTGATAACCGGTGCACTGAACAACTCGGCCTGTGACGTAATATGGAATGCGCGCTGCCGGTGACGTCACAGCGGCTGCTCTGCACGCGGTCGGTCGATCGCCGCGAACACATTTAAAGAGACAGTTCACCAAAAATTAAAAAAGATCATCAATCACACTCATGTTGTTCCAAACCCGTGAGACTTTCGATCATCTTCAGAACACAAATGAAGATATTTTAAATTAAATCTGACAGATTTCCACGCAACAGAGTTAATGAGATTGTTAACCTATAATCTATTTAAATCGAGTGGTTTAGTCCAAATCTCCTGAAGAGACTCGATCGCTTTATATGATGAACAGTTTGAATTTAGGCTTTTATTCTCTACTGTAAAAAAAACAAACCCTCTAATGCTAACTTTATAGGGAACTGTGTTGTTTTTATGTCCAAAAACACACTGCATTCATTTATTAATCAGCATTTATTTAGTGTTACACACACTAAGCCACATTTTGAACATTACAAATTATTTAACCATGTACAGAGTACAGAAAACTGAACACATCAATTCATAAAAAGCATTTTTTTTTAAAGTCTCATCATGGGTATAGTTTAATAATGATTTAATCACTGATAATCTCCATAATTTGGACCGAAACATAAAGATATGAGAAGATTGAGCAGATTCTGCAGGTCTGAGTGTCCTGTATAAATGCGGTTGATGTGCTTTAATTCTGCTTCACTTCCAGCCGCTGAACCTCAACAATCTGACAATCAACAAAGATCGACAGTCAGAAACAAATAAAGAAACAACAACGTTCATGAAGAGCATTTCCAGCATCTCTCCTGTTTGATGTGTGTGTTCATGTTGAGTGTCTCAGGGAGAATCTGAGCTCTCTCGTTCCTGACTGAGTCCAGCTGTTTCAGTGGATGATGAGGAAGAGGATGATGATGATGATGATGAGGAAGAGGATGATGATGAATGAATGAATGAATGAGGCATTTATATAGCGCTTTCATATGTACTACTGCGCTTTACAATTCATATCAGGAAAGGATCTCCTCAACACCACCAGTGTGCTCAACACACACACCTCTCTATATCTCTCTCTCTCACACAACACAACACACACACACACACACACACACATCTCTCTCTCTCTCTCTCTCTCTCTCTCTCACACACACACACACACACACACACCTACCTCTCTCTCTCTCTCTCTCTCTCTCTCTCACACACACACACACACACACACACACATTGTAAGGGTTCTTCCATAAAATGTTCAGGAGACATTCATGGAGTCAACAAAGTGTCGGTTTATTGACTGTAACACTTAAGTACTGGGGCCCGTTCTTCGTACGTTGCTTAAAACATCCGAGATCAAATGAGACATCCAAGATGATATCATCGTGCTCATCATGATCCGGCTAATTAGGTTCTTCGAACACTCCTGCCGGTTATGATTAGTATCGCTGGATTGAGTCATCTGAGATAATTGCGCGTCCATGCGCTGGGTTAAAAGGGGATATGTATCGATAGTAGAAACATTGATCAGCAACGCTGCTATTGGCTGCTCACCGTGGCCAAAGAGCGCGCTCAGTTTTTCTCCACAGAACAGCAAGAGTTATTGCTTGAAGAATATGCAGAATTTGAAAACTTAATTAAAACGCCAGGGAACACCTCAAAGTGAGCAAAAGCCAGGAGAGAGGGCTGGCAAAAAGTAGCAGACAAATTAAATTTGTAGTGACCATGTTAGATGTTTTTATCACTTATTACTATATATATTTTTATATTTTAATAATTTCTAAATAATTAATAACTTTGTTCATTGTAATGTCAGAGTCACCACCCACTACTAGAACATGGGAACAAGTAAAAGTGAAGTACTAGAATATTCTACATAATGGTAATTTGTACTACTTATACTAATCTCTTTTAAAAAGGCACTGTTAATAAATGTTTGCCTCTTTATAAAAGCAACCAAGAAAAAGGCTGATAAAAAAAAGAAAAGAAAAACAAACAGGTGGTGGTCCTGCACCCCCACATTATACCCAGGCAGAAGAGCTGGCCCTTGGGTTGAATGTGAACTTGTGGAGGGCATCCCTGGGTTCAGCTCTTCCTCAGACCCACAGCCAGAGGCCAGGAGCAGAACACCTTCACTGCTGGGAAATGAACCTGAAATGATCCTAGTACACTGTAAAATAATTTGTTGCTGCATTAAATTAAGTAGGCCAATAATCCCAATGGCTGTCCAGTCATATCAGCTGTTAAACCTTGAGTAGTAATGAATTGCTTTGACTTGTGAAAGTCTACATGTGTGAAACTACATGTAGTTATTAATGTAAAAAAAATATGTTGCCATGAGTTTTTGATCACATTTCCCCCCAGTGTGCTTCATTGTAATGAAATTGTGTTTTCCTCTTTTGTGTAGTTTTAAACAATACACCAACACTTTTACCTGTTCCCAAGCAAGTGGTGCTGAAGCATGTGCAGGAAGACTTTTTCTAATGTTACATCAAAAGGGAAGAAAGTACAACACTTTGTAATGCCCATTTTTCCCCCAATGCACAGTGAAGAAACCCTCTCAGGTATCTTTAAGTGCATAAATAACTTTACTTAATTTACACTTGAGTACTTATTATTTCTGAATGCAATATGAGTTGCAGGAGTCCACATCTACAGAAGAGTCTGCACAAAGCAGTGATGCAGAGGTGGGCAGTGTTGTACTTTTCATTTTCATTGTTGATGCATAAGGCTTGTGTTGACAGGTTCACCCCTACCCCTAGAAAATAGAGTATTTTGAAAATACTTGACAACTTAAAGAAAAAAACTGTCATTAGAGATAGAGTTGCTTCAAAGGAACTTCAGAGTAAGTGCTAATATATTATTTCACACAGAGTACTATTGCTGACTTTGCATAATATCTCTTATTGCAGGCAAAATATGACTTGATCACTGGCTTTTCTTTACAAAGAACAATTAAAATAAAACTCAAAGAACTAAGCATATTTGTCTTGTCTTTTATTAAACATTAATGAAATGTTTTATATTTTTTTCTGATGGTGCAATGTTGTGTAATATGGCCCATGCCATGTCACAGGCCATGTCAGGTGCAACCCTCAGACTTTTCAGACACTTTAGTTGGCTAAAGTTCACTTCATTGTGTGCCCTTGTCCTGGCTAGAGCTGCATTGTAACTGGTCTGGGGTTTGGCTCAGGGAATGGGGTCATAAAACACCTGTCTCCAAGCAGGATCCTGTTGTAATCACCTGTATAATGGAAAAAATCAGTTCTGTTAGGATCAGCAAGTGTATGTAGGGCCTAATACAGTGAGCTTGATATTTAGCTATATTTTTCCTTACCACGTTCAAATAGGCTAATGTGCATAAATCTCTGAAAATTCTTCAGTCATGCAACGATCCTGGCCATATTTGAGCACACAGCATCTAAGAGATTATAGTCTGTCAACTGTAAAATGTTTGTAAAATGTGATATAATATTACTCAAATTTGATATAATTTTTTTAAATTTTGATATAATATTACTAATCTGGAATATTAAGAATCGCAATAGTAACTTGCCTGCACTGTTATTAAAGCCTGACTACGACGAGTCGAACATTTATGCGTTTCCAACAAATTAATGATGTAAACGACATCCTCACGAGTCATGAGAAAAATTATATCTCTCAAAAAGTACACATTCCCGCTGCGCTAAAAGACTTCCCGTATCACCTCCGCTTATAAAGCCGCGATCTAATCCTGTTAACCTGAAATAAGCCTGCTCCTGAGCAGGTTCAAGCTTGCGCACCTGTTGCTATGACAGCAAGTCCAGGATGAGCTTCGAAGAACCAAACAATCCAAGATCATGCCAAATCGCCAACAATCAAATCCAGCTAACTGAGTTAGGGACGTACGAAGAACGGGCCCCTGACACACATTGTGCAAAACAAAGAAAGGGGAGAAAAATAACACAGACTAATAAATGGGACATCAGCACATTACTGAGTTCTGGGTCTCAGATGTTCCTCAGGGATCCCTCACCAGAACTAACCCAGCCACAGAAAATGAAGCCCTTTTAACAAACCAGACCAAACCATTTTATAAATTACAGGGGTTCTCATTTTCTTACATCAAACACAAAAAGGGAAATATATACATATATATATATATATATATATAAATACACAAACTCAAATAAACAAATCACATTTACCATATAGCAATAATGAAAATACACTTAAACATACACACACACAAAAACACATCCTTTAAACACATTCGAATTAACACAAGACCCCAACCCATATTGTCCCAAAAACTACATTTCCCATAATTCCCCATCGGATATATAAAGGACACCAGGAAAGGCCGCACCCGTTCAGTTCCAAACCCTTGTTCCCAATGCTGCGGTCATGGATCCCGGCGGGACCACGGGTAAGATGTACAAACTAACTTAAAACATTAAACCCATATTTTGGTTGTGGTTTCATTTACTCTAGCGTGCACTCTGGAAATAAATGATTATTGACTTTGTTGCTCTTTGAGATTTAAAACGCTAAAGAGACAATTAGCTTCTCCAGTTCCACGGTTTGGGTAAATTATATTTAAAGAAACAAAAGTAAATATATATATATATATATATATATATATATATATATATATATATATATATATATATATAAAAATATAGCTGCGAGCAGCGATTACGGGCCCAAGCCGGTGGCACCGCAACCCCGGTGCCTTTAGTTACCTAAAGGCACCGGAGTGGCGATGCCGCCAGCTTTGGCCCTTCATCGCTGCTCGCAGCTATATATATATATATATATATATATATATAAACAAGCCGGTGGCACCGCCACCCCGGTGCCTTTAGGGTTACTGTGCATGACGGGCAATAACGTAACCCCGCTTTGACCTTTGAGAAGATGTGTGCTGTAGAGCTTGCGTTGGTGTGGGCTCTGCAAAAGTGTGCATTGAGGGCACATATTCAACCACAAAGTATGCGTGCACAACCTTCTGAAACCTTAAATGAAAAATGAGACACCCTACGGTCTCATGGACTTAATGGACACATGAAATAAGTACACAAGTTTGAAAGTTATATGAAGTGTGCCAAGACAGAATATTTGCCTGATCTGATTAGAAAAATAGTTTGTGTGTGTGTGTGTGTGTGTATGTGTGAGGCGTGATTGAACAATGTAGACATAAAAACATACTCCGTCCTTTTGTTCATACAGGACATTATTCAAACTGCAAAGTGTTTACTTATATTTGTGTACAATCGCAATAAAACACAACATTGTGCTTTTGTCAAACTGTAAACTACAACTGTCACCCAACCAAAATCTCTTACACACACACACACACACACACACATAGTTTAAAAGCAAAAAAATCTTTTGGACATTCATCATATTGCATTGGTTTTCATTTCTTGTCCTCGAACAGAGCCCTAATCTGTTTATTTTTTCAGTTACACATTCTACATTGATTAAAAAAGAAAAATCAAATGTGTTTTTATTTTATACATAAATAAATAATCTATCATTCAGATGAGAATAAAGTTAGTGTTAGTTCAAATTTTAAAGAGGCTATATGCGTTTTTCTGAAATTTAAACTCGCGACTGACACCTGTGGCCAAAAAACAGAACTGCTCTTCCTTTCTGCTCGCTCTCGCAGCGCTCGTACGTGCACACTTCACAAGTCATCTGCTGCAAGGAGGTCGACATTATGTTTACAGAGGTAAGAACAGTCAAAAAATCGCAAAATCCATTGCACTGCTTGCGAGTGTAGGCTACTTGCTGACTAGCGGTGGTGGCAGAGTGGTCTGAAACGTTTAACATGAACGCGCCTGACGTCACATCCGCAGACAGCGAGGGGAAATCCGACCCGACAGAAAATAGGAAAAATAGAATACAGGCTTATAGATGCACCCAATGTGAGCGGACAAGGTGTCAGTATGCTCATCAGGAGATGTTTGAGTCATAAATGGTCAAATGAAAAGGCTATTGTTGCGTTTATTTTTGGGAAAAAGTTACATATAGCCTCTTTAAGGAAAACAAATATATGATCTGAAATATAGCACATTCATTTAAAATTCATTCAGGTTCAATTACCAAACATACAAATCTCAATGTAATTTAAAGCAAACAATACATTTAAAATATATGGGTTGTATGCTATTTTTTTTATATAAAAAGATATACACTCACCGGCCACTTTATTAGGTACACCTGTCCAACTGCTCGTTAACACTTAATTTCTAAGCAGCCAATCACATGGCGGCAACTCAGTGCATTTAGGCATGTAGACATGGTCAAGACAATCTCCTGCAGTTCAAACCGAGCATCAGTATGGGGAAGAAAGGTGATTTGAGTGACTTTGAACGTGGCATGATTGTTGGTGCCAGAAGGGCTGGTCTGAGTATTTCAGAAACTGCTAATCTACTGGGATTTTCACGCACAACCATCTCTAGGGTTTACAGAGAATGGTCCGAAAAAGAAAAAACATCCAGTGAGCGGCAGTTCTGTGGGCGGAAATGCCTTGTTGATGCCAGAGGTCAGAGGAGAATGGCCAGACTGGTTCGAGCTGATAGAAGGGCAACAGAGACTGAAATAACCACTCGTTACAACCGAGGTATGCAGCAAAGCATTTGTGAAGCCACAACACGCACAACCTTGAGGCGGATGGGCTACAACAGCAGAAGACTCCACCGGGTACCACTCATCTCCACTACAAATAGGAAAAAGAGGCTACAATTTGCAAGAGCTCACCAAAATTGAACAGTTGAAGACTGGAAAAATGTTGCCTGGTCTGATGAGTCTCGATTTCTGTTGAGACATTCAGATGTTAGAGTCAGAATTTGGCGTAAACAGAATGAGAACATGGAACCATCATGCCTTGTTACCACTGTGCAGGCTGGTGGTGGTGGTGTAATGGTGTGGGGGATGTTTTCCTGGCACACTTTAGGCCCCTTAGTGCCAATTGGGCATCGTTTAAATGCCACGGCCTACCTGAGCATTGTTTCTGACCATGTCCATCCCTTTATGGCCACCATGTACCCATCCTCTGATGGCTACTTCCACCATGTCACAAAGCTCTAATCATTTCAAATTGGTTTCTTGAACATGACAATGAGTTCACTGTACTAAAATGGCCTCCACAGTCACCAGATCTCAACCCAATAGAGCATCTTTGGGATGTGGTGGAATGGGAGATTCGCATCATGGATGTGCAGCCGACAAATCTGCGGCAACTGTGTGATGCCATCATGTCAATATGGACCAAACTCCCTGAGGAATGCTTCCAGCACCTTGTTGAATCTATGCCACGAAGAATTGAGGCAGTTCTGAAGGCAAAAGGGGGTCCAACCCGTTACTAGCATGGGGTACCTAATAAAGTGGCCGGTGAGTGTATATCCAAAAAGACAAGGCCTAAACTTTAACAAGGGTTAAACAATCACTGTAACAGACACAATCACACACACAAACACACACACGTCAAATCACTTACATTTTAGATGCAATATTGACTTCTTTTTCTGTTTCAGCAGCGAAAATAGTTAAACAAAGATCACAGCAGAACCATCGAGCATCTCACAGCAACGCGTTCTCATTACTGAATGATTCAGCATTTTGAACGAATCGGTTGACTCAAAGATTCAACGACCAATCCATAATCTGTCTCATTCATGAATGACTCAGATCAGTCGTTCGAACGAATCGTTTGAACGAATGAATCAATGACTCGCTCATTAAGACGGTCACCTGGCGACACCTAATGACGGTTTAGTGATATGTTTAAAAGTATCATTCTTTCCAACGATTGTTAATTAACTCATATTTGAAACATAAGCTATATATATATATATATATATATATATATATATATATATATATATATATACACATATATATACACAAAAATAAAATAAAAACACATTTGAAGCGTGTTTGCTTACTAAATTGTGAGCTGAACGAAAGTTGCAGCAAATATCAGCAACAGGAGTCAAATTTCATTAATCACGAGAGTGAAGAGCTGACTGAAAAGATGATGACGGAATAGGCTATTTTATGTAAAAGCGCCTATTTACTCTTTTGTTGTTGTGTTTTCCGTGAAAAATAATAGACTATTGAACTCACAATTCAAGCAATCGGCCCCCGATATTGCACTAATTTTAAAGTGGCACTAAAAAGTATGCGGCTGCACTGGCATTCATAACGGTGCGCGTCCATGACGACGAGCGAGCAGAGCTGAGCGAACGTTTAGTTAATTTCTACTTCCATAGGAATTCATTCGAGCGCTCTGCAAGTGCCACCATTATCAATGTGGACGTCCGTATTTAAAAGCTGTAGGTCCTCAGTCACATACCAAATATATGTATATATAAATATAATTTTGGACACAAGAGGGCAGTATGGCCCTATGTATAATTTTGTGGGTGCATTCTCTCTATCAGAGAGAGACAGAGGGAGAGAAAATGCTCGAAAACAACCATATTCAAACTAAAATATCTGACTTCGTGTTGGTCCAAGCTAATGACTGTAAATTAGAAAGTTGTTCGGCTTGGTCCGAACAATATACGTACCAATTTTTATGATTGTAGGTAAAAACTATAAAACTAACCCCCCCACTTTTGTCAAAAGGTGGCGCTACTGAGTCCCTGCAACACGCCCGTTTCTGAAACTTTGCACATGTCTACTGGCTAATAAATGTGATCTGTCTGTCGAGTTTCATGCAATTTCAAGCAATTTCAGGCATGCTAAGAGTCTCAAAAGCATAAAAAAATAATATTAAAATTTGATGCGTTGCCATGGCAACAGTATCTAAGATATCAAGAATCCATTCACAGGTCTACATCTGGCGTGTGTTTACATTATAGTAGTGAAGTTTGAAGCAAATCGGGTAAAAAGAAGAGGGTGATTTCAAAGCATTTTGAAAGTGACACACTTCCTGCTGCCAGTTGGTGGCGCTATAACTTTGACTCACAATAGTCACATCCATGTGATCGGCCTCTTACAGAGAACACACTGCTGAAGTTTCATCAAGATCAGTCAATGTATGCAGAAGTTAACACACTTCCTGTTTCCATTATTCGCCATAAATTCGTTTCCTCGCCACGGCCACACCGTTCGAGATATCAAAAATCCGTTCGCAATTGACCCTTCGCTAAGCCCCGCCCTCCCTAGTTACTGTTGCTATGCCTGTCAAGCTTTCGCGTCTGGCACGGCTATTACAGTATGTATGCACCGGTATCAGACATTCCCAAGGAGATATTTAGTAATTTTTGGCGAACAGGTCAAATATCTGACAGAGCCAGACAAAAGGGACTGCAGTATGCATTCGAGGGATATATCCACGAAATTTTTTGCAACCGATTAGAGAATAATTTAATCAAAATTCAAGCTAAAGCCTATAGGTCCCAACGCAAGCAGCAACCGCCTCATATGCTGACAATTCAACTGGGAAACAAACAAATTGAGGAACAGCTATGTTCATGCACAGCAGGGTAAGTGACATTTGAAAATAATCTAATAATTATAAATCAAACTTATCTTATAGCTTATCCATAAGTCTTGTGGAATAAACACAAGACATTAGCCTGAACACTTTACAATAATAACATTTTCCCGCTTATATTTTTAGTGCGCCAGGCTACTGCTCACACGTCGTGGGTCTAATCTACGCCTTGGACCTGGCAAGATCCAGAGATGCATCATCAACAACACATACAACATCGCCCTGCACGAGTCTACCACAGCAGTGGCACAAGCCAAGGGGTAACAAAATAAGGGCAGTGCCAATATCATCGGTAGTTGTCGCTAAAGCTAATGAAAACCGTATGCGGCGACCAATCGACTGTCGGTATACAGGAAGCAGGTAAGTTGATTTGGTTATGGTTATAGTTATGTGATTTGGCAGACGCTTTTGTCCAAAGTGACATAGAAATAAAAACAACACAATAGTTCAAATGAACAGTGACAGTTTTAAAATGTTGGTAATACTACATTAAGGAGGATAGAAATAATAAACAATAATGTCAATTCAATCAATAGCCTAATAAAAATAAGACAATACTATAATATATAAACAATAACATTAGAGAGGCAGGTTTCCAAGTACAGCAACATTTTGTCATATAAAACCCCTAGCTTTGTATTGATAGGGTATTCTCTTTCAGGACCTTCTCAGTTACTGAGAACTACTGTACTCAGCTACTGACTGTTAGGAGAAAATTGCTTTATTAAAAAGGCAGACAGGAGCACCCATCAGCTACTTGGTAAACAGACCCCCTGTTGACATAACTATAGGAGGAGAGAGATACCCACTAGGAAGTGGTTTGAGCCATCAGGTAAATGAATGAGATGAGGCAGTATTAAAATAGATATTCTTTATTGTGTACTTTATATGAAATTCACAAAAAATGTAATGTACAGGACAGTGCACCACGTCAGTGTGATCTTCCTTGACCACTTAGCTCTTCTTCACACAGACAACCTTAATCTTTGATGATATGTGGCTGGAAGTTAGACAGCATGCTGACTACATACCATATTTGATTTATGTTCATAAGCCGGGAAATCAGGATTTGGCCTGACACAATTTTAAACTTCTTTATCTTTGCAATAGCTCTTTCAACATGAACCCTGTGCTTGGCTATTCTTTTGGTTATTTCAACATCTGCATGTGGCATCTGTCTGTTTGCTCTTGCAAAAGGTGGAATGTTAAGTTGCAAACCAATCTCCTCAACTTCCTTCTCTATTAGAAAGCCTTTATCAACCATCAAGCCATCTCCTACATTGAGATAGCCACACTGAATGTACCCCTTCAAAATGTCAAGGATGTTGCACTCATTGAAAATCTCTTTGTCAGAAATTGCTCCAGTGAAGAGGGCAGACACATAAATGACTGCACCTCGTGGATCACAGGCCACTAGAGACTTAAGGGTGTTAGTAGACTTGTAGGTGGAGTAAGTCTGACTCTGAAACACTAGTGAGCTTGGTCTCTGAATCTTAAGTTCAGTGCAGTCTAAGATGGCAAAAGTATTTGGAAATTCTTCCTTAAATTTAGCTGGCATGTTCTCAGAAATAACATCCCTGTGTGGCCAAATAGACAATTTGCCAAGACTATAATACATATAGTCCACCCAGGAGTTGATCAGTGTGCTGACACTCTGTAAACGGATGTTAAATCTGAAGGCTAGGTCTTTGTGGTCCAAATTTTGTCTTAATTTCATTAAGGTCAGTAACAATTGAGTACGCAGTGAAAGTTGTTTGATCTCATTATTGACACGTTTGTATGAGAGAGGAATGTGTGTTTGTGGTGCACTTGGGTCAGTTGGAATGTTAAAAAATTCACACAAGCTGTTAAATTGCTCATAAGAAAACCCTGTGCAGTAGTGGAAATAATCAGGCACATGGCTTTGGTTTAAAATCTCTGGGTTTAAAGCTGAGGTGTGTGCATACTGAAGTTCCTTTTGAAGATGATGGAGTTGGCCATCCTTTGCCTCGAGTTGAAGCTTAAGATTTATGATGTCCTGCTTGTGATTGGCTAATGCGTCCTGCAGAGTTCTCAGTTCCTCTCCATGGTCGCCCATATCATGTTCTTCTGTAAATGACAAAAAAGAGAAAGAAAACATGGAATGTTACTAATTTATGTTATTTTCTTTTGTTTTATAGCTTCTACTCCTTGACTCTGCAGGACCATCATCTGCGAACCAGCCGTCAAACGACTTCCCGGATTTCCCTCTGCCAACACAGCCGTCACATTTCTGTGCAGTGCTGCATGAAAAAAACATGTGTAGCTACAGAAAATTGACAATCACACCATCCCAGTCTTTAGCTTTAGAAAGAGAGACCAGACAACAAGATACAAATCACATCTGGCATCTTGCCCGGGCTCCCCGACTAACGTCAAGTGTGTTCAAGACAATATGCTCTAGGAGAGCTGACTTTGACACCTTGGCTGTGAGAATCAAGGGCACATCCAAAATGCAGACCAAAGAAATGAGGAGAGGGGTAGAGCTAGAACCTGTGGCAGCCCAGCAGTACTCGAGTGTAACAGGTAATCTGGTATACCCTTGCGGCTTTTTAGTGAATCCCCATGCTCCACACCTTGGCACATCCCCAGACCGGAAGGTCGTAGATGGTACAAGTTTTGGCCTTTTGGAAATTAAATGTCCAGCAAAGAACAGCTGCCAAGACTGTCCCTATCTCCAAAGACAAGCAGATGGTGGTTACAAGCTAAAGGAGACCCATGCGTATTACTACCAAATAATAGGGCAGCTGGGACTCACAGGCATGCCTTGGTGTGACTTTTTTGTAATGTGCGCAGAAGACTACCACTTGCAGCGGATATATTTAGATGTAGAAAAGTGGGGTGAGATGAAAGACAAATTAGATTTGTTTTTCTTTGATTACTTCCTTCCCATTTGTAATCAGTAACTAAAAACAGATACAAATAGCGATTTAAACTTACCATACGTAGAGTCACTCTGTTGTGATGTACTGTGAAATGTGTCCTCAGTGGAGTTTGAGGTGCTGGCTTCCTGCTGAGTTTGAGGTGCTGGCTTCCTGTCACACATGATTCAGTAAACAATCAGTTTAAAAATTGTTTAGTTTAGTTAATTGCTTGAGCAAACACTTCTAATAACTTAACTACTGATATCCCCATGGAATAAAAATGTATTACACTGTTGTTTTGATCCTGTATTGGTTTCTTACAAGAAACAAATAAAATGCACTTTGTATAAAGCATGAGAGCATGTTGTGTTCTGTAATAAATCTCGCTGCCCAAATAAAGTCTACACGGTAGTAAACAGGTATGACAGCACATAAGGGACTACTGTTAATGAACTGATTAAGTTTGCATACCAACCTTTTCCTTGGAGATCTCCGGCAAGCCCCCTGATGTTCCCTCCTTAGAACTGACGCCGGGAGAGCCGCGATCGGATTGGGGTAATCAGAGGTAGGTCGTCGATTAACAAAATGCTGAAATATATTTTAAAGTATGTCAGTGAGCCTCCGTCTTGCCTTTAATCATCTTAATTTACGTCCAGATATATGCATTATTCATTCAAGCAATGCTGTGCTGAGTTAGCTAGCTAGCGAACATTAGCGTGTTCTTACCTTAGAGCAGACGTAGGTGTTTTTGTTAATCCTGTCGACATTTAGTTGTCCATGGGGTCTCCCACACTGCTTTATCCAAGCCCTGCATTTATCCTCTTGGGTTCTAGGTTTCGGGAACGGAAAAAATTCCACCCCCCCGTCCAAACTTTTAGGATAACGGGTATCAGATTTGCACAATCCGTACGCACAACGCTTCGGCATGTTTCCCTCGCTCGAAAGCTTGACAGACCTCTCGCGCCTAGTTACGGTTGCTAAGTCACGATTGGCCAGTGGCGGTTTTCGGGCGTGGCTTAGCGAAGGGTCAATCTGGGATCCTCAATGTCTTGTCTTCATGCACACCGAGTTTGGCGATGATTGAATGAATTCCCTAGGAGAAGTGTTTCAAATGCTTTCTCCATTGGCATGTTATCCATGTTATGCCACATTGCACTCTTTGGTTTTATGATCCTAAAGTTAAAAAACTGTACTGAACTATGATCCGAAAAACTATCTGGAACAAAATCCCTAAAAAGATTAAGTTGATGACTAAAACCAAAAAATCTGTCCAAGCTTGCTAAAGACCACATATTATTATAAGAGTGAACCCATGTATATTGTCTCTGTCTTGCAGTTTGAAGATGTGTGTGTGTGATGGCGAAGGCCACACTTGAATGAACATTTCATTTCAGAGCATGCGTTTCCAAACAACCCTAAATAGCCGACTTCCTGTTGGGTTGGCGTAAAAAGTAAATGCACGAAGGATATATGAACCGATGAGATCTATATGTGTACCGAGTTTCAAATTATTACATGCAAGCGTGTTCGATTTATAGACCCAGTTTTCGGAGCAGTTTTCGGACTGTTCAAGGGGGCGCTGTCGAGCCCCCCTGCCACGCCCGGGTACCAGCTTCAGCCCGGCCCTGATGGCCGCGGGTTCTGACCTGTGTGCAAAGTTTCATGAGTTTTCGAGCACGTTAAGAGCCCCAAAAGTGCCCGAAAAAGTTGACAGAAAAAGAATAATAATAATAAATAATCCTTAGGAAAACAATAGGGCCTTCGCCTTTTCAAGGCTTGGGCCCTAATTATAGACATTCATAATAGACCAAAAACCCCATTCATTCCTTAGATCAAACGAAATGTGAATTTTCGCATACAAAAAATAAAATAAAATTCAAAGTAAACCAGAATCAATTCAAATGAAATGTTCATTCAAGTGTGGCCTTCGCCATCACACACACACATCTTCAAACTGCAAGACACAGAGACAATATACATGGGTTCACTCTTATAATAATATGTGGTCTTTCGCAAGATTGGACAGATTTTTTGGTTTTAGTCATCAACTTAATCTTTTTAGGGATTTTGTTCCAGATAGTTTTTCGGATCATAGTTCAGTACAGTGTTTTTTAACTTTAGGATCATAAAACCAAAGAGTGCAATGTGGCATAACATGGATAACATGCCAATGGAGAAAGCATTGGGAATACAGTGGTGTGCCGAAACGGATCAGTTCAAGTTCAAAATCAACCTCAAAGTTCTACCACACACTAGGAGAGGCCTACTTTCCCTCGTCTGTTACATTTTTGATCCGTTGGGTTTTCTCGCTCCAGTGATACTGCCTGCCAAAAGAATCTTGCAAGACTTATGCCAGCAGAAGTATAGCTGGGAAGAAGACCTGCCTGGTAATTTCATTAAGAGCTGGAAAAAGTGGATGTCTGGATTGCAACAGCTTGAGACCTTTGGAGTTGACAGATGTGTTAAGTCAAAGCAGTTTGGTGCGCCAGTCTTTGCAGTTACATCATTTCGCTGATGCTAATGAAGACGCATACGGAACAACCAGCTACCTACTGCTACGCACTGCAAGTGGTGAAGCTCAATCCACTCTGATTATGGCAAAGGCAAGGGTTGCGCCTTTAAAGTCTCCAACCATACCAAGAATGGAATTGACTGCAGCCACAGTTGCCGTCAAGATGGATAAACTTCTGAAGAAAGAGCTTGAACTGGAACTTAACGAATCAATCTTTTGGACAGACAGCACGACTGTGCTGAAGTACTTGAACAGCGAAGGCACAAGATTCAAGACATTCGTTGCCAATAGGATCACAACAATACATTGGAGATACATTAATACCAATTTGAATCCTGCTGATCATGTCTCGAGAGGACAGACTGTTGAAGCGTTCTTGAACAATCGAAGCTGGCTTTTAGGACCAAGTTTTCTGCTCTGTGCACAAGACCAGTGGCCCAAAAATCCAGATCCTGGAATGCTGGACATTGATGAGTTCAAGCACACGTTATTCAGACGCAAGAGCCCAAAAATGCTACGGAACAGTTGATAAACTACTACTCATCCTGGACAAAAGTAAAACGTGCGGTGGTATGGTTTCTGAAGTTTAAAGATTTGCTACAGGAACTGAAAGCAAAGAGAAAGAAACTTTACTCACAAGGAGAAAACAGAATTAATCAGTTCAAGAGAGTTTTCAAAGGAACACACCTAACCTGTGAAGGTTTGACTGAAGCACAACGAGAAATTGTGAAATACTGTCAAAAACAAAGCTTCAAAGAAGACTTGACTATGCTAAAGGAACATCAAAGGGTAAAGAAAAGTAGTTCGCTCTACAAGCTGAACCCTGTACTTCAAAACGGAGTCATCAGAGTTCGTGGAAGGATGAGCCGTGCAGCAATGCCAGAGGATTCCAAACAGCAAGTCATCTTGCCCAAAGATTCACACATCACAATGTTACAGCTCATGCCGGGAGAAATCATATGTTGGCACAACTGCATCAAAGATTCTGGGTCCCTGGAACAAACGGCGCTATTAGAAAGTTCTTGTCCAGGTGCATCAGCTGTAAGAAACTACACGGAACTGCCGGTAAGCAACTCATGGCTGATGCAGGGTCCTGTCTGACAGTCCTCCATTCACAAGAGTCGGTGTTGACTACTCTAGTCCATTTCTGGTGAAAAGAGGAAGAGCGCAAGTAAAGAGATATGGTGTCATCTTTACATGTCTATGTTATCTGTGTGAACAGTCAGGCAAGCAGAGAGTGGAGCCACACAGTTTTTTTTACCTTTAGCTTTCTTTCTCTTTAATTAATAATTTTTATTTTTTGTAATATTCCTATGCTGATGTTTTGTTGATAACCAAGTAAACGGATATATTTTTTCACAAGTTGTCCTGTGGATTTGTTGAAGTGGATGTGGACGAAGGGAGTGGATAAAGCGTCAAGCTAAGGCTTCATTCAGTGGAACCTACACCGCTACTGGTTTTTCAGAGATTTTGGATGAGTAAAATTATTCCTGTGTTTTGTTATTGCCGGTTCATCCAAACCTCGTGTATAGAATTGACTTCTGAACAGAGGCGGGGAGCAGCAGCTCAATTGCATTTAAAGGGACCTGTAAAGGGCGTTTTTGTCACACAGAAATGGGAGCTTTAGTGCAAGTTCTACCGGGAAAACTTTAATATCACGTCATTCATTAATCACGTTATTCATTGACCTCATATCTAGCCAATCACCACTCGACATTTGGAGTACTTAAGCCCAGTTAACACCCATTACTAAGTTCGCAAAAACTGACGCCGGCGTTCATCCCCATCCTCCCCAACATCACCAGGTCGTTCTCTTGTCTCCTTAAACCAGTGGTCTCAAACTCGCGGCCCGCGGGCCGGGTGATATTTTGTGGCCCCCTACTTGACATTAAAGTTTAATGCTAGTGCGGCCCATCGTTGCGTGTGCCGCGTTAGAATTATTATTTTTTTTTATCCCTTATGGGCTACCATAGTCTCGTGACAGCTTACGGTGGGTTTGTTGTCAATAGTTGTCATAGACAACCGCGAAGTACAAACATACTGCGCCTGGAAAAAACGAGTGCGTCGCTTCAATTATGAGCGCGCTTGCCGCGCGCCTACATTTGAAATAACGAACTTGAGCACGCAAAATATGTGAGCGCGATATGTGAACGGCCCCTTGTCGAGCTACCACCAATCAGGCCACGAGCTACTGGTAGCTCGCGAGCGACGTGTTGGAGAGAGACCCTGCTCTAAAACAATGTGAGAATAATCATTTTGAGCTTGTAATATGTGTCCAACAGGTTGATAAGAAGGTTTGCTTTGATTTGTGCAGTCAGTAATTTGAGACACTATACATGTGTAGAGAGAATTCAATAAGACGGGCAGACATGACTGCAAATATTTGTATTTCAAAAGCAATAATTGTTTTTCTAAGTATAATAAAAGGAAATGTGCCTTCCAAAAAAAACATTTATAAAACACATGTGTTGTATAAAGAAAATAAAAAGGACATAAGCAAATATAAATATCACAAATATGTGTTATAGACAAAGAAAGTTTGTAAAATGAACTTCAACTGTCAGAAGGACAGCTCATGAAGAACCAATCGTGTACAGAAAGGAATGTTCAAATTCAGAGGAACAGTTCAGAAGAAACGTTAATAATAAATATTGAGAAGATTGGATCAGTTGTGCTCCTTTTTTGTAATACTTGAAATACAATTTTTTTGTGGAATACTTGATGCGGCCCAGCCTGACCCCGACTCTACCTCCAGCGGCCCCCAGTTAAGTTGAGTTTGAGACCCCTGCCTTAAACTTTCTGTTAGAACTACTTTACCTGTGCGTTTACTGAAAATAATGGCACACCTTAGAATGTTCATCAGCCAATCAGAATGAAGCATTCAATATTCAATTCTCAATAAGAACTTTATTAAACCACTTACAAGTGTTATGTTGACAACACTATTGAAACGATTACTTTTTATTACAACTGTACATGAATAAATAGGCCAATACAGCCCTGGGCTAATAGGGTATTCTAGTTGTCTATTCTATTGGCTCTATTCTATTTTGAAGACTTGTGCTGGCTGCACAAGTCTAATTTAAGGCTCTCACAAATAAATAGTATGGGTATATTATACATGTTCTGAGTCATCAGAGTGCCTTGAGTATTGAAGTTGTTGAGTTTTGTGTCCCTGGTGTTCTTTCATGCAACAGGGATAAAAGAAAGCATACAGTTTAGGCGAAAATTGTGAAAAAATGTGTGTTATTTCTGGTTTAAAGAAGGCATGTTACCTCTGTGTTTGTCAGACAGATTCAGTACTGGGCTTAAATGAAAGCCTAAAAGGTCCCCTTTCCAACGATACCAAGCACCATATTATAGAATATTGACAATATCCCTAGCATGAACCTAAACCAGATATACACAAGATTTCAAAAACAGAATTTATTTTAGGGGGTTAGTAACTGCATGAGCTGAAAAAAGTGATTTCGCTACCACCCCTGCACTGGGGTGTATACCTTGCCAAAAATCACTATGAGACTTTGTCCCCCCAGATGATACCGATGGATCAAATTTGAGGCCCTGGCTCATGGACTATAATGACCGTATAGCCTACAGTCGTTTTCACTGTCCAATGACAGCCCATCTTATATCTACTTTGAGTGCAGGGCCGGCGATTTCTATAGGCGAACTAGGCGATCGCCTAGGGCGACAAATGTGTTGGGGGCGCGGCGCACTCTAGTGTCGCCCTTTGCCTACTTCCCATTAATCATAGGATTAGAATGACAAGCGAAATAAAACATGTTTATTAAACATGATCATCATAATGCGCCCCTCAGCCACACGTTAATTTACTTGTCAACTTGATTATTAGATTGAATTGATGATTATTGTCGATCATTTCCTAATGGGGGAGGGGGAAGTTGCGTTACGTTAGGTTAGGCAAGTGCTGCAGCTGCTGGCGCGTTGATCGAAAATGAAGCGGTCTAAACCCTCTGGTGCACAGGGAAGAAAAGGAGAAAGGAACAAGATAAAAAGAAAGCCCAGTATAGAGGTAAGTGTAACGAGTGGAAATATGGTGTGACCCCTTTAAGAATCTGTGACAAGTGGAGGTAGGGTGTGGCCCCTTTAAGAGCTGCGCGCTCCTGTTGAAGAGTCGTCATTATTGGTATTGAATGGGCCATATGCCGTGTGCCTCGAACACCCCATGTGTGTAGTTTCTGTTTGATGCCGACTTTTATATTATTTTACTTTGCTGGTTAAGTAACGATGTGGACGGGAGGACGTGCGACAGATAGTGCACGAGTTCGATGTGGAATAAAGCACGAGTTGTGAGATGCATATCGCCTCCGTGAGTCTGTCTGGCCTCCGCACGTAATATCTTCAGTTGTGAGCTATCCTTCTCCTTCTTCCTGAAGCAGCGCGTTACAAGTGGCGCCCGAATATTTTATCTCTGGCCTTGGATTTAATGCCAGGACACGGACGACGAGCCGGTTTGTGACGGACGACTCCGAAAATGCTGTGAACATCCAGCCGGTCATGTGTGAGTTTACACAAGGAAAATTTCACTGCGTATGCGTGTAAGGCCCGAGTCGCTCGACGAAAGCTGGGGCAGACATTTTGTGTTGCTGACGCAGAGGATATTTCTTTACATTCCAGTGGATTTAAGTCGTCAGGGACGCAATCTTTGTGAATTTGGAGTGTGCACGTTGGATTGTTCGTTGAGGTAATCGGAAATTAGTCCGTTTGTGAACTTTGACTGTTTCGGGGATTCAGGCCTGGTTGCTACGTTCTTTTGTGTTCATCTGCTGGAACTGAATTTTGAACTGGTTGAATTGAACTTGAGATTTTTTTATTTTTTTTTTGCACCGGATTTTTCCCTGAACCTCTGCTGTGAGTTGTCTTTGGGTAATAACTACTCGACGCTCACACGTTAACGTTACTCATCGAAGGAACAAAAAAAAATAAAAATAAAAATACAAAAAGCATATGGTTGTTTAAATTTTTTTTCTCTTTCTTCTTTTGAAAAGGGTATCCAATTGTTTATTACCTTTGCTTTGATTTGTTACTCACGTAAGGGAAATTAATGCATGTTGGAATTGTTTGTTGAATGATATTTTACTAATTAATTGTTTGGAGTTTCATATTGACAAACTGATTTTGATATAATGGCCAGACGTGTTGATGACGGGACTGATTTATTTGACCTATCTGCATGCTTTGAGTTTCCTGACAGACGGAGAGCGCCAGTGGCAGTGCCTGGGTCAGGGGAGCGTCTGGAGACGCAAGTTGAGTCATTGAAGGAGGAAGTGGAAATGCTGCGGAGGTGCCTGAGTGAGTCTCTTGATTTGCAAAGAGGTATTTTTGACCGTTGCACAGAAAACTTGCATGTACCTGCTTCATACCAATTGCCTTCACAAGTCAGGCCTATTGCTTCGTCTACTCCACATGCTCAAGCACCAGCTGGTCACACACAGGGGCCTCGGTCCATTGGAGTAGAAATGAATGCCAGAACCAAAAATGCGTTTGGCCTGGCACAAAGCTCTTATGATTTGAATAATGCAACCAGAACTTTGGCCTCCGTCTTGCATAAATGTAGACTGGAGCCCCCAGTGTTTGGAAATGATGAGAAAATTCAAGCTGATGACTGGCTTCCTCTTGTGGATGCCTACAGAAATTCTTTGGGTCTCAGCGATGATCAAATTTTGCTCGAACTACCACGTTTCTTAGCTAAAGAACCCAGGAAGTGGTTTACAGTGTTGAGTGCACATGTAACATCTTGGACACAGTTCTGCACCCTGTTCAAGACTGTGTTTCTTCCAGCGGATAACCAAGAGCGTGTCTGGAGAGGTATTCTTGACCGTGTACAAGCTCAAGGAGAACCATTCCCTACGTTTGTAGCACACTTGTTGTCTGAATTCAAGAAACTAAAGTCTCCTCCACCAGAACAGGAGCAGATTGATCTTATCTGCAAGCATGCACTTGAGCGCTACAGAGTTGCTCTGTACGGCGCAGGAATTACTTCAGTCATAGACCTCGTGATGTGTGCACACGAGCTGCACTCCGCTCTTGGCCCTGGCAGCCGAAATGTTCCAGTATTGCAGAAAAGCAAAAATAAGCAAGAGACTTATTGTTTCAGATGTTCTGCGCCTGGTTTCACTTCAAGAAACTGTCCGAACTGTAACTTTGCACAACAGACTGTGTCTTTCCCAGCCACTGATAAACGGACAAGTCCAGGCTCGACTGAGCCACAGAACGCTGAGGAGGATACTCAAGCTAGGACATACGAAGACAGGGAGGAGCAAAAGTACAATTCTCTTCGGCAGAAGGTAAACTTCAAAGGGGGGAGGACGTTTCAACGAGGAAATCCTCCCTCCAGAAGATAAATGCGCCTCACCCTTGTCTTATGTCCCCACCTGAGCCGCTTGTCCTCGGTCATGTGGAGGACCGTACTTCTCCTTCATTTTGGAATACACCGTTTATGATCAAGGTCAATTTCTGTCATAAAGCCATAGACGCAGCAGTGGACATCGGTGCCTCACTGTCAGCTGTTCGTACAAATATGATTTCTGATGACTTGCGACATTCTCTGAAGGTTCAGCCTTGGACTTTTCCCCCGATTCAGCTCGCCAACGGTGCTGCTTGCACTCCGACTGGTGTTGTGTGGTTGAACATTGGCCTCCAAGGAAAAAAGTTCTACCATCGGTTTGTCATTATCCCTGATTTATCCTCTCCAATCATCTTAGGGATGGATTTTATGCTGGGAGCGTCAGTCAGCATTCACATCCCATCAAGGACGGTGACCCTGGGGGAATCTACACCCCAAGAGGTTTTGAGTGAGTGGTTGGATGAACCTGAACTTGGGAGCTTAATGTTCTTAAATGTCTGCCAGTCTGCCTTGGATGAGAAAGTTGAGAGAGCTTGTCTGAAAAGGGAAGAAAAAGGGAAATTGTTGGACCTTCTTAAAGACTTTTGGAGCCTGTTTGATGGACACTTGGGGCACACTTCATTGGGGGAGCACGAAATCAACACGGGTGAAGCAAAACCAGTTCACCTCCCGCCATACCGGAGCTCACCAGCTAAAAAGCAAATCATTGAAGATCAGATTCAGATGATGCTGGAAGAAAACATCATCGAACCATCTTCAAGCCCATGGGCTGCGCCTGTGGTAATTGTCAAGAAGCCATGTGGAGACTACAGGTTTTGCGTAGACTATAGAGGCCTTAATCACCTGACACTTAAGGATTCGTACCCACTGCCCAGAGTCGACGAATCATTGGATTTCCTGGCTCGTGGAAAATTTCTTACTACTTTTGATTTGGCTCGAGGGTACTGGCAGGTGTCGGTAGAGGAACAGTCAAGGCCAAAGACTGCATTCGCATCACACTGTGGCCTTTTTTTCAATTCAAAGTCCTTCCTTTTGGGCTTAGTAACGCCCCAGCCACGTTTCAGAGAGTAATGAACAATGTCCTTGCTGGATTGGTATACAAGTGCTGTGCAGTAGGGCTGTGCTCAGAATATCGATACAACGATACATCGTCATGAACTTCTGGCGATGCGCGTATCGATACAGTAGCTGCCGTATCGATACTGTTGTGCTTTTGAATGAAGCCAATTCAGGGCTCGAATTTCGGCACGGGTATTGCGCATCATTTTTATCATTCCCGCAGCTCTCCCACTTATAATGCGGGAAATTCCCGCAAACATTGATTCACTTTAGCATGTAGGTTGTATTAGTAAATGAATCCACACAGATTATAAAATCAAATCAGTAGTTTTAAAACGTTCTGCCTGCGAGACGCAATTTCACAAACAGTGTGAGTTCAATGGTGCTGCGTCTTCTTTCTCTCGTCTCTCAAAACGGGCTGCTCAAGGCAAGCGTCCAGCGCTGCAGCCGGTGAAACTACACGCTCGCGTTTAGGAGTCGGGACATGACGGAATATTCACTTGCATAATCGGGCCAGCATTGCATCGTGACTAAAGTTTACCATTTGCGCGTCTTTAAGTCTTACCAGTTTAAACATTCAAACGATTTTAAACTATTCAGTACTTGCGCGCTCTCTGAGAGTTGGTTTTCTCTGCGTGGATACATAGAGTAAAGCCGCCTCACATACAGCTCGCGAGATTACATCGCTTTAACAGACTAAAACACGCAAAATTATGTAAAAAATTTCGGTCTAGGTAAGTATTCTCTAAACACAGTAGGTTATGTCTTAAATGAGCATAAACGTTTTTAACAGAAACGCAATTCGCGGTTGTGTCTGCTGTCACTCTCTTAACCCTGAGCATGTCAATCAATTGTTGTTTCGGCATAAAAATCTGAAAATGTAATAATTTAAAATGATTTCAACATAGAAGAAATGACTTTGTTTGGTGCACATTTCAACACTTAAGACCCAATTGTTAAATACTAGGTGTTTAAAAGAGTTTGAGAAAACTAAGTTAAATTTAAGTTGTTACCGTTTTTGCTTTTATGGACTGTTTTAAGTTTTGTTTAGTCATTGAGCAGTGTAGACAACGCTTTAGTGTCACTATAATTGTCATTTTTGAGTCAGACTTTAAAAGCAGAAGGAAGAGCCATTCTAAGCATTTTTATTTATTTAACTCATTGTTTTTTATGACAAAAACTGAATTGTTTTTCACAACTGTTATAACACTGTTACTAAACTCAGCTCAAAATAAATTTAAATTCCAAATTGATCCATATCGTGATACGTATCGTATCGTGGCTTTAGTATCGTGATGCGTATCGTATCGTGACATTATTGGTGATACACAGCCATACTGTGCAGTGTACTTGGATGATATTGTCGTCGTATCCCCAACCTTTGAACAACACTTGGAAGACCTCCGGGAAGTCCTTTCTAGACTTGAGTCAGCTGGTCTTACTCTCAAGCTAAATAAGTGTCAGTTCTGCTTGAGTGAGCTCATCTTCCTAGGATACAGGGTCACTCCGGATGGTATTTCTGCCATAAAGACTGCCATACGTGCTTACGTGGAGGACAAGCACACTTCGTGGGATAAATATCTTCCACAACTCTGTTTTGCTCTTCGAACTGCCTGCCATGAGAGCACAGGTCAATCGCCGGCAATGTTGTTATATGGCCGTGAGTTGGACACGCCGCTTGACTTGATAACACAGCCAAATTCTGTGGGAGTTGATGATCCTGGGGTACCCTATCCTGAGAGTTTGAGATATTCCCTGCAGGATGCTCACGATCATGCCAGAGCTGCTCTAAGTGCAAGCCATTCAAAAAAGAAGCGCTATTATGACAAGAAGCGACGCATGGTTTCCTATGCTGTGGATGACTTGGTCAGGGTAAAAACCCACCCCAAATCTGATGCTGGTGCAAACTTTACAGCCAAGTTAGCCCCAGTTTATGCTGGACCATTTCGCGTCTCTAAGAAACTTTCAAGTGTCAATTACAGACTTTCAAACGTGGACACTGGAGAAGATGCTGGCGTGTTTCATGTAGTAAATCTGCAGCCTTTTCATTCATGGGACACGGCCGTGCCCACAACAAGTTTCTATGCTGATGTTGAGATGTCACTACCTTTGGGTGAGGACTTTGATTATCAAACAGACAGTGAGGAGTCGGGTAATGCTGACCAGAGTGTTGGTATTGACTACTCAAACGAATCTTTGAATCGACACTCAGATGAAAATTCGCCGGAACGTTGTACTGGACACTCACTTGACCTTACTCCTGACATTGTTGACGGTCTGGGTGTCTCTGACTCTCATGACTTGACATCTGACGCAGTTATTGCCGAACCCGCAAATCAGGGTCTGAGTCGTTATGCGCTGAGACCGAGAAGAGTCCCTAGAGTTACTTCTGACTGGACGGTGAATAAGTGGACTAATCCATACCATGTTAAAAGGTTTGACTTAGATTAAGGATGACAGACTGCGTTAGACTGTTGTTCCAGAGTGTTAATTGTTATTGTTCCTGTGTGTTCATGGATCTCATCGAAGAAAAATTTAGTGTTTAATTTTTGGGTCGTGATCAGACTTTTCTCATGTGTTACTGAACTAATGTACACTGTGCTAACATGTATGCTCGTACTGTTTGTACATTATCTATCCCTATGTCTTGTTAACTTTTCAAATCAGTCATGTATGAGTGGTTGTTAAGTAGAAGTCTTTCTTTGCTGTGTAAGGCTGAGGGCAGCCTTTTTTTGGCCGGGGGAAATTTGTAACGAGTAGAAATATGGTGTGACCCCTTTAAGAATCTGTGACAAGTGGAGGTAGGGTGTGGCCCCTTTAAGAGCTGCGCGCTCCTGTTGAAGAGTCGTCATTATTGGTATTGTATGTGTCATATGCCGCGTGCCTCGAACACCCCATGTGTGTAGTTTCTGTTTGATGCCGACTTTTATATTATTTTACTTTGCTGGTTAAGTAACGATGTGGACGGGAGGACGTGCGACAGATAGTGCACGAGTTCGATGTGGAATAAAGCACGAGTTGTGAGATGCATATCGCCTCCGTGAGTCTGTCTGGCCTCCGCACGTAACATCTTCAGTTGTGAGCTATCCTTCTCCTTCTTCCTGAAGCAGCGTGTTACATAAGTCTTCTCATCTCAGCCATTAAGGTGTCAAACGAAATAAATGTACTTAGTATTGTGCAAAGGCATGTAGCCTACTGGCCATAGGGACTACCAGGAGATTCCCGGTGGGCCGACGTGCTTTTTGGGCCGATACATCTCGAATACTTTTATATATTTATTTATTTTTTGTCTGAACGGCCCATAAAACTCGTACATCGGCGGCCCATTCATTTTGTTTTGTTTAATTGGTGGCGCTGGGTTATAACTTGCTTTCAAGTAGAAATGTGTACAAAACTTAGTAGGCTATGAAAGTTTCCTTTATTTTTCATTGCATTTGTTTTACAATATATGGCTATTACTGTCATGGGATTAATATTATAACTATTATTATGCAGTAGTGTAATGTAGACAGACACTGTAACAAAATAATAATAATAACCTTTATTTTATAAAGCACCTTTAAAAGCAGCTTCTCAAAGCGCTGTATAGGCCTAAACAATGGGCAATTGTCAAAAAAAAACACATCAACAAGTGAATGCAAGTTTTAAAAAGTATGTCTTAAGTTGACCTTTAAAGATGGCATAAGACTGGGCTTCCCTAAGTTCAAGAGGCAGAGAATTCCAAAGGACAGGTGCATAGAAGGAAAAAGCCCTGTCACCCAAAGACTTTAAGCGAGTTTTAGGAACAACCAGCATGCTCGATTGTGAGGAGCGCAATCTACAAGAGGTTTGCATTTTTCTTTGTTACATTTGCACACTGAATATGGGTTGGAGCTTTTAATTTTGAACTCTCAAAGTGCACCAGATTGATGACTTTAACATTAAAACCCCCTAAGCCTTGTAGCAGCCCATTAGATTAGTAATAATAGTACTGGTGGTAGAAATTGTAATTTATCTACTACAAGTTACATGGTCAGATAAAATGTATTTGTACAATACAACTGGGTGGGTGGGTGGGTGGGGGGGGGGGGGGGGGGGGAGGGGGCGCAAAACTCAATCTCGCCTAGGGCAACCAAAGGGCTAGAGCCGGCCCTGTTTGAGTGGCATGGGAGAGAGTCGGAAGTTCATTTGTGGCAACTACCTACGAGTTTTTAATAGCATATTATGAGGGGTATACAGACCCAGAACCAGATATGATGAATGAAGACCCGGAGCCAGAATTATTATAAATTAAAGTTTTACTGTAGATAGTTTGCAGTTTCATCAGCAGAAGTCAGCTTCAAGACTCACACAGGAGTTCGTAGGCCGCACCGCTTACAGTTACACAGATCACAGCAATTATACCATTTACAGGTTGAATGATTCTCATTGGCTAAGAAATAGATAAACAGTAATTTTCCACACATATACAGATATACTGAAGCATTTCTCCATGGATTATGCAGCTGACACTCGGACGCTGAAGTCAGGCACGTCGTGACCTTCCATGTCGCAGATTTGGGTTGCTGAACACCAGCATGTCCAGAACAACAACTCAGTCAATCTCCAATAATGCCAGTGGTTCCTTAACCTGCAACCAAAAAGACTAACACACACATCGCTTTTCCAAGGTTGGATTTGGCCAGGCTCTAACTATAAACAGGAAAGTCCTCTCAAAACATCAAGATAATGCGTTCTGTCTCTCAAGGATAGCTAAACTTTAGTCTAACTGGAAAGTAAGGCTTTAACAAAGAAATGGTCCCTTAAATCTCCAGAGAAGTTATTCAACTCATTTGATATTTAGAAGGAAACATATCGATTAATACCTTGATGCCCCGCCCCCCCCCCCCCAATTCAATATTTTAAAGGAACACGCCGACTTTTTGGGACTTTAGCTTATTCCCCGTATCCCCCTGAGTTAGATAAGTCCATACATACCTTTTTCATCTCTGTCTGACGCACCCACCGCTAGCCTAGCTTAGCACAAAGACTGGAAGTAAATGGCTCCAGCTAGCATACTAATCCCAATAAGTGACAAAATAACGCCAACATTTTCCTATTTACATGTTGTGATCTGTATAGTCACAGCGTGTACAAATAACAAGGTGATATGAGACACAGCCATCTTTTAACCGTATACATACTGGGAACTATATTCTCAGAAGGCGAAGCGCTGCTACGTGGGCGGAGTGATTAGCGCAACACTCTGAGCGAACTCTCTGCTCCTCACCACGGGGCTTCTCAGGCGCTGCCAGCAAATCACTCCGATGTTTAAGTTACCGATATGGAAAATCTGCTCAGTATCGCTCAAAACGCTGAATGAGTTTGTTTAGCGAAATGTTACTAAGTTCTACAGACACACAAATCCTCTCATTATAAACAAAGCGGAGACACAATTAAAATAAAAGCACAATTCAAATAAAAGATAAATGATTAGGTTTAGTCAGATTCAATGTTTAAATGGGAGTTTTCACACTCAATGAATTTGCGCTGAACTGACTGACAGCTTCAGTAATTATACAGGAAGTGCTATTTACCCACTGTGTCATGACTGGTGATTTTGAAACCACTGCAAAACAATGTTCATCTTCGGAACCAGTTCAACCAGGACCATTTCAGGAAAACAAATGAGGCATGTTCAAAACACACACACACACACAGTCCTGGAGGGGTTTCCAGAAAGCAGGTTAATGTCCCAGTCATAAATAAATCATTAGTGCTCTTTGCCCAAACTATTGTCTCAGTATTAGTTACTATAGTAAATGTATTTTATGTTACACTTCATTTCATGTTTCTCTTTTATCTTTCTGTACCATCTATTTTAATATTTAAAGTACCAAATATTTTAAATACTGTAAATGCCAGACAGTCGAGAACCCAATTAATGAGAAATACTGTTGATTAGAAATGCATATGATTATCATCATTCTTATCAATACGCATGATATGAAATACTGTTTGAGGAATCACAGAAACACTGATAAACAGTCAAATGAGAAAACAACTAAAGAAAGATGAAACACTCACCTCAAATGAAATCTTATTCTTATCTCGATCTTTATTTTCCCCTCCTCTGAACAGTTGTTGAACAGCAGCTCTGAAATGTCTTTCACTTCTACCAGACGTGAGAATGAGAAGAATGACAGTCAGACATTAAACTCTGATCTGCTTTATTCAGTCATTTCACATGAATCTTTCATTCTCAGGAATGCTTGATCAGAAGTAGTTTTACTAGTTTGTGAAATTGTGCTTTGTATAGGCTGAAGTAGTTGACGTAAAAAGGAAATCAATGTCAGACATATATGGTTATTTTTGTAACAACCATGTTGTCAAGTTATGATTAAAACTTCCATTTTTCACTGTTTTATTTATGGTGTCGGCAAATCTAGACACCGCACTGTCTTAAGCCACAAAGAGCCACTCTTATCTCCCCTATAAAGTAAGAAAATAAATCAGAAAAAAAAACTAGAACAAAGACCATCTTCTGTTTCAGTTTTACTAGTTTGTGAAATTGTGCTTTTTATGTCAAACTTGGATGAAATGTATCAACCCAAGATATTTATAGTGTTGTGTAATGCTGAATTGTTTTCACAGTAAAAGGTGAATTTGTGAGATTAATAAAAACAGCTTAATTCTGTTTATGATTCATCCAGGTATATAAAATAAATATACATTTATTTTAGAAGATTGTGTTGCGTTCCATATCGTTACGTGATGTAAAAACGACTGTCGCTAAATTTGTATACTATAAGTGGTAATGCTAATTGGTAGATAATGTTATTTTAACTGATACATTACCCCCAAAAGACAATTTAAAGCTACAGTCCAAAACTACTTTTGGTTAAAAATGATCCAAAATGAATTTGGGCAAGTACATAACCAGCCAGTGTTCAAAACCATCAGCTTACCTTCGCCCAGTTCACACCGGTAAGCTTGTAATAATGTGAGTGGCACTGGTGGGTTTTCAGGGGAAATACGAGCTTCTGTCGCTCGTCTCTGCGTCGTCACGTCACGATTGTACACATAAAGAAGGAGTCCCGGTTAGTGGGTACATGTGAGGAGGCTGCAGGTGGAGGATCATTTACAGCCTTTACTCACTTTACAGCTGATTATTAAAAAAAAGCAACAACCCCCCAACCCATAAAAAATAAAAAAAGAGAATCTCAGATTAAGAATTCGTCCCTAATCATTATATATCTCACCCTAGGACACACCAAAGGCATTATGGATTCCGACGAAAACTTCAAAAAACTTGTCAGGCAGTTCTACGCGTACACCTTTCACCATGAGAAAACCCTGAGAGAGGGAGAAGCCAAAGATGTTAGACCTCGTCGCCTACAACAGATTACGAATGAGCTAAACGCGGCCATTAAACCGGCACTCCTCAATATGAACCAGGGCACGGAAGACCTAATCTTTGGAAATGCCCAGAACTGGCTTCAGATTGGTATGGAAATCCTGAAGAAACATTACTCGGAATGTCTGATTTCGACTCAGGACAGGATCACCCATACCTCAGTGAGTAGATGGGAGGAGGCTTGGGACATCGCGGTCAAGTGGGGGAGAAAAAACTTTAAAACACTGAAGGACAGCACAATCCAACAAGCGTCCCAAGCGGTCCGGAGTTTTATGAACCCTACAAACCCGACCGGAGCCACGGTACCGGACACCACGACACCAAAAGCCCCAAAAGAAATTAGTACCCGTCGGAAAATGGTGGAGGAGGGAACAGAAACTGGAGAAGACCCCGCCCCGAAGAGAAGTAAACCTGTAGAAGTTAGTGCGGTAGCCACAGGGGACTCAGAGGAGGAGGAGGTCTTCTACCCCACCACAGAGTCCCCCAGCACATCATCAATTGTTTCTAAAGAAAAAACAACCAAATCAGTCACCACAACAACTAAATCCATCACCGCAGAAACACAAACCGACAGAAGAGAAGCCCAAACTGGGAGTAGCTCTACAACATCGTTAGAACCACAGGGTCCCAAACCCCAGACCAGGTTGGACCACCAGTCTTATGGCATCTTCGAACGGCATGTCTGCAAGAAAGACAAATATGACAACTGGTCCCTGATTCCTAAAAAGCCCATCCTATTCCTGGGAGACTCTAACCTGTCCCGGCTTCCCCTGATCAGCAATGACTATAGTGCAAACGGTCTGTTATCCGGGGGCTAAATTAGCACATGCCTATCACCTAATTAAAAACAAAACAAAGACCAGTCCAGACACCCAGCTGATTTTGATGAACTTTGGACTCAATGATAGGGAACAGGGCAATACCACTATATTAAATAAAACCATCGAGAGAATGCAGGGGGCAGTCAAAGCCACATTCCCGTCAGCCACTGTTTATTTCCAGCTAATTAACTACAGTAGAAGTCTACCCACTAGGGTTCAAGAAAACATCGATTTTCTTAACAAGATCATTAAAGAAAGAACCCAGTTTATCCCACTACTACCGGCCAGTCAATTTAGAACACTGGAGGATAATATTCACTGGTCCCCTGAAACGGCGGACGCCATGGTAAAACACTGGCTCAAATTTTTGAGGATTAAAGAAACACAGTAACAACAACAAAGAAGGTAAAAGCAAAGGGTCAAGCAATTTCATGTTTCTAAAAAAACAACACATCCCAACAGGAAAGGTGATACTAGAATAGAAAAACAACAGAAATAAGAACATCTTAATAATAAGAAAAACAAAAAAAACACAAAAACAACAACAACAAAAAAAAAAAAATTATAATAATAGGTTCCACTTCCTTAGAGAATTCAAACAAAGAAAAAGGGAATAGAAAATGATTATCCAGGAGATTTCCTGATGTGATTCTAACCCTTTTTCACCCCATTTTTTTGCTCTACCTACCCTCTCACACCTACCCCGTCCCTAAATCCTCAGCTGTATGATATCTGTTTTGTGAACCGAAAGGCCCTGGTTACGGTTTTAAAAAAAAAGGTTTTTATAGGATATGTTTTTATGGACCCGAAAGTGTTAGACCTGTCTGGGCCACCCACTTAAAGAGCCTTTACTCACAGCAGAAAAAAAAGGGGAAAAAATTGTATTTCAAAGAGAACGAGTTCTACGTAACATTAAATTGCTATATTTTTTATATTAAATTGATTTTTGAGGTTAAAATAACAATTTCTTTAGATGAAATTCAAATGGTATGACAATAGAGATTAGCCTAGACTGTATAGAAATTAAATTATACAGATAACACTAATACACACTAAATACACGTAGTCACGCAATGTTGAAAACTAACAATTTGAGAACTAAGTATAACAATAATAATATGTGCAGTTTGACGTGATCTGAGCTGCGATCGTTAGATTGAATCACCATTGGTAGCGCGATTGATTGCAAACCTTATTTTCCCCCCAGTTGGTCAGAACAAAACCGGCAGACATGTTACTTGTTCAGACGATATTTTCCAGCGAAACTGCTTATTTTGGACTTACTTCCGAGATGTAGCATCTGTAAATCTGAAGTACAGTGAATACTGGTGCGTTGACTGACACATACAACCCAAAGACATTAGATTCATCCGCGCTGAGGAGCCGTGCCGATGCACAACACACGTACAGAAGATAACTCCGCAAATTACTGCAATTGCAGGTTTCAAACAGAGATGGCGACAAAGAGGCGAAACTTACAGACTACAGCTTTAAAGTCATTATTGTGTTAAATGAGAAAAGCATCAAATAGACACTACAAAAAGTAGCTTTAGAAAGTAATATTTTGATTCAACATGGGTTTTTTTTTCATTTTTTTTTTATATCAGCTGATCTGATATTCGCTAGTGTAATAAAGATAAACATAACTTTTAATAAGTGGGAAATTCCAGACTTTAAACCAATAAACATTTAAATGTTTAGGACGTTTGCGCTGTAAGAATGTACAGGGAGACCTCAGATATAAAAACGCTGTTTTCTCATTAAAATCTGATGATTTCCTATTAATTCCATAAAATACTAGGGAATACCAATATGGCGGCTTAAGTTTTTTATGATTTCATGAGCAATCCTGTCATTTATATAGATCAGTTATTAATACGCATTTTAGAAGACTATATAATTAAAAGATGATAGAATTCCTGTGAATATGTTTATCAGTTATCATGACAACTGGTTAAACATGCATATTTAATACATATAAAAAATGACTGTGAATCAATGTTTGTGTTTAAGATTGTTTAATTTACGGTGTGATTTGGTATTTTAAATATATTTTTATATATATAAATATAAACCCAAATACTATTTAACTTACTGTAATATAGGCTGTATATGAGATGTGCTTCTCTGCTCATTATGCGCTGTCTTGCATCGTGTCTGATGGCTCTTTCGATTACATTGATCTCCTAGTTGTGTGTGGGGAGAGAATGCCAGTCCATCTAAACTCTCGGCAGACGGACGGCACTCGGGACTCTCCGACACACAGGAACACGGGGAGAAGCGTGTCGAAGCCACAGGCACAGCAATGGGAGACCCAACTGGTTTATCGTCTGGGCTTGAGCTGAAACTGGCCTCTTTGGGACGAACAATCCCTCAGGGACGCTGGAAAACGCTGAAGGGGAACGTCTTTCTTCTCTTTGAAGGGTTTTTAAACAAGTCATGCTGTAAAATGGCATCTAAGGTGATCCGGGACCCTCTGTCATGAAGTTTCTCAAGAAGATCCAGCAATTCTGTAAACGTTTTCAGAAGACAGTTGATCAGTCACGTTTGTCCTTATAGACACTCTTAATAAACAGATTTTGAGAAATGTAGTTCATGTGAGGTCATGTTACCATGAAATACACAGCATTTCTTGCTGTCACTAAGATATTCTCTGGATGCCCATGAACATTTATTCATTGCTAAACATTCATTGTCAATCCGCTGTTTTACACTTTACACTAATCATTTTACTGAGCTCTATATGTTTCTCAAGCAATGTTATTTCCATTTCATTCCTGTCGTTGGTCTCACCTTTGGACAGATATGACATTTGCCAAAACCAACGGGTTATTCTCGGGACCAGCGCATCCAGCAGTTTGCGTATGTCGTCAGTGGCGGCCCACTCGGCGTACTTTCTGACCGCTGCGTTTAAAATGGGTTCATCCGCTCCTGTAAGAATACATTTCCAGAGTTTAGTAAAGCATCATCAAACACATCAGCAGTGAGCGGTGTTGGAGAAGCCGACTCACGTCCTTCTGGGAGGAGCAGTGCGCCACTGAAGTCCATCAGCTGGACTTGCAGGCTGTTCGAGTAGATGAGGACGTTCTTCAAGTGTGTGTCGTGATAAACGCCATGATCCATGCAGTGCTGCAGCGCAACAACGAGCTGCCGAATGATGTGTTTCACTACGTATTCGGTCAGGCTGCCTCGGTTTCGCTGGACGTACTCGTATAAGGTCATGGCGTTTTGGGGATACTCCATTACCAGTATATCTTCATCTTTCATGACAAACATGTCATATAGTTTTATGATGTGTGTGCTAGTTTTAGGCTTCTGTAGCAGCACCATTGCAGCGGCGTCTCGACTCAGAGGTGTGGAATACCCCGGCTAAAGAAAAGAGAAGGTTAGTTGATTCCTAACTAATCTCTAATCTCATGACTAAAGGCCCGGGAAACTTCATTTTCCATCTCGCGAGCCGTTCAAAGTAAACTCTCGGGCTGCCCTGACTACAGAGTAGTCATTCATTCAAGCCATTAGTCAATTAATCACATGTTTA
Source organism: Rhinichthys klamathensis goyatoka (assembly GCF_029890125.1). Classification (NCBI taxonomy): domain Eukaryota; kingdom Metazoa; phylum Chordata; class Actinopteri; order Cypriniformes; family Leuciscidae; genus Rhinichthys; species Rhinichthys klamathensis. Next base: position 848,644 of record NW_026606569.1, read on the forward strand.
TATTCATTTAATTACTTACATTAATAAACCACATACTTTGGGCTTAAGAGTTTTAAAGATGAAAACAATGTTCTTTACAGTTGATGTTTCTAGGCTTTCAACTATATCTTATACTGTCTACATACAGGTTTATCAGTTACCAAATTACAATTTAATAAAACGATTCTTGGAGAATTTCATGAAGAATAAATTAGTCAACTTACCATTTCCACGAGCTTCTCAGGCCGGCTCTTCTTAAAAACGCTGATGATCACCTAAAAATGAAGAAAATTGTTGCAAACGTAAGTAATCTGGTCCATTTTTGTTTGTGTGCATGATAATCTACAATCTTTACACTTCTGATCAAACCTGTATGTTTATGTCAGGACTGAAAGACTAAAGGCAGAAGGAAACAAGAGGGGAAAGGTTTGAGCAACTTACTCGTTTGCTGTCCGCTACTCGAAATCCCATATAATCACTGCGATCGCCTCTGGATTTCAGTTCCTTCACCACCTCATACTGAGATTTAAAGGATCCTGAAAAACACACGTTAGCATGTTAATGTCCAGCACACACACACACACACACACACCTGAGGCCAGGAGTAGAGATTACACTATCAGCTGAAGAGGAGATGAATCAGAGTGATAATAATGAACACTCACTGCGTGTCGACCTGTGTGTCGATCTGTGTGTCGGCCTGGACTCCGGCGGACCTGTCGGTGTGTGTGTCGGCCTGGACTCCGGCGGACCTGTCGGTGTGTGTGTCGGCCTGGACTCCGGCGGACCTGTCGGTGTGTGTGTCGGCCTGGACTCCGGCGGACCTGTCGGTGTGTGTGTCGGCCTGGACTCCGGCGGACCTGCCGGTGTGTGTGGACGCTCCTGCTCAGGCACAAAAGCACACACTTCGGTTTCGTTGGTGTGGAAGAGACGTTTCCCAGCCTTCCACGCTCTCGAGGCGCCAGCACACACTCTCGTCCACTTTGAGTGCTTTTCTGCAAACAACAATATTGACGAGAAACGTGTGTTTTATTAGCACAGATTACAGCTGAATGATTCACTAGTTTTGCATTGAAGAACACTAGAAAAATGACACACACGTTGCTAAAGCTGCGCATGGAAGTCACGTTATAATTGTCTCCTTCTGTTTATTTCTGTCTATATGCTCCTGAGACCCAGAGGAAAAAGTTTTGTAAATTTTGTATTTTTTTTATGTCATTACATTGTTTAGAGAATCTGTCTATAAACTACAGGAACGTCTGTCTGTGTCTGTCTGTTATTCGCATATCTCTCGAACCGTTAGTCCGATGGATTTCAGACTTGACGGGTGTCTTGCTACGGGCACGAGTAAGTGCAGTGCCGAGTTTGACGTTGTTTGGATTAGAAATGCAAAAGATATCGGTAAATATATCGGTAAAAGAAGCACACATTGAAGTTGTGGTTTAAAAATAAACATGAAGTCAGCTACACTGTTTACTTCTGAATATTGTAGTTATATTAGTAGTTAGTTATGTATGTAGTTCAATTTTCCATATTGTATGTCATTATGTCAGTATCAGTATTTGCTTTCAACCATGGACAAATAAAAATGTCACTGAACTTTTGCTGAGTAATTGTAACAATGAGCACTCAAACACACCAAACCAACACTAAAAACACACGAAAACTGATTTAGCACATACATACTGTCAAATCGACACACACGTATAATTATACAGTATATATAAATATAATATAGCCCATACACAGACACTGTGTGTGTGTGTATAGTGTGTGAATGAACCTGTGGTGTATTGGTGTGTGTGTGTGCGTGTGTGTGTGTGTGTGTGTGTGTGTGTGTGTGTGTGTGTGTGTGTGTGTGTGAATTAACCTGTGGTGTATTGCTGTGTGTGTGTGGTGTGTGAATGAACCTGTGGTGTATGGTGTGTGAATGGACCTGTGGTGTATTGGTGTGTGTGTGTGTGAGAATGAACCTGTGGTGTTGTCCCCCCACGCGACTCTAGGGGGAGCGGGAGCTTCACACTCCTCTGTAGTGTTTCTCTCCTCAACAGCGCCACCCCGCGGCTCCTCCAACACTTCACTGCAGATCTCCTCGTCCACTGAAGAGTGTGCAAACATCGTGTCCACTGCAGATCCTGGGCTTTACAGCTGCAACTGCGTTTCTACAATGTTAGACTGACTGACTCTGAGGCTGATAACCGCTGCACTGAACAACTCGGCCTGTGACGTGATTTGGAACTCGCGCTGGCGGTGACGTCACAGCGGCTGCTCTGCACGCGGTCGGTCGATCGCCCCGAACACATTTAAAGAGACAGTTCACCAAAAATTAAAAAAAGATTCATCATTTAATCACACTCATGTTGTTCCAAACCCGGGAGACTTTCCATCATCTTCAGAACACAAATGAAGATATTTTTAAATTAAATCTGACAGATTTCCACGCAACAGAGTTAATGAGAATCTATTTAAATCGAGTGGTTTAGTCCAAATCTCCTGAAGAGACTCGATCGCTTTATATGATGAACAGTTTGAATTTAGGCTTTTATTCTCTACTGTAAAAAAACAAACCCTCTAATGGTAACTTTGTAGGGAACTGTGTTGTTGTTATGTCCAAAAACACACTGCATTCATTTATTAATCAGCATTTATTTAGTGTTACACACACTAAGCCACATTTTGAACATTACAAATTATTTAACCATGTACAGAGTACAGAAAACTGAACACATCAATTCATAAAAAGTATATATTTTTTAAAGTCTCATCATGGGTATAGTTTAATAATGATTTAATCACTGATACTCTTCATAATTTGGCCCGCTTTACAATCATATCAGGAAAGGATCTCCTCAACACCACCAGTGTGCTCACCACACACACCTCTCTATATCTCTCTCTCACACAATACAACACACACACACACACACACACACACACACACACATCTCTCTCTCTCTCTCACACACACACACACACACACACACACCAGGACAGTTTTCTGGGGCCCAGCCGCTAGGGGGAGCCCATGCAGTCCAGCAATAGTTATGTTCATCCTAAATATAAGCAAAGGTTACCATATTTTATTTTGAACCAAAATAGCACCATTAATTGTTGGAAGTGAGAAAAAAAAATGCATTTTATTTAATGTTGCTTTAGTAAAATGTAGCCTGTGTCATAATGAAACACCCCTCTCCTGAAAATGGTCTGAGTAAGGTATTTTTTGTTGTACGTAACGCAACGTCAAAACGCCAGCGCTTCGCGCCAGTTCGTGGTCGGCAGCGCAAGTGACCTGAAACAAATACTAGCTAATGTTGGAGTAAATGTCCTTGCTATGCCAGGGCCTGCACATAAATCAGGGTGCCAGAAAAGAAAGGAGAAGAAAAAGAGTGAGCTGGCAAGGGCTTTAGACCCAAATAATAATAATGTATTGACCAACTTTTTTCAGTCAGCTCAGAAAGCTGCACTCCCAGTCAGGCGAACGATAGCCAGGAGCCGAATGATACAGCTAATGACTTTAAAGACACTATAAAGGGCTTTACATCCAGAAAGACAAGGAAGATGGCTGTATAAGAGTGTATAAGCTGTATATATTGCGCCGCTCAAGAAAAGCACATGATCTTCTTTTCCACCTTAATGATACCAGTACAGCGCCAAATAAACATGAATGAGCGTCTGAAAGTGTGTTAAAAGATAGAGTACAACTTATCGAAATCCGTGTGATGTAACGTGGTATCGCTCAATCAGTGTTTCAACCGTGGAAAGACGTCAGTAAAACAGCTTGTAAACAATGTCATGTAACGTCACATTTACCTCAGAAAAACCATATCCAGTGACCATAATGACGTTTTATGGTATATTTATATGTGTTTGTTGGATTGTTAATTGTATGTTACCTCTTCCTGCCCAGGGACTACAGATTAAATTTAGCTTGTAGCTAATTCTGGTATGGCTGAGTGCCATACACTGTCCCTGTTAAATAAATAAATAAAAATAAAAATAAAATAAACTTAGTCAGTTAGTCAGCTAGAAAAAAATAGCTCTAGAGAGGAGAATTTTGCTAAATATATGCACCATATTACATATTCATTATAATTTTTAATGTTCTTCAACATTTAATGCATATGTTTCAATAAATCTGGCAAGTTTTTATGACAGCCAAATGTTTATATTTCATTAAACTTTCTTATTATAAAAATAAATAAGTGTAATTTAAGTGTTTGTATAGCTACAAATCAGTTCATTTTTACCTTCAATTTTATAGTAGGCTACAACTGACTCCCATAGTTTACAGCATTAGTTAAGAGATTTGTTTTCCTTGAAAACATTTGCCATGTATTGTACCTGATATCCAAAATAATCAATATTGAATCGAATCATAGTAGAAATCGAATCGAATTGCAAGCTTGTGAATCGAAATCGAATTGTGAAATTGGTGTCAATACCCAGCCCTAGTACCTATGAGCCCCATCACTGAGTAAGAGAGAGAGCACACGCATGATATGAGTGGCCTATAGCAGATTTGGGGAGGGCCCATTCACTCGACCTTTTCAGGGGCCCAGTCATTTCTGTGTCATTTCATTCAGTTTTAAACATACAGTCAACTTCGCGTATACAGACAGGAGCCATCTTTGAAATACAGCCTTTACCAGTCGATCTACAAACGCCGATCCAAGCCTGCTGTTGTAGTGAGGTGAGGTGGGGGGCCCCTCCTGTCTGCGACACTAATGAGACCATTAGCTTCTCCAGTTCCACGGTTTGGGTAAATTATATTTAAAGAAACAAAGTAATTACATAGACATTCATAATAGACCAAAAACCCCATTCATTCCTTCGATCAAACGAAATATGAATTTTCGCATACAAAAAATAAAACTAGAACCAATTCAAATGAAATGTTCATTCAAGTGTGGCCTTCGCCATCACACACACACACACACATCTTCAAACTGCAACACAGAGACAATATACATGGGTTCACTCTTAAAATAATATGTGGTCTTTAGCAAGATTGGACAGATTTTTTGGTTTTAGTCATCAACTTAATCTTTTTAGGGATTGTTTTATTGTTCCAGATAGTTTTTCCGATCATAGTTCAGTACAGTGTTTTTTAACTTTAGGATCCATAAAACCAAAGAGTGCAATGTGGCATTTTAATAACAGCCTTTTAACTGATGTGGAATTTAGAGATATCTTTAAAGGGACACTGTGTAGAAATGTCTCCCATCTAGCGGTGAAATTGTATTTTGCATTCAAACGAATTGTGCTCTCCAGCGCCTCGCTTTTTCAAATGCGTGTTGTATCTACGGTAGCCGTTATGTACCAAAGAGCTGTGACAGGATGTCTTCTAATAGCACCTCGTCGAGTGTTCCTTCGGGTGAACAGGTTTGTTATTTCAAACAAACGAATGAAGTGTGAAACTTGACTGAATTGATTATGAATTACTGACTGTGAAACTTGCCGGGGCAGTGACAAGCGCCTCTCACTGCTCTGCTCCTCCGCTTCTGCTGCGTTCAGTCACGTCACGCTGGCTCTGAACGAAAGCGCGCTGTGGAAACGCGTTGGCCTAGTACTTTTTGTCCGTCTCTGCTATTCTAGTTTTTCAAGATGGCGGAACGACATGGAAGCCTCCGTGGACCTACTCGTCCCATGTATATAAAGATAATAAATTATTTGTTTACGAGGATAAGTCAGATAATTGGCAGAGGTATTTGTACACCATTGAGGACATATTTATGAATAAAAATATTGATTTTAGATAATAAAATACCTAAAAAAGTACACATTGTCCCTCTTAAGTTTTTTTTTTTTGTTTTTTTTTTTGTGAAAAATTTTAGAACCAATAAAAATCTGATTTCCAATCTTTGCAGCAGTGGTGGCTGGTGGGATTTTGGAAAAACGCAAATTAAACAATTGTATGCTTACAACATCACTAAAGAATGAAGTCTTTCAATGGTAAATTTAGAAGTTGATATAAAGAAACCTCAAGAACCTATTGGAACTGAACAGAATCAAGGGCTTATTGAAATTTTAAATAGAAAAAAGAAAGAATTGGCAGGAATTTTCGACCTGAAAGCACAAGGGGCTCTGATCTAGTGACGTCACGTTCGTGAGCGAATCCTTCTTTTTGAACGAATCTTTTAGGTGAACGAATCGTTCTCGTTCACGTAATCCATTGACTCATATTTCTCGTTCACTGAAATCCGCTATTAGTGGCGCTAGACTTTTTCAACCTGTCAAAGAATGACTCGAGCCAATAGACTTCGAGTGTGAGATGTGACGGAGCAAGTGATTTGTTGAATGTAGTGACCGAATACGCCCTTCACTGACCGTGACCGAGTTGAACGAGAGAGATCGTTCGTGCTGACTCTACTGCCATTTACTACATTTTGGTGAACGAACTGAAAATGAACTGGAAAGAATAAAAATTTCCACCACTACTCTGATCAGATCCCGTTTTAAGAATATAGAGTGGATGGATGTATCGTCAAAAAATATATATATATATTTGGAAAGAAAAAATAGAACGCAAAACATGTATACATCTTTTTTGGCCAAGGATGGTGCACTCTTGTTGAATCATACAGAAATTCGGAAGAGAGCGGTAGAATTTTATAAAGACCTGTATAGCCGTGAACTTACACAGGTCAAACACTAATGAGTGATTGAAGAGGCAAACGCCGATCTCTGTAGAGAGATAACGTTGGAAGAGCTGAAGAAAGCTCTTCAAGGCATGGGATGCGGCGGGAATAGATGGCCTATCTGTAGACTTTTATGCCTGAGATTGGTGCCGATCTGGTTGCAGTCATCAACGAGAGTCTAAACAGTGGAAAGTTACCACTGAGCTGCAGTGGAGCCAAAGAAAGGAGACCTGAGTGACATAAAAAAAAGGAGGCCTGTGTCATTGTTATGGAGTGATTTATACAATTTTATCCAAAGCATTAGGACCCCCTCGAAAACGAGATGTTACATCTCAAGGGGCTATCCTTCAAAATAAATTTCAAATTAGCAAATAGATTGAGTGGGGTTTTGGAAGATTTATTTAAACAGTTTGATGAAGTATTCACTGTGGAGATTTTTATTTGTGGTTTTAAGTATTCAAGAAAACGTTCTTATGAAGGTCAGTTGATTAACTTTTTCTTGGGTCAAGCAAAAATGGCAATCGATGTTAGTAGAAAAAGTCAAATTGAAAAAGATTCTGATACAGATGTAGTAATGCTTTTTTCAAAGTTGTTGAAATCAAGAATATTGATTTCCGGTATTACAATGCAACAAAGAATCGAATGTTGTTTGAGCAAATATGTTCTTTGTAATATAAGTAATAATATATTGATTTTTTTTAACTCAGCTGTAGAATGTATGCTCTTGTGTGACCTTTTTTTTTATTTTTATTTTTTTATGAAAATAAGAAAATGTGTTTCAAAAATCTCTCTCGTCCAATATGGCATTATTATCCTGTCAGATGTCGAGAGCGCATTATTGTAGCGCGAAAGTACATTAATATTATGCGCGAGCGTGAATCTCTCTGCTCGCGCGCGGAATATGATGTGCCGAGCGTGAATCCCTCTGCTCGCGCGCGGAATATGATATGCCGAGCGCGAATCTCTCTGCTCGCGCGGAATATAATATGCCGAGCGTGAATCTCTCTGCTCGCGCGCGGAATATGATATGCCGAGCGCGAATCTCTCTGCTCGCGCGCGGAATATGATATGCCGAGCGCGAATCTCTCTGCTCGCGCGCGGAATATGATATGCCGAGCGTGAATCCCTCTGCTCGCGCGCGGAATATGATATGCCGAGCGTGAATCTCTCTGCTCGCGCGCGGGAACTGGGCGCGTGCTCTCAGATACACTTCTCTTGTAAGAATTCTCTCTCTGGGCTGAGTGGGCTGAGTGAGCTCGCTGCCTCGCTCAGAGAATATGCCTGCACTTAAAAACGTGTTCAGTGCAATCGCGAATCGCTCCTCTTCCCCAGCTAACAATTTTAGGTTATAAGAACGTTTTCATAACGTTCCCATTAAGTTATAAAAACGTTATTTCTGAATGTTCTAGGGAATTTCAAAAAGTCCAGTTTTTTAGACGTTTTATTAACGTTATTTCTTGGTTATAAGAACGTTCAATTCTCCCGTTATGTAAACGTTGTATTAATGTTATTTCCTGGTTATAATAACGTTAGAACGTTCAATTCTCCCTTTATATAAACGTTGTATTAACGTTCTTGCTTGGTTATAAGAACGTTATTCAAACGTTCAATTCTCCCATTATATAAACGTTCTCTTAATGTTTTTCTAAGATAATGAAAAACGTTTCATTCAATAAAAAACATTAAGAAATGTTTTAATAATTATTAAAACCTTTCTTAATGTTTTTAATATAACAAGGTAGCCAATATAATAGGCCTAGCCTATATGAAGAACCTAAAACAAGAACTTTCAGATTTTAAAATTAAGACAAAATTTTTAAAAAAGACCCATGAATCATGTCTATAATATGTGTAATGTAGTCCACTGAAGTCGAGTTGAATTGAACCCAAGTATAGTTTATTCCAATAAACCGATTTGGGTTGAAGTGACAATATGAAATTAACATGAACATAAACTTGGACTAAACATAGAATCACCAACAATGGTACAGGGAACAGAGCTAGACAAGAGAATGGGAACACAAGGACAAGGATAATGACCAAAAACAACCAATGACATTCACAAGTTAAAGTTAATTTAATTTATATAGCTCATTTTTACAACAATTTCCAAGTTTATGTTCATGTTAATTTCATATGGTCACTTCAACCCAAATCGGTTTATTGGAATAAACTATAGGCCTACTTGGGTTCAATTCAACTCGACTTCAGTGGACTACATTACACATATTATAGACATGATTCATGGGTCTTTTTTTATTTTTTTATTTTTGTCTTAATTTTAAAATCTGAAAGTTCTTGTTTTAGGTTCTTCATATAGGCCTATTATATAGGCTACCTTGTTATATAAAAAACATTAAGACAGGTTTTAATAATTATTAAAACATTTCTTAATGTTTTTTTATTGAATGAAACGTTTTTCATTATCTTAGAAAAACATTAAGAGAACGTTTATATAATGGGAGAATTGAACGTTTGAATAACGTTCTTATAACCAAGCAAGAACGTTAATACAACGTTTATATAAAGGGAGAATTGAACGTTCTAACGTTATTATAACCAGGAAATAACATTAATACAACGTTTACATAACGGGAGAATTGAACGTTCTTATAACCAAGAAATAACGTTAATAAAACGTCTAAAAAACTGGACTTTTTGAAATTCCCTAGAACATTCAGAAATAACGTTTTTATAACTTAATGGGAACGTTATGAAAACGTTCTTATAACCTAAAATTGTTAGCTGGGGAAGAGGAGCGATTCGCGATTGCACTGAACACGTTTTTAAGTGCAGGCATATTCTCTGAGCGAGGCAGCGAGCTCACTCAGCCCACTCAGCCCAGAGAGAGAATTCTTACAAGAGAAGTGTATCTGAGAGCGCGTGCCCAGTTCCCGCGCGCGAGCAGAGAGATTCACGCTCGGCACATCATATTCCGCGCGCGAGCAGAGAGATTCGCGCTCGGCACATCATATTCCGCGCGCGAGCAGAGAGATTCACGCTCGGCACATCATATTCCGCGCGCGAGCAGAGAGATTCACGCTCGGCACATCATATTCCGCGCGCGAGCAGAGAGATTCGCGCTCGGCACATCATATTCCGCGCGCGAGCAGAGAGATTCGCGCTCGGCACATCATATTCCGCGCGCGAGCAGAGGGATTCACGCTCGGCACATCATATTCCGCGCGCGAGCAGAGGGATTCACGCTCGGCACATCATATTCCGCGCGCGAGCAGAGAGATTCACGCTCGGCACATCATATTCCGCGCGCGAGCAGAGAGATTCACGCTCGGCACATCATATTCCGCGCGCGAGCAGAGAGATTCGCGCTCGGCACATCATATTCCGCGCTCGGCACATCATATTCCGCGCGCGAGCAGAGAGATTCACGCTCGGCACATCATATTCCGCGCGCGAGCAGAGGGATTCACGCTCGGCACATCATATTCCGCGCGCGAGCAGAGGGATTCACGCTCGGCACATCATATTCCGCGCGCGAGCAGAGAGATTCACGCTCGGCACATCATATTCCGCGCGCGAGCAGAGAGATTCGCGCTCGGCACATCATATTCCGCGCGCGAGCAGAGAGATTCACGCTCGCGCATTATATTAATGTACTTTCGCGCTACAATAATGCGCTCTCGACATTTGCCAGGATAATAACGCCATAGTCCAATATCACAATTTGCTTCAAAGGGCTTTACAATCTGCAGAAAATGGTTACTAAAAGGCTACATAGTATAGTGAAGCCCTTAACTTTAATTTCATATTATTAATGTGCTTGTACACATTACAAATGCATATATGATGCAAAAATATTATACATCCCTCACACTTAGTAGCATGGGCTTCAGCATACGTCACACTGAGGAAAGCTTCATTGTGGTCATCTCCTGAAGAGCAGGAAGGACACCAGCAGGGTCTCCAAGTGTGGACAATATTTGCCAGCCACATCCATTGCATGGCATTTATTCACTTCTCACTGCTTTCTGTATATGGTGTCGACAAATCTAGACGCCGCACTGTCTTCAGCCACAAAGAGCCCCTCTTATCTCGGGACAGGTGATTCGTTCGACAGGATCTGCAGGGAGAACAGATAATGTCAGTTATGTAGCGTAGGCTAGCTGTGTTAATATAAGGTTTAAAAAGTGTACCCTAATAGTGAGAGATTCTCTTTTTCTTCTAAATGCTGAAGATAAATGAATTGATTGGTCAATCGCGCCATCAAGCGGTATGTTATTCCCAGATAACAACCGCCAAAATGAATAACACACGCTCATCCGGGTTACTACGAGTCATCTTGACCGGTGTCCTGTCATTCCATCAGACCCGTCAGATTGTCCTGCCAAGGCTTACTGCGCATGCGCACATCAGTATTGCATCATTTTTGTCACGCTTAACAACACGCTACCTTACTACTTGCGTGAGAACTTCTTCATGTGAGGTAAGTTTTTTACTATTTATGTTAATTTTTATTATACCAAGATATATAGTAGTAATGAGAACTGTTTACGGTCACATTCATACAAAGCCAGCTAGCACCATTGATCATCTTAGGATTTTTCATGAAAACGTTAGGCTCGATATGGGCTGGGCATATGATTTGATTGTTTGGTGTAAAATATAAACACACAATTATGCCAAAATGTCCGTTTTAAATAAGGTCTCAAATTAACATAATGAATGTAAAGAGTGTAAGATCCGCGCCTCTGTCAGCAGCGCGGCAGGTCTTAAAGTGTCCTAATTTCAATTATGTTTATTCATTTGTTACATCTTGATTTTCTTTTCCAACAATGCCAAATATCCTTTTAGTCTACTTCTGTCATAGTCATGTTTGCTCTTTAATGTAGATGGAGAGCTTTTTTATGGAAGTAAAAGAGTGATCAAAACCAAAGAGGAAGCCAGGATGCTCTTTGAAGACACACATTGGTGTGTGTCTTCAATTAGTGTGTGTCTTCAATTGGTGGACACTGGTGGACACACAGGGATTGGTAAAACACTTGCGGTGCCATCTGTGCCAGATTTTACTGGCATGACATGTCAGTTGACAATAAATTGTTATTTATTTGATAGTTATTTTAGTTTATATACAGTATATATCAACTCACAAATAAATATATATATACATATATTATATTTATATATATATACAACAATTTCTGAAAGGTATTGGAATGTGATCAATGTCAAAAAGTTGGAATGCCGACAGTGCATCAAGGTAAATAAGTGCAGTAACATACAGTATACATACTGTATACTAAAGGAGCTTTTCACCCATTTACTCACAGTGATTTTTCCCCCTTTATTTTTTAAGCTTAACCTCAGGCTTTGTGAAATGTTGTGCATCAAAAGAAGTGTGATAGCAGCTTATCATCCTCAAACTAATGGCCTGGATGAAAAGACCAACGACAACATTAAACGGTAAGTTTTTATTATTGTATGTACCTAGGTCAGGAAAAGTTAAGGTACCCCCGCCCCCCATGACATTTTGACATATCTTACGCTTCAAGGCACCAAATAAGTTATAAATGTGTTCCTAAAAAGGCTTTCATACGCCACGTTTATAAGCCTTTTAAAAAACAAAAATGTATGTTTCATTTTAGAGCCCTCAAGAAATTGGTTAACGACCAGCAGAATGACTGGGATGTCTATCTGGATTCCACCTTGTTTTCTTTAAGATCAAAGGTCCACACCACCACAAAACACTCCCCTTTTCTTTAAATGTATGGGAGAGAGGCAGTGTTCCCTGCAGAGACTCCTGTTGAAATGCCGAAGAGTGTGCTTATGGTAGAAAATAAACAAAGAAGAAAATAAACAAAACCCTAGGTATTTATTTGAAACAGTTGCTAAATTAACGAAAAATAGAGCTTCAACCCCAGAAGTCTCCAAGCAGCACAGCAGTAATGACTTAATGAACTTCTTTACTTACAAGATTGATAATATCAGGGGGACAATCATAACTATGCAACCGTCTACTACAGTATCCCATCAGGCAGTGCATTGTACAGTAGTCTACCTGAGGAAAAATTTTATTCATTCATTGCTATAGGAGAGGAAGAATTTAAATCATCTAAATCGACAACATGTATGTTAGACCCCATACTGATTAAGCTACTGAAAGAGATGCTTCCAAAGTTCATAGATCCCTTCTTAATATCATTAATTCATCTTTTTCATTAGGATACGTACCAAAAACTTTTATGGTGGCTATGATTAAACCACTTGTTAAAAAAATGCAACTTGATCCTACAGAATTAGTCAATTACAGGCCGATCTCGAATCTGCCTTTTCTGTCAAAAATACTATAAAAGGCAGTATCCTCACGACTGTGTTCCTTTCTAGAAAGAAATGATATCTGCGAGGATTTTCAGTCAGGATTTAGACCGTACCATAGTACCGAGACAGCTCTCATCAGAGTCACAAATGATTTGCTCTTATCATCCGATCGTGGTTGTATCTCTCTATTAGTGTTACTCGATCTTAGTGCTGCATTTGACACCATTGACCACAACATTCTTTTAAATAGACTCGAAAACTATGTTGGCATTAGTGCAATTGCATTAGCATGGTTTACATCATACTTATCTCACCGTTATCAGTTTGTAGCAATAAATGAAGAGATGTCTTATCGATCAAAATTTCAGTATGGCGTACCACAAGGCTCAGTACTAGGACCGTTGCTGTTCACTCTGTACATGCTACCATTAGGAGATATCATTAGGAAGCATGGCATTAGTTTTCACTGTTATGCTGATGATACGCAGCTCTATATTTCTTCACGCCCTGAAGAAACCTACCAATTCACAAAATTAACGGAATGCATATGTGACCACAGGAGTCATAAGATTAAGGTTTTGACTCTAGGGTGCTCGACTACGCCACTTGGGGACTTTCACACCAAGATGTAATTTAGGTAGACCTCCAACACCTTACTTGAGACAAGAGGGCTCCCACACACAGATATTAAAGTAATGACAGAGACGTAGTATTGCCGTATAAAAGTATAACAATGTTTATTAAATAATGCAGTAAAAAACAGTCTGGGGTTTATTTCTCAGAATGATGACACTGAGTAGGCCCCATAGGCCGGTCAGAGGGAGGTAGTGGCTGCCACCAGGACTTTGAAGATGCACAAGAAAAATAATGGCTTTAATGGATCAGCTGTTTAGAAGGGGTTACCTGTCCTGGAAGCGGAGTGAGACCGACACACCACCCGTGCTGCTGATTCAATTGCCTATTCACACAGAGGCACACGCATACACACACACACTCACTACAAAATATAAATCACTGCAAATGGTGAGGTGAACGTTACCACTACAAATACGGTGTGCGGTGCGCGAAGAGGAGGACTCCGATCCGACACAGCTTCAACCCTCTAGTTCTCAAAAGAGAAGAAAAAAATGTTACTATTAAAGCCTGACTGATTAGGTCAGAAATCTAAAAGGTTAGCATTCATTACCACCACAAGCTACTGGGGCAGCCAATACCACACTTACTGCTGACATGCAACAACAAACAAAAAAAAAGGGGAAAACAAATAAAAACCAGCCACGCCTGTGTTTAGCCCAGATCAGACAGGCAAACGAAATAACACAAATAAAGAGAACAAAAAAAATGAGGCAGGGATATCACTTAAATCAAATGTACAAGAGGCAAAGCAGCAGTGACAATTTTTCTGAAGAGAGAAACAACCACAATTAAAATCTATTACATATAATAAATGTGACTCAAACCAGGATCACTCACTCAGTGATACAGATACAAAAAAAACACATTTCCTTTTACCTCTATGGGTACAACATTCCACCTAGATGGAAATCGGATTCCAGTTATCTCCCCGTGTGCAAACCTACATGAGAAATTACACAAGCATTGTTTACATAAAAAAATAGCCCATTTCAGATTAAAATAATCGATTTACCACACACATACATATACAAACAGACTACCTAAGGAACGTTCTTACTGTGAGCCATACAGCCAATGTTACCTTGACTGGCGTTCCAAAAGGCAAAACAGAGTGCGCGTACATATATCGTCTTCCAGCACAGACCTTCGGTAGCTCAACAATATGCTACCCGGAAGCGTCTGGTACGCAGTCACCTACCTGTTATCAAACAGTTACATTTTACACACCACTAGTGCAAACAACATGTTTTCAATTGAAATGGTGTGATGACACATACCTCTCACAGGCAACAGCACAGCGAACAGTTTAGAAAAGACGTACACGACGGAGATTCACTCCGTTTTCCCCCTGATGTGCCAGTTTTATGCAACAGTGTTTTGACACTAGCGAATAGCTAGCCGCTTACACGCTAACTAGGGGCGTGGCCGAGGGGAAGAGGGTACGGTGAGCACAGAAAGACAACCTTAGTATGGCCTTATATCTGCCGGTTACACATAGCTGATATAAAAAACTGGATGACTAGTAATTTCCTACTATTAAATTCTGAAAAAACAGAGATTCTAATTATTGGACAAAAAAACGTCCTCATATACGAACCTAAAATACAGTCTAACACTTGATGGCTGCTCTGTCAAGTCTTCGTCATTGGTTAGAAACCTGGGTGTGCTCATGGATCTTTAATCTTTCATTTGAAAGTCACATGTCTGGTATCTGTAAAACCGCATTTTCCATCTTAAAAAATATATCTAAATTACGTCATATGCTCTCAATGACAAAGGCTACTGAAAAACAGTCTCTACCAGTCGATCTACGAACGCCGATCCAAGCCTACTGTTCGCGCTCACCTTATCACAACTTATAGCTCGTTCACATCTCACCAGCGCACTTGGATCGGCGTTCGTAGATCAACTGGTAGAGACTCTTTTTCAAAGATGGCTTCTGCCTGTATACGCGAAGTTGACTGTATGTATAAAATATCTTCTTATTAAACTGTCTGGACACTGACAAAGTTCTCAATGCTTCGGTTTGAAGGTAGGGACCCTCATTATGCTACCGTGCTAGTGTGGGGCTATTTTGAGCCTTGTTAGTGGTATTAACAAGCGATTTTTATTTGTCATTACTCCATGCCCAATATACTAGCGTTATACTAGCTCTATAGGCTAAACTGTTTTTAGAGATAAAACTATTTACATTCATGAAAACAAATCTCAGATAACGGTTGACTAGGTAACAATGTGTAATTAGACCAAAGGTTCATTTTGCGCCGGAGTTCTCCTTTAAGTTCTATACAGAAGAGAACGTTCCGGGTTACTTGACTGTAACCCTGTTCCCTGAAAAAGCGGAACGAGATGCTGCGCTGCTTAGCGCATTGGGAACGTCTTTAATCGTGAACCGCTGTGAATATAGTGTGTAAACACGTCGATAGAATCGACCGGAAGTAATATAGCCTCGGTCGGTGACGTCATCGACGCGCGCCCGCGTGCACTCGCGCACACTCGCGTGCACCCGCGAGGCTATAAATAGATGAGCCGCAGGTGCATCGTCAGGATATTTTGTCTGAAGAGCAGTCCTGGGACATCATCAGCACGGCAAAGTAGCGCAGCATCTCGTTCCGCTTTTTCAGGGAACAGGGTTACAGTCAAGTAACCCGGAACGTTCCCTTTCAAAAGCTAAAATCGATGCTGCGCTGCTTAGCGCATTGGGAACGAGAATACCCACGCCGCCGTGCTTGAAGGTGTCTGGACTCCTTACGGTTGTGTAGGTGTGCTCACAAGAACGCAAGAAAGCCCTAGACATTAGCTTGTGATGTCGACTCAAGGACATGAGAGCCCGGAATGGCATGAACATCTAAACTATAAAACCTTATGAATGTGTGCGGAGAGGACCAGCCTGCCGCATCACAAACATGCTGTAAGGGGGCACCCCTTGCCAAAGCAGTAGAGGAGGCGACTCCTCTGGTCAGGTCTTTTGTCTTCAGAGACCTCTCTGTGTTGGTGTGCAAGCATCTATTTTCTCTCTGCTACAGATCTTTGTTAGGAGTTATTTAGCTTTATACCTGACAGTGTGCAGAATTTTCACTCTTTCTCATCTCTTAACGTCATTTAAAGAGTTTAAAAAGCAAAAAGAGAAATGAGTCAGCAAGCTAAGCGCTGTGTCCCTCCATGTTCTCGACCCATGTCAGAACTGGATACACACGCTTACTGCTTTGTGTGTTTGGGGGAGGAGCATGCGGCCGCTGCATTGGAGTCAGGGGAGTGCGAGCATTGTGAGCTGTTCACTGTTAAAATGCTTCGCGCTCCTCTTGGCTACTTTCAGTCCGCAACCGCATTATCATCATGGGGCTCCCGAATGGATTTGGCTGACGAGCAAGAGACGGGTCCGTCCCTTTCGCTTGCTTGTTCACCAGATCCACTCGTTCCCTCGCGTGATCCCAAAGCGCATCCCGGTGCTTCTTCGGCTCACGCGGGGGACGATGATGAATCTCTTGGGTCTACGGACTTCGAGCAGCCAACTTCTGAGCGTTCCTCGCGCGACGATAAATCTGTCGAGGAGCTTCTCGAGGTGGTTACTCGCGCGGTGGCCAGATTGCAGCTTGACTGGCCTCGTGAACAAGAGACCCCCAAACGCAGTAAGCTTGAGGATAGGTTTTTGTCCGGTGGCAGGGGGGAGGGACCTCAACATCAGTCTCTCCCCTTCTTCGAGGACCTCCATGATGAGCTATCTAAATCATGGAGAAAACCATATACCTCTCGTGTCTTCGTGCCTTCGACGTCGACTTTTTCGACTATCGTGGGTGCAAAGGCGCGAGGGTATGCGGAGATGCCCCAGGTTGAAGAGACGCTCGCCAGCTATCTCTCGCCTGGGTCTGCATCTTCGCTTAAAAAACCTACCCTCCCCTCAAAGCCGTGTAGAATAACATCTTCGCTTGTGGGTAAAGCTTACCAAGCTGCAGGTCAGGCTGGTGCTGCGCTGCACACAATGGCTGTGTTACAGGCATACCAGGCTGACCTCTTGAAGGACTTGAGTGCGGGTACAACGATAGATGAGGAAGCGTTTTCTGAACTGCGCCGAGCCACAGATCTGTCTCTTCGTGCCACTAAGCAAACGGCCCGTGCCATCGGCCGTTCTATGTCCGCTTTGGTAAGCACGGAGAGGCATCTGTGGCTCAACCTCACAGGCATCAAAGATAAAGATCGTGTCTTTCTTCTTGACTCTCCAGTTTCTCCCTCTGGCCTGTTTGGCGACTCGGTCAACTCAGTAGTCACCAGGTTCAGGGAGGTCAAGAAGCATGAGGAGGCGTTTGTTCAGTTCCTTCCTCGCCGCACTCAAGGGGAGGGGCCATCGGCCACCCAACCTCTCCCTGGTCCTTCAAAACCTAGGGAGGTTAAAAAGCAGAGCGTGGCGAGCCGTGCTCCTCCTAGTAAGAACTGGAGACAGGCTCGTCAGGCTCAGCAACCTCCCAAGCCAGACCTCAGGACTATCATCAACAGAAAGAAGTCCTGATGGTCTGGCGCCCAGTCTGGTGGGGGTAGCCCCCCGCGGGACGGGGCGCGTATTATATCTGACCGCCCCTTCTCGTTACCCTCACAAAACCTCTCCATCCCCGCCACCTTTGGTGCTTCGGGGGTCAGCGGTTTCCAGCGAAATGTTAGATGTTCCGTTGCTCCCTGCTTTCATCCAGGGCACGGAACATCTAACATCCCCTCAAGAGGAAGTATTAAAACTGATACCACTATCAGAGAGTCTGGCAGCGTGGCAACTTCTGCCAGGCATTTCTGCTTGGGTATTAAGCATAGTACAAATAGGATACAGAATCCAATTTATTCATCGTCCTCCGCGTTTCAATGGCGTGGTCTCCACTTCCGTAAGACCGGAGCTGATGCATGTACTATCACAAGAGCTACAAACTCTTCTGAGCAAAGAGGCCATAGAACATGTTCCTCTGCCAGAGAGGGAGTCAGGCTATTACAGCAGATACTTCCTGGTCCCCAAAAAGGACGGGGGGTTGCATCCAATCTTAGATCTTCGAGGCTTAAACCGTACAGTCAAAGCGCTCAAGTTCAAGATGTTAACCGTCAAGACGGTCGTGTCGCAAATTCAACATCACGATTGGTTCGTCACGATCGATCTGAAGGACGCATATTTTCCCATACAAATATTGCCACAACACAGGAAGTTCCTGAGGTTCGCTTTCGGGGGCGAAGCATACCAATTTCGGGTTCTTCCATTCGGCCTAGCCTTATCACCCCGCACGTACACAAAATGCATGGACGCAGCACTGGCTCCATTGCGACTCCAGGGCATTCGCATTTTGAATTACATCGACGATTGGTTAATACTAGCACAATCGCAAGAGATGGTGCTTCAATAAGAGACATCGTGTTGGCTCATCTAGTTTCTCTAGGGTTGAGACTCAACACCAAGAAAAGTGTTCTTTGTCCTGCCCAGAGAACGACTTATCTCGGAATTGTTTGGGATTCGATTACGATGCGGGCACAATTTTCCCCCGCTCGAATCGAGACCATTCGGGTAACTATGAGCAAAGTCAGGCTAGGTCAAGATCGTACTGTTCGTCAGTACCAAAAGATGTTAGGTTACATGGCTTCAGCATCCACGGTGATTCCTTTGGGGCTATTGCACATGAGACCCTTTCAGTTGTGGCTAAAAGCCAGGGGATTTCATCCAAGGGCCAATCCTCAAAGGCAAATAAAAATGACGCGCCGCGGGCTACGTACACTATCTCTGTGGCTCAGACCCCGGTTCCTCGCCTTGGGTCCCACTCTAGGGGCGCCTTGTCGTCGCAGATTGCTAACGACAGACGCCTCCCTGTTGGGCTGGGGAGCGGTCTTAAGTGGTCGTCCAGCTCAAGGGGAATGGGAGGGTCATCAGCTCGATTGGCATATCAACTGCCTCGAGCTGATGGCTGTATTTCTGGCCCTGAAATACTTTCTCCCTCAGTTGAGAGGCTGTCATGTCCTAGTGCGGGTGGACAACACAGCGGCAGTTTCTTATGTAAATCACCAGGGAGGTCTGCGCTCACGCAATCTGAACAAAATAGTGAGGCAGATTTTCCTCTGGGCCCAGGAGAAGTTCCTGTCACTCAGGGCAGTGTACATCCCTGGGCACCAGAATGTGGGAGCAGATTTACTGTCCAGACAGAAACTGCTGATGGGGGAATGGAAACTCCACCCAGAAGTAGTCGATCAGATCTGGACCAGATTTTACAAAGCGGAAGTGGACCTCTTCGCCTCCCATCAGACAGCGCAATGTCCCCTCTACTTCTCTCTGAGTCACCCAGCCCCCCTGGGTCTGGATGCGATGGCGCACACATGGCCCAAAATGCGCCTGTATGCGTTTCCTCCAGTGGCTCTGCTCCCGGGAGTTCTAGCCAGAGTTCGCCAGCAAGGGTCTTGCCTCTTATTGATAGCGCCGCGTTGGCCGAACAGAATGTGGTTCTCGGAGATAATATCTCTCCTCAACGGCTCGCCATGGGCGATTCCGGAGAGGAGGGACCTTCTGTCCCAGGCAGAGGGCACAATATTCCATCCCAGGCCCGACCTGTGGAACCTTCATGTTTGGCCCCTGATGGGTACCAACTGAGGGACACTGGGCTTTCGCCTGCCGTTATTGAGACTATTCTAAGTGCTAGGGCTTCCTCCACTAGAAAGAGTTATGCCAACAAATGGGGTGTTTTTGAAAGGTGGTGTGTTTTACATAATGCAGATCCGGTCAACTGCCAGATTGCTTCAGTTCTGGATTTCCTGCAGGAAAAATTATCAACAGGCACATGCCCCGCCACTCTCAGGGTTTATGTGGCCGCTCTTTCGGCTTGCCACGCCTTGGTTGACGGGGTGCCACTTGGGAGACATCCTTTGCTCGCTCGCTTCATTCGTGGGGCCAGACGACTGAGGCCTCCCGTAAGAACCAAGATCCCTTCATGGGACTTAGCTATAGTCCTAGAGGGTCTGGTTGAGACCCCCTTCGAACCTCTAGAGTCAGCGTCTGACAAACTTCTGACCCTAAAGATGGTTTTTCTTATGGCTATAACCTCTCTAAAAAGAATCGGGGATATGCAGGCTCTGTCAATATCGCCATCCTGCTTAGACTTTGCCCCAGGAATGGTGAAAGTGATTTTGCATCCTCATCCTGATTACCTGCCTAAAGTACCGTTTTCAGCTGTACATCCGGTCACTCTTGAGGCCTTCTGCCCTCCACCGTTCACAACGCTGGAGCAGGAGAGATCTCACAGACTGTGTCCAGTCCGTGCTCTTCAGGCCTACGTTCACCGTACTAGCCAGTGGCGTAAGTCAGAGCAACTATTTGTTTGTTATGGGGGCAGTAACAGGGGTGCTGCCGCTACTAAACAGACCATGTCACATTGGGTCAGGGATGCTATTGCTCTTGCCTATGAGGCGCGCGGCCAAGCTTCGCCAACGGGTCTAAGGGCTCACTCCACCAGAGGAGTCGCCTCCTCTACTGCTTTGGCAAGGGGTGCCCCCTTACAGCATGTTTGTGATGCGGCAGGCTGGTCCTCTCCGCACACATTCATAAGGTTTTATAGTTTAGATGTTCATGCCACTCCGGGCTCTCATGTCCTTGAGTCGACATCACAAGCTAATGTCTAGGGCTTTCTTGCGTTCTTGTGAGCACACCTACACAACCGTAAGGAGTCCAGACACCTTCAAGCACGGCGGCGTGGGTATTCTCGTTCCCAATGCGCTAAGCAGCGCAGCATCGATTGTAGCTTTTGAAAGGGAACGTTCCGGGTTACTTGACTGTAACCCTGTTCCCTGAAAAAGCGGAACGAGATGCTGCGCTACTTTGCCGTGCTGATGATGTCCCAGGACTGCTCTTCAGACAAAATATCCTGACGATGCACCTGCGGCTCATCTATTTATAGCCTCGCGGGTGCACGCGAGTGTGCGCGAGTGCACGCGGGCGCGTGACGATGACGTCACCGACCGAGGCTATATTACTTCCGGTCGATTCTATTGATGTGTTTACACACTATATTCACAGCGGGTCACGATTAAAGACGTTCCCAATGCGCTAAGCAGCGCAGCATCGATTGTAGCTTTTGAAAGGGAACATGACATTTTTCACATTGTTCTGCAGTAAAACAGCAATGGGCTGAAGGAAAGCGGACGTGATCTCTGTTAACCCATGAATCATGCGGATTCACTGAGATCGCCCCCTGGGTCTATGGTTTGTACCTGATCTCTGTTTTATAAATTTGTAGATGCTTTAATTAGACATGAAAAGGAATAAAATAATTAATAATCTCTTATTGGCCTGTTTATAACAAATATTGTGCAGACACTTAATATTTAATGATAATAGATGATTAGTAAAATTGCATTTATTAGATTATACTTTCAATAAAACATTTGTAATGGGTTTGTAAAAGCTGTTTTTATGCATGTTTAGCTGAAATTTTTGTTGCATTTACACTGTTCTTACCAGCAGAGGTCACTAGCATGTGGTGTTTTGAACGCTTCAAAACAGCGAGTCATTTTGCGAAGCAATTGGTTCAATTGAAAGCTTCGTTGCTCCCTACCTCTAACAAAGGGTAAGGCTAGACACAAGTGCTGTGTTCGAAATAGCCCCCTATACCCTCATTCACTATTCCCTACATTACTCCACAAATATAGTTCACTTGAAGGAGTGAATGAAAATGAGTGAGTGAATCCGGACACTTGAGTTTCACTGCAATTTTGCATAGTTTGAGCTTGTTGTTTAACAATTAATTAAAACATAGCCAACTGGCAGCTCCAGTCGCAGTGAAAAGATTTATCTTGAACTCTGCCATGGAAACTATGTAATTTAATAATCAATTAAAGGGATAGTTCGGCCAAAATGATATTTAAACCATGCATTACTCACCCTCAAGCCGTTCGAGATGCATATGTCAATCTTGTTTCAGACGAACACATTTTCAGTTATTTTAGAAAATGTCTTAGACCCTTCAGTGGATATAATGTGAAGCAATGGGGTCCACCTCCTTCAAGTCCCAAAATGTGCATATATCCTTCACAGAAGTAATCCATCCGGCTCCAGGGGGATAAACGAAGGCCTTATGAGGGTAATCCGTGCGGTTTTGTCGTAAAAATATACATATTTAAAACTTTATAAATGAAAATATCTGACTTCCGGCAACGATCGACACACGTTCACGGGTGATGTTTTGCTCTGCTCTCTGGCTGCGCGGGGCGCGTTCGTTCTACGTCACGAAGCTACGCCCTACCTCGTACGCCGACTTCCATCACCCGTGGACGCGCGTCGATCGTTGCCGGAAGTCAGATATTTTCATTTATAAAGTTTTAAATATGTATATTTTTACGACAAAACCGCACGGATTACCCTCATAAGGCCTTCGTTTATCCCCCTGGAGCCGGATGGATTACTTCTGTGAAGGATATATGCACATTTTGGGACTTGAAGGAGGTGGACCCCATTGCTTCACATTATATCCACTGAAGGGTCTAAGACATTTTCTAAAATAACTGAAAATGTGTTCGTCTGAAACAAGATTGACATATGCATCTCGAACGGCTTGAGGGTGAGTAATGCATGGTTTAAATATCATTTTTGGCCGAACTATCCCTTTAAAAGGAATTTATACCTGTATGATATTACGCTGTAGCCACATTGCAGGTTGGAAAATGGATATATGGATGATTCCGCTGCAGGCGCCATCTTCTGGTCAGAAACGGGAATTAATTCAACGAGCAACTCTCAGTGCATTATGGGTATTCTCTAGCCGTTAAACACATAGATATCCATAATAAAGGCTAGATGTCTTATGGTGGAGTCTCTATCGTCATCACTGGCGGCCATCTTGTCACAGGCAAGGCTCTGTGGTGCCTGATGTAAGATGAGTGATCAGCACGAACACAAATACTCTTATCTCGTTGAAATCTTGACGGATTTACAAACGGTTTGGTTTCTTACAAACGTTATTAACGTGGCTATAATGCTGGATGATTATTTATTTATACACTTATTATTCATAAGTATGCAGTGTCATAACTGCATACTTACTAAAACACAATGTTACGAGTGAGCGAGCTGCCTGTGACAAGATGGCCGCCAGGTGCGGACGTCGACCTCCATTGGCCAGCAGCGCGGACGAGACATCTAGCCTTTATTATGGATATCTATGGTTAAACGTACATCAGTTTTTCACTCATTTTTGAAGTGCATTGTGGGATTGAATGAGTGCCCTCAATATCTTTCACTATTGTTTCGGACACCACTATAAATGTCTGTCCCCTCAAATAGTGCCCTTATTTAAGGGTATAGGAGGCGATTTCGGACACGGCCAAGATCAAATAGCCAAATGATAACACAATGATAACAAGGAACACCTGAAACTAATTACAAAGAGCAAAAGAACTGCAAAGACCTTGGACAGAACTACAAATTAACATAAACACATGAATGACAAATTTCAAAATAAAAGACACAGGACTCTCAAGTGTCATGCATTGAGAGTGACAGTCACTCATTTCGGTCTTTTGTCACGCACTCCCGCCACACATTGTATTTCTCACGTGGAAAAAATATTTATAATATATTTAATATGCCTGCAGCGCCCAAAATTTCTCTGGCCACGCCGCTCTCACTATGGAACCGGCAGGAATCAAGCGCGTCTCCCCTGGAGTTCTTAGTCGAGCCTGCCCAATCAAAAAAAAGAAAGGGGCTTCACAATAGCCAATCAGAAAAGAGCACTATTGTATCTGGGTAAGATTTAACGCAACAACCAATGACAAAAAAGCATATCCTGGAATTGTTCACGTGATTCTGCTACAACATCTTCCGAAAGTTTCGTTCACCCACAGAGGAAAGCACTGGAGCTCCGAGCATCACTTTGAGCACAGAGTAGGTCATGATCTCCTGTTTTAATGTTACAACAAATTCACAACTTGTTTGACACAAACAATGACAACTTGACTGCTGTTTGAGAATGATTCCCAGATACTTAGTATCAGTTTTTCATGAGTGTCTGTAACTTAGCCAACAGTTTTACAGCCTGTTCACTGACAACACCTGCTCTGAACAAGTACTCTAGGCCTAGTCATATTTTCCTTATCGCACAATGACTGACATATTATCACATTATAAACATATCTCTCTCCAAATAGGCTTAATAATTTTATTAGCACTAAATAAATTAAAGTGTATTTGATGTTATAGTTGACTTTTAAAATCATGTCATATTTTATAATTATATCCGGGCCATGGATGCATTAATTATTGCTTCTGTCTTTCAAAGATGTCAGGTAAAAAGCAATTAAGCATCCTCTCATTCGCCCTGAGAGGAAAGCCCCCTAAAAAGGCCAGGTTAGAGGATGCTGGCCCAGGGAGGAGTCAACAAACACTTACAATAAACAACACCAGTCATAATCTCTCTCTCTCTCTCTCTCTCTCTCTCTCTCTCTCTCTCTCTCTCTCTCTCTCTCTCTCCTCTCTCTCTCTCTCTCTCTCTCTCTCTCTCTCTCTCTCTCTCTCTCCTCTCTCTCTCTCTCTCTCTCTCTCTCTCTCTCTCTCTCTCTCTCTCTCTCTCTCTCTCTCTCTCATCCTCTGCACAGGGAATTTCAGCTTCTTCCCTCCAGACGAAGGTATATAGTCCCAAAGTGCAGAACAAAGCGGTATAAAAATAGCTTTGTTCCAGCAGCCATCAATCAGAGGAACAAAATGCACAGATGACACAGAAGCTATGTTTATTTATTTTATCTATTTTATTTTATTGTTGTCAAATGTGTATTGTCTGTGTTTGTTGTAAAAATTGTGTGGATAACTCTGACACTGCAAAACAAATCTGCCTACGGGTACAAATAAAGGAACCTGAACCTGAACCTCTCTTACACACACACACACACACACGCATATGCGGAAATTGAATAAATACTTTGTATTTGGTGGAATTGTCAGTGACGTGTCAAATATTTTCTTCTGCAAGTCTGAGCAATTATTAATAACAACATAAACACTAATAATAATATTATTAATGACCCCCCCCCCCCCCCATTTCCACGAACTGCCGTTACAAAAAAATGTAATTTAATAGTCATAATAAGCCTATTTCCAGTACGTGTCTCGGGCTTAATTAAGTATCATCAACTCATCAGACTCCTCGGCAAACTGGTTGAACCGGCTCATTCGGTTGTATTTGAGTCTGACGTGTTACTTCGGCTGTGCGTCATCAACCCGGAACTACAGTTCGACTCAGTTGTTGTGTTTCTGTGTGTGTTTAGATGACTGGCTCATTCTTCACACCCTATATCCCATTACTAAGCCTGAAAACCAGTTGAACCCGTTTTGTTATTTTCTTGTATGTCTCATGTATGTGGTGAAGTGGAAAGCATCGAGTGGATCTGAGACCGTGATAGATCTGGCAAGTACCTTTTATCATTATATTTAAAACAATAATTTATGACAATCACTGGAAATTCAGAAAAACAAGTTAATATTTAACTTAAAAGCAGAATCGTCTGATTTTCAGTAGCAAATTTACTATTTTATTTTTTCATTGGATGATCTGGCTGGTGATAACCTCGACCAATAAAGAAACAATAATGCATCTTTTATAACACACTTTTTCTTCTTAAGTTACAATTGGTGAGTCTAGAAAGATTATTTTATTTTTATTTTTTTATAGCCATTTTATTTTTTATTTTTTTAGAAAGATTATTTTGGATATAGACAAATTAATTAGTCTTTGTTTACGCAAGGAAGCTTTTCCACAATCATGAAAATAATGTGATTAAAATGATGTAACGCAGCTGCTTCGCCTCAAACCTGCGTAGATCATCTTACATTATATACAGTTGATGGTGACGAACATGAAGCAGGGGAACAACTCATTGCATCATGGAGCCTAAAGAATGTAGGTTAAGATATCAGGATATCAGGGCAAGATATCAAGGCAGAAATGCCCCTGTACAAGTTTTTTTCTCATATTTATATCATATGATATATTTAAGCAATAATCACACAAGTGCTGTTTTTGTCCCGAAAAGCACAAGTGCACATGTGATCTTATTTATTTGAAAGAATTAGTGCATTACCTTAAGGGAATGTAGATACGTTTAGCATCTGGTCTCCATTTTTGCCATATTACCAGACTCGACTAAAGAAACTTTAGAGCTCGGTCAGGCAGACATAGAAATTTCTTTTCAAATTTATTGCTGTTGTCGTGTATGTGCTCTATCCTGGGGGTGGGGGTGTATGTATGAATACTGCAGTTTAACATGTACTTGAGTAATTAAAAAAATTAAATATCATAATTTTGAAATGTGTTATTGTATGTCATTCCTGTTAAAAACCAATAAAAAAAATCCATGTTGAGTCAAATAGAATATTACTTTTCAAAATATTTTTTTATGATGTCTATTTGATGCTTTTCTAATTTAACACAATAATACTTTTAAATTATCTTTTGTGGGTAATTAATCAGTTAAAATAACATTTACCAATTAGCATTACCACTCATGAGGGGCTTTTGCACTGGAGGAACCTATAATAGTTCCTAGAACTATTGGCTGAATGAGGGAAGCATTAGTTCTCTGGTTGCTAGTTCCTAGAACTATTGGCTGAATGAGGAAAGGGAAGCATTAGTTCTCTGGTTGCTAGTTCCTAGAACAAAGTTCCAAGAACTACCCGGTGTGAAAGCCCCTACAGTATACAAATCACGTTTACATCACGTAACTATATAGAACACAACCACAACCTTTAAAAAAAAACAATGGATGAATAATAACTGTCACATATTTACAAACAGAAAATTAAGCTGTTTTTAATAATCTTGAAAAATTCCCCTTTTATCGTGGAAACATAATAATCCAATTAAGCATTACACAAAACTATAAATATTTTGGCCTTTACGCACTTCATACACGTTTGGAATGCAAAGCACAATTTCACAAACTAGTAAAACTACTTGTGATCAAGTTCAGCAGCATTGCTGAGAATGAAAGATCCATGTGAAATGACTGAATAAAGCAGATCAGAGTTTAATGTCTGACTGTCATTCTTCTCATTCTCACGTCTGGTAGAAGTGAACATTTTCAGAGCTGCTGTTCAACAACTGTTCAGAGGAGGAACAAGAAAGATTAACAAATATTATTTGAGGTGAGTGTCATCTTTCTTTAGTTGTTTTCATGTATATGTGTCATCTTATAATGTGTCAATTCTGATGATCAAGTGTGTAAGTAAATCACAGAAAGCTGTTGTCATAATATGTGAATCACGGTTTCTCATTTGACTGTTTATTAGTGTCTGCGATTCCTCAAACAGTATTTATTATCATGCGTATTTATAAGAAATGCATATGATCTTATCATTCTTATCAACAGTATTTATTATCATTCTTATTTGTTATATTTGTTATTATCAGTATTTCTTATTAATTGGCATGATTGTCGGGTATTTACAACATATATGGTACTTTAAATATTAAAATAGATGGTACAGAAAGTTAAAAGAGAAACTAAAATAAATATATAAATAAATAAATATACATTTACTATAGTTATTATTACGGAGACAATAATTTAGGGAAGAAGCTTGTTTAAGATTTGAAATTGACTTGGACTTAGCTGTCTTGATACAAGACTCGAAACTTGTGACATGCAAAACAATGGGTCTCACTCTCAATCACTAATAAATATACTTTAAGACAAATATAACGTGATAAACAAGGAGCGAAATACAATTCACCTTCAAACACAGAAACAAGTCCACAATATCTTCTATGGATTTATAAAAATAAAACTCACTCATCACTCTTGATTTTTCTAAATTTAAGTAGCATTATGTAACAAATCAAGTCCGGCCAGAACGTCAATCTTTTTTCAGTCTTGTTTTTTTTTTTTTAGCTTTTAGCCATTTTTGTGAGACCAAAAAGAAAATTAAACAACTGACAGAAAAAAATGCATAACCGATTATTTAAAGAATTTTTTTTGTGTGAATTACCTGCATTTGTGCAGTGTCTCGCTACTAATAGTGTGTGTGTGTGTGTTTGTGTGTTCTTCAATAAAAGCAGCGCATTAATATAGAACAGTGATTAAACGACTCTGGATTCAACCGTTTTGATGCCAATCCGAATCAAATATTCAGACAGACCATGATAAAAAGGCAAAAGTAAACTGTACATCTCTAAGCCTACTGATAATAACTACTAAATCATTAGCATAAACTGTTAGAATAAAACTATTCTTAAAATTTGGCACAAAAAAAAGTTTGTTCCTTATCTGTTATCTGGTTATCCCATTGGGCCTTTTGCACATGAGACGCTTAAGTTGTGGCTCAAAACCAGGGGATTTCATCCAAGGGCCAATCCCCAAAGGCAAATAAGGGCAAGGGCACGCACCGAGAGCTTCGTACCTTTTATAAAAATCCATGTTTATAGTAAGTCAAGTGCTGAACGCTTGGTAAGTCAAATGGTAAATCAAGTGCTGAAGTGCTGAGTGCACTCCCTAAAATCCATGTTTATGGTAAAGGTCCTTGCACACTGAATCCGAAATTCTGGTCCTAAATTTTGCATGTTAACCCTCTGGGGACCAGAGTGTTTTTGGGGCCCTTGGGATGTTTTGACATGCACTGACATTTGTGCTTTTTTCAGTTATTTATAAACATGTTAATGGCAAAGGTGTAAATTCACTCTATATAGCACAAACTTGGCTACCATGAGATCTGAGCAACATGTATGTACATGTTTGTATTTTTAATAGAATAATGTTTATGCGTGGTTATTGAAAAAAATAAAAATGAAAGTTGCTGAAATAAGACCACAAAACACATATTGATTATTTCTTCACAAGACTTTTGAAAATTGTATCACATAGCCTAGAATATTTGCTCCAAAACTATGTGAGAATCATCCTGACTACTCATTCAGATAAGTCAATAAAGTCTTTTACATTTTTAATGACGTGTTTTGTTTGAGAAAGCTTTATGCAGGAGGCTTGATCTCTCATTAATATGTATGGCATTCCACACCTGAGAAAGACAAAGACCCTCCCATAATGGCCCTATTAGGTGCTATCAGGCCATATCATTACAGGAGCCTTGCACAAAGAATGAGGAGATTTAAAAAAGAATGGCTTTTAGATTGTTTGGATATTATAAGGAAAATACAGGGTGCATACGTCTGGACACTTCTATCACACACCCTTCACCATATAGACATGGTTTTATTTCAGTTCAAAGTTAGAGTTGGAAACATCTTGAAAAGAAAATTGTCTTTCTCCATAAATGTCTTAGTTTGATCATACATATTTCAAAGTTGAGGATTCATTATTTTGATATAGCTTGAACAAACACTATAACATCTTAGTTGATTAGTTTATTGACAAAACATACTATATATTTAACATATGAGCAGAAACTCCTAAAAAAGCTTATTTGATGTCTATTTTAGAGTAAAAACTTTATCCAAAACGAGTCAACGAAATGTTGTCTGTTATTTAGTCTGTAACAGTGCGTATCTGTGCGTTCATTCATTCATTCATTCACACACACACACACAAACTGTGTGACACAAACATGATTCACATTTAACAGTATGCTATTTTTCCGTTTACAGACACTACGTTATTCTATATCGCGATTAGAACAAAGCACTTGCAAAAAACACTTACTTCTCAGCTGAATCTGTTCATCCTCGAAGTGAAAATAACCCAGTGGTAAATGTCCCAGGATTGTTCCACATATAGCCGCGCAAGACGACAGTAGATTAATCTGACTAAAAAATAATGTGTGTTTTCAGAGTTTATGGGCGTTAACGCGTCTCAATGTGTTGCTTCACATATTTGCGTTTGAATAGCGCGTGCTCTCCGTAGGCGTGTCACATTACCACAGATAATCAGCTGAGAGAACGATAATGAGATGGGCTGACACGTCTCTCTTTTTATATAGATGACATAAACGGAGAATAATAATTTTAGTTTTGAATCGGATCATTTAAAAGTACAAACTCAAATGATTTAAAAGATATATTGCTTATGGCTGGGTGAATAGTATTAGCTGAGTTGTGTTGAAGATTAGAGACGTGCTCCAGAAAAAAAGTTCACGGTGACCGAGAGGCAGAACGCACACCCTGTTTATTTTCTTTATTTTACAAAAGCACAATATTTTATTTCGATTGTATGTGGGCACATAAAAAAGTAGACATTTAACAGATTATTTTCTCATATTTCTTAACTCTATATGAACAGAAATGATGGTAGTACTTTAAGTCTATTTTTCTGCTATGTGAAAAAAAACGAGCAAAACGCGCCGGCGCGTTTCTGGTCCCCAGAGGGTTAAAAAATAAATATGACCTCCAAAACTTTCGTCCGTCATAAAAAAAATTCAAATCAGGTTAAATTTTCTGCGTTCTTCGCATCCGTAGCAGGCATTTTGAGAGGTGTTTTGACAATTCAGGGCCACCGTACAAGTAAACGCCAAAATCTAGAACTATTCAGGATCAATTAATCCACAGAAAATGGTGGTCTTTTTCTTTTGAATACGTGGCTCCAGTATTGATAGCAAAGCGTCAAACTGAGCGACTGACATCCTGAAGTAAACTTATAATCATTTGGGATAAACCCGGAGTTCTTTGATAAGGAGCTGGAAATCTCCTTCCTCTCTACGCAATCTTAGGATCATCGGACTCGGTGTGCAAGGTTTCTGAGAGTGACGAATTTTTAGGATGACAAATACGAAAAAAAGCATAAGAAAATTTCGGACTCAGTGTGCAAGGAACTTTTGGGTTACGCGCTCTGGCTTCTGTAAGAAAAAATGATGTGGATGTCGAAGATCTCAAAAAGTTTATTACAGCATAGCAGTGGCAAGGTATATGAAGCACCTTGGGTTCACCGGCGTCAGAATGAACCCAGAACATCCAAATCTTAAACCTTTTATCCTGTTACTGTTTATTACTCAATGTAAATTAAGTTGCTCTTGTTGTAACAGCTGTGTTCTGTATGTTAATGAAGTTGAGACACCCCATTGTCTGAGAAGGTTCTCGGTGTCCCACACCCATTCCCATTCTACAATTGGCTACCATTTGTTCAGGATGTGATCAACCCAAATGGTGAAGAAACAATATAACTTCACTTCCTTCATCTCTATGATAATTAAGCCATTTTGGGGATGAGCTCATTCTAAAATATATTTTGGAGTGGAATCTGGGTCGAGTCAGACTACAATTTCTTACACTTCATTCCCTTTCTATGTGGCTTAGACCCCGGTTCCTCAACTTGGGTCCCACTCTAGGTGCGTGTTGTCATCGCAAGATGCTAACAACAGACACTTTCTGTACTGGGGAGTGGTTTGAGGTGGCCGTCCAGCCCAGGGGATCTGGTGAGGTCATCATCTCGATTTGGCACATCCACTGCCTTGAATTGATGGCTGTATTTCTGGCCCTGAAGTACTTCCTCCAGCAGTTAAGGGGCTACCATGTCCTAGTGCGGGTGAAAAACACTAAGGTTTCGTCAAATCACCAGGCGAACTGCGTTCTGTCTAAACAGGGGTGCGTTTTCCAAAAGCATCATTAGCCAGCTATGGCCACAAGTTGCGTCGTTACCAATAGAGTCCAATGGAACTTGCGACCTTAGTTGACTAATAATGCTTAGGCTTGGGCACAGTAGGTTCTGCTTTAGGTTTTAGGACAAGTTCTGTCCCTTAGGGAGATTTACACCCTTGGGAGTAGATTTTGGAAATATTTTACGAAGCAGATGTGTCCTCTTCACCTCTCAAGGGACAGCGCAATGTCTCCTCTGGTTCTCTCTGAATCACCCATCACCAGTTAATAGAATTGCCTATAAAATATGAATGTTAAAAATCCCTAAACTGATCCCAATCCAGCATTTCAAATCCAGAACCAGCATAACACTTTGAGACTGGCACAGACTTTTCTGGGCTGTCGAGTCAGATTCAAAATAAGCTTGATAACTGAAATGCCAGTTATATTGCTCTAACTGACTGCAATTAACAGGTGGGATTGGTGGAATATTTGCAAGATGCAGACCACTCAAACATCTGGCAAATTTTGTGCCTTTGGGACGTGACAATGACATGCCAGACTTTCGCCATTGTTTCAGGCCTCATCATTGAAACAGACTCTTTGTTGAACACTGTTGGTTTCTTGAAAGCATTGTCTTACTACCTGGGAGTTTCTCCAGCAAATGGTTTATCATATTGATGGAGATGGAGTACTCATCCCTTAAAGGTGCTCTAAGCGATGTCACGCGTTTTTTGGCCAAACTTTTTTTGTCACATACAGCAAACATCTCCTCACTATCCGCTGGCTGCCTGTCCCCTGAACACACTGTAAAGAAACGCGGTCTCTGCAGACAGCCCAGGCGTCACACACGGCAACAAAAACAAACTGGGCTTACCCGCACCACGAAACAAACTATTCCAGCCAATGACCGACAAGAAGGGTTTGGGGGTGTGGTTTGGGGGGTTAGTGCGCGGATGAGGAGAAGGGAGGGTCTAGCTAGCCTCCGTTTTGTTTGACAATAGTT
Organism: Rhinichthys klamathensis goyatoka; assembly: GCF_029890125.1. Classification (NCBI taxonomy): domain Eukaryota; kingdom Metazoa; phylum Chordata; class Actinopteri; order Cypriniformes; family Leuciscidae; genus Rhinichthys; species Rhinichthys klamathensis. The sequence goes on from NW_026606569.1 coordinate 881,688, forward strand.
CGAACGTCAACAAGTGACGTTACCCAGGATCGCTTAGAGAACCTTTACGTTTTTTCAGCCCACATTTTACTTGTTTTTAAAGTTTGTTAGGCCATTTGTTGAAGGACCATCTGTTGCAGGATTCCTTGTTCTTCTTGAAGATAATGATTTATGACTCTGTGACACTATACCTCCCTACTGTATAGTAAATGTAAAGCAATATTTGAAATGAGTAGTATGTCTGAATTCATAGTATTCATAAAACATTCAAAAAAAGTTACTTATGTTTTGCTGGTTGGTAAACACAACGATAAAGAATTCAACATATAGACTTTACTTAAAGCTGCCGTCGGCAACATTTTTTTGATCATATTCAGTGAAATCGACACTATAATCCGACAGAACAACATAAATAAAATGGTTTTAGAAAAAAACCCGAGCTCCTAACTCCACCTGGAGCGTGTTATTTGTTTTGCAAAAATCCACCACTCCCGGTTCATCGGGTCCAATCAGCGCAGGGGGGTGTGAGATCTGACTGTCAATCACAGATCGGGCACACGCCACCCCTCGCGCACGTTACAATCACATGCACAGGCCTGAAGTTCGCGCAGTAACGAAGAGTGATGGTGGATGTATCTCGCTTTCAAAACACTAACAAATCAAGTAAGCTCATTTATAGTATAAATGACGTTAGCAATTGCAATCTATCGGTAGATTAGCCAGGGCAGCATATCTCCAGATGAGACGGGCGCGTTCACAGATAACCTGGTGCACACGCAATGACGAACACGAACTCGGTGGGAAGGGTATCCGTTGATAGTGGGGGAGGGGCATGAGAGTTGTAAACATTCAAAACTTTGCCTAAATCCACTCAATCTGCCAGACTTGCCGACTGGAGCTTTAACTGATACTCGGGAGAATACAGGAACGACAGCCACTAACCTAACATACAACACTGAAACAAGACAAAACACACGACAGCGTTTTCAACTAAAACCGTAAAACTTTTGGCTGTACGTTTACATGACAATGACGTTTTGTGTCCCTGAAAACTCAAACTTTTGAAAATGGGCTTCAAAGTGCAAGTTTTTTGAAAACAGTCTCTGTGTAAACAACAAAAATGTGAATCTCTGAAGACGATGCCGTCATGCACATGCACAGAAAGGTGGTAAAGACTACAGTGGTCAACCTTAATGTTATGAAGGTTGAACCCCCCCCCCCCCCCCCCCCTCCCCTCCCTCCCCTCCCCTACGCTGTTCATGTAGTAAACACAGTGCAGTGCTTCAAGGTTTTAAGTCAGAACGCTAGCTCACTATTTTACCATTTTTATTGTGTTGCTTAGTAAAAATACTAAGAAACGCATTTTTTTCAGTGTCACTGTTGCTTGTAATTTGACAAACATCAATCGTTTGATTCACATCATTCAGGAGTCGGGTGTGGAAGTCTTCTACTGACTGTGGAGCACACAACATGTGCATCATGGACACTTCCTGGAAGTCCAAAGAAAAACAGTAGATCGAAATTCTATGCGGTTATAATAGTCACTCTGGAATGTGTGTGTCATTTTCTGCTCCAAAGCCATCTAGAAAACCCAGTTTGGATTCAAACCACGTGTTACGTCCCATGGCATAATTATTATTATGTGTGCAATGTTTTGGTGGTTGTTTTTTTTTGCTCTCTCTCTTTTTCTCTCTCCTGGGTGCAAATGGAGACCAGCTGACACTAATTATCCTGGTTTCCACTGATTGGCTCCTGGCTGTTTATATTTCATTGAATAGCACAGCACATATTTAGACTAGAGCAGCTCCAGAAATGTCAGTGCTGAGAATTGGGTCAGTGGTACAAATGTTTAGACACCAGTGAAATATAAATTATTGAATCCAATTTTGATACAATAAAAACTGCCAGCCTAATTAATGTGAATTTAAAACATTATTAAAAGCTAAGCAGTCAGCAACAAAATAAGAACGAATAATCAACTTACAAATAAATACAACAGAACAAAGAAAGGCTACAAATTACTGTATAAATTAAATATAGATGGATCTTTTGAAAGTTGAAAAGGGTAGACTATTTAGTCAAGAGCAGTGAGTAATTTGTCCATTCATTGTTTGATTAACATTAAAACAGCAGTGGGTTTATTGAAGTGCTGCCCCTTTAAGACCGAACGCACGGACTGCATGGCTACTGTAGCGGCAGCCAGTAACCGCTAAGAGGCTGAGTAGAGGGAATAAAGTTGACGCGTTTCCACTGCGAGTCCAGGTGGTTTATTGCAACATTGAAATTGACAGAAACATGATGAATGATGACGGTAAAGTAAGCATAAAACAATTAAATGTAAATAAAATAAATGAAAGGAAAACGGTCAACAGAAAGTGAGCGTCCCAGCTACTCACCCCCTTCCTACATGCTAACCACACGCAAAACTAACCAGGTAATATACACCTAAACCAAGTGACGTAACAAACTGAAAGTAAAAATTTCAAAATAAAAGACATCACCCAAACCTGGCACCTACACTCCAGCCCCTGATTATTACACCCCAACACTGTAATAATCATAACAATCCAACACAAACTTGCAAATTCTACATTGAATATTTACTTGCATACATAGAAATCGCTAAATCGTATCTCAAATAAACAATACACAAATGTATGTGTCTGTGGGTGTGTGTGTGAATGTCCAATTCTTCAATGTGCGAACAGTGTCCGTAATCAATCGAAGTAAACATGTCAATCAAACAGTCTTTAGTCAAAGTCCTCAGTAAGTCATTTGAGAGCTCTCATAAGTCAGTCAGTCAATTAGTCAGTCGATCATAGAATAGTTAGAAGTCCTCCGTCTCCAGAAGAAGGCAGACTTTAGTAATGGGTCTGGTCAAGCAGGAACTCTTGGTCTTGATTCTTACTTGACGTGTCAATCCCCTTTTATCCTGTGTGATATGAATAATCTTGCCCATTATCCATGAGCTCCTTGGAGCAGTATCATCCACTACAAGCACAATATCTCCCACTTGAAAATTGCGTTTCTTCACCAGCCACTTCTGGCGCTCTTGTAGTTGAAGTAGGTACTCCCCGATCCATCTCTTCCAAAATAGATCCGCCATGTATTGGACCTGTCGCCAACGTCGTCGTGAATACAGATCGTCCCTTTTAAACAGTCCAGGTGATAAAGACGGCTGTGTTTTCAAGAGGAGAAGATGGTTTGGAGTAAGGGCTTCCAAATCATTAACATCCAAAGATGCTCTGGATATTGGACGATTATTAAGGATTGATTCAACTTCACAAAGGAGTGTGTAAAGACCTTCCTCGTCTAAACTTTGTCCTCTAAGGATAGAATTTAAAATCTTCCTTATTGATCTTATAAGCCGTTCCCAAATTCCTCCAAAATGCGAACCAGCCGGGGGATTAAAGTTCCACTTAATTCCCTTTTGAAGCAGAAATGAATTGATTTGATTATGATTCCAGTTTTTCATGGCCTCCTGCAGTTCACGCTGGGCACCAACAAAGTTTGTACCATTGTCTGAACGGATCTCGACAATTTGTCCTCGACGTGCCATAAATCTCCTTAATGCATGGATAAAAGAGTCCGTATCAAGTGAATTTGCTATTTCAAGGTGAACAGCTCTTATAGTCAAACATGTGAATATCAATCCATAACGTTTTACAACGCTCCTTCCTCGTTTTACTTCAAAGGGACCGAAACCGTCTACTCCAACATAAGTGAATGGCGGTTTGTCAGGTGTGACTCTATCTTGTGGCAAATCTGCCATCTGCTGATGACCCGGGATTCCATGAAGACGTCTGCAGATCACACACCTGGACAGAATTCTTCTTATAGCCGTGCTAGCACCAGGGATCCAATATCTCTGCCGCAAATTAGCCAGCATATAATTACGTCCACAATGTCCAATGTCATGATGAATTTGCCGCAAAATCAAATCTGAAATGTGTAGATCCTTGGCCAGTATTACCGGATGCTTAACTTCTTCAGGCATCATAGCCTTGTCCAGACGCCCACCAACTCTGATGACATCTGAGTGAAGCACAGGATTAAGTCTATAGAGTTCACTATTCCGTTTTACCAATCCATCTTTCCGTAGACTAGCCAGTTCCTCAGAATATCTCCGCTTTTGGCAAAGACGGATAATCTCCAATTCAGCTCTTTCCAGCTCATCTGAAGACAACAATTTTGCAGACACATTGGATCTGAATTTTTGTATCTCTTTCTTAACAACAGTCTCTCGTTGCAACTTGTCCATATCAGAATAAGCAGTCATCAACCTTTTCCTTTCCTTGCCGAGATCTTTTAGAATACTCCTGAATCGAAGGATCCAAGCTACGCCTTTTTTCAATCGCATCCATGAAGAGTAATAATTAAAGTATGGCATAAAATCATACTCTTCATGAACTAGCACAGTATTCACAAGAACACTCCTTTTCACTTCTGGGTCACAAGAAGACATCACACCTACATCAGAAGGATCCACGGGCCACAACTCTTGTGGTTGAACAAGAAATGGAGGACCAGAAATCCATATCTGGTTCTTTAAGAATGAATCAACCTTTAGACCTCTAGATGCTAGGTCAGCTGGATTGTTGGAAGAATTCACATACCTCCATTGGCTGATTTCGGAAACACTTCGAATTTCAGCAACTCGGTTGGCTACAAAGCATTTGAATCTAGAAGTTTCATTTTGGATGTACTTGAGAACAGAGGTGCTGTCGGTCCAAAATACCGAATCCTGAAGTTTTATCTTCAGCTCTCTCTTCCACAACTTGTCCATGCGACCAGCCAGTGTGGCTGCTGTGAGCTCCAGACGAGGGATAGTAATAGGTCTTAAAGGAGTCACTCTTGCTTTACTCATTAAAAGAAAGGAATGGGCACATTGTTGATCATTATGAAGTAGTAAATACGACACCATGCCATAACCCTTCTCACTGGCATCCGAAAAGTGATGCAATTGGGCAGATATAGCTTCTCCAAAGTTTTCCGGCTTTAAACACCTACGGACCTCGAATTTCTCCAATTCATGAAGTTTCTCCAACCAACTCGTCCATCGCCGAGTATACACTGTTGGAATAATACTATCCCATCCAATTTTCTCTCGACACAGATCTTGAAGTATAATTTTGGCACGTAGAATCACAGGAGACAGAAAGCCAAGAGGGTCATAGATGGAACTAATGATAGAAAGAATACCTCTTCGAGTAAGAGGTCTATCCTTGATGGTCACCTTGAACTTGAAGACATCCGACTCAGCACACCACTGCACACCTAATGCTCTTTCCAAAGGTAGCGCGTCATGTTCCAAATCCAAGGTCTTAACTTTCTTGTCTCTGTCTTCCTCAGGGATGGCATTTAACACAATGCGGCTGTTGCTTATCCATTTGGTTAATCGGAATCCACCTTTAGCGCACATTTCTGTGAGCTTCTGGTACAATAGAACAGCTTCTGAATCTGTAGGCACAGATACAAGACAGTCGTCTACATAGAAGTTATTAAAGACAATGTCCACGGTCTTGGCATCATACAGATCCTTATGGTCCTCTGCACACTTTCTCAATGCATAGCTAGAGCAACTTGGAGATGACGTTGCTCCAAATAGATGCACAACCATTCTGTATTCTTCCAGATTGGCATCAATGTTTCCTCCAGGCCACCAAAGAAACCTCAAGAGATCACAATCATAAGGATTTACCTTAACCTGATGAAACATCGATTCTATGTCAGCCATCATGGCAACATACTCCATTCTGAATCGCACAAGAACACTCAACAGCGGACTTGTTAAATCTGGACCTTGCAAAAGATGTTCATTCAATGATGTTCCTTGATATGATGCTCCGCAATCAAATACCACTCTGATCTTTTGCTTCTTAGGATGATACACACCGTGGTGAGGTATGTACCATAAACGTCCATCAAGTCGTTCCAGTTCAGCTGTGGGAACCTTTTCAGCATGACCTTTAGTGATAACACTCTCCATAAAGGTAGTATAGTCAGCATGAAAAGAAGCGTTTCTTTGAAGCCTTCTTTGAAGATTCAGAGCCCGTTGTTCCACGATTGCTCTATTCCTTGGCATGACTACCTTTTCGTTTTTAAGTGGAAGACCAATGCAATAATGCCCATTAGTCAGTCTAGCTGACTGTGAAACAAAATCCATGAATTGATGATCTTCCTTCGACAATCCCTGCTGTTCCTCTTGAACCGATTCAGGAAAGTCACCCTTGAACTGTTGCTCCCATAACTCATCCAGTTTCATAACTGTGATCCTATTGACAGTCATGTGAGAATGTTCCTTAACAGCATACTCTTCCTGTCGCTTGATTGGTCCATTAACTGCCCATCCAAACATGGTCTTAATGGCGTATGGGCCACTGTCTTGACAGCGAATAATCTGCCATGGCTCCAAAGCCTCTGGCACATTAGCACCAATCAACAACTCCACATCAGCATCAATTGAAGGCAAACATAGATTACTTAAATGAGGCCAACAAGCAAGATCGTTTTGTGTGGCGATGTTGGTTTTACCTACAGGCATGGTCTTCTGCGTGTATACCTCTGGCAAAGCACAGTAATGCTCTTGATTCAAACCTGATACTTCCAGATCCTTCAGAACATAACAGCAAATGGATTTGTCCTGACTCATGGTTCTCATTAGAATGTTAACTTTCTTTGCCGAGAGATTGAGCTTGGACATCAAACTCTCTGTGCAGAAAGATGCAGAGCTCCCAGAGTCCAGAAAGGCATAGGTGGTCACAACTTTGCTTCCTTTCTTTGATTTCACACATACCGGAACGATAGACAATGCACAATTCTCTTTACCAGCCCCAGTAAGGGCACTGGACTGCAGCGAGACCAAAGCACTTCCCACCGTTGACTTGGACTCATCTTTATACTGAATGCCTTTTTTTTCTGATGGAAAAATATGAAGAAGACTTGGGTGTTTGAGATGACATATCTTACATATGCTTCTCTCTTTACAATCACGGCTGAAATGTCCTGTACATAAGCAACCGAAACAAATCCCCCTTTGCTTCAGAAAATTCATCTTTTCTGCATGAGATCTTTCAACAAGCCTTTTACAGAAATGCAATGCATGCGCTCCTTCACAGAAGAGACAGGTTCTAGCCTTCCCACCATACTCCTTTGCACCAGTTGCAGTGACTGTGGTGGCAAAACTACTTCTAGGTTTTTGAGGCAATTTGGAATTCAGGTTTCTTCCTCCAATAGGCAGAATATCTTGAATGTTTCCAAATACCGGATCTGTGACCATTTTCACCTGTCTTTCTATGAAGTCCACAATATCAGAAAAGCAAGCTGGATGGTTACGTCTTTCCTGCAAATCATATGCCACCATTCTCCATCTTTCTCTGAGCTTATAAGGAAGTTTTGCAAGAACAATTTGCATATTAGAGGCAAGATTTAACTCATTCATGTAGCAAATATTCTGCATAGCATTGCAGCAACTCCTGAGAAATAAGCTGAAGTCCTGCAGAGCCTTAGCATCCTCGGGTCTTATCACTTGCCATGAGAGCGCTCTTTTCATGTAAGCTGAGGCTATCCTTACTTCATTGCCGAAATGCTCCTTGAGCAAAGCCTTAGCCTGTATATACCCTTGCGAAGGAATCATTAGTTGACAGCTTCGAACCAGATCCTTAGGTTGCCCTCTAGTATACTGCTCCAAAAAATGCAAGCAATCTGCATGGCTACTTGCTTTCTTTTCCACCACCTCTTCGAATGTTCGTATAAAGTTGTGATAACGCAAAGGATCTCCATCAAAGAATGGGACCTCCCTTGGTGGAAGTGAAGATAAGTTGTGTTGCTGAACTAATAGGGCAGCAATTTCATTTTGCTTATCAATAAGCTTAAAGATACTTCCTCCCACCAAACCATCCTGTAAACTCGATCCATGTGCACCCTGCATTCCAAGTCCATGTCCACCATCCTGACTGATGCTGGGAAAAGTAGAATGTGTCAACCTTGTGTTAGAATTTACAATCTGTTGCTGTTGTTGAGCTGACTGCGTTGGAAAACGCATTGGATTCTCTGGTGTTGCTTGAGCCGGTGTATAAGATACAGGTGGCTGTAGTGGCACTGAATGTGAACTTGAAGGTAAAAATGGATCCACATGTGGGTTAAGAGAACTGGTTCCAGTATTCCTTGCCCTTAACGCACTGGCATCAGAAGAACTTGTACAATCACTTTGTTCTGATCTCACGTCACTATACACTTTCATCTTGGCCATGGATACAGCAATTTTAGTGTCCAGTTCCATTTGTTCTTTTCTCCTCCTCAAATCCTCCTCTTCCTTCTCCAATACATGTTTCCGTGATAACATTTTCTGATGTGCCAACAAGGCTGCCGTCTCGGCCTTAACCTTAAGATGAGCAGACACAATGGAAGATCGACTGGTTCGAGATCCATGAGTTGTTGTTGTTTTCCTGCCCACGTTAGAGACACTGTCATTTGGCTGTATTTGACTCTGTACATCACCATCGTCCTTATCACAGTTCGGATGTCCATTTGGAACATGCATATCATGAGATGATGAAACTGGTTCAGCAGAGGATGGAACATTAGAATCACAACTCAGTTGTGGTTCAGCAAAATTATCCATTGCTCTTGAATCATGAATGACAGAAAGTGATGGGGAAAGATTTGCATAACGTTGAGTAGAATTTGATTCTGTTATTTGAACATTTTGCCTTAGATTCTTAGCTTCATTCAACCATCGTTCAACATCTTCCACAAATCCATCATTGTGCTTAGAAACCACATCAAACCACTCATTTTGTTTGTTCTGTTCATCAGGAGGAAGAAAAGGAAGTACTTCTTTGTGCAACGCAGATGCATCATCTCTCAAACATTTTAAAGATCCCACCATTGAAGACAATTGAAAAGCATTTTCATCACATTCCATGAGATTTTTCATTGATAAAATCAAGCTCTTAATTTGATTCACCTTAGCCTTGCGATCCTTTTGCAATGCCTCAATTTTAAGCGCCAAGGCCTTTGCCGTAAGCTTAGGCTCTCTTTTGCTGCACACAGCAGCGTGCACAGACTCATCTGCGTCCATTTCTCACAGCACGCAATAATCCCAGTCATCCAAACAGCGCCGTATTCAACGCGTAGATCAAGCCAACAATTTCATGAATGGGCGCAGCTCCACAGCGCTATCACGAATGCATATCTTGCACTTCATTCCACAACCGCAATCCATCCAATACGCGGCACACAAACACTGAACGGCCTGCGACAAGAGTGTCTTCTCATTCAATAAACAGCAATGCTGCAGCCAAACATAGCAAAACCGCTCACATACCTCTTCTGCCGTCAGGATACAGATGCGCGATCTCACTTCAGTGTGTGCATCAGCGTTTCACATGCGGTGTGCGAAGAAATCCTTTCCAATCCACGATAATCAAAATCCAACAGTAGCCTATTCTGTTGACTAAATGTAGCGGCAGCCAGTAACCGCTAAGAGGCTGAGTAGAGGGAATAAAGTTGACGCGTTTCCACTGCGAGTCCAGGTGGTTTATTGCAACATTGAAATTGACAGAAACATGATGAATGATGACGGTAAAGTAAGCATAAAACAATTAAATGTAAATAAAATAAATGAAAGGAAAACGGTCAACAGAAAGTGAGCGTCCCAGCTACTCACCCCCTTCCTACATGCTAACCACACGCAAAACTAACCAGGTAATATACACCTAAACCAAGTGACGTAACAAACTGAAAGTAAAAATTTCAAAATAAAAGACATCACCCAAACCTGGCACCTACAGCTACGTTCACTTGATATACCTGACTTTGTTTACTAGGATACTCGCAAATATGGGCATTTTTACATCATTTTGTGTGAATTCCTCCGCACAAGCACAAGACGTGAAAGACAATTCAATTCAGGATCTGCGCGCTGAAACGCTGGTTTCCGGGTGCGCGCTTTGGATGTTTGCGTTCATGAAACTTATTGACTGCAAACGTCCAGTAATAATGTAGGGAATCACTCGTTATACATAAATCAGGTAACAGGTCATGTTTTACTTTACTTGATTTAGTTGTCATCCAAATAACACGTGCTGAGTGAACAATTTAGCAATCAAGAGCATTCAACAGAACTGCGCTGTCTCTCGTCAGTTAGCGTTAATAATAAGCTAGTACATGCTTGTTTTATTTTATTTGCCATTGACATCCGACTAAACTACAAACCTTCCACTGATGTCTGTTTAAAGAGATGTGCTCGACCAGCTCGCGTGTCTGCTGCTGCGCGCTCAATCCACTGCACGGTTTTCTCTGATGATCAGCTCGCGCACCACAGCTATGCGTTACTATACACACGCTGCCTGGTAGGCCTATCGGTAATTGGTATCAGAGCATTTTTACGAACTACATGAGCTCGGTATAATTCAAGCACTTTTCAAGTACCTCTTCAAAAATATGGCTGTTTTCAAGGGTTTTCCAGGACTTTTGACAAAAAGTCAAATTCAAGTACTTCAAGCACTTTAAGCACCTTGTACGAACCCTGTTGAATCAATTGATGATTAGGATTTTTAGAAACATGTTTGAGGTTAGCCCATATTGAGTCCCAACATATTTCAATATTGTCCTCTGAATCAGTCCCATAAATATCTCTGTGCCAAATGTCTACCACCGGTAACCTTTTATAAGAAGCTTCCAAAAACAACAGGTACAGTGAAGAAACCATCCCCCTTGTGTTTCCAAATGAAGTAAGCAACTTATGTAGATCAAGACTAGGAAAACTAGAACCCCAAGGAACCCCATATGCACGCATGGCAGATCTCAGGCGCAGATAAAAGAAAAATTAAGTGCCTGGTAAATTATATTCTGCATGTAGATCATTAAACATGCGTAAACCATTGTCCCTCCAAACATCAGCCAAAACATTAATCCCTCTATCACTCCAATCTGGGAAAACAAAAGGCTTATTGCCCGATAGAAGACTATGGTTACGAAATAATGGAGAATGAGAAATAAGGCCAGAATAAATTCAATCGGTTGCCAAGATACAACAGAGCCAGGATTCAACCAGACCGTAAGAGAACGTAATGTAAAAGCCCAATGATAAAGCCTAAAGTCCGGTAAAGCAAGACCGCCGGCATCCTTGCAACGTTGCAGTGTTGAATACTTTATACGGGGGGACCTGCCGTTCCATATGAATTTAGAAACTAGTTTTTGCTGTTTAGACCAGAAATCTAAGGGTGGTGAAAAAAGGTATCATAGCAGAGAAAAAATGTATGCGAGGCAAGATGTTCATTTTGATGACAGAAATTCAAGCTTGTAAAGATAGTGGAAGTGGTGACCAACAAGTCAGGTCCATCTCCACACGATTATATATGCCCTGGAAATTTTTCAGAGCTGTTGTGAGTAGAGATGAAAATATGTCCACACCCAAATATCTAAAGTTGGTTACTATCGGTATAAAAGACGGTAAAACAGATTTAGAGGATGAATTATTTAAATGCCTCAATGAAGGTTTGCTCCAATTAATCTTATACCCAGAAAATTGGCTAAAATTGTTAAATACGGACAAAATATGATGAATAGACTCAGCTGTGTCACTAACATATAAAAGAATGTCATCTGCATATAACGAAATTCTATGAGAAGTGTTACTAAAACTTATAGGACTAACCAAGGAATGCTGACGGATTTTCTGTGCAAGAGGCTCAAGAGAGAGTGCAAACAAGAGTGGTGAGAGAGGGCATCCCTGACAAGTCCCACGTAATATAGAAAACTTTGGAGAGGTGATGCCCCCTGTCATAACCACAGCGGAAGGATTGGCATATAATACTTTAATCATATTAATATAATTTCTGCCTAAACCAAGGCACTCCAAAACTGACCAAAGGTAATGCCATTCAAGCCGGTCAAAGGCTTTCTCAGCATCCAAAGACAAAGTTGCGCACGGTATATCCATACCACTGGTCATGTGTATAATATGCAATATTATTAATACGCGCTTGCACCCCCTGCTGGTGAGGTTGACTAACAGCAGATGGAGAGTATGCTCGGTAATCTTCTGCTTTTCCTGCAGTTCCTGGATGTCAACGTTGAATTTACTGTCGAATTTGAACCACTGAATTTGTGGAAGCGAATTTGCAAAGCGAAATAAAATGGACTGAAAACCGCCTGTTGAATATTATAGGTTGTATTTTTAATCAGTTTGAATATTTTGGAAGTGAAATATGAAAGGTGAATATGGATTATTCAATTTTTACTAATGAAAATGTGTTTGAAATGTTTTGAATTGAAATATTCACAGCCTAAATATTCAACCATACTAAATTTCAGCCCATAAAAATGCAAGCCCTAAAAATACAATGCATTAAAATACAAGCAGGGTTAATGCAATGCATATTTTTTTCAAGTAGTGCAATTCAACAGGCTTTTTGTCATTATTTTACTTCCATAGGGGAGGCATGTAACACCACAAATGACCTATAAAGCAGCCTTTCCTTTTGGAATTTGAATAAAGTCTTTTGCAAGAATGTCTACAGTGGCCTCAAAAACCTGATAAAATAATACATTTGTATATCATAAAGTTAATCTTACATTTCCACTCAGTAAGAAGAGTTTTGGTACTCTTTAATATTGTATTGTATTTCTGTTGTCTCGAATTTCAGTTCTACTATATACATTGTAAACATTGCTTAGAAATGTACATTGCAGTACTTTGTGTTAAATAATAGTTGACCCAGAAATGAAAATTCTCTAGACTTGGGTTAAAGTCATCTTAATGAAGAAAAAATATATATTGTAAGGTAAACTATTGTGAACGCTGTCAGTAACGGCAGAAATGCTATGATGAACCCTTTCAAGGTGCCACACTAGTAAAGCCTATTTTAAAACCGTGGATGTTTGTTCACGTGTGTGTGAATCAAAAAGCGGACGAGTCTGAAGCACAACTCTCAGAGGTGATTACATGTGCCATGACTGTAATGTAGCCCTCGAACTCGTCAGTACTTATCGCTACAGTCACAGAAATACCAACAGGATAATGAGAACATTGAAACCATGAAGCCCAATATTCACAGTCTGTCTGCTTATACTAACAGCCATAAAACAGTGACTTGTAGAAGAGTTTTTTTTAAAACTGTTTAAAACCAGTTGAGCGTAAATGCTTTGTTTTGGAACAATGAATATGTGTTTACGTGGGTATGCAGTAACAACACAATGCCATTTGATTGAATTTGTTTGACAAGAGGACAATGAATGCTAATGGCCTCAGATTTATTACATTTCTGAGTCGCAAAAGGTTTAATCTGTTATTAACTAAAGACTGTTACCTGATTTCACTATGGCATTTTAAATCATGCTGCGCTGATCATCGTTATTTGTTTCACATAGTATTTGCATGCCTGTTTCCAAACCAGCATGCAGATTACTTGCTATGAAGTACAAAATAAACAAATTTATGAATACTTGTTTTTCTTTTTTTTGCTTTTGTGTTTTTTTAACTTCTTATTTAATGAAAGGGCCAGCGTTACTACCCCTCCTAACCACCTGATCTCCACCTGCTTCCCCTTTCATTCTGGGAAACAGTATCAGCAGTTACTCATATGACATCGATCTTACTTGCATCGACTTACATCTCAGAAGAGTGAACTCGGGCCTAGGCCGTGAAGCCGGTTTAGGGAGATAGCCACTATGTTTCAGTTTAGTTTGCACCAATCCTTGGATTTAGGCACCATGAAAGTAGTTTGGCTCAGATTTTAGCTGTGTTCATCGCCACAGTAACTTATACTCCATAGCTAACCTGATCCAGGGCATATTATAAGTAATGTTCGAGGTAAGAGATCTCAAAACAAAATTGGACCAATCAGCTGTGAGCAAAGTGACACATGTCTGGTGTAATAAAGTCACTCCCCCTGTTTCTACTCCAAATTAAAGTACATAGCAAATGATAATTATTATACCCGTAATACTTTACACGAGTACAATTTTAGTTTATCAATTATTATTAAGCATTTAGTTAAAATGAATATACATTTATAAAGGTAATATAAATAAGCTTTAGAAGCAAATGATAAAGCTTTAAAAAATGACTAAATGTGGGCTTCAATGTTCAATTCTCTCTATACCTACATCAACTATATATACTAACTTCATAACTTTTACTTGCACAGATTTTAAAAAGACTTTCTTTTAGTTGTCCTCATTCATAAACATCTCTTTTCTTTTTTTGTGTAAATTTGTTTAAATTATTATTATTTTTCAATCTCGCTATATTCTGCAGAAGACAGAAGTGAATCGCAGTTTCACGGCATGTGATTGGCTGTTCGCTACTGATGTCATACCTAAACTCAGGATCAAAGCCTGAGTTGATAGATAGAGTTGATGATCAGCGTCACGGTACCAACAAAGCCTGGTTGGATTGGTTTGGTTTTGTGAACTCAAAACTAATGCTTTAACCCTGGGTTTGTTCAACTACCATCATGGTACGGTTTCAAGATCTAATTCTAGTTGATGACAATAATTTAACCAATGTTAATAACTACAAAACTAGTAGTGTTTCAACAACATGAAGTCTACGTTTATAATAAATAAATATAATTAATACAAAATTTAATAAATTAACTGGAAAGCTTTTTATACAGAATATCTATTTTATAATCATATCTAGTCTTGATTTACTATGATTTTATACACGTCCATTTCAGATTGAGAAAGAAGAATGTCTCACACTGTCATACCCATGACCTCCTCGACGCTTGTCATCCAGTTTCAACCACCAACACAAACACCAGCAGCTGGAACTGGGACAAATGCTCCTGTGCCTGTTTATGGACAACAGCTAGCAGGAGTTTCACCTCTTCATGGACTTCAGCCATTTCTGAAAGGCCAACCAAAAGCCCTTGGGGTGAGAAATTGTTCATAATCCCAAATAATAGCTGTTATAAATTTATATTGTTTATGTAATATTGTTCCCCAAAATGTGATAAAGTTTTACTTTATAATACTCTCTTGTCCTTCACAGACTGTCCAGATATTGATTGGTCTGTGGACTTTCCTGTTGGGAATCGTGTCTACAGTTTATGCCGATTCCATCTTTGTCTATAGTGGTCTTCCTTACTGGGGATCTCTCATCGTAAGAAACACAATTAAACAAAAAAAGTGTTGTGTCTTGTATAACACAAGTTGTGTTAGAAGCCTTGATTTTTGTCTTTTTCTTTCTCTCTACTCTCAGTACATTATTGCAGGCATACTCTGCATTACTGCAGAAAACAAACGGAATTCACCCTCCAGTATGTGTTTGGTATGTACACAACACTTCTCGTTTTTTCATGGTTTAAACACCAGAGGTATTGGAAACGCTATGGGCTATATGGGCATCAGTGACCGTAATTCGTAGAGACCCCAAACTTGTCTTTAGTAATGGCGAGATACAAATTTTTTTTCCCCCCATGAATTCTTAAATGTATATCTCTGATTTTATTTCTGTCTATAAAAACTTCTGCCATTTTTAATTTTCTAATATATATATATATAAATATTTTTCAAACTTCTAGGCCGTTGGTCCAATCACAATTTTGCACATTGGAGCTAGGGATGTTGCTGGCAAAAAGTTATCAAACTAATTTTGATTAATCGAAGCATTCTACCAAAGTAAGGGAATCAAGCAACCCTCATTTTCCCAAAATTGTAAATCTCAATTCACACCAAATTGTGTCAAAGTTGGACCTAACCGCTACAACAGAAATTGTAACACTGTAACTGGAGGATCGGTAAAGTAAAAAAAATTATAATATGACCCGGCTAAAATAAAAACATGTATGCTAGTAGCCAATCACATTTCAGTGACTAATAACCTCAAATTTGAATGGCCCACCTTTATGAAAATGTACATATTTGTATATAGTGTGAAAACTAGTATGTGTACCAAATTTTGTGGGAAAAATAAATGTGTAACCTTTTGGGCTGATATTGTATTTCTTAAGGTGCTGATATTACAGTTTAAGCCCAACAGTTCACACAAATACACCATTTAAAAAGGTTAGAAGGCCACACATATAATACAAATAAAAAGGAAATTAAGGTCTGGTTTCACAGACAGGGTTTAGATTAAGCCAGGATTAGGCTTTAGTTCAATTAGGGCATTTAAGTAGCTTTTATGAACGTGCCTTTGAAAAAAAAAAATATATTACTGGTGCTTTCAATTAAAACAGCTCAAACATGCATTTTTTTGTTGTCTTGGACTAGTCTAAGCCTTGTCTGTGAAACCGGGGGTATGTTAAATACCTTCGAATAGCCTACAGAAAATGTTGAGCTGCAAATGATTACTCCACAATCACTTGAAATTGACCTATGGCATGCAATTCATCTAAATTTCAATGTTTCACACGAGTCCAAATACACGCTTCAACAGACAGCGTAATGGTTTTGCCATCTGCGCAATATGTGGATACATGCCGCACGATTTTTGCCACCAACTGAGAGGGTTTTCGTCAGCAGGAAGCCTTTTCCCGCCATTTTTCAAATTAACAATGCAGCCGCACTGCGTTGTACTGGATAAGCTAACATAAACAAACCGCGTCAGTAAGGAATTTTTGATGAATAATCGAAATTATAATTTTCATTTGAAAGCCCTACCAAATACTCTGAGATTTTGCTGCAGACGCCTTTGAATGTTTTCCTCTCGTTTCAACGTGTCTTCATACTGTTGTTGTGTGTGGTAGAATACCTTTCCATCTATGTTTTAACAAGCTAAAGTTCTTGTTAATTTATTAATCCATTTTGTTTTGTTTTTCTACCAATAGGTGAAAGGTTCACTTGGAATGAACATTTTCAGTGCTATATTTGCACTCACTTCCTTTATCATAATTTCAATGGATTTGGGTATTGGGCCGATGATGTCCAGTCACTGCTACTTTTCTAACTGTTATCTTGATACAAAGTACAGGGTATGTCGCCAACTTTTATCCTCACATTTATTTAGTAATTACAATAAGATCACTGTGTGGTCAGTACTTGTCAAAAGTCAAGCTATAATCTGTCCAGTCTTTTTTTAACAACATTTCAGAAGTAGTTTATTGATCTCTTGCTATTACTGATCATTTACAATGCAAGAAGGCATTATACATTAATTTTAAACTCCGTCCAGTTTGACCTATAAATATGTTGTATATATGAACCTCAAGGATGATGATTATGAACTTCTGAACAGCCTGTGTCCTGATGTGAGTGCTAATCATTAATTATTTTGTCATTATTATTTGTGCTAATGTTGAATTCTCTCTCAGACTCTCTTCTTGGGAATCAGTGGTGTATTGTTGATATTCGCCTTCCTTCAGTTTATCATCTCCATCTCTCTGTCAGCATTTGCCTGTAAAATCGCCTGCTGCTGTTCTCCACAGGTGAGTGATGCGTCAAGGTTTTTAAATGTGTTTGTCAGCTGAACTCCTCAGATATGCATATAGAATGGAAATGGTTACTTTTAAAGGTGACCTATAATTCAAAATTGAATTTACCTTGGTATAGTCAAATAACAAGAGTTCAGTGCATGGACATGACATAGAGTGAATCTCAAACTGGACTGTTTTCGCGTTCTCATTTAATTCACGTTTATGAAAAACACCCCTGAAAAACGGTCGGTTCTCCACACAATACCGACTGTGACGCAATAGTCGGGATCATTAATATGTACGCCTCCAAATATTTGCATAATGCCAGCCCTCAATGCCAGGCGGAACTGCGCAGCCGAAGCATGGCAGTGGCTCAGTGTGGATGTACACATGAACACAAAAGTATTTTTTAATTCCTTCATCTGAGTCTCTGAAGAAACAATGGGTTAATTTTATTTTCTCTGGAAATTTCCAAACATTTCACCGAGTGTTTCCTCAACTTGGGCCAATACAGAGCTGGCCTCGGATCGAGCTACCAAGCAACACTTTCTGATGTGTAATTGTTCAAGTTCAGACAGGTAATCATTCTCTCAAAATCGTTCAATACTGTTTATGCATCAGTAAGTCAAGCCAGTGACTAAAATATCAGCTTCACATCGTTTCTTTTAGTAGGATGAAAATAATCGTATTTAAATTGTGAACAAATTATATACAGAAAGCGATCAAAGAACAATCTTTCCTCACAGCGCGAGTTTATCTGGACACTTGCCAAACTCGTTATGAAATCAATGACGCACGTTACTGCACAACGAAGCTCTTATTGTATTTACATGATCGTGTTTGCATTGGTGAAAGCCTTAGAGAGAGTGCAGAAACTGCTTTGCAATGATAAGATCTTTAGTCTCGCGATCAACAGACTGTCCTCTGCTCAATGCTCATCACGGCAACATTTTATGTGATGGGAATAGATCTAAATACTTTAAAAACATCTCACGATTCGTTAATCTCGATAGCTGTTATAGTAAAAACGTATAATAGCAGTAGTAAAAGTATTCGGGAGAGAGTTTCACATGTAATGCGTAGCTATTTCATATGCAAGCATGTCAGCCAATCACAGCAGTGGGCGGTTACTCTGAATCCCACAGCAGACACGCCCCTTCAAACAGAGTGTTCAAATCAGAGGCTAAAAGCAGGCTAGGAAAAATGCCATTTATTTCTAAATTATGATTATTTTTTATCTAAAAAACATACTAACATTATAAGGGTAACCCAGGAAACATTATAAAATAATAAAAAAAAACATTCTAGGGCACCTTTAACTAACTTCGAACCACGAGTCGAGACTCGAACTTGGATCGCCTTGTGCACAGCTGCGCTATATGACAGCATTGCCCTCAAGTATATTGCTCTGACATAACAGATCATTTTATACTAATAATGAAGCTGTGGGTTTTAGTTACTTCAAAAACAAAAAGATACCATGCAAGAACTTTTCAGGTTTTACGCTGTTATTGATCAATCACAGGACAGTAAGTTCCTGAAGCGCGATCTGCACTAAATGTGCGTGCTTCTCTATATGTGTGTGTGCGTGTGTCCTTATGTCCGATCAGTTAGAAAAGATTTAGCACACTAAGTCAGAATAATGTGAAGGTCTTCTGCAAGGCGGCCATGTTGTTAGTGTCAAAATCACATGATCAACGACTAGCTTATGTTAATCTTAAGACAATTTGTTTTATAAACACTTTTACATTGGTTGAAACTCTACTCACATCCTGATAGCAATCAATAATAGAAGTGGTCTAAATATTAAAACATGTACATATATCTTCTGTGGAAGTCTCAGGACCAAACAATGTTCGTCCAATATGCATCAAATTATCTCATGATCTACGATCCAGTCGATCTACGAACGCCGATCCAAGTGCGCTGGTGAGATGTGAACGAGCTATAAGTTGTGATAAGGTGAGTGCGAACAGCAGGCTTGGATCGGCGTTCGTAGATCGACTGGTAGAGACTCTTTTTCAAAGATGGCTCCTGTCTGTATACGCGAAGTTGACTGTATGTAAAAAATATCTTCTTATTAAACTGTCTGGACACTGACAAAGTTCTCAATGCTTCGGTTTGAAGGTAGGGACCCTCATTATGCTACCGTGTTAGTGTGGGGCTATTTTGAGCCTTGTTAGTGGTATTAACAAGCGATTTTTATTTGTCATTGATCTATGCCCAATATACTAGCGTTATACTAGCTTTATAGGCTAAACTGTTTTTAGAGATAAAACTATTTACATTCGATAATCATGAAAACAAATCTCAGGGAACGGTTGACTAGGTAACAATGCATAATAGGACCAAAGGTTCATTTTGCGCCGGAGTTCTCCTTTAAACTGTGTTCTGAAGATGAACGGAGGTCTTACGGCTTGGAGCGACATGAGGGTGAGTCATTAATGACATAATTTTCATTTTTGGGTGAACTAACCCTTTAAGGGTGTGTGTGGTTTCTATAATAAAAACAGAAATATAAATAATCAGTTTACAGTAATAAATGATAAACATTTAACTCAAAAAGAATAAACACGTGAGGATATATGGCTATAAATGTAAACAATTGACTATTAATATACAAGTGATTATCACATATCTCAATCGAGTGTAATCTTCACAATCCACATAAATATGGCTTAATAGCATCTGTACAGTGTAAACACTAAAGTAAACATATGAAAAATATGAGTCGTTATCATTATTTCACTTATGCAGCGAACATCGGAACACAAGTGCAAAGATAATGCACACAGTCATACCGCTACAATACGAATACACTCAACATCAGAATGTTTCAACACAATACAACAAATATCAATATAAACAAGGTTAAAGACCGTATATGTGGAAAATAAACTTACTTTCAAAGTTACGCACACTCATCTATGGCGAATACACGCGAGCCCTTCACAGCTTTCAAGGGAACATGAGTTGCGTCAAACTCTGGGGGCGGGACCAAGTTACGACTGTCAATAATTCACAACCCACCAATAAGAATTAAATTACTGAGCCTTTTTAAACACTGCCTGTCAACATGTGTTTCCATACCTCCTCGCACCTGTAATACTGAAACTGTCTTCCAGTGTCATTGCATGTGTGGCATTTCACAGTGAGAAGACCTAAAACTCTACATGTGTATTTTTCCAAAGGTGCCGTTAGTTCCACAAGTTATAACCGCACAGCCCTGTGATTTTAGGCCCAATCATTTCCAAGATCATAACAACTCAGAGGTAAGAGAAGCTTTTAACCCGACTCCCAAAAAAATTCGACAAAACAATGTATTATTTGAATTTAGTGTCACTCTATGAACAGGAAGTGTTTAAAACACTAAGTAATGGGTGCATTAATTGTTTAATAATATCAATAACTAAGTAATCTTTACTCTAGGAAGCTGATCATATAGATTTTTTTTCTTGCAGATATCTGTGGTCAGCAACCCTGCCATGTATTACCATCCTGCGGAAAATCCTCCACAATACAGTGAATTTAAAAAAATGTGAATATTAAAAGTCGACAGATTTGAGGTGGGACAAGGGTTTTACCAGTGATTTCCTGTCCATTATTTCTAAAGTTCTTTCATGAAAAAGAGAACATTAAAGCAAAGAAAGAGATCACTTGATCAGATATTAATTACGTGTCACAAATGTGTAAACAATATCTATTAGACTAGATCATATTTTATGATTTTCTTTCTTTAAGAAAGTTTCCTAATCATTAATGAAACTGTATAGATTGTTTTGAACAACTAATTACTTAATACAGTATAATCTGTGAGAATAAAGTATACAGAATTAATAAAAGGCTTATTCATGTCTCTTTTTTGTTACCTTTCACCTATGTTTAACCAGGCAAGTCAATTAAAGGGTTAGTTCAACCAAAAATGAAAATTCTGTCAATTTTCCCCCTCATGTCGTTCCAAACCCGTCAGTCTTCATCTTTGGAACAAAAAATTAAGATCTTTTTGATGAAATCTGAGAGATTTCTGTCCCTCCTCTTTTTTACACAACTACTATTGTACGATCTATTAGAGATCCTACTGAGGCTTTGATTTATAGTATTTTAAGATTTTGGCAAAGAACATACCACCGAGAAGCATTATCTAAAACAATAGGTTACTGTCGTAACCCCGGTTCTCTGAAACATCGAGTGGAGAGATCCACCTATGGGAAGGGCATCCGTACCTGACCTCTGCAGAAGCATCCAATTGCACCAAGTCTGGCTAACAGACAGAAGCGCGCAGCCAATGCCAGGTGAGGCCACACCCCCTTACCTACGGGCATATCACAGCTGGGCGCGCTGCTATTCCTCAGTAAGTATATTCGCTTCTCGTGTGGCAAGCGGGGCAAAGCTGGTGGATCTCTCCACTCGATGTTTCAGAGAACCGGGGTTACGACAGTAACCTATTGTTCTCTTTCATCATCTCGTTTCGAGATCCACCTATGGGAGAGACATGGACAGCTCCCCGATTGCCCAATACACTCACAGTGAGGTTCTGAAGGCCAGAGAAGGACGGTCACCTCAGAGAGGCGGTGCCTGACACGTCCCACAAACATGACCCTGCAAGTTTTCCGCCACGCTAACTGCTGTGGACAAGCAGGGCATGAAACATGCATGAGACACATACATGATAATGGCCCCCGCACCACCAATGCACATAGCTAAACCCAAGAAGGAATGCGAATGCTTGGTGACAGGAATGAACATGGCCAGCCGGCCCATTCACTCCTCGTTGGTTAACCAAACGGGGCTGTGGGAAAGGGCTAAGAGGACCCTACCCCTAGGACCGAGTGTGCCACCGAAGTTCTGGTGACATCCAACCGGTAGTAACGCTCAAAGGTATGAGGAGAGGCCCAGCTGGCCGCGGAGCAGATGTCCTGCAGTGGCACTCCCCTGACAAAGCCCAAGAGGCGGCTAAGCCCCTTGTGGAATGAGCTCTGATGCCCCTTGGGGCTGCACTCCCTTTGCTTCATAAGCCGTAGTATAGCGTCCACAAGCCAATGTGAGAGGCATTGCTTTGAAATGGGACTCCCCTTGTGCAGGGGAGCCCTTGAAACAAAGAGCTGGTCGCTCATGCGGAAAGCACTGGTCCTGGTCATATATGCTTGCAGAGCACAGACGGGACACAGATCATTCAGCCCCTGATCCTCCGGGGAGGCAAAGGGTGGAGGGTGAAAAGCGGATAGCTCCAAAACCTCCGAAGTGAACGCAGGGAAGCATTTCGGCACGAAGGCCGGGTTAGGCTTAAGGAAAACCTTATCTCCACTTAGGGAGAATTTGGTGCACGAGGGGTGAACCGAGAGTGCATGTAGCTCACTGACCCGTTTAGCAGATGCCAAGGCCGACAGCAAAGCTGTCTTGAGGGACAGCAGCTTAAGGGAAATACTCCCCAGAGGCTCAAAAGGATACAGAGACCGCGCTTCTAGCACCATGGAGAGGTCCCACTCTGGAACAGATCTCCTGATGACCGGCAAAGAGCGGCGTGCACCCTCCATAAATCTGTGGGTTAGAGGGTGCTGCCTGACGGTGGAGCCCCAAAACCCGCATGACAGGCTGAAATCGCAGCCAGGTAGACCTTAATTGTGGAAAAGGACCTGGATCTTTCCATGAGGTCTTGCAGGAAACACAAAATATCAGGCACCGAGCACTGATAAGATGTGAAACCACGCCCATCATACCACCCTTCGAACACTTGCCACTTACAGCCATATAGGGATCGCGTGGAAACGGCCCTGGCATTCTGAGTAGTGGCGATTACACGCGGCGAGAGCCCCAATGCATTTAGGTTCGTCCTCTCACGGGCCAGGCCCAGAGAGCCACCCTGTCCGGGTGGGGGTGGTAAATCTCCCCGTTGGCTTGGGACAGTATGTCCGTGCGAGGGGGGAGGCGCCATGGCTCGGCGTATAACAGAGGGATTATCTCTGCCAGCCACGGGGCTTTGGGCCACCTGGGTGCTATCAGAATGAGAGACAGGCCGTGCTCTCTCACCCTGGCCAGTGTGAAAATTATCAGGCACAGGGGAGGAAAAGCATACAACAGCACTTTGGGCCATGGGTGGGCCAGTGCGTCTGCCCCGAGGGGCGCGTCCACGTCCTTTAGCGAGAAGAACATAGGACAATAGTAATTTTCGCGCGTGGCGAAAAGATCTATGGCTGCCTGTCCGAATCTCATCCATAACCTCTCCACTATCTGCGGGTGAAGACGCCAATCCCCGTAGATTGGGTTTCCCCTCGATAGCAGATCCGCGCCTCTGTTCCGAATGCCCGGAACATGAGTCACGCGTAATGACAGAAAAACCTGTCTGCTCCACACCAAAAGCCTGTAAGCTAGAGCGTGGAGTTTCGACGAGCGCATGCCACCCTGACGGTTGATATAAGCCACTGCCGTGGTATTATCGCACCGTACTAGAACGGGATGTCCCTGCAGGCAAGGCAGAAAATGATTCAGAGCTTTCCAAATAGTAAAAGCTCTAAATAGTTAATGTGCGCTGAACGTCTGCTCAGCCACAGACCGTTCACTGTTCTGCCCTCCTGGGTGGTTCCCCAGCCTGTTAAGGACGCATCTGTCGTCAAAACTTTTCGCATCGTACCGTCCCGAGGGGGGTTCCCCGTGCGTAAAAGTTCTCGCTCTCCCAATGGCGCAGGGCCGCCGAGCAGGCGCGCGTCATCGTTACCGAGCGGCAGAGATCGCGAATCGGGCTGAAATGTAGTGACAAAACCCATTTCGTGAACGCTCTCATTCTCAGGAGACCAATGGCACAACTTGGATAGATGAAGCCATGAGATCCTGCAGCCTGAGGCATGTGCGATATTGTACTCTCGCCCTTTCTCTGAACTGAGACAGACAGTCCGTCAGCGAGCGAACGCGCTCTTGAGAGAGACGCGCTCGCATGGAGACTTAGTTCAATTCCAAGCCCAGGAAAATGACATTCTGACTGGGAGTCAGATTGTTTTTGCTCGCATTCACCTTGAACCCTAGGGATGTGATGTGCGCGAGCACCCGGCCGGTGTCCAGCGACACCTTCTCCTTTGATTTGGCTATGATGAGCCAGTAAGTCAAAATTCTCAGCCCCGATAGTCTCAGGGGTGCCACGCCCACCTCCGCACACAGACAGAAAGTTCGGGGACTCAAATTGCGCCCGAACGGAAGAACTGTGAATTCGTAACAGATGCCTTGGTAGGCAAAACGAAGATATTTCCTGTGTGGAGGGTAGATGCTTATGTGAAAGAAAGCATCTTTCAGATCGACTGATGTGAACCAGTCGTTCTGCTTTATGGCACAGGCGAGAGAGCCTTGTGTCACATTCTGAAATTGTATTTCCTCAAATGTTTGTTCAACACTCGAAGGTCCAATATAGGGCGGGGGGCGCCACGCCTTTTGGAACATGAAAATACCAGGAATAAAAACCATGGTTTATCAGATTGGGTGGCACCCTCTGAATCGCTCCCTTGTTAGGAGGGAGGAAATTTCCTCTTTCAGAATGTGTGAGGCGTTTTCTTCTGTGTGAGAAGAGAGAACGCCGTTGAAATGCGGAGGTTTTATTGCAAACTGCAGCTTGTAACCCTGGGTTACGGTACGCAAAAACCCACTCGGGCGCTGAAACGGCTTGCCAAGCCGCTTTGTGACTCGCGAGCGCCCCCGCTCGGGCCGGAGCGGAGCTGTATGGGCCCAGCTGGTTCATCTGTGATGCAAAGGCGCCATCTAGTGGGCACACTAGAGGCAACATGCAGGGGTTCGGAGGGATTTCCTCTCTCTGCAGTGAGAAGTTTTCTCTGCGGAGAGAGGTCTTCTCTCCAAAACGAATTCATTTGATTCGTAGCTTTGTGTGTTTTGTGTTGGGCAAACACTGGGGCCGAAGCCTTTATTGACAGAGTGAGGGGAACATAGTGTGGTGTCCACTGTGCTGAACTTTCCCTCACAAGGTGCCCCCAAAAGTGGGGAAAAACACATATCTCCTGAACACATGAACTGGGCAGTCTCAAGTGCAGGCAGAAAAATAATATCCGCGGAGAGAGATACTCTCTCTATAACGGATTTATTTAATTCGTTTTTTTTTTTTTTTAAGTGTTATTTAGTTATGTGTGTGTTTTGTGTTGGGGAACACAGGGGCCTTCCACACACAACGTCCACTAAAAACACGTCGGCTGGACAGACGCAACTGAGCTGTGTGAGCCCAGTTGGTTGATTTGTGAGGCAATGGCGCCCTCTTGTGGACGGACTCAGGGCGACATGCATCGGATCAGAGAGATTTGCTCTCTATGTTGGCAGATATATAAATCTGCACGAATTCATTTGATTCGTTTATTAAATGTGTTGTTTAGTAATGTGTGTGTTTTGTGTTGGGAAACACTGGGGCCGAAGCCTTTAATAACTGGGTGAGGGGAACCAAGTGCGTGCGGTGTGGTAACACTGCTATGTACTTTTCCTCACGACAGCCCCCCCCTGTAACTTGTTGTTGTGGGGGGGAGGGACACACACACACACAACGTCCACAAACACACGGGCTGGGGAGCCACGAGACGGGATTAACCGACCGTAGGTGGGAGACCCTGTTAGTTAACGTTACTCCCAATGGTCGAACAACAGGCAGGCCGCTTGCGTTCGGGACCGCCTTCCTAGGAAGGCATACATTGAAAACCTCAACACGTAATCGTAACTCATCAAGGCCCGTGAGACCGTGTTAACAGTCTAGCGGGACACTCCAGCCGTGCTCATGAGCTTCGCGAACGCTGGAAAAACGTTTTTAAGAGTTGTTTCCTCAGACTGGGCGGTGGTCCCAGCGTTTACCCGTCGTAAATATTCCTATCCTGGTCGGTGGCGCTCTGTGGAGCTGGCCACACGATGTTGAGACGAACGGCCGCTCGCTCACAAACTTCCAGGAGGATGGACTGAGGCAAAGCCGCGTGAGCGGTAGCCTAGGGAACGCTAAAAGGACCGTGTCATCCCCGTCGCCGGAACCGACCGGTTCGTCAACGAGAGTGAGGTTTTCCCGCGAAGATGTCCTCTTCAGGGAATGCGGATTGGGCTGATGTCAGCTCAAATATTTTAGAGAGATGGCGCTCCGGGAGTCCCCCGGTAGCGCGTCATCATCACCGTGTCTCCCCTCCGAGTCAGAAAGGCCGAGCACGGCGTCGGTGTGTCGTGCAATTAAAAACCGGCTTAGTAAAAGCTACATGGGCAGCAATTACAATGACCGCAATTCTCCGGGTTCTCCAAAGCTTGAGCTTGTTAAGCCCAAGCAGACCGCGCAGAACGAGAGGGTCCTTAGCGGTGATGAGAGCACCACACGCGGCCGGGCAGGCTCGTCGTGATAGGCTGTTCCCCGGGGGAAGCGGCTGTTTAGACGGTCACATAGCCATGGGTGGGCCAGCGGTGAAGAACTCGGAAAAATCCGTGGCGGGCAGCCATGAAAAGGAGGAGCAGGTGAAGGACAGCGAGAGCTCGGGCGGCTCCGGATGCAAAAAACACAGCGGATAGGCTGAAGAAACGACTGTCACTCACGTCTGGCGGAGGCTGATCTGGCGATATGTCCTCATGAAGACTCGAAAGTGAGCAGCGTAAAACTTTAATCCAACCGAACTGTGTCAATGCAGAGATCGCGAGAAGCGAATGTCAACTGAGGAATAGCAGCGCGCCCAGCTATGATATGCCCGTAGGGAAGGGGGTGTGGCCTCACCTGGCATTGGCTGCGCGCTTCTGTCTGTTAGCCAGACTTGGTGCAATTGGATGCTTCTGCAGAGGTCAGGTACGGATGCCCTTCCCATAGGTGGATCTCGAAACGAGATGATGAAAGAGAACCTTGTTTTTCCACAAAATCGTTTGTGTAGTAACAATGTTTTTTGTTAGTAATGTCAAAAATATCACAGATAAATGTGTAGCAAATTAGCTCAAAAGGGAAATGTTGTAATATATGAACTTGTTATAATTAATTATTCATATTTAGATCAGTTACCGTAATATAATTGGCTTGATGTAGCTGTATTAATATTACAATCAATAATTAATCTGTTCATCCTGCACACACTCAGTATTGATCATCCATCAACTCTCAGAGAGAATATTTTTTGTGGCCACAGAAAAATAACTCTATCAAAGCAAGTAGCTGTGATCGCATCGTTAAAGTGATGTTGATTTACAAACAGGGACCAGAATCAACTTGCATGAATGTACATAAAAGTTTTATTTCACTAAATAACAAACACATAACTAATCTAAACAAACACATATACACAATCAGTCATACATGTGTAAAATGGAAAGTAAAATTAATCCGAAACAGAAACTGATGAAGCTATGGAAAAGAGTAATTTAACCATCTAAACAGAACCATATGTTTTATATTTCAAAGCACCTTGTTAACATGGGTTCCACAGTTTATACTAAACCTCTGTTTAGTGTACGATACTTGCAGTGCCTTAGCCGTTGATCGAGCGCCTAGATGCAGTCTCAGGAGAACGTCTTAATTGTTCAGTAAGTCGATGGTTTTGAAGTTCCAATCAATTTCGTCCGTGTTAAATGATGAATGATGATGAACTTGTGATGTTAGCCTGACTCAGTCATTGTTGAAAGTTACAATAGTTACTTCCCAATCTGGAGGAAAGGACCGGTGGTTGGACTGGGTGTCTTCAGACTTTTCACATGAACAGCAACCAGAAGAAGGAAGAAGAGGAGAAGGGACATCACTCCAACAGTGGCCTTTGACTTCTGTAGAGGTCACATCTCCAGGGGCCAGTGAGCCAATGGTAACTTTGTCTTAGAGCATGCTGTTTTGCATATGTAACTGGATTGGGTGTTGATGGAGAAACTATTAAAGATTCTTGTAATATTAATATGTTGCATAGGTATCAACATAAAACATAATTATTCAGATCATTAAAATAGAAATTCATATATACCAAACATGGTATAGGTAAGGTTACATTAACTAGTGGTTCTATCATAAAGCATGCAAAAGCAATAATGCAAAATACACTATACAAGACAGTTATAATCATACACACAATGTCCAGGAGATATGCATGTTTATTCATAGAACGTTTCTCTCCACATTCCTGTTGGTCGAAAATGGCTTTTCTGCTATGGTAACCAGAGGCCTGTTCTGCCATTTTGGGAAGTGAGTTGCTTTTGGGGGGTAGTTCACAGAACTCTCACATAGTTTGTTTGTCAGAAGAGAGGGTTTGCTGAACTATTCATCAACTATAATGGATAACTGTGTGTCTTATTGGTCCGGATGCTACAAATGATATATTATCAAAAATAGACCTCTCAGGCAGTGGCGGCTCCAGACAATTTTGATTGGGGGGGCAATGGGGGGTCCTGGTCATTTCAAGGGGGGTCTCATGAAAACCAACAAAAAACACAGTGGACACGGCTAATAACTGCATATTGCTGCTACTTAAAGGGACACTCCACTTTTTTTGGAAATAGCCTCATTTTACAACTCCCCCAGAGGTAAACTGTTGAGTTTTACCGTTTTTGAATCCATTCAGCCGATCTCCGGTTCTGGCGGTAGACCGACGGAAAATGTAAAGTTGCGATTTTCCAGGCTGATATGGCTAGGAACTATACTCTCATTCCTGCGTAATAATCAAGAAACTTTACTGCCGTACCATGAGAGCAGCAGGCGTAATGATATGACGCAGCGCCTGAAAATAGTTCCGTTGTGTTGACGAAAGGTGACCTATTTTCAGGCGCTGCGTCATATCATTACGCCTGCTGCTCTCATGGTACGGCAGTAAAGTTTCTTGATTATTACGCAGGAATGAGAGTATAGTTCCTAGCCATATCAGCCTGGAAAATCGCAACTTTACATTTTCCGTCGGTCTTAGTGCACGATGTAACTACAGAAGAGTCAAGTTTTAAATAGGAAAAATATCGAAACACTTTGGTAATTTTTTTTTTAGAAATGCTAATGGTCTTGTCCACTTCAATGATGTATGCTAAGCTATGCTAAAAGTGGTACCGCCAGAACCGGAGATCGGCTGAATGGATTCAAAAACGGTAAAAACTCAACAGTTTAACTCTGGGGGAGTTGTAAAATGAGGCTATTCCCAAAAAAAGTGGAGTATCCCTTTAACAACAAAACAACACAGCATATCAACTACTTTCTTTTTAATTAATTAATCAATTGCAGTTTGCAAACAATATGCTCAAACTTTAATTGCCATAGCCACACCCATGACAGAAAACATATTTACAAAATAGTATCCTCCTCATCCTCCAATTCCTCTGTGTCCTCTGTTTCCAGTCTTTACTAAGAAATCCTATGAAAAATTATTTACAAAATCTTCTGCAGGACAGTTCAATTCTTTACAATAATATAATATATTATGAAAGAAAATTAAGCTGTTACACTGAGATGGTTTAGGAAAACCATAAAGTGTTTTTGTACAGTCAATTAATTGTACAGGCAGCATTAAACCATCAAAGTTAAATGATTGTTTATAGCTTATGAATTTCCTAGCCTATATTTTCTTTAGCAGGGGGTTTCAAACTTTTTAATGGCAATGAGCCCTAAACAATACCCTTGTGAGATTCTTTATTTAAGCTTATAATATAATAAAATATAGGCCTAATATAATATAAAAAAATGAATTGAAGTATTTGAAGTGATATAATATATCAGTTTAAATGCTTAAATTTGTTTTCATATTATATTATTATAATATGAAAACAAACTGAAGCATTTACTGTAAATAGCTAGATCTAATAGCTAAATATTTTCAAGAAAAGTGAATATGTGAACTCTTTTATAGTAGCCTAATCTAACCATGCCTGAAACTATTTAAATCTATGTAAACTAATGATGTATTTTGAGTTTGCACGCGGGTGGGTGTGTGTAATTGTTACCGTTCTGTGTCCATCAACCGTTATTTCCACCACTTTAATCAAACCACTCTTCTTTAAAACATGATATTGTGATTTTATTTCACATGTCTTTGCGTTTCTCGTCGCCTCTCGTATTGAGATATTTGGTCCGCACACACGACTCACTGCCAATCACACGCGCTCACATCATTCTCTTTCTATGAAACCTGTAAACTGCACTCACCAGTTTGAGCACTGCAATTATTTCTCACATACAATCAAATGGATTTCCCCACACATTTCTTGTCAGTCCTCTGCGTGGCATATTATTCTGTTCTGCGCGGCCGCGGCATCAGAAGTGCTCGACCGCGCACGCGCGCAGCTTAGAGGGAACGTGATGTTTATATATTTTGTATGTCGAATAAATTATTAATTATTATTGTTCTGCGTAGTTTGAAGATACATTTTTTAAAATATTTATCCCGGATATATATATATTTTTTAATCAGGAAGGGGGTGGGGGGTCAAAGCATTTTTTGGGAGGGTCTTGAGACCCCCCAAGACCCCCCCTGGCGCCGCCGCTGCTCTCAGGTCTATTGAGTGAATCATCTACTCCAATCCCCCTATTTTTTTTATAGAAGGGGGAGAACAGCAGTTTAAAGGCAAATGGCCATTTAAAAAAAAAAAACATAATTTAAAACCTCAAGCAAGTCCTCCTCTACCACAGACAAGAAAGCCTTAAAAATAAAAAATAAACTCAACCGGAAGACCATCTATACCTGGACGATCAATACCTGGAGCTTTCCCAGGTTCCATACTTTAAAGTGCTCTTTGCAGCCATGGCCGTAGCCAGCTATGAGGTCACCGAGGTCCGGACCTCGGCCATTTTTTTACATTCAAAAATAAAATGTCAAGCTCTCTGAATGATTAATTAGCCATGTTTAAACCACCTCATATGAGTGTTTGCAATTCATGTTGCTGCGAAAAGCTAGCGCAGTGAACGGGGCTTGAGAGCGCGTTGTGAATGAGGGCACGGGTGCAGCCTCCGTGTTGCCAGATCCACCTAATGTAAAGGTGTCATAGTTTCCTGGACCTGTTTTTCTGATTTAATGTGACACTTTAGGAAGTTATTAAAGTGGAAAGTTGCATGTTAGGGTTAGTGATATATTAATCTTATTTCCAAAACACAAGCTTTGAACTTATTTCGGATTATTATTATTATTATTTGGTTTTGTTTTCCTTGTTTTTCGTAGCAATATCTGGCAACATTTTACTGTCGCCATTAATAAAAAAAAAAAGCTTATAGACAAACTGTAATTGCATAAAGCTACCACATTCGGTAAGACAAATACAATGATCATCGTGATTATCTGTAAGAAATGTATAACACGATCAAAAACAATAGCATAATACAGATCTGTATGTTACAGAATGAAATTTGCCAAATAATGAAATTTGCCAAATAACTTACGCAGGAAGACGGCTCATGCTGTTTAGTTAACCTTTCACAAAGTCATCATAAAAACATTAATAGCAATCTATTCAGTCAGCATATTTGTGTTTGATCTGTGTGAATTACAGAAATATATTGCTAGACCTACTTTTTTCTATATTTCTTTGCACAAAACTCTACAGAAAGTGCCATTTAATGGTTTATTTAAAAAAAAAAAATCCCGTAGGGGCATACCCCCAGACCCCCCTAGTTAGAGACTACCCCACACATAATTAAATCCAAATTTAACCCCTGTATAGATATATATACACACTATATATATATATGTCAAATTCCTTTTTTTTTCTTCTTTTTTTTTTAAAAGGGTCGCAGCTTAATGTCCATGGGGAAATGTGGGTCCAATGGCCTAACCATTATTATAGCACAATTCTTTACACAACACACCGGACGGACCTCACTAATTTTCAAACCCTGGTTACAGCCTTGTTTGCAGCTCTTCTAGACGTATCACACCACAAAGATCTCAATTAGACTCCATAGAAACTTCAGGTACTTTTTAAAAAATGTTTTGTTCTGTTTTAAGCTCTTTTATATGACTCTTTATAAAAACCAACAATTATTTTACCAATTTCATTGACATCAGTTAACATCTTCCCTGACTCAGACTGCAATGAATGAAAAAATCTTTGTTTTTTTCATTATTCTTCTCAAGGTCAAAAAATAATTTATATTGGACATCCATTTTATCAATGCTTTGATAAATTTGATTTGCTTTTAATCCTGAGGCCATTCATCATCATTCATCATTCGTTGTGCCATTCATCCACGACCATCACCTCATGTTGCAGCATGATAATGCACGGCCCCATGTTGCAAGAATCTGTACACAATTCCTGGAAGCTGAAAACAGTTCTTGCATGGCCAGCATACTCACCGGACATGTCACCCATTGAGCATGTTTGGGATGCTATGGATCGGCGTATACGACAGCGTGTTCCAGGTCCTGCCAATATCCAGCAACTTCACACAGCCATTGAAGAGGAGTGGACCAACACCAACATCCCACAGGCTATAATTTTGTACAGTGTATAATAGCCTAACAAGTTTGAAAAATAAATAATATGATTTCAGATGTGAAGATCGTGTAATAAGACCGTGCCCTACACTCAATACCCCTCTTTCCAAGCCTGAAAAAAAGTCAATATGTTGTTTTAAAAGTAAGAATGTATCAGATGTATGTTTGTCCTTTGTGCCATGTATGACTATTGTGCATCTAACACAATGCATAATCTGGTAAATGGGGTCTCCTAATGATAAATAAAACATTGCAACTCTTTCGCAAATTTCTGTGAAATCAGTCATTCTGGTCACAAATTATTATTTTTTTAAATCATGAAAACTTAGTAGAACTGATCAATATGATTAGCCTGGATGCTCGATCCATTGAGGAGTAATGGTTCAGAAATCGTCGGGCCAATCAAATTGCCAGGGGGGGTTTTATACGATGATGGACAGATGATCGTCAGCGCATTAATTTTAAAAGACGAACAGAGAACTGCAATCAAGGCGTCGCTCAACATACGTCACTTACTGCGTTGCTCTGATTGGTTGTAGGTCTATCCAATTGAGTGCAGAGTTTTTTTTTTATCCTGGTTCGGTTAAGACACGCCTCATAATCAAAGCCCTATGGAGCAGTATCAGACTAGAATATGAGTATGACGAAGTCAGTATAAAATATGATACCACAAGTGCTTCAAGTCAAACTTTGTTGGGGAAATGTTCATGAAAATATGAGGAAAAGAAAAAGGCCACACTGTCTCTTTATTCTCATATTTATTTATGTAGGATGAAGAGATACCGATCAAAGATCAATAACAAGCTACACTTAAAAATATATTTGTAAACATTCAAGACCCGGTGTCACAGTTTGTTTTCATTAGTCATTTCCACCATCATTATGAGTTAATTTGGTTCAGCTGTGTTTGATTAATCATCCTCATTTGTTGCTATATAAGGCCCTGTCCACACGGACACGGGTATTTTTATAACCGTGACTTTTTTTACGCGGTTCGGCCGTTCGTCCACACGAAAACGCACTGAAACCGAACATTTTTGAAAACCCCTGCCAAGGTGAGGATTTTCAGAAACGCCGGTTACAGTGTTGTCGTGTAGACAGTGAAACCGGGGTGTTTGCCTTGCGACGTCTGAGTGTGCGCCGTTATCAGCTGTGTTTGACATCAGATTTGCGCTTCTGATTGGCCAACGTGGCTTTAGGGTTAAGGTTTATATCGCCGCCTGCTGGCGTGGCATGCTCTTGACCGCGCTTGATTGCGTGTTTTTACGTTTTCATGTAGACGGAGACCGAGCATGTGTGGACGGGATTTTTTTTTAAAACGCTGTAGGAAAAACTCCGGTTATAAAAATACCCGTGTCCGTGTGGACATGGCCTAAGTTGGTCCCTCACGTCCATTCTCTGGCCGATCACCGTTATGTTAAGTGTGTGTGGATCAACCTGTTTGCCTGTCTTCTAGATTGTAATTAAAACTTTGTATTTGAAATGATCGTCTTCTTCGTCTGCCTTCCTGCAACCCACCATGACACCTGGTTTCACAGACAAGGCATAAGTCTAGTTCTGGATTAAATTGGATGTTTGAGCTTTTTTAACAGAAAACAACCCCCACTGACAGATCGTAAAATATGTCAGTGCCATTGTTTTGTCTCTAAATGCTCACAGTAATGTTTTTTTTTTTTAAGGTACATTTATAAATGTCCTAATTGAACTAAGGCCTAATCCTGGCTTAATCTAAGCTCTGTCTGAAACTAGGCCTAGATTTACTACTTTAAGATAACACTTTTGAGTCCACTGTGATATTCATGGGTCTGTCTCAGTGCTGAAACTCTTTATACAAAGTTACATATATAGACAGTTCAGAAATCAAGCGTAGCGTCAGTTCTGGCAGGTCACGTTAGTCAAGCTCGCATCATCTGACTCTCAGCTGATCGACATCTACCTATAAGAGTACGACGCCTATCACCGTATACATATATAAGCTCCTTCAGTATTATCAGCAGCTGTCGCGTTTCTCAGGAGATCATTACCCTCCTCCATCCCCAGCTCCTCCTCTCGTCAATCAGGATTTGGGATTCTGATTCCCCCTGAATCAGAATAAATTCTCGAATTATGTTATACTTTAAAGTCTTGAATTAATGATATCTGCATTCATTAATGTTGCTTCTGTCACATTCTGCAAAGCTCCTGTTCTCTTAAGGGAAACAGTAGGAAACCACCGAAAGTGCTGTGGTTATTCTGGCTATCATATATCCTCGTGCCAGACCAAAGTCTCACATAGACAACATCTCCAACCTCCAGGAGCAACACAACTCCATTTGAGGCGTTTAACCGATTATTTGCCTGAAGAGCACTGGCTATAACCACATGCTTTCCATTCTTAATAATGGCTGCAGATGCTGGAGTTGGGCCATGACGGTCAGTTCTCTGATGTGTGTTTTCTGCTCTGTAACTGTGGCGGTCAGTTCTCTGATGTGTGTTTTCTGCTCTGTAACTGTGGCGGTCAGTTCTCTGATGTGTGTTTTCTGCTCTGTAACTGTGCCGGTCAGTTCTCTGATGTGTGTTTTCTGCTCTGTAACTGTGCCGGTCAGTTCTCTGATGTGTGTTTTCTGCTCTGTAACTGTGGCGGTCAGTTCTCTGATGTTTGTTTTCTCCTCTGTAACTGTGGCGGTCAGTTCTCTGATGTGTGTTTTCTGCTCTGTAACTGTGGCGGTCAGTTCTCTGATGTGTGTTTTCTGCTCTGTAACTGTGGGGGTCAGTTCTCTGATGTGTGTTTTCTGCTCTGTAACTGTGGCGGTCAGTTCTCTGATGTATGTTTTCTGCTCTGTAACTGTGGGGGTCAGTTCTCTGATGTGTGTTTTCTGCTCTGTAACTGTGGCGGACAGTTCTCTGATGTGTGTTTTCTGCTCTGTAACTGTGGGGGTCAGTTCTCTGATGTGTGTTTTCTGCTCTGTAACTGTGCCGGTCAGTTCTCTGATGTGTGTTTTCTGCTCTGTAACTGTGGCGGTCAGTTCTCTGATGTTTGTTTTCTCCTCTGTAACTGTGGCGGTCAGTTCTCTGATGTGTGTTTTCTGCTCTGTAACTGTGGCGGTCAGTTCTCTGATTTGTGTTTTCTGCTCTGTAACTGTGGCGGTCAGTTCTCTGATGTGTGTTTTCTGCTCTGTAACTGTGGCGGTCAGTTCTCTGATGTGTGTTTTCTGCTCTGTAACTGTGGCGGTCAGTTCTCTGATGTGTGTTTTCTGCTCTGTAACTGTGGCGGTCAGTTCTCTGATGTTTGTCTTCTGCTCTGTAACTGTGGCGGTCAGTTCTCTGATGTGTGTTTTCTGCTCTGTAACTGTGGCGGTCAGTTCTCTGATGTGTGTTTTCTGCTCTGTAACTGTGGCGGTCAGTTCTCTGATGTTTGTCTTCTGCTCTGTAACTGTGGCGGTCAGTTCTCTGATTTGTGTTTTCTGCTCTGTAACTGTGGCGGTCAGTTCTCTGTTGTTTGTTTTCTGCTCTGTAACTGTGGCGGTCAGTTCTCTGATGTGTGTTTTCTGCTCTGTAACTGTGGCGGTCAGTTCTCTGATGTGTGTTTTCTGCTCTGTAACTGTGGCGGTCAGTTCTCTGATGTTTGTCTTCTGCTCTGTAACTGTGGCGGTCAGTTCTCTGATGTGTGTTTTCTGCTCTGTAACTGTGGCGGTCAGTTCTCTGATGTTTGTCTTCTGCTCTGTAACTGTGGCGGTCAGTTCTCTGATGTGTGTTTTCTGCTCTGTAACTGTGGCGGTCAGTTCTCTGATGTGTGTTTTCTGCTCTGTAACTGTGGCGGTCAGTTCTCTGATGTGTGTTTTCTGCTCTGTAACTGTGGCGGTCAGTTCTCTGATGTGTGTTTTCTGCTATGTAACTGTGGCGGTCAGTTCTCTGATGTGTGTTTTCTGCTCTGTAACTGTGGCGGTCAGTTCTCTGATGTTTGTCTTCTGCTCTGTAACTGTGGCGGTCAGTTCTCTGATGTGTGTTTTCTGCTCTGTAACTGTGGTGGTCAGTTCTCTGATGTGTGTTTTCTGCTCTGTAACTGTGGCGGTCAGTTCTCTGATTTGTGTTTTCTGCTCTGTAACTGTGGCGGTCAGTTCTCTGATGTTTGCTTTCTGCTCTGTAACTGTGGCGGTCAGTTCTCTGATGTGTGTTTTCTGCTCTGTAACTGTGGCGGTCAGTTCTCTGATGTGTGTTTTCTGCTCTGTAACTGTGGCGGTCAGTTCTCTGATGTGTGTTTTCTGCTCTGTAACTGTGGCGGTCAGTTCTCTGATGTGTGTTTTCTGCTCTGTAACTGTGGCGGTCAGTTCTCTGATGTGTGTTTTCTGCTCTGTAACTGTGGTGGTCAGTTCTCTGATGTTTGTTTTCTGCTCTGTAACTGTGGCGGTCAGTTCTCTGATGTTTGTTTTCTGCTCTGTGGCTGTGGCGGTCAGTTCTCTGATGTTTGTTTTCTGCTCTGTAACTGTGGCGGTCAGTTCTCTGATGTGTGTTTTCTGCTCTGTAACTGTGGCGGTCAGTTCTCTGATTTGTGTTTTCTGCTCTGTAACTGTGGCGGTCAGTTCTCTGATGTTTGCTTTCTGCTCTGTAACTGTGGCGGTCAGTTCTTTGATGTGTGTTTTCTGCTCTGTAACTGTGGCGGTCAGTTCTCTGATGTGTGTTTTCTGCTCTGTAACTGTGGCGGTCAGTTCTCTGATGTGTGTTTTCTGCTCTGTGACTGTGGCGGTCAGTTCTCTGATGTGTGTTTTCTGCTCTGTAACTGTGGCGGTCAGTTCTCTGATGTGTGTTTTCTGCTCTGTGGCTGTGGCGGTCAGTTCTCTGATGTGTGTTTTCTGCTCTGTAACTGTGGCGGTCAGTTCTCTGATGTGTGTTTTCTGCTCTGTGACTGTGGCGGTCAGTTCTCTGATGTGTGTTTTCTGCTCTGTAACTGTGGCGGTCAGTTCTCTGATGTGTGTTTTCTGCTCTGTGGCTGTGGCGGTCAGTTCTCTGATGTGTGTTTTCTGCTCTAACTGTGGCGGTCAGTTCTCCGATGTTTGTTTTCTGCTCTGTAACTGTGGCGGTCAGTTCTCTGATGTGTGTTTTCTGCTCTGTAACTGTGGCGGTCAGTTCTCTGATGTTTGTTTTCTGCTCTGTAACTGTGGCGGTCAGTTCTCTGATGTGTGTTTTCTGCTCTGTAACTGTGGCGGTCAGTTCTCTGATGTGTGTTTTCTGCTCTGTAACTGTGGGGGTCAGTTCTCTGATGTGTGTTTTCTGCTCTGTAACTGTGGCGGTCAGTTCTCTGATGTTTGTTTTCTGCTCTGTAACTGTGGCGGTCAGTTCTCTGTTGTTTGTTTTCTGCTCTGTAACTGTGGCGGTCAGTTCTCTGTTGTTTGTTTTCTGCTCTGTAACTGTGGCGGTCAGTTCTCTGATGTGTGTTTTCTGCTCTGTAACTGTGGCGGTCAGTTCTCTGATGTGTGTTTTCTGCTCTGTAACTGTGGCGGTCAGTTCTCTGATGTGTGTTTTCTGCTCTGTAACTGTGGCGGTCAGTTCTCTGATGTGTGTTTTCTGCTCTGTAACTGTGGTGGTCAGTTCTCTGATGTGTGTTTTCTGCTCTGTAACTGTGGCGGTCAGTTCTCTGATTTGTGTTTTCTGCTCTGTAACTGTGGCGGTCAGTTCTCTGATGTTTGCTTTCTGCTCTGTAACTGTGGCGGTCAGTTCTCTGATGTGTGTTTTCTGCTCTGTAACTGTGGCGGTCAGTTCTCTGTTGTTTGTTTTCTGCTCTGTAACTGTGGCGGTCAGTTCTCTGTTGTTTGTTTTCTGCTCTGTAACTGTGGCGGTCAGTTCTCTGATGTGTGTTTTCTGCTCTGTAACTGTGGCGGTCAGTTCTCTGATGTGTGTTTTCTGCTCTGTAACTGTGGCGGTCAGTTCTCTGATGTGTGTTTTCTGCTCTGTAACTGTGGTGGTCAGTTCTCTGATGTGTGTTTTCTGCTCTGTAACTGTGGCGGTCAGTTCTCTGATTTGTGTTTTCTGCTCTGTGACTGTGGCGGTCAGTTCTCTGATGTGTGTTTTCTGCTCTGTAACTGTGGCGGTCAGTTCTCTGATGTGTGTTTTCTGCTCTAACTGTGGCGGTCAGTTCTCCGATGTTTGTTTTCTGCTCTGTAACTGTGGCGGTCAGTTCTCTGATGTGTGTTTTCTGCTCTGTAACTGTGGCGGTCAGTTCTCTGATGTTTGTTTTCTGCTTTGTAACTGTGGCGGTCAGTTCTCTGATGTGTGTTTTCTGCTCTAACTGTGGCGGTCAGTTCTCTGATGTTTGTTTTCTGCTCTGTAACTGTGGCGGACAGTTCTCTGATGTGTGTTTTCTGCTCTGTAACTGTGGCGGTCAGTTCTCTGATGTGTGTTTTCTGCTCTGTAACCGTGGCAGTCAGTTCTCTGATGTTTGTTTTCTGCTCTGTAACTGTGGCGGTCAGTTCTCTGATGTGTGTTTTCTGCTCTGTAACTGTGGCGGTCAGTTCTCTGATGTGTGTTTTCTGCTCTGTGGCTGTGGCGGTCAGTTCTCTGATGTTTGTTTTCTGCTTTGTAACTGTGGCGGTCAGTTCTCTGATGTGTGTTTTCTGCTCTAACTGTGGCGGTCAGTTCTCTGATGTTTGTTTTCTGCTCTGTAACTGTGGCGGACAGTTCTCTGATGTGTGTTTTCTGCTCTGTAACTGTGGCGGTCAGTTCTCTGATGTGTGTTTTCTGCTCTGTAACCGTGGCAGTCAGTTCTCTGATGTTTGTTTTCTGCTCTGTAACTGTGGCGGTCAGTTCTCTGATGTGTGTTTTCTGCTCTGTAACTGTGGCGGTCAGTTCTCTGATGTGTGTTTTCTGCTCTGTGGCTGTGGCGGTCAGTTCTCTGATGTGTGTTTTCTGCTCTGTAACTGTGGCGGTCAGTTCTCTGATGTGTGTTTTCTGCTCTGTAACTGTGGCGGTCAGTTCTCTGATGTGTGTTTTCTGCTCTGTAACTGTGGCGGTCAGTTCTCTGATGTGTGTTTTCTGCTCTTTAACTGTGGCGGTCAGTTCTCTGATGTGTGTTTTCTGCTCTGTAACTGTGGCGGTCAGTTCTCTGATGTGTGTTTTCTGCTCTGTAACTGTGGCGGTCAGTTCTCTGATGTGTGTTTTCTGCTCTGTAACTGTGGCGGTCAGTTCTCTGATGTGTGTTTTCTGCTCTGTAACTGTGGCGGTCAGTTCTCTGATGTGTGTTTTCTGCTCTAACTGTGGCGGTCAGTTCTCCGATGTTTGTTTTCTGCTCTGTAACTGTGGCGGTCAGTTCTCTGATGTGTGTTTTCTGCTCTGTAACTGTGGCGGTCAGTTCTCTGATGTTTGTTTTCTGCTCTGTAACTGTGGCGGTCAGTTCTCTGATGTGTGTTTTCTGCTCTGTAACTGTGGCGGTCAGTTCTCTGATGTGTGTTTTCTGCTCTGTAACTGTGGGGGTCAGTTCTCTGATGTGTGTTTTCTGCTCTGTAACTGTGGCGGTCAGTTCTCTGATGTTTGTTTTCTGCTCTGTAACTGTGGCGGTCAGTTCTCTGTTGTTTGTTTTCTGCTCTGTAACTGTGGCGGTCAGTTCTCTGTTGTTTGTTTTCTGCTCTGTAACTGTGGCGGTCAGTTCTCTGATGTGTGTTTTCTGCTCTGTAACTGTGGCGGTCAGTTCTCTGATGTGTGTTTTCTGCTCTGTAACTGTGGCGGTCAGTTCTCTGATGTGTGTTTTCTGCTCTGTAACTGTGGTGGTCAGTTCTCTGATGTGTGTTTTCTGCTCTGTAACTGTGGCGGTCAGTTCTCTGATTTGTGTTTTCTGCTCTGTAACTGTGGCGGTCAGTTCTCTGATGTTTGCTTTCTGCTCTGTAACTGTGGCGGTCAGTTCTCTGATGTGTGTTTTCTGCTCTGTAACTGTGGCGGTCAGTTCTCTGATGTGTGTTTTCTGCTCTGTAACTGTGGCGGTCAGTTCTCTGATGTGTGTTTTCTGCTCTGTAACTGTGGCGGTCAGTTCTCTGATGTGTGTTTTCTGCTCTGTGACTGTGGCGGTCAGTTCTCTGATGTGTGTTTTCTGCTCTGTGACTGTGGCGGTCAGTTCTCTGATGTGTGTTTTCTGCTCTGTAACTGTGGCGGTCAGTTCTCTGATGTGTGTTTTCTGCTCTAACTGTGGCGGTCAGTTCTCCGATGTTTGTTTTCTGCTCTGTAACTGTGGCGGTCAGTTCTCTGATGTGTGTTTTCTGCTCTGTAACTGTGGCGGTCAGTTCTCTGATGTTTGTTTTCTGCTTTGTAACTGTGGCGGTCAGTTCTCTGATGTGTGTTTTCTGCTCTAACTGTGGCGGTCAGTTCTCTGATGTTTGTTTTCTGCTCTGTAACTGTGGCGGACAGTTCTCTGATGTGTGTTTTCTGCTCTGTAACTGTGGCGGTCAGTTCTCTGATGTGTGTTTTCTGCTCTGTAACTGTGGCGGTCAGTTCTCTGATGTGTGTTTTCTGCTCTGTAACTGTGGCGGTCAGTTCTCTGATGTGTGTTTTCTGCTCTGTAACTGTGGCGGTCAGTTCTCTGATGTGTGTTTTCTGCTCTGTAACTGTGGCGGTCAGTTCTCTGATGTGTGTTTTCTGCTCTGTAACTGTGGCGGTCAGTTCTCTGATGTGTGTTTTCTGCTCTGTAACTGTGGCGGTCAGTTCTCTGATGTGTGTTTTCTGCTCTGTAACTGTGGCGGTCAGTTCTCTGATGTTTGTTTTCTGCTCTGTAACTGTGGCGGTCAGTTCTCTGATGTGTGTTTTCTGCTCTGTAACTGTGGCGGTCAGTTCTCTGATGTGTGTTTTCTGCTCTGTGGCTGTGGCGGTCAGTTCTCTGATGTTTGTTTTCTGCTTTGTAACTGTGGCGGTCAGTTCTCTGATGTGTGTTTTCTGCTCTAACTGTGGCGGTCAGTTCTCTGATGTGTGTTTTCTGCTCTGTAACTGTGGCGGTCAGTTCTCTGATGTTTGTTTTCTGCTCTGTGGCTGTGGCGGTCAGTTCTCTGATGTTTGTTTTCTGCTTTGTAACTGTGGCGGTCAGTTCTCTGATGTGTGTTTTCTGCTCTAACTGTGGCGGTCAGTTCTCTGATGTGTGTTTTCTGCTCTAACTGTGGCGGTCAGTTCTCTGATGTGTGTTTTCTGCTCTGTAACTGTGGCGGTCAGTTCTCTGATGTGTGTTTTCTGCTCTGTGGCTGTGGCGGTCAGTTCTCTGATGTTTGTTTTCTGCTTTGTAACTGTGGCGGTCAGTTCTCTGATGTGTGTTTTCTGCTCTGTAACTGTGGCGGTCAGTTCTCTGATGTATGTTTTCTGCTCTGTAACTGTGGCGGTCAGTTCTCTGATGTTTGTTTTCTGCTCTGTAACTGTGGCGGACAGTTCTCTGATGTGTGTTTTCTGCTCTGTAACTGTGGCGGTCAGTTCTCTGATGTGTGTTTTCTGCTCTGTAACCGTGGCAGTCAGTTCTCTGATGTTTGTTTTCTGCTCTGTAACTGTGGCGGTCAGTTCTCTGATGTTTGCTTTCTGCTCTGTAACTGTGGCGGTCAGTTCTCTGATGTGTGTTTTCTGCTCTGTAACTGTGGCGGTCAGTTCTCTGATGTGTGTTTTTTGCTCTGTAACTGTGGCGGTCAGTTCTCTGATGTGTGTTTTCTGCTCTGTAACTGTGGCGGTCAGTTCTCTGATGTGTGTTTTCTGCTCTGTGACTGTGGCGGTCAGTTCTCTGATGTGTGTTTTCTGCTCTGTGACTGTGGCGGTCAGTTCTCTGATGTGTGTTTTCTGGTCTGTAACTGTGGCGGTCAGTTCTCTGATGTGTGTTTTCTGCTCTAACTGTGGCGGTCAGTTCTCCGATGTTTGTTTTCTGCTCTGTAACTGTGGCGGTCAGTTCTCTGATGTGTGTTTTCTGCTCTGTAACTGTGGCGGTCAGTTCTCTGATGTTTGTTTTCTGCTTTGTAACTGTGGCGGTCAGTTCTCTGATGTGTGTTTTCTGCTCTAACTGTGGCGGTCAGTTCTCTGATGTTTGTTTTCTGCTCTGTAACTGTGGCGGACAGTTCTCTGATGTGTGTTTTCTGCTCTGTAACTGTGGCGGTCAGTTCTCTGATGTGTGTTTTCTGCTCTGTAACCGTGGCAGTCAGTTCTCTGATGTTTGTTTTCTGCTCTGTAACTGTGGCGGTCAGTTCTCTGATGTGTGTTTTCTGCTCTGTAACTGTGGCGGTCAGTTCTCTGATGTGTGTTTTCTGCTCTGTGGCTGTGGCGGTCAGTTCTCTGATGTTTGTTTTCTGCTTTGTAACTGTGGCGGTCAGTTCTCTGATGTGTGTTTTCTGCTCTAACTGTGGCGGTCAGTTCTCTGATGTTTGTTTTCTGCTCTGTAACTGTGGCGGACAGTTCTCTGATGTGTGTTTTCTGCTCTGTAACTGTGGCGGTCAGTTCTCTGATGTGTGTTTTCTGCTCTGTAACCGTGGCAGTCAGTTCTCTGATGTTTGTTTTCTGCTCTGTAACTGTGGCGGTCAGTTCTCTGATGTGTGTTTTCTGCTCTGTAACTGTGGCGGTCAGTTCTCTGATGTGTGTTTTCTGCTCTGTGGCTGTGGCGGTCAGTTCTCTGATGTGTGTTTTCTGCTCTGTAACTGTGGCGGTCAGTTCTCTGATGTGTGTTTTCTGCTCTGTAACTGTGGCGGTCAGTTCTCTGATGTGTGTTTTCTGCTCTGTAACTGTGGCGGTCAGTTCTCTGATGTGTGTTTTCTGCTCTTTAACTGTGGCGGTCAGTTCTCTGATGTGTGTTTTCTGCTCTGTAACTGTGGCGGTCAGTTCTCTGATGTGTGTTTTCTGCTCTGTAACTGTGGCGGTCAGTTCTCTGATGTGTGTTTTCTGCTCTGTAACTGTGGCGGTCAGTTCTCTGATGTGTGTTTTCTGCTCTGTAACTGTGGCGGTCAGTTCTCTGATGTGTGTTTTCTGCTCTAACTGTGGCGGTCAGTTCTCCGATGTTTGTTTTCTGCTCTGTAACTGTGGCGGTCAGTTCTCTGATGTGTGTTTTCTGCTCTGTAACTGTGGCGGTCAGTTCTCTGATGTTTGTTTTCTGCTCTGTAACTGTGGCGGTCAGTTCTCTGATGTGTGTTTTCTGCTCTGTAACTGTGGCGGTCAGTTCTCTGATGTGTGTTTTCTGCTCTGTAACTGTGGGGGTCAGTTCTCTGATGTGTGTTTTCTGCTCTGTAACTGTGGCGGTCAGTTCTCTGATGTTTGTTTTCTGCTCTGTAACTGTGGCGGTCAGTTCTCTGTTGTTTGTTTTCTGCTCTGTAACTGTGGCGGTCAGTTCTCTGTTGTTTGTTTTCTGCTCTGTAACTGTGGCGGTCAGTTCTCTGATGTGTGTTTTCTGCTCTGTAACTGTGGCGGTCAGTTCTCTGATGTGTGTTTTCTGCTCTGTAACTGTGGCGGTCAGTTCTCTGATGTGTGTTTTCTGCTCTGTAACTGTGGTGGTCAGTTCTCTGATGTGTGTTTTCTGCTCTGTAACTGTGGCGGTCAGTTCTCTGATTTGTGTTTTCTGCTCTGTAACTGTGGCGGTCAGTTCTCTGATGTTTGCTTTCTGCTCTGTAACTGTGGCGGTCAGTTCTCTGATGTGTGTTTTCTGCTCTGTAACTGTGGCGGTCAGTTCTCTGATGTGTGTTTTCTGCTCTGTAACTGTGGCGGTCAGTTCTCTGATGTGTGTTTTCTGCTCTGTAACTGTGGCGGTCAGTTCTCTGATGTGTGTTTTCTGCTCTGTGACTGTGGCGGTCAGTTCTCTGATGTGTGTTTTCTGCTCTGTGACTGTGGCGGTCAGTTCTCTGATGTGTGTTTTCTGCTCTGTAACTGTGGCGGTCAGTTCTCTGATGTGTGTTTTCTGCTCTAACTGTGGCGGTCAGTTCTCCGATGTTTGTTTTCTGCTCTGTAACTGTGGCGGTCAGTTCTCTGATGTGTGTTTTCTGCTCTGTAACTGTGGCGGTCAGTTCTCTGATGTTTGTTTTCTGCTTTGTAACTGTGGCGGTCAGTTCTCTGATGTGTGTTTTCTGCTCTAACTGTGGCGGTCAGTTCTCTGATGTTTGTTTTCTGCTCTGTAACTGTGGCGGACAGTTCTCTGATGT
This sequence comes from Rhinichthys klamathensis goyatoka, assembly GCF_029890125.1. NCBI lineage: Eukaryota > Metazoa > Chordata > Actinopteri > Cypriniformes > Leuciscidae > Rhinichthys > Rhinichthys klamathensis. Next base: position 926,511 of record NW_026606569.1, read on the forward strand.
GTGTTTTCTGCTCTGTAACTGTGGCGGTCAGTTCTCTGATGTGTGTTTTCTGCTCTGTAACTGTGGCGGTCAGTTCTCTGATGTGTGTTTTCTGCTCTGTAACTGTGGCGGTCAGTTCTCTGATGTGTGTTTTCTGCTCTGTAACTGTGGCGGTCAGTTCTCTGATTTGTGTTTTCTGCTCTGTAACTGTGGCGGTCAGTTCTCTGATGTTTGCTTTCTGCTCTGTAACTGTGGCGGTCAGTTCTCTGATGTGTGTTTTCTGCTCTGTAACTGTGGCGGTCAGTTCTCTGATGTGTGTTTTCTGCTCTGTAACTGTGGCGGTCAGTTCTCTGATGTGTGTTTTCTGCTCTGTAACTGTGGCGGTCAGTTCTCTGATGTGTGTTTTCTGCTCTGTGACTGTGGCGGTCAGTTCTCTGATGTGTGTTTTCTGCTCTGTGACTGTGGCGGTCAGTTCTCTGATGTGTGTTTTCTGCTCTGTAACTGTGGCGGTCAGTTCTCTGATGTGTGTTTTCTGCTCTAACTGTGGCGGTCAGTTCTCCGATGTTTGTTTTCTGCTCTGTAACTGTGGCGGTCAGTTCTCTGATGTGTGTTTTCTGCTCTGTAACTGTGGCGGTCAGTTCTCTGATGTTTGTTTTCTGCTTTGTAACTGTGGCGGTCAGTTCTCTGATGTGTGTTTTCTGCTCTAACTGTGGCGGTCAGTTCTCTGATGTTTGTTTTCTGCTCTGTAACTGTGGCGGACAGTTCTCTGATGTGTGTTTTCTGCTCTGTAACTGTGGCGGTCAGTTCTCTGATGTGTGTTTTCTGCTCTGTAACTGTGGCGGTCAGTTCTCTGATGTGTGTTTTCTGCTCTGTAACTGTGGCGGTCAGTTCTCTGATGTGTGTTTTCTGCTCTGTAACTGTGGCGGTCAGTTCTCTGATGTGTGTTTTCTGCTCTGTAACTGTGGCGGTCAGTTCTCTGATGTGTGTTTTCTGCTCTGTAACTGTGGCGGTCAGTTCTCTGATGTGTGTTTTCTGCTCTGTAACTGTGGCGGTCAGTTCTCTGATGTGTGTTTTCTGCTCTGTAACTGTGGCGGTCAGTTCTCTGATGTTTGTTTTCTGCTCTGTAACTGTGGCGGTCAGTTCTCTGATGTTTGTTTTCTGCTCTGTAACCGTGGCGGTCAGTTCTCTGATGTGTGTTTTCTGCTCTGTAACTGTGGCGGTCAGTTCTCTGATGTGTGTTTTCTGCTCTGTGACTGTGGCGGTCAGTTCTCTGATGTGTGTTTTCTGCTCTGTAACTGTGGCGGTCAGTTCTCTGATTTGTGTTTTCTGCTCTGTAACTGTGGCGGTTAGTTCTCTGATTTGTGTTTTCTGCTCTGTGACTGTGGCGGTCAGTTCTCTGATGTGTGTTTTCTGCTCTGTAACCGTGGCGGTCAGTTCTCTGATGTGTTTTTTCTGGTCTGTAACTGTGGCGGTCAGTTCTCTGATGTTTGTTTTCTGCTCTGTAACTGTGGCAGTCAGTTCTCTGATGTTTGTTTTCTGCTCTGTAACTGTGGCGGTCAGTTCTCTGATGTGTGTTTTCTGCTCTGTAACTGTGGCGGTCAGTTCTCTGATGTTTGTTTTCTGCTCTGTAACTGTGGCGGTCAGTTCTCTGATGTGTGTTTTCTGCTCTGTAACTGTGGCGGTCAGTTCTCTGATGTTTGTTTTCTGCTCTGTAACCGTGGCAGTCAGTTCTCTGATGTTTGTTTTCTGCTCTGTAACCGTGGCGGTCAGTTCTCTGATGTGTGTTTTCTGCTCTGTAACTGTGGCGGTCAGTTCTCTGATGTGTGTTTTCTGCTCTGTAACTGTGGCGGTCAGTTCTCTGATGTGTGTTTTCTGCTCTGTGACTGTGGCGGTCAGTTCTCTGATGTGTGTTTTCTGCTCTGTAACTGTGGCGGTCAGTTCTCTGATGTGTGTTTTCTGCTCTGTGACTGTGGCGGTCAGTTCTCTGATGTGTGTTTTCTGCTCTGTAACCGTGGCGGTCAGTTCTCTGATGTGTGTTTTCTGCTCTGTAACTGTGGCGGTCAGTTCTCTGATTTGTGTTTTCTGCTCTGTAACTGTGGCGGTCAGTTCTCTGATGTGTGTTTTCTGCTCTGTAACTGTGGCGGTCAGTTCTCTGATGTGTGTTTTCTGCTCTGTAACTGTGGCGGTCAGTTCTCTGATGTTTTTTCTGCTCTGTAACTGTGGCGGTCAGTTCTCTGATGTGTGTTTTCTGCTCTGTAACTGTGGCGGTCAGTTCTCTGATGTTTGTTTTCTGCTCTGTAACTGTGGCGGTCAGTTCTCTGATGTGTGTTTTCTGCTCTGTAACCGTGGCGGTCAGTTCTCTGATGTGTGTTTTCTGCTCTGTAACTGTGGCGGTCAGTTCTCTGATGTGTGTTTTTTGCTCTGTAACTGTGGCGGTCAGTTCTCTGATGTGTGTTTTCTGCTCTGTAACTGTGGTGGTCAGTTCTCTGATGTGTGTTTTCTGCTCTGTAACTGTGGCGGTCAGTTCTCTGATGTTTGTTTTCTGCTCTGTAACTGTGGCGGTCAGTTCTCTGATGTTTGTTTTCTGCTCTGTAACAGTGGCGGTCAGTTCTCTGATGTGTGTTCTCTTACGAGAGGTTCTCTCGTATTGCGTAAGCTAGCTTACGCTGCGGGAAAGATTCATCTTTGCTGAGAGTTTGAAGCCAAAAAATTATTTCATAATTTGTATCCATTGACAACGCAGTTCCTCTGCTGCAGACCTAGAGCAGGCTAGCTAGCAGCTCATTGGTTCGCTCAGAGAGAACTGCTTAAGCCTATGGGAGAGCGGGGCTGAACCCGCTTCCAATGAGAGGCGCCCGCGCGCTCATTGCGTCATGGCCCGCCAGAATGGGCGTGGCTATGGTGTATATAACAGTCTCTCCCAGGCTTATATGTTGATTCATTTCATCTTCAGCAAGCTGCACGCTTCTGCTGTCCTGAGAAAAGCCGTCGCCATCGAGAAGGCATCACTCTAGCGAGCTCCCGGACCCTGAAGAAGCCGGCCGTCTTCGCCACCTTCAGCCGCCCTGCAAGCTAGCGCCATCCGACGACTGTATCCTTCTTCTTTTCTCTATATCTAAAAGAGCCGAGCGTCTTTTTAAAGATGTCTCGTTTTTCCTGCGGCTCTTGCCGCGCTCGTCTCGAGGACGGAGACCGCCACGTCATCTGCGCTCTCTGCCTGGGACTCGAGCACGCAGAACTCGCCCTCGCGGATGGAGGATGCGACTTCTGTGAGAGCCTGGCGTTGTCGTCCCTGCGGGCACGACTTCTGGCAGCAAGATCCGCTCCCGCGCCGCCTCCCTCTTCGCCGCGTAAGAAGAAACGCCGCTCCCAGAGGCCGCCGGAGCCCCCTGCGGAACCATGCGGGCCGCCGCCGCTTCCCGCTCTCCCTCCCCGCCCCTGCCGGACATACAGTTGCCGCCGAGTGGCCGCTCTGTCGCTTCCGATGACGCCGCGGAGGAGAAGGATTCCTGTTCACTGCTCGCGTCAGACAGTGAGGAATGGTCATCTCTCGGATCCACGAGAGAGTCGGCGGGGATCCGCGCCGGGATAGAGGAGGAACTAATGCGCCTCCTCTCACAGGCCGTCGAACGCCTCGGTCTCGAGTGGTCTCCTCCACCCGAGCAGGCCCCGAACCGGATGGACGGCAGCTTTTTTCATCGGCGCTCGACCCCCGCGTGCAACCGGGCCGCCCCATTCCTGCCTGAACTTCACACAGAGCTGACAAAGTCCTGGAATGCCCCGCTCTCGGCTAGAAACCGCTCCGATATATCCGCCTCGCTGCGCTCGGTGGACGGAGCCGCCGAAAAAGGTTACTCAGCCATGCCGCCCGTTGAGGACTTGGTCGCCGCACACCTCTGCCCGCCCTCTGCTAGATGGCGCTCTTCCCCCACGCTTCCTTCGAAAGCTTGCAGAGCGACCTCGAGCTTTCATGCTCGCGCCTACGCCGCCGCCGGTCAGGCCGCCGCAGCGCTGCATTCTATGTCTGTCCTCCAAGTGCTACAGAGCGATATTCTCCGTGAGTGGGCCGAAAGCGGTAGAAACCCCTCCCCCGCTGTCACGGATCTGAGAAGTGCTACGGACCTCGCCCTTCGCGCCACTAAAGCCGCCGCACAAGCTCTGGGGAGATGCATGGCCAGCCTTTGTGTAGCCTAGAGACACTTATGGCTCACGCTCGCCGACATGGGAGATTCTGAGCGCGCCGCGTTTCTTAACGCGCCCCTCTCCCCGACGGGCCTTTTTGGATCTGCTGTCACGGGAATCGTCGACCGCTTTTCCGAGGTCCAGAAAGCCAGTCAGGCCATGAATTTGTTTCTGCCCCGCCGCGCTAGCTCTTCCGCAGGCCGCTCTCGCGAGCCTCCTGCCAGAGCTCCACCACAGCGCCCCCCTCCGCAGACTCAAACAGCCCAGCGCAGACAGGGCGGCCGCCCTCGCTCTCGCTCTGACAGCCGCCGCAGACCGCCGCCCCCACGGGGCCCGCGACCCAAGATCACGCTGAAGCCTGATCATCAGAAGTCTGCCTAGCAAAGTTAAGAAAACGACGGTGCTCTCCCGCTGCGGCCGGACCGCCGTCAAAGCTTCGCCCTCTGCCAGTCCCCGTTGTTTCGCCGACTGCTGTAGTGTTGACCGCCACAAACAAGCCGGTGTCCCAGCCCGCTTGCGAGCGACAAAAAGCCGTTTTTACGGCTACCCAGAGAAATCTCAAAAAGAGAAAATTTGCCAGTTGTGTAGAAAATGTGCCCACAATCATGTGCTCACCCATACACACAAGCATAACATATCCCGTGTCTCTCTCAGAGCCCCATCACATGAAACGGGCACAGCCCGCTCTAATATCAGAGAACATAAACACGCCCACGAGCTCATGCGCGTGTCCCCTCTCTGCTCGCTCTGTTCCACGGCCCATAGACTCCTCTCTGAGTGCAAATCCCGTTGCCACACACATTCAAAGCGCGCCCACACACTGTGTCCAGCTCGCTATGTGCAGCAATCAGGGCGATATAGCCATTCGGCCACTAGCCGCATGCTCCAAAGCGTGGGAAGCCATTCCAGGCATTTCCCCGTGGGTGCTAAGCATTATAAAGAACGGCTATCTGCTACAGTTTCGCCGCCGCCCGCCTCGTGTGCGCGCGCGGCTCGAATCTACTGTCAGCCCGCTGGCCGCCGGCACGCTCCACTCAGAAATTGCGACGCTGTTGCAAAAGGGCGCCATAGAGAGAGTCCCACCATCTATGACCGAGTCAGGGTTTTACGGCCGTTATTTTCTGGTTCCCAAGAAAGACGGCGGCCTCAGACCGATTTTAGATCTCAGGTTTTTGAACAAAGTACTCATGAAGAGACCGGTTAAGATGCTCACTACCAGGAAACTCCTCGCGCAGGTGCGCCAGGGGGACTGGTTCATCTCTCTAGACCTGAAAGACGCCTATTTTCAGATCCAGATAAATCCCCGTCACAGGTCATTCTTACGTTTCGCTTTCGAGGGTCATGTTTATCAATACGCCGTTCTCCCGTTCGGCTTATCCCTGGCGCCCCGTACATTCACGAAGTGCATGGATACGGCGCTCGCCCCCCTGCGGAGCCAGGGGCTGCGCATATTGAATTATCTGGACGACTGGCTGATTTTGGCCCAATCACAGACGGAGCTTCTGTCGCACCGCGCAGTTCTCCTCGACCATCTGAAAACGCTGGGCCTCTCTGTCAACTGGACAAAGAGCTCCCTTCAACCCAGTCAGTCGATTTCCTTTCTGGGAATAGATTTGAACTCGGTCACGATGACGGCTCGCCTGTCTACACAGCGCGTGCGCAGTGTACAGCGACTGGCCGCCTCGTTTCAGATGGGCACCCGCACACCTCTGAAAACTTTTCAGAGGATGCTGGGTTACATGGCCTCAGCCTCCGCTGTGCTTCAGCTGGGCCTTCTGCACATGCGCCCGCTTCAGCTTTGGTTAAACAGCCGTGTACCCCACCACGCGTGGAACATGGGCCGCCAGCTGATCAGAGTTACGCAGACATGTCTCACGGCGCTGCAGCCATGGACAGTAGCAGAATGGTTTCGGCAGGGCGTCACGATGGGGACCTTTTCCCGCCGAAAAGTCATCTCGACAGATGCATCCAACACGGGTTGGGGTGCAGTCTGCGAGGGCTCACCGGCCTTCGGCCATTGGTCGACACAGGAAAGCCCCTTACACATAAACTGTCTGGAAATGCTCGCGCTTCCTCCCGCTCATTCGGGGACACCACGTCCTGATCCGTTCGGACAACATGGCTGTGGTCTCCTATCTCAACCGTCAGGGCGGTGTCAGATCCAGGAATCTCTTCCTACTGACACACCGCATTTTAGTTTGGTCTCAGAGCCGCCTGCTCTCGCTCAGAGCGACGTATGTGCCGGGCCATCTGAACGACGGTCCAGACATACTGTCCAGGAACCTCATCTCCTCAGGAGAATGGTCCCTGAACACACAAACGGTCCAAAAACTGTGGCGGCTATTCGGCAGAGCAGAAGTGGACCTCTTCGCGTCAGAAGAGAACGCTCACTGCCCAATATTTTTCTCAAGGAGCGAGGACGCGCTAGCCCAGGAATGGCCTCGCCGCCCGCTCTATGCATTCCCTCCGATCGCTCTGCTACCACAGGTAATTCAGAGGATCAGGGACACACGCCACTCGGTGCTCCTCATAGCCCCGCGTTGGGAGAGTCAGAATTGGGTTCCGGAGCTCACTCAGCTGTCACAGACAGCCCCGTGGCCCATCCCAGTCAGAGCAGATCTCCTCTCTCAAGCTCGCGGCACGATCTGGCACCCCCATCCACGGCGCTGGGCGCTACATGCATGGGTGATCAACGACTATTCGTCGATTTGCCAGAGGGAGTAAGAAACACTATCATACAGGCTAGAGCACCTTCCACGAGAAGGCTCTATGCGTCTAAATGGTCTGTGTTCTCAAAATGGTGCACCGACAAACATCTGGACCCACGGTCATGCGAGGTGCCGTCTTTGCTTGTTTTCCTTCAAGAGATGCTGGACAAGGGCAGGTCCCCCTCCACTCTCAAGGTTTACGTGGCAGCCGTCGCGGCGTTCTCTGAACCCCGACGCGCTCAGTCCCTGGGCAAAGACGAGTTAGTCATCCGCTTCCTCAGGGGAGCTAAGAGGATGAACCCTCCGCGCCCCCCTTCGGTTCCTATCTGGGATCTTTCTATAGTTCTCGAAGCTATGAAAACACCCCCGTTCGAACCGCTCGAGTCTGTGGACCTAAAATACCTCTCGCTCAAAACCGTTTTTCTGACGGCTCTGTCCTCAGTAAAACGCGTGGGGGATCTTCACGCGCTCTCATCCAGCGCCGCGTATCTTGAGTTTGGACCGAATGATTCTGTTGTCATTCTCAAACCTAGACATGGCTATGTCCCGAAGGCGATTGGTACCCCGTTCAGGGCTCAGATTATTTCCCTATCGGCTCTGCCTTCATCCGATAGTGAGCGCGACGCCAATCTCCTCTGCCCGGTGCGGGCTCTGAGATTGTACACTACGCGCGCTGCCGCGTTCAGACGCGCTGAGCAGCTTTTCGTGTCGTTTGGGGGGCGCACCAAAGGTCTGGCCGCCTCTAAACAGACACTGTCTAGATGGATAGTAGACGCTATCGCCTCTGCTTACACATCTAAATGCCTGCCCTGCCCTCTGGGCATCAGGGCGCACTCCACTAGAGGCATGGCCTCATCGTGGGCATGGTCCTGTGGAATTTCCATTCATGACATTTGTGTGGCCGCGGGATGGGCCTCCCCGTCCACTTTTGTCAGATTTTACAACTTGGAAGTTCCCGCCTTGCAGGCAAAATTACTAGCTGTCTAACGACCAGCTCCCTAAGAAGCTGCATTACTGGGAGTCCCTCACACAACCGGTTCGCCCCTTGTGCTCTCCTTAAATGCTTATGTATATGTCACAGGCCGGAGTGGCCGACCCACCACCACCTCTAATAGGTGTGTCACCTCGAGGAGCAAACCAGTGAAAAGGCGGGACAACAAGGGTAAAGGAATAAAAATATTTGCTTTATTAAGTTAAGAACAAGAATATTAAAAGTCAATCCGCGTATCTTCTCTAGGCTTCGAGTAACGGGTAGTAGTTCCTCTTCAATGGTTACTGGACTCTGGGCAGATGGCTGCTCAGACAGCAAAGCTTCACAGTGGAACAACAAGGGCCAGGTGGGTGGCGGGTAATAACAACTCCTCTTCGGTGGATACTGGGCTCGGGGCAAATGGCCACTCAGACAGTGGAGCTTCACAGTGGAGCAACAAGGGCCAGGTAGGTGGCGGATAACGTACGACAACTCCTCTTCGGTGGGTATTGGACTCTGGGCAGATGGCCACTCGAACAGCGGAGCTTCACCGTGGAGCAGCAAGGGCCAGGTAGGTGGCGGGTAATGTACAATGACTCCTCTTCGGTGGGTATTGGACTCTGGGCAGATGGCCACTCGGACAGAGCTACACAACGGAACAGCGTGGACCAGGTGGGGTCTCGAGCGACAGAACTTCACAGTGGAGTGGAGGAGCAAAGGCCAGGTAGGTGGCGGGTAATGTATAACAACTCCTCTTCGGTAGGTACTAGACTCTGGGCAGATGGCTACTCAGACCAAGCTTCACAAAGGAACAGCGTGGACCAGGTGGGTGCTCAGGCGACAGAGCTTCACAGTGCCGTGGAGCAGCAAAGGCCAGGTAGGTGGCGGGTCACGTATAACAACTCCTCTTCGGTAGGTACTAGACTCTGGGCAGATGGCTACTCAGACCAAGCTTCACAACGGAACAGCGTGGACCAGGTGGGTTCTCCAGCGACAGAGCTTCACAGTGCCGTGGAGCAGCAAAGGCCAGGTAGGTGGCGGGTCACGTATAACAACTCCTCTTCGGTAGATACTAGACTCTGAGCAGATGGCTACTCAGACCAAGCTTCACAACGGAACAGCGTGGACCAGGTGGATTCTCAAGCGACAGAGCTTCACAGTGGAGCAGCAAGGGCCAGATAGGTGGTAACGTATTACAACTCCTCTTCGGTAGATACTAGACTCTGGGCAGATAGCTACTCAGACCAAGCTTCACAACGGAACAGCCAGAGCTTCACCGTGCAGTGGAGGAGCAAAGGCCAGGTAGGTGGCGGGTAATGTATAACAACTCCTCTTCGGTAGATACTAGACTCTGGGCAGATGGCTACTCAGACCAAGCTTCACAAAGGAACAGCGTGGACCAGGTGGGTGCTCAGGCGACAGAGCTTCACAGTGCCGTGGAGCAGCAAAGGCCAGGTAGGTGGCGGGTCACGTATAACAACTCCTCTTCGGTAGGTACTAGACTCTGGGCAGATGGCTACTCAGACCGAGCTTCACAACGGAACAGCGTGGACCAGGTGGGTTCTCCAGCGACAGAGCTTCACAGTGCCGTGGAGCAGCAAGGGCCAGATAGGTGGTAACGTATTACAACTCCTCTTCGGTGGATACTGGACCCTGGGCAGATGGCCGCTCGGACAGCAGAGCTTCACTCCTAGTCTTTTGATGGGGAACACAGAGTCACTTATCAGTATACAACACAATCGAATTAGTCGATCTCACCAGTGTGGTCTAGACGGTGTCGGCCTCCTCAGAGCTCTCCGTCGACTCCGTTACTTTGCCCCAGAAAACAGGAGGGACTGGAAGACCTCTCTGTATAACACCTCTTCGATAGACATGGAATCATTTAAACAACATAGCTCAGCGGCCCCGGTATGGAAGGAAGTCTGCTGTGATTTGGAGTGGAAAGCAAAAACCCCAAATCCACACTCATACAAATTCACCAGAACACTTCAGGAACTCACTTGTGCTCACTTCCACAATTTGACTGCAAAATTGAACAGACTCACGGTGCACCCCAAGGCATTCCTCTCACCATCCAGTTGACATTTCCTCCCCAATAGATCGAATAAGCAGGGGCTGAACACTGGGGAGTCAGTTTAACACTGTTGTTCACTGGCATCGAAGAAATCAGAAGATGTTTTGGTTAATTCCCAGCCTTCAGACACACGACTCAACCACCAAAGTAGAAACTGTAAATCTTTATCTTCTCTTTAGAATTACAAAGATGGTACTTAACTGTCCCAGGCTGCCACAGTAATGATCAAAAGTCAATCAGAAGAAGAGCTGAAGCTCAGCCAAACTCACAACGCGTTTCCCACGATCCTCATTATTCATTCAAAGACGATATAGCTTAATTCTTCACCCACTTGAATTGATAGGAGTCTTCACAATCTCTGTCCCACTGCCTGTATCCCTCCGAATCCACCACCACCACGTCTCTTCTCTCATCAAGAATGGCTTTTATAACACTCTCTCCTAATACGTGTCCCAATCGCGGATCATAATCCCACGCGCCGCCACCTGACGCGAGTTTTCTAATCAAGCCTCGCCCGCCGCCATGATCTCCTCACGGGGAACCGGAACCGTCATGGTGTTCGGCCGTCATTGTCCCCCAGGGGAACATATCCCCAAAAAGAAAGGTTCCGCCAAGACGCTTGTCCCCCGTGACATATACACTTCATGTGCCCGCTCTGCCGGCCTCATACTACATTCACTCCACGTTAAAAATCCCCCGGTATCACCCTGGGATTCATGAGTGGATTCATAGCGCGCACGGCGTTGACCAGGTGTTCCCGCAGCGTAAGCTAGCTTACGCAATACGAGAGAACCTCTCGTAAGAGAACGAATCGGTTACCTAACGTAACCTCGGTTCTCTCTAGAAGAGGGAACGAGTATTGCGTTCCCGGCCGTGCTTGCGCTACTAGCGTTTCGCTTCACGCTGAAATAAATCAACATACAAGCCTGGGAGAGACTGTTATATACACCATAGCCACGCCCATTCTGGCGGGCCATGACGCAATGAGCGCGCGGGCGCCTCTCATTGGAAGCGGGTTCAGCCCCGCTCTCCCATAGGCTTAAGCAGTTCTCTCTGAGCGAACCAATGAGCTGCTAGCTAGCCTGCTCTAGGTCTGCAGCAGAGGAACTGCGTTGTCAATGGATACAAATTATGAAATAATTTTTTGGCTTCAAACTCTCAGCAAAGATGAATCTTTCCCGCAGCGTAAGCTAGCTTACGCAATACTCGTTCCCTCTTCTAGAGAGAACCGAGGTTACGTTAGGTAACCGATTCGTTTTCACCCATTTGCTCACAGTGATTTTTTAAGCTTAACCTCAGGCTTTGTGAAATGTTGTGCATCAAAAGAAGTGTGACAGCAGCTTATCATCCTCAAACTAATGGCCTGGATGAAAAGACCAACGACAACATTAAACTGTAAGTTTTATTATTGTATGTACCTAGGTCAGGAAAAGTTAAGGTACCCCCGCCCCCCATGACATTTTGACATATATTACCCTTCAAGGCACCAAATAAGTTATAAATGTGTTCCTAAAAAGGCTTTCATACGCCACGTTTATAAGCCTTTTAAAAAACAACAAACGTATGTTTCATTTTAGAGCCCTCAAGAAATTGGTTAACGACCAGCAGAATGACTGGGATGTCTATCTGGATGCCACCTTGTTTTCTTTAAGATCAAAGGTCCACACCACCACAAAAGACTCCCCTTTTCTTTAAATGTATGGGAGAGAGGCAGTGTTCCCTGCAGAGACTCCTGTTGAAATGCCGAAGAGTGTGCTTATGGTAGAAAATAAACAAAGAAGAAAATAAACAAAACCCTAGGTATTTATTTGAAACAGTGGCTAAATTAACGAAAAATAGAGCTTCAACCCCAGAAGTTTCCAAGCAGCACTGCAGTAATGACTTTATGAGCTTCTTCACTTACAAGATTGATAATATCAGGGAGACAATCATAACTATGCAACCATCTACTACAGTATCGCATCAGACAATTCATTGTACAGTAGTATACCTGAGAAAAAATTTATTCATTCATTGCTATAGGAGAGGAAGAATTTAAATCATCTAAATCGACAACATGTATGTTAGACCCTATATACCGACTAAGCTACTGAAAGAGATACTTCCAGAGTTCATAGATCCCGTCTTAATATCATTAATTCATCTTTTTCATTAGGATACGTACCAAAAATTTATGCTGGCTATGATTAAACAGCTTGTTAAAAAAATGCAATTTGATCCTACAGAATTAGACAATTATAGGCCGATCTCGAATCTGCCTTTTCTGTCAAAGATATTAGAAAAAGCAGTATCTTCACAACTGTGTTCCTTTCTAGAAAGAAATGATATCTGCGAGGATTTTCAGTCAGGATTTAGACCGTACCATAGTACTGAGACAGCTCTCATCAGAGTCACAAATTATCTGCTCTTATCATCCGATCGTGGTTGTATCTCTCTATAAGTGTTACTTGATCTTAGTGCTGCATTTTATACTATTGACCACAACATTCTTTTAAATAGACTAGAAAACTATGTTGGCATTAGTGGAGTTAAACTAGCATGGTTAAAATCATACTTATCTGACCGTTATCAGTTTGTAGCAGTAAACGAAGAGTTGTCTTATCAATCAATAGTTCGGTATGGCGTACCACAAGGCTCAGTACTAGGACCGCTGCTGTTCACTCTGTACATGCTACCATTAGGAGATATAATTAGGAAGCATGGCATTAGTTTTCACTGTTATGCTGATGATACTCAGCTCTATATTTCTTTAAAACCTAACAAAACTTACCAATTCACAAAATTAACGGAATGCATAGCTGATATAAAAAACTGGATGACTAGTAATTTCTAGGGCTGTAGTCAACCAAAAAAATCCTTAGTCGACCAAAGTCTTGTCCTGCGCAATGATTAGTCGACTAAAAAAAAAAAAGACGCGATGTTTTGATTGAACATTTTTTAACAATTGTCATAGAGCATTTATAAAACAACAACGAAAAAAACATAAAAAATACATAAAACTATAATAATAATAAAATTCTTTTGAAAATTAAGTGATTTTTTTTAACTGCAAAAAGTGAGGAGCACTGTCAGTCACAATCGCGCACCTGACCACACCACACGCTGCACAAAATATAACTGCTATCTGCCACAATGAAAAATCCTAACAAAAGCTCTCGTTTATACAGGCTGTATATTCTTCTTTATTTTCAAAGCTATGGGTTAACTTTTGTCCAGCCGATCTAGGAGTTTTAAAAAACACACAAAAAAACCTAAAGAGCCTAAAAAACAATCCTAATAATAATAGGCTGTAGTAGGACCGCATATAGGTTTATTTTCGTTTTGTTACATTATTTAGGCTATTTTCAAATGCGTCAAGTGTACAAATAAAAACAAAAACATATCAAGAAAACACAATCTATTGAGTCAGCATGATAAAGCCGTTAAAGGGACTGCTCACGTATTTTGCGCGCTCAAGTTCGATTTCAAATGTAGGCGCTCATGATGGAAGCAACTCTTTTTTTCCAAGTGCTTCCACGCCGCATCGAGATAAAAACATATAGTGTATAAAAACATAAAAACCGAAACAAGTAGCGTTCTAACTGAATGAATACAGCTAAACTAGCTATATCCCTTACTGAGCACGAAGCAGCAGCGCAGCCAGCCGTGTGAACCGAGTGTTCTATGTGTGTGCGCTAAACTGTGGCGCTGTTACGAAATAGCCTAAATTAAAGCATTTAAAGTTGGGGATAAACCATAGGCTAATTATATTTAGAATGCAGTAATATATAACTGCTTATAAAGGAATAAATATCAAGCAGTAAATCATTGAAAATTTCTTTCTATTGGTAATTTTATTTATTTTTTAATTGCAACTGGTCGACCAATAAGAATGTCAGTCGACCAAGACGGCATCGACCGATTAGTCGACTAAACGACTAAAGTTGACAGCCCTAGTAATTTCCTACTACTAAATTCAGAAAAAACAGAGATTCTAATTATTGTACAAAAAACGTCCTCATATACGAACCTAAAATACAGTCTTACACATGATGGCTGCTCTGTCAAGTCTTCGTCGTTGGTTAGGAACCTGGGTGTGCTCATGGATCTTTAATCTTTCATTTGAAAGTCACATGTCTGGTATCTGTAAAACCTCTTCCATATATCTAAATTACGTCATATGCTCTCAATGACAAAGGCGGAACAGTTAGTTCATGCGTTCATGACATCAAGGCTAGATTATTGTAATGCTATTATGGGTGGTTGCCCTGCACGTCTAATAAACAAACTATAGCTTGTTACATCATAAGAAGGATGGCGTCTCCGCTAATATTAGTCTCTCTGTTTATCCCGAGGTTTACCGCAGTCCGCCCGACCCAGGCCGTATCCAGATCTGATGAAGGACCTGCACCTGGACATGACGACAATGCAGTCCTGAAGTGAAAACTAGTCTCTCCACTGGGAAGGCCTCCTGATAAAACATTGTCGGGATAATTCCATTCTATGCGGAAGCGATATAAAATTATGTATTATACATTTTTTAAGGCTTGTACCTTGGAACCTGTTTCATGGTTTGCGTTCTCAAGCCACCAGGCACTGTTTTGATCGTTGCGACGGAAGTGAATCAATCAAAACTAACTTTAGCTAAACAATAACTTTATTCTAGAGCTACTGTAAAGCCAAAACAATCTCTGTTACTTTAATTTCCTATTATCACTGTAAAGCTGCTTTGAAACAATCTATATTGTTAAAAGCGCTATATAAATGTAGGTGACTTGACTTGACCTCCGCTTCGCGTCGGGTCCTCATCACCCTGTCGGGGGTTATTTTGAGAGATCCACCAGCTGGATGTACATTGAAAAACAGTGCATTGTTAATTGCTTTAATACGAATTTCAATTTCATTTTCTACTGTACAGCTGTTTTTGTACAACTTTTAGATTCTTTTGGCTTTCATTCCATTATAATGCCATTCTTTAGTTGTCCTTTCCTTTCTCCCCCTTTTTATATTTAATTGTATCTATTATCAAATTGTTTTAAGATATCTGTGTGTGTTAATTATGTAGAATATGTCTATTGATGGTATTCATTTTTTTAAGCATTTATATTTATTCCTTTGTCAATGTTCTTTATGTAATTGTTATTTTCATTTAAAAAAAGAGAGACGGAGAGACAGATCTAGACCGAAGGCAAGCAGTACCAGATATATTTTATTCTTATAGTTTTTACTAAACGTTACACGGGTTAAGTTCTATACAGAAGAGAACATGACATTTTTAACATTGTTCTGCAGTAAAACAGCAATGGGCTGAATGAAAACGGACGTGATCTCTGTTAACCCATGAATCATGCGGATTCACTGAGATCGCCCCCTGGGTCTATGGTTTGTACCTGATCTCTGTTTTATAAATTTGTAGATGCTTTAATCAGTCCTTCCAGAAAAACGCGGAGTTTTTTTGTGATTGTTGCGGGCAAAAATCCTTGATTACGCGGCCCGTTTTCTTTAAAAATGCGATGGAATATGCGGGATATTTATGCAATTTTTTTGCGATGAAATTGCGGGAACTTGCAAAAATTGTGGGAACTTGCAAAAATTGCGGGAACTTGCAAAAACTGCGGTTTGATGAAAAAGAGGAAAAAAAAGTGATTCCCCCAACACCCTGTTCTCACTAGGCTACTACCTTAATGTAAAGAGTCCTTTCTTATTACTTCCTATGATAAGCAAGCATACTACATCACAGAAAGTGCTGGAAATATTTAGTTTCTCATCTTGTTTTATTTCAGACTGTAACGAGTGGAAATAAGGTGTGGCCCCTTTAAGAGCTGCGCGCTCCCTGTCTTAACTGTCTGCAGTGTTATATTGTATGTGCCATGCGCCTCGAACACCCCATGTGTGCGGGTAATTTCTGTTTGATGCTACTTCTTTTATCTTATTTTGTTTATTAAGTAACGACGTGGACGGTAGAACGTGTGACAGACAGTTACGAGTTCGATTTGGGAATAAAGTGCGAGTTGTGAGATGCCAATCGCCTCCGTGAGTCTGTCTGGGCTCTGCAATAACTTCAGCTGTGAGCTATCCCTATTTTTCTTCCCGACACAACGCGTTACAAGACCTTAATAAACACATCAAACTTACAAAACATTGATGAGTCAAACAAGTTCTGTAGCTTAACTAGAGGAATATGCTACAACTTCAGTAAAAATGAATAAATGAAATATTTAAAAATAAAGTGTGCTCGGAGCTCCTGTTTTACAGCTTTTCAATGATGTTCACGTCGCGTAATTACGTCACTTCATAGCGTTCCCATGGCAACAGGGGGAAGTGGCTGCTCTTGTGTGAAGCAAACGCAACATTTTCCAACTTTCTGCTAAGATATATGTGACTTTTTTGCGACGAAAATGCGGGGATTATGAAATCATGCAAGCCCCGCATATTTTGCGCGGAAATCAGCAATTTATGCGGCGAAATTGCGGAGTATTTGAAAAAATGCGACCCCCGCATAAATATGCGGACTTTGGCTGATTTTGCATTGAATTCAGCGATCGCATAATCGCGTTTTTCTGGAGGGACTGTTTAATTAGACATGAAAAGGAATAAAATAATTAATGATCTCTTATTGGCCTGTTTATAACAAATATTGTGCAGACACTTAATATTTAATGATAATAGATGATTAGTAAAATTGCATTTATTAGATTATACTTTCAATAAAACATTTGTAAAGGGTTTGTAAAAGCTGTTTTTATGCATGCTTAGCTGGAATTTTTGTTGCATTTACACTGTTCTTACCAGCAGAGGTCACTAGCATGTGGTGTTTTGAACGCTTCAAAACAGCGAGTCATTTTGCGAAGCAATTGGTTCAATTGAAAGCTTCGTTGCTCCCTACCTATAACAAAGGGTAAGGCTAGACACAAGTGCTGTGTTCGAAATAGCCCCCTATACCCTCATTCACTATTCCCTACATTACTCCACAAATATAGTTCACTTGAAGGAGTGAATGAAAACGAATGAGTGAATCCGGACACTTGAGTTTCACTTCAATTTTGCATAGTTTGAGCTTGTTGTTTAACAATTAATTAAAACATAGCCAACTGGCAGCTCCAGTCGCAGTGAAAAGATTTATCTTGAACTCTGCCATGGAAACTATGTAATTTAAGAATCAATTAAAAAGGAATTTCTACCTGTACGATATTACGCTGTAGCCACATTGCAGGTTGGAAAATGGATATATGGATGATTCCGCTGCAGGCGCCATCTTCTGGTCAGACACGGGAATTAATTCAACGAGCAACTCTCAGTGCATTATGGGTATTCTCTAGCCGTTAAAC
Source organism: Rhinichthys klamathensis goyatoka (assembly GCF_029890125.1). Lineage (NCBI taxonomy): Eukaryota > Metazoa > Chordata > Actinopteri > Cypriniformes > Leuciscidae > Rhinichthys > Rhinichthys klamathensis. The sequence continues at coordinate 943,731 of NW_026606569.1, forward strand.
GCATAGATATCCATAATAAAGGCTAGATGTCTTATGGTGGAGTCTCTATCGTCATCACTGGCGGCCATCTTGTCACAGGCAAGGCTCTGTGGTGCCTGATGTAAGATGAGTGATCAGCACGAACACAAATACTCTTATCTCGTTGAAATCTTGACGGATTTACAAACGGTTTGGTTTCTTACAAACATTATTAACGTGGCTATAATTCTGGATGATTATTTATTTATACACTTATTATTCAAAAGTATGCAGTGTCATAACTACATCTCTGACGTTTATAACAAACCAAACCGTTTGAAAATCGGTAGAAAATTGAGCAAGTTATGGTTATTTAAAAAGTACATGCACCATTACAACACAATGTTACGAGTGAGCGAGCTGCCTGTGACAAGATGGCCGCCAGGTGCGGACGAGACATCTAGCCTTTATTATGGATATCTATGGTTAAACGTACATCAGTTTTTCACTCATTTTTGAAGTGCATTGTGGGATTGAATGAGTGCCCTCAATATCTTTCACTATTGTTTCGGACACCACTATAAATGTCTGTCCCCTCAAATAGTGCCCTATTTAAGGGTATAGGAGGCGATTTCGGACACGGCCAAGATCAAATAGCCAAATGATAACATGGAACACCTGGAACTAATTACAAAGAGCAAAAGAACTGCAAAAACCTTGGACAGAACTACAAATTAACATAAACACATGAATGACAAATTTCAAAATAAAAGACACAGGGCTCTCAAGTGTCACGCATTGAGAGTGACAGTCACTCATTTCGGTCTTTTGTCACGCACTCCCGCCACACATTGTATTTCTCACGCGGAAAAAATATTTATAATATATTTAATATGCCTGCAGCGCCCAAAATTTCTCTGGCCACGCCGCTCTCACTATGGAACCGGCAGGAATCAAGCGCGTCTCCCCTGGAGTGTCGAGCCTGCCCAATCAAAAAAAAGAAAGGGGCTTCACAATAGCCAATCAGAAAAGAGCACTATTGTATCTGGGTAAGATTTAACGAAACAACCAATGACAAAAAAGCATATCCTGGAATTGTTCACGTGATTCTGCTACAACATCTTCCGAAAGTTTAGTTCACCCACAGAGGAAAGCACTGGAGCTCCGAGCATCACTTTGAGCACAAAGTCATGATCTCCTGTTTTAATGTTACAACAAATTCACAACTTGTTTGACACAAACAATGACAACTTGACTGCTGTTAGAGAATGATTCCCAGTTAATTAGCATCAGTTTTTCATGAGTGTCTGTAACTTAGCCAACAGTTTTACAGCCTGTTCACTGACAACACCTGCTCAGAACAAGTAGTCTAGGCCTAGTCATATTTTCCTTATCACACGATGACTGACATATTATCACATTATAAACATATCTCTCTCCAAATAGGCTTAATAATTTTATTAGCACTAAATAAATTAATGTGTATTTGATGTTATAGTTGACTTTTAAAATCATGTCATATTTTATAATTATATCCGGGCCATGGATGCATTAATTATTGCTTCTGTCTTTCAAAGATGTCAGGTAAAAAGCAATTAAGCATCCTCTCATTCACCCTGAGAGGAAAGCCCCCTAAAAAGGCCAGGTTAGAGGATGCTGGCCCAGGGAGGAGTCAACAAACACTTACAATAAACAACACTAGTCATAATCTCTCTCTCTCTCTCTCTCTCTCTCTCTCTCTCTCTCTCTCTCTCTCTCTCTCTCTCTCTCTCTCTCTCTCTCTCTCTCTCTCTCTCTCTCTCTCTCTCTCTCTCTCATCCTCTGCACAGGGAATTTCAGCTTCTTCCCTCCAGACGAAGGTATATAGTCCCAAAGTGCAGAACAAAGCAGTAAAAAAATAGCTTTGTTCCAGCAGCCATCAATCAGAGGAACAAAATGCACAGATGACACAGAAGCTATGTTTATTTATTTGATCTATTTTATTTTATTGTTGTCAAATGTGTATTGTCTGTGTTTGTCGTAAAAATTGTGTGGATAACTCTGACACTGCAAAACAAATCTACCTACGGGTACAAATAAAGGAACCTGAACCTCTTTTACACACACACACACACACATATGCGGAAATTGAATAAGTACTTTGTATTTGGTGGAATTGTCAGTGACGTGTCAAATATTTTCTTCTGCAAGTCTGAGCAATTATTAATAACAACATAAACACTAATAATAATATTATTAATGACACCCCCCCCCCCCCCCCCCCCCCCATTTCCACGACCTGCCGTTACAAAAAAATGTAATTTAATAGTCATAATAAGCCTATTTCCAGTACGTGTCTCAGGCTTAATTAAGTATCATCAACTCATCAGACTCCTCTGCAAACTGGTTGAACCGGCTCATTCGGTTGTATTTGAGTCTGACGTGTTACTTCGGCTGTGCGTCATCAACCCGGAACTACAGTTCGACTCAGTTGTTGTGTTTCTGTGTGTGTTTAGATGACTGGCTCATTCTTCACACCCTATATCTCATTACTAAGCCTGAAAACCAGTTGAACCTGTTTGGTTATTTTCTTGTATGTCTCATGTATGTGGTGAAGTGGAAAGCATCGAGTGGATCTGAGACCGTGATAGATCTGGCAAGTACCTTTTATCATTATATTTAAAACAATAATTTATGACAATCACTGGAAATTCAAAAAACAAGTTAATATTTAACTTAAAAGCAGAATCGTCTGATTCTCAGTAGCAAATTTACTATTTTATTTTTTCATTGGATGAACTGGCTGGTGAAATGATGCAATTTTAACCTCCACCAATAAAGAAACAATAATGCATCTTTTATAACACACTTTTTTTTCTGAAGTTACAATTGGTGAGTCTAGAAAGAGTATTTTATTTTTATTTTTTATAGCCATTTTATTTTTAATTTTTTTAGAAAGATTATTTTGGATAAAGACAAATTAATTAGTCTTTGTTTACGCAAGGAAGCTTTTCCACAATCATGAAAATAATGTGATTAAAATGATGTAACGCAGCCGCTCCGCCTCAAACCTACGTAGATCATCTTACATTATATACAGTTGATGGTGACGAACATGAAGCAGGGGAACAACTCATTGCATCATGGAGCCTAAAGAATGTAGGTTAAGCGATCAGGATATCAGGGCAAGATATCAAGGCAGAAATGCCCCTGTATGAGTTTTTTTCTCATATTTATATCATATGATATATTGAAGCAATAATCACACGAGTGCTGTTTTTGTCTGGAAAAGCACAAGTGCACATGTGATCTTATTTATTTGAAAGAATTAGTGCATCACCTTAAGGGAATGTAGATACGTTTAGCATCTGGTCTCCATTTTTGCCATATTACCAGACTCGACTAAAGAAACTTTAGAGCTCGGTCAGGCAGACATAGAAATTTCTTTTCAAATGTAATGATGTTTTATTAACAAAGTTCGGGAGAAGCACGTTCAGATAATTAACACGGGTGGAGAGCACTCAGCAATCATGATTAAAATGAGGTTTCATTAACAAAGTTCGGGAGAAGCACGTTCAGATAATTAACACAGGTGGAGAGCACTCAGCAATCATGATTAAAACGTGTACATATAGACTCAGCAGTCTCACCTCATTTCTCTGACAGTTTAGCAGCGTTTGGCCCGCAGTACCTTCCTAACACGTCCGAATCGAGCTTTCTGTTCGATAAAGAATCTTTCATCCACAGAATTAGGAATCTTTGCCGCAAACCTCTGGTATTATCTCATGGGCGTCAAGCCAAACAAACGGGTCCTCGCAACCGCGGGCGAAACATTCCCAATCTACTTCTACGTATTTCTTTAAACCGGACCATTTAAAATTCCTGCCATAGAGAAATGGACACGGCAATGCTGCCCTCTTAACGCAAAGGAACGGGCCTTCCTCCAGCGTCAGGCCGCCGCAACAGGCCCTAAGCAGATTCAGTCCCGGCCAGTCCACACTCTCAACATCTGCCGGGTCAACTCCGTGAGTGCTTAGCTCAAAACCTTTTCGTTTTCTGTCCCTGATTTGAACTTCGCAAACAGTAGGTCTCATATTACGTGCAGATTGCACACAGAATCATTAAGAACCTCTTGTTGACTGTCCTGCAATTTATTTACAAAATCACTTATAGCATAAATGTATTTTTTATTTTTGAAGTAGGTAATTTTAAACACACAGCTCCACACTATTGTGTTTTCTGATTCAGAACAAATCAGCATGGATATAATATGACCCATAAATGATGAAAATAAACAGAGAAATAAGAACATTTTCAAAACGTTTAATTATCAATCCCTCAGACCCGCACAGTTCTGCTGAGTTCGGCATTCCAATTCCACAGGTTAAAACCATGGGTTCAGCCACGTCCATTTGAATTTTGGGCATTAACTTGGATACAGGTGATTTCCAGGCTTCACTGCACAAAACTCATCCACCTTCCAATACAGTCTAAACTGTTCTAAACACGAACTGCTATCTTCGCAATTTCTCCAGGTAATTTTCTCCACTGCCACAGCAGTGATGTCTCCTCTGCTTCCACAGAAGCTCTGTTTCTCTGGCTAATTTTCTGCACTGCCACAGCAGTGATGTCTCCTCTGCTTCCACAGAAGCTCTGTCTTTCTGGCTAATTTTCTCCACTGCCACAGCAGTGATGTCTCCTCTGCTTCCACAGAAGCTCTGTCTTTCTGGCTAATTTTCTCCACTGCCGCAGCAGTGATGTCTCCTCTGCTTCCACAGAAGCTCTGTCTTTCTGGCTAATTTTCTGCACTGCCACAGCAGTGATGTCTCCTCTGCTTCCACAGAAGCTCTGTCTTTCTGGCTAATTTTCTCCACTGCCGCAGCAGTGATGTCTCCTCTGCTTCCACAGAAGCTCTGTCTTTCTGGCTAATTTTCTGCACTGCCACAGCAGTGATGTCTCCTCTGCTTCCACAGAAGCTCTGTCTTTCTGGCTAATTTTCTCCTCTGCCACAGCAGTGATGTCTTCTCTGCTCCCGCAGAAGCTCTGTTTCTCTGGCTAATTTTCTCCTCTGCCACAGCAGTGATGTCTAATCTGCTTCCACAGAAGCTCTGTCTTTCTGGCTAATTTTCTCCACTGCCACAGCAGTGATGTCTCCTCTGCTTCCACAGAAGCTCTGTCTTTCTGGCTAATTTTCTCCACTGCCGCAGCAGTGATGTCTCCTCTGCTTCCACAGAAGCTCTGTCTTTCTGGCTAATTTTCTGCACTGCCACAGCAGTGATGTCTCCTCTGCTTCCACAGAAGCTCTGTCTTTCTGGCTAATTTTCTCCTCTGCCACAGCAGTGATGTCTTCTCTGCTCCCGCAGAAGCTCTGTTTCTCTGGCTAATTTTCTCCTCTGCCACAGCAGTGATGTCTAATCTGCTTCCACAGAAGCTCTGTCTTTCTGGCTAATTTTCTCCTCTGCCACAGCAGTGATGTCTTCTCTGCTCCCGCAGAAGCTCTGTTTCTCTTGCTAATTTTCTCCACTGCCACAGCAGTTTGTGTCCTCTGCTCCTGCAGGAGCTCTTTTTCTCTAGCCAATTTTCTCCACTGCAGCACTGATGTTTCCTCTGGTCCCGCAGGAGCTCTGTTTCTCTGGTTTCATCTGTTTCTTCTTTCTCTGTCCAGCGAGCATTGGTCTCCCAGCGGACATAGCATGCATGTTTCCTTCTTCTCCATCCAGTGAGCATGGTCTCCCAGCAGATGTTGCATGCATCTATGTTTCTTCTTTCTCTGTCCAGCGAGCATTGGTCCCCCAGCGGACGTAGCATGCATCTATCTCTCCTCTTTTTCCATCCAGCGAGCATTGGTCTCCCAGTGGATGTTCTATGTACTTATGCTGCGTTCTATTATTTATGCGTGTCGGAGTCCGACTAAAAAGACAGACGTTGCCTAGCAACACGCCCCCTTCCTTGGATTTCCCAGCTTGAAAGTCAGACAAACGTGAGGACACGGAGCTAGAATTCTGATACGGAATCGAAGTTGGCTGTGCCCTGTGACTCGCATAATTTGTTTTCGGACCGCTTTAGTTGTTTAAACGACGTTTTTTATCACTCATATTTCTTCAATACCTTACTGTGTCCGTGGGTATAGTAATTGGCCTATGTTTTCTCTTTCGTCCAGCGACGCAGTGTGAGAAAATCTCCCGGCCAAGTACCCATTTTTTCTTTTCCTGTTTTCTCTTTCTGCCCAGCGGCTTCAATCCCACAGCGGACGCAGTGAGAACTCTTCCGGTAGAGCACTTATGTTTTCTCTTTCGTCCAGCGACGCAGTGTGAGAAAATCTCCCGGATGAGTAATCATTTTTCTCTTTCCAGTTTCCTCTTTCTGCCCAGCAGGCTTCAGTCCCACAGCGGACGCAGTGACCCCTCATTTACACTGCACACGTCTGCGGCGCATTATGGCTGCGACACGGTTTTATTCCGTCCTTCACACAGTGCAACTCACACCAGGAGCATTTCAGAAGCGAAGCGACTGGATGCGCGAGACCACGTGATTTGCCTGTCCGGCGTGGTTTTTCTTGATTTTTGTGTGTCTACCTACAGTCTATGGATTTTACCAATGATATATTGGTGTGCAATACAATTGGGATTCTGCACAGGGTGTTTATTATGAAATTGACAGTGTTTTTTTACTTTTATTTTGTATTTACGGTGCGGCTTGGACGCGCCGTCCGTCAAAAATAGACTAGGCGCCTATATTTAGCGAAGCGGCGCGGAGAGCCGCTTCTGGGAAGCTTCTGAAACGCGCCGCTTCGCGGCCGGTGTAAACACACGCATTGACTAGGCAAGGCAAGGCAAGGCAAGTTTATTTATATAGCACATTTCATACACAATGGTAATTCAAGGTGCTTTACATAGAAAAATCAAAAGAAATATGAATAATTAAAACCGTTAAGAATAAAGAGATTAAAATAATCAAAAGAAATAAGAATAATTAAAACAGTTTAGAATAAAAAATAAAATAAAATACAGTACAAACAGTCGGACACAGTGGCACAGTGCTCATTCAGTAAATGCATAGCTAAACAGAAGTGTTTTGAGTCTGGATTTGAATGTGACTACTGTAGGAGCACATCTGATCTCCTCTGGAAGCTGGTTCCAGCTGCGGCTGGCATAATAGCTAAAAGCAGACTCTCCTTGCTTAGAGTGAACCCTTGGTATTTCTAGCTGATGTGATCCTAATGATCTGAGTGATCTGTTGGGTTTATATTCAGTGAGCATATCTGCAATGTATTTAGGTCCTAGGCCATTAAATGATTTATATACCAGTAATAATACTTTAAAATCAATCCTAAATGTAACTGGGAGCCAGTGTAAAGACCTGAGGACTGGTGTGATGTGTTCATATTTTCTGGTTCTGCTCAGGATCCTGGCAGCAGCGTTCTGTATGAGCTGCAACTGTCTTATGGTCTTTTTAGGAAGGCCAGTGAGGAGTCCATTACAGTAATCCACCCTGCTGGTGATGAAAGCATGCACAAGTTTCTCTAAGTCTTGACTGGAAACAAAGCATCTAATTCTTGCAATATTTTTCAGATGATAGTATGCTGATTTAGTTATTGATTTGACATGACTACTGAAACTAAGGTCTGACTCTAGGGACACACCAAGATTCCTGACTTGATTTTTAGTTGTTAGACCCCTAGCGTCAAGGTATGCATTCACCTTGAGAACTTCATCTTTGTTTCCAAACGCAATGACTTCAGTTTTGTCTTTGTTTAACTGAAGAAAGTTTTGGCACATCCAACTGTTTACTTCATCAATGCATTGGCACAGGGAGTCAATGGGGCTGTAATCGTTAGGCGATAGGGATAAGTAGAGCTGTGTGTCGTCTGCATAGCTGTGGTAAGAGATTTTGTTCTTTCTCATTATTTGGCTCATTGGGAGCATATACAGGTTGAATAGGAGTGATGCAAGAATTGAGCCTTGAGGGACTCCACATGTCATGGATGTCCACTCAGACTTATGGTCTCCTATACTCACATAATAACCTCTCCCTTCTAAGTATGACCTGAACCATTTTAGGACTATCCCAGAAAGCCCCACCCAGTTTTCCAGCCTGTCAAGAAGTATGTCGTGATCGACAGTGTCAAATGCAGCACTGAGGTCGAGTAGTACCAGCACTGATAATTTCCCTGTATCAGTATTTAAGCGAATATCATTTATTATCTTTATGAGCGCTGTCTCTGACTAGAATGGCCGCGATCAGCTCCGGTAGCCGTGTCGCAGCCGTAATGCGCCGCAGACGTGTGCAGTGTAAATGAGGGGTGAGAACTTGTCCGGTAGAGCACTTATGTTTTCTCTTTCGTCCAGCGACGCAGTGTGAGAAAATCTCCCGGCCAAGTACCCATTTTTTTCTTTTCCTGTTTTCTCTTTCTGCCCAGCGGCTTCAGTCCCACAGCGGACGCAGTGAGAACTCTTCCGGTAGAGCACTTATGTTTTCTCTTTCGTCCAGCGACGCAGTGTGAGAAAATCTCCCGGATGAGTAATCATTTTTCTCTTTCCAGTTTCCTCTTTCTGCCCAGCAGGCTTCAGTCCCACAACGGACGCAGTGAGAACTTGTCCGGTAGAGCACTTATGTTTTCTCTTTCGTCCAGCGACGCAGTGTGAGAAAATCTCCCGGATGAGTAATCATTTTTCTCTTTCCAATTTCCTCTTTCTGCCCAGCAGGCTTCAGTCCCACAGCGGACGCAGTGAGAACTTGTCCGGTAGAGCACTTATGTTTTCTCTTTCTTCCAGTGACGCAGTGTGAGAAAATCTCCCGGATGAGTAATCATTTTACTCTTTCCAGTTTCCTCTTTCTGCCCAGCAGGCTTCAGTCCCACAGCGGACGCAGTGAGAACTTTCCCGGTAGAGCACTTATGTTTTCTCTTTCGTCCAGCGACACAGTGTGAGAAAATCTCCCGGTAGAGTACTCATTTTTCTCTTTCCCGTTTCCTCTTTTCCAGCAAGCATTTTTTCGCAGCGCACACAGCGAAACCTTCTCGTAAGTTTTGATCGGAAGGGCCACTCCAAGCTACATGGGCCTCTCGGCCTATCGTCAGCGATCTGCGCGAACAGCTCCCATCAAGAAGGCACAACTCTCCTAATTTGCCATTACAAATTACAATTGCTCCCTATCCTCAGGTCAGCAGGGCCCGTCAGTCCAGCGCAGTGAGCCGCCACCACGGGCCCTCCCGGCCAAGCGCCCAGACCTTTCACGAGATGCCAGCCAGCCAATCTCGGCACTCATTTGGGGGGGTCTTTAGTCCGGCGGCTGTCCTCTGCTCTCTAGCCTTTTGGGGGGAGTACTCTGGGTTCGGGCCGAATTCCGAGCTTGGAGCCCTCCCCCCGGACAGCACGCCAAATACGCATTATACTTTATTCCCTTTAATTGTATGTAAGTGTGAACTCGTGAAATGATGTTTTATTAACACAGTTCGGGAGAAGCACGTTCAGATAATTAACACGGGTGGAGAGCACTCAGCAATCATGATTAAAATGAGGTTTCATTAACAAAGTTCGGGAGAAGCACGTTCAGATAATTAACACAGGTGGAGAGCACTCAGCAATCATGATTAAAACGTGTACATATAGACTCAGCAGTCTCACCTCATTTCTCTGACAGTTTAGCAGAGTCCCTCCACCACCCCTTCTCCACTCTTCTAGTCCTAAACCACCTTACATACAGGGGGGAGTACTCTGGGTTCGGGCCGAATTCCGAGCTCGGAGCCCTCCCCCCGGACAGCACGCCAAATACGCATTATACTTTATTCCCTTTAATTGTATGTAAGTGTAAACTCGTGAAATGCTGTTGTCGTGTATGTGCTCTATCCTGGGGGTGGGGGTGTATGTATGAATACTGCAGTTTAAGATGTACTTGAGTAATTAAAAAAATAAAATATCATAATTTTGAAATGTGTTATTGTATGTCATTCCTGTTAAAAACCAATAAAAAAAATCCATGTTGAGTCAAATAGAATATTACTTTTCAAAATATTTTTTTATGATGTCTATTTGATGCTTTTCTAATTTAACACAATAATACTTTTAAATTATCTTTTGTGGGTAATTAATCAGTTAAAATAACATTATTTACCAATTAGCATTACCACTCATGAGGGGCTTTTGCACTGGAGGAACCTATAATAGTTCCTAGAACTATTGGCTGAATGAGGAAAGGGAAGCATTAGTTCTCTGGTTGCTAGTTCCTAGAACTATTGGCTGAATGAGGAAAGGGAAGCATTAATTCTCTGGTTGCTAGTTCCTAGAACTATTGGCTGAATGAGGAAAGGGAAGCATTAGTTAAAGACGCATCTCTTTAGCCAAGCATTCACATAATGCTTACCTTCTATTGTTGAATCAGATCGAATGCATTAATATTATGAACAGCAGCTACGCTAATTATTTCCCATCTGCTTTTCTGCTGTTATCTCGGGACGCTAGTCCCGAGGTAAATAGCGTTCGTCAGCTCCAGTTTGTATCCAGACTCTCACGGAGACTTCAGATGCCCCAACACTTGCGATGAGACGACTCGACGCCTGTGAAGAGACGACTCAACGCCGGCGATATGTTATGCCCTAAATTAATACATGATGATTAACTAACTATATTCTTCTATGTACATTTCTGAAATGCACTTTCTGTAAAGCTGCTTTGAAACAATATGTATTGTGAAAAGCGCTATACAAATAAATTTGAATTGAATTGAATTGAATTAGTTCTCTGGTTGCTAGTTCCTAGAACTATTGGCTGAATGAGGAAAGGGAAGCATTAGTTCTCTGGTTGCTAGTTCCTAGAACTATTGGCTGAATGAGGGAAGCATTAGTTCTCTGGTTGCTAGTTCCTAGAACTATTGGCTGAATGAGTAAAGGGAAGCATTAGTTCTCTGGTTGCTAGTTGCTAGAACAAAGTTCCAAGAACTACCCGGTGCGAAAGCCCCTACAGTATACAAATCACGTTTACATCACGTAACTATATAGAACACAACCACAACCTTTAAAAAAACCAATGGATGAATAATAACTGTCACATATTTACAAACAGAAAATTAAGCTGTTTTTAATAATCTTGAAATCGTGGAAACATAATAATCCAATTAAGCATTACACAAAACTATAAATATTTTGGCCTTTACGCACTTCATACACGTTTGGAATGCAAAGCACAATTTCACAAACTAGTAAAACTACTTGTGATCAAGTTCAGCAGCATTGCTGAGAATGAAAGATTCATGTGAAATGACTGAATAAAGCAGATCAGAGTTTAATGTCTGACTGCCATTCTTCTCATTCTCACGTCTGGTAGAAGTGAACATTTTCAGAGCTGCTGATCAACAACTGTTCAGAGGAGGAACAAGAAAGATTAACAAATATTATTTGAGGTGAGTGTCATCTTTCTTTAGTTGTTTTCATGTATATGTGTCATCTTATAATGTGTCAATTCTGATGATCAAGTGTGTAAGTAAATCACAGAAAGCTGTTGTCATAATATGTGAAATCACGGTTTCTCATTTGACTGTTTATTAGTGTCTGCGATTCCTCAAACAGTATTTATTATCATGCGTATTTAAAAGAAATGCATATGATCTTATCATTCTTATCAACAGTATTTATTATCAGTATTTCTTATTAATTGGCATGATTGTCGGGTATTTACAACATATATGGTACTTTAAATATTAAAATAGATGGTACAGAAAGTTAAAAGAGAAACTAAAATAAATATATAAATAAATATACATTTACTATAGTTATTATTACTGAGACAATAATTTAGGGAAGAAGCACTAATGACTTGTTTAAGATTTGAAATTGACTTGGACTTACCTGTCTTGATACGAAACTCGAGACTTGTGACATGCAAAACAATGGGTCTCAATCACTAATAAATATACTTAAAGACAAATATAACGTGATAAACAAGGAGTGAAATACAATTCACCTTCAAACACAGAAACAAGTCCACAATATCTTCTATGGATTTATAAAAATAAAACTCACTCATCACACTTGATTTTTCTAAATTTAAGTAGCATTATGTAACAAATCAAGTCCGGCCAGAACATCAATCTTTTTTCAGTCTTGTTTTTTTTTTTTTTTTTTTTTTTTTTTTGCTTTTAGCCATTTTTGTGAGACCAAAAAGAAAATTAAACAACTGACAGAAAAAAATGCCTAACCGATTATTTAAAGAATTTTTTTTGTGTGAATTACCTGCATTTGTGCAGTGTCTCGCTACTAATAGTGTGTGTGTGTGTGCTTCAATAAAAGCAGCGCATTAATATAGAACGGTGATTAACCTGTTAAGCTGCAACCCCATTTTTGAAAAATCCCCAGATATGGCATACCCAAACTGAAACAGATACAGTTCATGAACCCTTTGTACTAAAAGCACAAGATCTCATTTGAAAGCTGACACCTGGAAGTTTATTGTAAATGTAGAATTAATTATTGTCATAATGAAAAAAATATAATAGCTATAAATAGCTTCAAAGTTTTGTAAAGTTATTATACATTTATTTTTATGAAACATCTTCATGAAAATAAAATTGAAGTTGGCATTGTAGCAATCTAGAAATGCACTGCAGCTAAAGCCACACGTCTGACCATGTTATATTTAAAATCTGAAGATGATAAGTCTAAAACTCTGTATTTAGTTCAATGTTTTTCAAGATCATGTCATTTGACTAGCAGCCTAGCAGGTGGACAGAGCTAGCTAGCATGTTAGCTTAGCACACCATCAATACACGACAATTTATGAGATTAAAATCATGTTTGTGCTCCAAACTTACTTTATAGTGCAAGTCGAGTGTTTTAAATAACTTTCTGTGATCTGATTTGGCTTCAGATAAAAAAAATCTGATAGAAAATATATTTTTATTGTATTCTGCACGTTGTGAAAGTCTATTTCGATTAGCATTACATTATACATATAATCTATTATTATGAAAATACCTGACATGGCTCGAAAAACACAGGTAAATCAAATATCATTGCAATCATGTTTATTGTCTTCAAAACATCTTTATCTGCACTTTACAACGATCTCTGATAGCTTTGGTGTGTCAGGACTTCCTGAATGTCACATGATTATGCCTCTTCTTAATGTGATCCATATATGGACTTTACTGTGCACACAGCGCCCTCAGACTGCCAGTATGAATTGAAAACACAGTACATCAGAGTACAGCGCTCATAATGATTACATCGACGCATTTGGGTATAAATTCAATAAATATTATTCCTGTCTATAGAAATCTGATGTAAACCTATGAGAATCTATCATCTCTAAGCCTACTGATAATAAATACTAAATCATTAGCATAAACTGTTAGAATAAAACTATTCTTAAAATTTGGCAAAAAAAAAAGTTTGTTCCTTATCTGTTATCTGGTTGTCCCATTGGGCCTTTTGCACATGAGACGCTTCAGTTGTTGCTCAAAACCAGGGGATTTCATCCAAGGGCCAATCCCCAAAGGCAAATGAGGGCAAGGGCACGCGCCGAGAGCTTCGTACCTTTTATAAAAACCATGTTTATAGTAAGTCAAGTGCTGAACGCTTGGTAAGTCAAATGGTAAGTCAAGTGCTGAAGTGCTGAGTGCACTGTCTAAAATCCATGTTTATGGTAAAGGTCCTTGCCCACTGAATCCGAAATTCGGGTCCTAAATTTTTGCATGTTAAAAAATAAATACGACCTTCAAAACTTTCGTCCGTCATAAATTTTTTTTAAATCAGGCTAAATTTTCTGCGTTCTTTGCATCCGTAGCAGGCATTTTGAGAGGTGTTTTGACAATTCAGGGCCACCGTACAAGTAAACTCCAAAATCTAGAACTATTCAGGATCAATTAATCCACAGAAAATAGTGGTCTTCTTTTCAATACGTGGCTCCAGTATTGATAGCAAAGCGTCAAACTGAACGACAGAATAATTTGGGATAAACCCGGAGTTCTTTGATAAGGAGGTGGAAATCTCCTTCCTCTCTACGCAATCTTAGGATCATCGGACTCGGTGTGCAAGATTTCTGGAAGTGACGAATTTTAAGGGTGACAAATACGAAAAAAAGCATAAGAAAATTTCGGACTCAGTGTGCAAGGACCTTTTGGGTTACGCGCTCTGGCTTCTGTAAGAAAAAAATATGTGGACGTCGAAGATCTCAAAAACTTTATTACAGCATAGCAGTGGAAAGGTATATGAAGCACCTTGGGTTCACCGGCATCAGAATGAACCCAGAACATCCAAATCTTAAACCTTTTATCCTGTTACTGTTTATCACTCTTAATGTAAATGAAGTTGCTCTTGTTGTAACAGCTGTGTTCTGTATGCTAATAAAGTTGAGACACCCCATTGTCTGAGAAGGTTCTCGGTGTCCCACACCCATTCCCATTCTACAATTGGCTACCAGTTGTTCAGGATGTGATCAACCCAAATGGTGAAGAAACAATACAGGTACTTCTCAAAAAATTAGCATATTGTGATAAAGTTCATTATTTTCCATAATGTAATGATAAAAATTAAACTTTCATATATTTTAGATTCATTGCACACCAACTGAAATATTTCAGGTCTTTTATTGTTTTAATACTGATGATTTTGGCATACAGCTCATGAAAACACAAAATTCCTGTCTCAAAAAATTAGCATATCATGAAAAGGGTCTCTAAACGAGCTATTAACCTAATCATCTGAATCAACTAATTAACTCTAAACACCTGCAAAAGATTCCTGAGGCTTTTAAAAACTCCCAGCCTGTTTCATTACTCAAAACCGCAATCATGGGTAAGACTGCCGACCTGACTGCTGTCCAGAAGGCCATCATTGACACCCTCAAGCAAGAGGGTAAGACACAGAAAGAAATTTCTGAACAAATAGGCTGTTCCCAGAGTGCTGTATCAAGGCACCTCAGTGGGAAGTCTGTGGGAAGGAAAAAGTGTGGCAAAAAATGCTGCACAACGAGGAGAGGTGACCGGACCCTGAGGAAGATTGTGGAGAAGGACCGATTCCAGAGCTTGGGGGACCTGCGGAAGCACTGGACTGAGTCTGGAGTAGAAACATCCAGAGCCACCGTGCACAGGCGTGTGCAGGAAATGGGCTACAGGTGCCGCATTCCCCAGGTCAAGCCACTTTTGAACCAGAAACAACGGCAGAAGCGCCTGACCTGGGCTACAGAGAAGCAGCACTGGACTGTTGCTCAGTTTTGCATGTCATTCGGAAATCAAGGTGCCAGAGTCTGGAGGAAGACTGGGGAGAAGGAAATGCCAAAATGCCTGAAGTCCAGTGTCAAGTACCCACAGTCAGTGATGGTCTGGGGTGCCATGTCAGCTGCTGGTGTTGGTGCACTGTGTTTTATCAAGGGCAGGGTCAATGCAGCTAGCTATCAGGAGATTTTGGAGCACTTCATGCTTCCATCTGCTGAAAAGCTTTATGGAGATGAAGATTTCATTTTTCAGCACGACCTGGCACCTGCTCACAGTGCCAAAACCACTGGTAAATGGTTTACTGACCATGGTATTACTGTGCTCAATTGGCCTGCCAACTCTCCTGACCTGAACCCCATAGAGAATCTGTGGGATATTGTGAAGAGAAAGTTGAGAGACGCAAGACCCAACACTCTGGATGAGCTTAAGGCCGCTATCGAAGCATCCTGGGCCTCCATAACACCTCAGCAGTGCCACAGGCTGATTGCCTCCATGCCACGCCGCATTGAAGCAGTCATTTCTGCAAAAGGATTCCCGACCAAGTGTTGACTATTGAGTGCATAACTGAACATAATTATTTGAAGGTTGACTTTTTTTTTTGTGTATTAAAAACACTTATTTTATTGGTCGGATGAAATATGCAAAATTTTTTAGACAGGAATTTTGGGTTTTCATGAGCTGTATGCCAAAATCATCAGTATTAAAACAATAAAAGACCTGAAATATTTTAGTTGGTGTGCAATGAATCAAAATTATATGAAAGTTACTTTTTTTGAGAAGGACCTGTATAAATTCACTTCCTTCATCTCTATAATAATTAAGCCATTTTGGGGATGAGCTCATTCTAAAATATATTTTGGAGTGGAATCTGGGTCGAGGCAGATTACAATTTCTTACACTTCGTTCCCTTTCTATGTGGCTTAGACCCCGGTTCCTCACCTTGGGTCCCACTCTAGGTGCGGGTTGTCATCGCAAGATACTAACAACAGACACTTCCCGTACTGGGGAGTGGTTTGAGGTGGCCGTCCAGCCCAGGGGATCTGGTGAGGTCATCATCTCGATTTGGCACATCCACTGCCTTGAATTGATGGCTGTAATTCTGGCCCTGAAGTACTTCCTCCAGCAGTTAAGGGGCTACCATGTCCCAGTGCAGGTGAACAACACTAAGGTTTCGTCAAATCACCAGGCGAACTGCGTGCTGTCTGAACAGGGGTGCGTTTTCCAAAAGCATCATTCGCCAGCTATGGTCACAAGTTGCGTCGTTACCAATAGAGTCCAATGGAACTTGGGACCATAGTTGACTAATGATGCTTAGGCTTGGGTACAGTAGGTTCTGCTTTAGGTTCAGGACAAGTTCTGTCCCTCAGGGACATTTACACCCTTGGGAGTAGATTTTGGAAATATTTTATGAAGCAGATGTGTCCTCTTCACCTCTCAAGGGACAGCGCAATGTCTCCTCTGGTTCTCTCTGAATCACCCATCACCAGTTAATAGACTTGCCTATAAAATGTGAATGTTAAAAATCCAAAAGGCAAATATTGTGCCTTTGGGACGCGACAATGACATGCCAGACTTTTCGCCATTGTTTCAGGCCTCATCATTGAAACAGACTCTTTGTTGAACATTGTTGGTTTTTAAGGCTTTCTTGAAAGCATTGTCTTACTACCTGGGAGTTTCTCCAGCAAATGGTTTATCATATTGATGGAGATGGAGTCCTCATCCCTTAAGTTTTTCCAGCCCACATATTACTTATTTTAAAAGTTTGTTTGGACATTTGTTGAAGGACCATCTGTTGCAGGATTCCTTGTTCTTCTTTAAGATAATGATTTATAACTCTGTGACACCATACCTCCCTGCTATATAGTAAATCTAAATCAATATTTGAAATGAGTAGTATGTCTGAATTCATAGTATTCCTAAAACATTTGAAAAAAGTTACTTATGTTTTGCTGGTCGGTAAACACAATGATAAAGAATTCAACATATAGACTTTACTTAACTGATACTCGGGAGAATACAGGAACGACAGCCACTAACCTAACATACAACACTGAAACAAGACAAAACACACAACAGCGTTTTCAACTAAAACCGTAAAACTTTTGGCTGTACGTTTACATGACAACGACGTTTTTTTGTCCCTGAAAACTCAAACTTTTGAAAATGGGCTTCAAAGTGCAAGTTTTTTGAAAACGGTCTCTGTGTAAACAACAAAAATGTGAATCTCTGAAGACGCTGACGGTCATGCACATGCACAGAAAGGTGGTAAAGACTACAGTGGTTCAACCTCAATGTTATGAAGCGACAAGAATATTTTTTGTGCGCAAACCCCCCCCCCCCCCCCTCACTTTTTTTTATTTTTAGGTGTTCAAGCACGAAGTGCTGAAAACCTATTGTATTTGTACTGATTTTTAGGTGTTCAAGCATGAAGTGCTGAAAACCTATTGTAATTGTCCTGATTTTTAGGTGTTCAAGCACGAAGTGCTGAAAACCTATTGTAATTGCTATTTGAAAAAAAAAAAAAACCTAAAACGCATCGTGCAGCCCAAACCGTAAGGCCTAGAGACTTGAAACCTGGCCAGGTGCTAGGGCCTCAGTTTGGGGAGAACCTATCAGAGTATGACCCTGATTGGCCCATAGGTGGCGCTACAGCAACCAAAAGGACTAAATTGCTCATAACTCATCGACCGTTTGACCTAGAATCAAGATTTGCACACCACTGTGTTCCTTGGCTTGTGGATAAAGCAGGAGAGGAAAACTCTTTTTGACTTCAGGCTGCCAGGACTGTCTTCTCCTGCCTCACACCGTAGCGTGTGTGCTTAGACCGATTGTATATCTCGTCGTTGTTAACCTAAGCAGACTTGGATAAAGTCCAAACAAAGTCACTTTTAAGTGATTCAAAAATCTGTGATTTTTGTGGAGTGCTGGGACAGGAGAGGAGAGTTCTTGGTTGCTTGTTGTTGCCAAACGGGTTTTTTTTAATCACATTTTTATTGAGTAGAGAATGTTATGTACAAAAGTAAAATAAACATCATTCTGAACACATTCTCTTTTCTTTTTATAGAGCCCAAGAAGCACCTGCTACTTGGGCGGAGTGATAACCGCAGCACCTGAGACGCGCTCTCTGCTCCTCACCACGACGCGTCTCAGGTGCTGCGGTTATCACTCCGCCCAAGTAGCAGTGCTTAGCCTTCAGAGAATATAGTCGCCTTCAGAGAATATAGTTCCCAGTATTTATACGGTTAAAATATGTCTGTGTCTCATGTGACTTTGTTTTTTGTACACTCTGTGACTATACAAATCACAACATGTAAATAGAAACCTGTTTGCGTTATTTTGTCACTTATTTGGATTAGTATGCTAGCTGCAACCATTTACATCCACTCTTTGTGCTAAGCTAGGCTAGCGGTGGGTGCGTCAAACAGACTTATAGCACGCACGGAGATGAAAAAGGTATGTATGGACTTTTCTAACTCTGGGGGATAAGGTGAATAGGCTAAAGTCCCAAAAAGTCGGAGTGTTCCTTTAAAAGCTTTTGAAGTTTTCGATAACCAATCCCAATTTAGGTCTCCCAGTAATACAAAGTCATTGTCTGAGAACATTTTCATATAGTCCGACAGCAGTGTTAAAGCTTCGTGAGATGCCGATGGTGGACGATAGCATCCCATTAATGTAAAATCCACACCGTTGGGGAGATGTAACTTAACTACAGACAATTCAAAACACTTTGGCTTACTGATCGATTCGATCCGAGTGCAGTTCAATGACGTTTTGACATAGATCGCAACTCCCCCTCCTTTACTAGTGCGATCTGTCCTATAAATGTTGTATCCATCAATGTTAATCATATTGTTTGTAACTGATGATTTTAGCCAAGTTTCTGACAAAATCATAATATCACAGTCTGTCGTATTTGCCCAGACACGAACTGCATCAATTTGATTAATTAAACTACGCACATTTAGATGAATAAACCTCAGTCCACTGCTGTTTTTAAGATCTTCTGGGGTTTCAAGTTGTGCCAGTTCAGGGCCTGGATTGGGGTGGATATTACCTGATAGAAGAAGCAGAAGAATCAATAAGGGTTTCTTAACTGGAGCTAATCTCCGTCCATGTCTGCAAGCAGCCGAAGATACGAACTGCCGCACGCTCGTTGTTCCTCTACACCACTGCACGTGCTGCAACCGCCGATCATCCAATTGACACAGTAGGCCTACCGCAGGACGCGTTGCTGTAATCCAATGGTTTGATCCAAATGGAGCCACATCCGAATGGAAAAAATCCACCGTACAAGGCGCAATAATCCACATCAAAGCACCCAGTCCATCGATATCCTCCGATCTGTCTGCCAATTGCAAAGACAGCATGATGCTACCCCATAGGTAAAACACAGCCCGATTGGCCACATAGTACTGAGATTGTTTATTTTATTTTATTGTATATTGTTGTTGTTGTTGTTGATAATGTTGTTTCAAATCTTAGGTAGCCGTCGTCTTCAAAGAGCCCAAATTCACCATAAAATCATAAAACAAACTATAAAACAAACTAAACAGGATAATCACAAAAACAGAACGAGAACAACATGAAACACTTGTGCCGCCATCTTGAATCCATCCAGCATTGGTGAAAGAATTAGAGAGAGTGCAGAAACTGCGTTGCAAAGATAAGAACTTCATTCTCGTGATCAACAGACTGTCCTCTGCTCAATGCTCATCACGGCAACATTTTATGTGATGGGAATAGATCTAAATACTTTAAAAACATCTCACGATTCGTTAATCTCGATAGCTGTAATAGTAAAAATGTATAATAGCTGTAGTAAAAGTATTCGGGAGAGAGTTTCACATGTAATGCGTAGCTATTTCATATGCAAGCATGTCAGCCAATCACAGCAGTGGGCGGTTACACTGAATCCCACAGCAGACACGCCCCTTCAAACAGAGCGTTCAAATCAGAGGCTAAAATCAGGCTAGGAAAATTGCCTTTTATTTCTAAATTATGACTATTTTTGATCCAAAAAACATACTAACATTATAAGGGCAACCCAGGAAACATAATAAAATAACCCCATGTCAGGGGACCTTTAAAGATGCTCCTTAATTTTTTAAATGACACCTGACCATGAGGAAATAGTCCTCTAAGAAGCTCCATGTAATCTTGCCACTGAGAGCTCCATGTTCGCAATGTCCAAGAAAGAATGCATCCAGTGAGTCCAGGCTAGAGAATCTGGGGGTTTCCAGCGCAAGGCAAGCATTTTCTTAGTGGCAGTAAGTCCACAAAAAGGTGACTTTTTCTGAGTTAAAGAGAGAGTATAAGTCTCATTTAGAGTCATCATTTAGAAGCAAGAGTCTCGGACAGCATGATATCTCCAACTCCAAAATGTCCTTCAACGTAATGGAGACCTGTCTCCAAAATTCATTAACTTCAGGGCAATCCCAAAACATATGCATATATGTCCCTATGCACCCACTAGAGCACAAGTCACATTTAGGGGAGGTGGAAAGCTTCATTAAATGACGCTTCCTGGGAGTGAGATACATCCTCTGAATCATCTTGAAATTAATCAATTAATGATTAGGATTTTTAGAAACATGTTTGAGGTTAGCCCATATTGAGTCCAAACATATTTCATTATTGTCCTCTGAATCAGTCCCATAAATATCTCTGTGCCAAATGTCTACCACCAAAACAACAGGTACAGTGAAGAAACCATTCCCCTTGTGTTTCTAAATGAAGTAAGCAACTTATGTAGAGCAAGACTAGGAAAACTAGAACCCCAAGGAACCCCATATGCACGCATGGCAGATCTCAGGCGCAGATAAAAGAAAAATTAAGTGCCTGGTAAATTCTATTCTGCACGTAGATCATTAAACATGCGTAAACCATTGTCCCTCCAAACATCAGCCAAAACATTAATCCCTCTATCACTCCAATCTGGGAAAACAAAAGGCTTATTGCCCGATAGAAGACTATGATTACGAAATAATGGAGAATGAGAATGCCATTTATGGTCATCGCGGGAGAACTTTGAAGCCACCCGCCAGGTAGAAAGAAGATAAGTTATTATTGAGCCAAAATGCTGCTTCGTACTTTTTAACGGAATGTTGCAATAAATCAAATCCTGTAGTCTATAAGGTAAGGCCAGAATAAATTCAATCGGTTGCCAAGATACAACAGAGCCAGGATTCAACCAGACTGTAAGAGGACGTAATGTAAAAGCCCAATGATAAAGCCTAAAGTCCGGTAAAGCAAGACCGCCGGCATCCTTGCAACGTTGCAGTGTTGAATACTTTATACGGGGGGACCTGCCGTTCCATATGAATTTAGAAACTTGTTTTTGCAGTTTAGACCAGAAATCTAAGGGTGGTGACAAAGGTATCATAGCAGAGAAAAAATGTATGCAAGGCAAGATGTCCATTTTGATGACAGAAATTCGAGCTTGTAAAGATAGTGGAAGTGGTGACCAACGAATCAGGTCCATCTCCACACGATTATATATGCCCTGGAAATTTTTCAGAGCTGTTGTGTGTAGAGATGAAAATATGTCCACACCCAAATATCTAAAGCTGGTTACTATCGGTATAAAAGACGGTAAAACAGATTTAGAGGATGAATTATTTAAATGCATCAATGAAGGTTTGCTCCAATTAATCTTATACCTAAAAAATTTAAATTAAAATACGGACAAAATATGATGAATAGACTCAGCTGTATCACTAACATATAAAAGAATGTCATCTGCATATAACGAAATTCTATGAGAAGTGTTACTAAAACTTATAGGACTAACCAAGGAATGCTGACGGATTTTCTGTGCAAGAGGTTCAAGAGAGAGTGCAAACAAGAGTGGTGAGAGAGGGCATCCCTGACAAGTCCCACGTAATATAGAAAACTTTGGAGAGGTGATGCCCCCTGTCATAACCACAGCGGAAGGATTGGCATATAATACTTTAATCATATTAATATAATTTCTGCCTAAATCAAGGCGCTCCAAAACTGACCAAAGGTAATGCCATTCAAGCCGGTCAAAGGCTTTCTCAGCATCCAAAGACAAAGTTGCGCACGGTATATCCATACCACTGGTCATGTGTATAATATGCAATAACCGGCGAACGTTATCAGCTGCAAGACGAGATTTAATTAAAAAAGTCTGGTCATTATGCACCAATTTAGTCATAAGTTAATCTAAGCGGGAGGCCAAAATTTTGGCGAACAGTTTCACATCACAGTTTAACAGAGACAAAGGTCTATAGTTTCCGCACTGAGTCAAATCTTTATTAGGCTTTGGTAACAGAGTAATAATGGCCATATTTGCACTATTATTAAATGAACCCACCTGAATAGAATAAAGAATCATATTCAACAAAGGCTGTCCCAGCTCATTCCAGAAAGAAAGGTATAGTTCAGGCGGGATTCCATCCCATCCCGGAGACTAGAGATGTTCCGATACCCTTTTTCCCTTCCCGATACCGATTCCAATACCTGGACTCAGGGTATCGGCCGATACCGAGTACTGATCCGATACCTGGGTCTGTACAGTATCTATACAGCTGCAATTCATTCTAGCACTGTATGAATTGATAGAATTATTTTATGCCGTGTTTCAGACTTATCCCTTAATTAAACATGAACAAATACATAGAGTGAACTAGAGTATTTTTATTATCTGACATACATTTCACAGCAATATATTATTTATCTTTCTTAATTGAAAAAGAACTTAAAATGCAACCACACATCTAATACTGTAAACTGAAAAAGGTATTTTAGTTTTACAATATAACTGCATAAAAAAGTGCAACAAATAAATCTAGGAATCTAAAAAATGATATATGAATAAAATAAGAAGATAATCTCTTTATAATTTAAAGCCCATAAACAATTTTGTTAAATAAACGGCATTTCAGTTTTGACCGCGGCTGGTCACCCAGAACAATAAACTCAATACATGTTGTCGGTTATATTAATCGCTCGTTGGCTGTCTTTTGGAAAACTTTTCTGTTTGTTTGAATGAAGCTTTTAGAGATTGTTGATTCTGGCGCGGCTTCTCTGCCCTTGCCTTTGTGTAATCGTGTTCTGCGGGGTGACGCGTCTTCAAATGCTTTAAGTTACTCGTGTTGAAGCTGCTAATACTTGTTCCACCCCTCGAAATTGCAATATGGCATACGAGACATGTCGCCGTTTTCCTGGCTGGTTGGTCCAGTCTGAAATACTGCTTTACAGCGGACATACTGCTATCGCACGCGTGGTTTCTTCTTCGCTGCTCTAAACAGTGGTTGCTTGTGGCAACAGCACAACTTCCTGTGTCGCCACAAGCAACCACTGTTTAGAGCAGCGAAGAAGAATTGATCTCCGATTTGCAGTGTTATACAAAGCTAGCGTGCATAACTAGATACTGTTTAAGAAAATGGTATCGGATCGGTACATGGGTAGAAGTACTCGCCGATACCGATGCCAGCATTTTTATTGGTATCGGCGGCATTTCCGATACTAGTATCGGAATCGGAACAACTCTACCGGAGACTTACCCCTCTTCATATGTACAAGAGCATCTTTTAACTCGTCTAATGAAATAAGAGAGTCCAAAGATGCAGCCTCTGCTTCAGAGAGAGATGTAAGAGTCAAATCTTGAAAAAAGTTATCACACAGAGTCACACTGAAAACCAAATCTGGCCTATATAAGTTCTGATAGATATCTTTTAACTCTTGATTTATACCTTTGGGTTCACTTATCAAACCACTAGAAGATTGAATTGCCATAATATTAGAATATTTTTCATCATTCCTTAATCTAAGAGCTAAAAGGTGACTTGGCTTAGCGCCATTGAAATAATAAGTTCTTCTAACTTTGTGCATTATAAACTCAGCTCTATGCCGTAACCGTGATGTAAGTTCCGTACGCATCATCTTTATTTCTTTCTGAACATCCTCAGTGTGACAAATTTGCTGAAGATTCTCCAGCCTATTTATTTTTGTCTCGAGAGTGCCTATTTCCTTCAATCTAGATTTATTTAATTGGGAAGCAAAAGAAATAGAAGACGACCGTATGCAACCCTTAATAGCGTCCCAGAGAAAGCGGGGATCATCCACCGAACCAGTATTTATATCTATAAACCATCTCAACTCCTTTTTAAGCATTGCACAGAAATCTTTATTTTGTAGTAGTGTGGTATAAAAACGCCAACGAGATGCTCTAGTAGGTGTAGACACAAGAGAAATTTTAGCTGAGACCACATTATGATCAGATAAAGGGCATGACTTTATATCAACACTGTGTACTACTGTGACGATCTGCGGCTGGAGTGCCCGCTTGAGCCTCTGGAGGGCACTCCTTCCTAGTTTATTGTTTCCATTATTGTTAACCCTGGACTGATTATGGTTGATTTTATGCACCTGTGTTTGATTATCTTGTTTAGCGCACCTGTCTTAAGCCTGAGTTTTCCCTTGGTTCATGGCTCAGTATTGTAAGTGTTTGTATGTGTCTCACTGCATCCTAGCATTTTCCTAGTTTCCTAGCGTTTCGGTTCCCTGATTATCTGCCTGTTCCCGGTTTCCCGTTTGCCTTATCCCTGCACGGATTTGATGTTTGTTTGGACTGCTTACCTGGTTGTGACCCCTGCCTGTTTCCTTGTACCTGTCTCTGGATTCTCCTGATAATAAAGCCTGCATTTGGATCACCTCTGTCCTTGTTCCACGTGCAGTTTCATGACAGAATACTGAGCCACAACTGATCCAGCGGCTGAGAGGAACACAGACCTCGTTATGGATCCCACAGCGCAGATCGTAAGCCTCCGTCAAGGAGAACGTCCACTCAAGGTTTTTGTGACAGATTTTTTGAAGCTCGCTCGTCAGTCCTACTTGAATGATTTCTGTTTGATGATGTTCTTTCGGGGAGGACTGTCTGAACCGCTCGGGTCTGCTATACCGTTTCCGTGTTCAAGCTGGACTCTAACCCAATATATTGACCTGGCCCTTTCCATGGGCGGTTCGCTTTTTACTGTGGACTTTTTGGAACTTTTGCTTCACAAAGGACCCGACGATTCGCCACTTTACAAGGTACCCACTGAATCCACGCATCAATTGTCTCCCGGTGAACCAGCGCATCACACGTGCTCCGCCGAGTTTGCGCTACATGAAAGCCCAGTTGAACCAGCGCTTCGTAAAGGGTCCGCCGTATCCACGCAACATGTGAATCCCGACGTGCTAACACTTCACGTAAGCTCCGTTATATTCCTGCCTCAAGAGTTTTCTACTGAGTCTGAGCGCGTGCCAGCCGAGTCAAGTGAGTCAAGTGCCGAGTCAAGTGAGTCAAGTCCCGAGTCAAGTGAGTCAAGTCCCGAGTCAAGTGAGTCAAGTCCCGAGTCAAGTGAGTCAAGTCCCGAGTCAAGTGAGTCAAGTCCCGAGTCAAGTGAGTCAACTGAATCAAGTCCCGAGTCAAGTGAATCAAGTGCCGTGTCAAGTGAATCTAGTGCCGTGTCAAGTGAATCTAGTGCCATGTCGAGTGAATCAAACGAGTCGAGCCAAATGAGTGAATCCAGTCAAGTCAGTGTATCAAGCCCAGTGACTCGCCGTCGCAGGAGGAGAAGGAGGACTCGTTTGGTTCGCCAGGCTCCGGTGGGTGTTCCCAGACTCCTCGCCCTGCCGGCCCCACCTCTGCGCCTCGCCCTGCCGGCCCCGCCTCTGCGCCTCGCCTTTCCGGTCCCGCCTCTGCGCCTCGCCTTACCTGCGCCTCTCAAGCTTCGGGAGTCTTTTCCAGTAGCGGTTTCCAGCCCGGAGGATTTAGCTTTAAATTTCCCCAAGAACTTTTTTGGGGGGGGGGGCAATAGGTACCCTAAGAGGGCCATGGAGGTGGCATCTACGTGGACCCTTGCACTACCACCTACACCTGAGAGGGTCATGGAGGTGGTGCCTACATGGACCTTTGCACAACCACCTTTGCCTGAGCTTACCATGTCACTGGTCCTGTCCAGCCCTGTGCTCCCCACGTCTTGGTCCCCTGTTAAGTGTACTCTGCCCTGGTCCTGTGTTATGTGTACTCTGTCCTGTTCTCCTGTCACTTATGCTCCAGCCTGTCTTCCTGCCAAGCATGCTCCGCCCTGGCTACTTGCGGAGCGTGCCTCCCTGTGGTCTCTTGCCCTGCTCTGGTCTCCAGGCCCCAGGTCTCTCCATGGGCCTGGCCCCCTGCCTCTCCACGGGCCTGGCCCTCCATCCCATCCCCCGTCGACCTCCCTCCGGAGCTCTTAGGAGCGTCTGGAAGCCGCTCCTTAGAGGGGGGGTTATGTGACGATCTGCGGCTGGAGTGCCCGCTTGAGCCTCTGGAGGGCACTCCTTCCTAGTTTATTGTTTCCATTATTGTTTTACCCTGGACTGATTATGGTTGATTTTATGCACCTGTGTTTGATTATCTTGTTTAGCGCACCTGTCTTAAGCCTGAGTTTTCCCTTGGTTCATGGCTCAGTATTGTAAGTGTTTGTATGTGTCTCACTGCATCCTAGCATTTTCCTAGTTACCTAGCGTTTCGGTTCCCTGATTATCGGCCTGTTCCCGGTTTCCCGTTTGCCTTATCCCTGCACGGATTTGATGTTTGTTTGGACTGCTTACCTGGTTGTGACCCCTGCCTGTTTCCTTGTACCTGTCTCTGGATTCTCCTCATAATAAAGCCTGCATTTGGATCACCTCTGTCCTTGTTCCACGTGCAGTTTCATGACAACTACTAAGTGTGCAGCATGAGATATAAGTATATAATCCAATCTAGAATAGCTTTTATGTCTGGCCGAGTAAAAGGTATACCGTCTTTTTGTATGATAAAAAGTGCGGTATATATCAATTAGACTAAGATCAGACATAAATTTACATAATTCAATAGATGATAAAGATGACCCTGAATAATTCTACACAACAACGATCAAGAGAGACATCAACTACCGCGTTCATATCTGCACCGATGATAAGAAAAGCAATCTTGAATGCGCAGTAATGTTGTAGTGAGTGCAGAAAAAAAATTGCGGTCAAAATGAGGAGGAGCATAAATTGAAATAAATGCAAAATTCTTACCCGCAATAACTGTTTTAATGTATGATACTCTGCCTTCTTCACAGCTATATCTTTCTAGAATATTAAATGAAAGCTTGTGTTTTAACACGACCAGAGTACCCCTCGATTTACTATCCAGTGAAGATGAGGCAGCTACAAAATAAAATTTGTTAGAAAACCTCTGAACATCTGATTTTCTTAGATGTGATTCTTGGATAAATGCCAAATCAACCTGCTGCCTATGCAGGTAGTCCAGACATGCAGTACGTTTAATGGGGCCATTCAGCCCATTTACGTTCCAGGTAACTATGTTAAGCGTTTCTGTAACTGTAAATGAACTATAAAATAACATAAAGAGGCCAATATAATAATTACCTGGGCATAGAACAATAAAGAGAATGCATCACAGCCATATATACTCTTTAAAGTGAGAAATACCCACCCACCCTGGTCGCCACAACCCAAAAGAACACCCAATTTCCCCAAATACAACAAATAACCCCCTAACAGAGCATCCACTAAAAAGGAAAAGTAATGATACAAAGAAAAAGAAAAAAAGAAAATGAAAAGAAAAATCGAGTGAAACATTAACCACCTTATGAACAACGTGACCCAGAGAAAGGTGGCAGACACAATGTCCCCGCCCCCCCACCCATTATTACGTGTTAATGAACGAAATGTACAGATGTGCTTATCCTAAAGGACAGATTGTGACCTTCAGTTACGCAGGACAATCAATATGAAAGAACAAACAAATGAAGAAAGTGAGGGAGGAAGACCTCTGGAGTATTTTAAAGTAATATCACTTTACGCTTCCTCATTCTCCTGTGTGGCCAAACCATTCAGAAAGTCCTCAACCTCCAAAGGGGACTTGAAAATGTGCTGAGTCGAACCTTGCGTTAACTTCAGCTGTGCGGGGTACATCAAAAAGGTCTGAAATCCCATTTTCTGAGACTTATTGGTTACCTCCATGAAGGAACGGCGTCGGTTCACAGTGAACGCACTATAGTCCGCGGCAAATCTGATGTCTTTCCCATCCACCTTGATTGGAGTTTTCCTAGATGCCCGGAGAATTGAATCACGATCGGTATAACGTAGCATCTTCATAATGACTGTGCGAGGTCTGCCAGAGTTGTTGGGTGGGCCGATGCGATGAACTCTCATGATATCCGGTTTAGTATCGCTCAACGAAGGGAACCATACAGGTAAAGATCCCGAGATGTATGTTGTGAGATTTGTGGTTTCCACGTCTTCCGGGAGATTCATAATACGAACATTATCCCTGCGGCTCCGGTCCTCCAAATCAGCGATCTTTTCCTCCAAGGTCGTCAATCTGGCGGCAGATTTGTCTTAATTTTTCTCCACTTTGCCGACCCGGCTGTTCAGACTGGAATATCGATTGCGCAGTTCTCTAACCCCATTAGAGCAGCTGGAAAGCTCAGACTGGATATTATCTAGCATGTCTTGCAACGTTTTGAACTGCGCTTCAATAAACTGCTGCTGTTTCTCCATAACAGAGGCAATCATGGCGGCGAGCGAATCTTCCATCTTTTCTGCCTCGTGCACTTGGTCACGCTGAGCTTGCTTGCTGGCCGATCTTGCTTGACGAGAAGTCATACTGTCGATGCCCAAAGTCAAAACATAAAACAAAGTGTCGAGCAATTAGCGAAAAAACATAAATATATAAATGAAAGTGGGTAGGGTTTGCGGAGTCAGAACACAATGCTGCCATCCTGCTCACAGGTCACGTGCCTCCTCCGTTGTTGCCAAACTTTTAAAAACTTCCTTGTTACTACCTCCCTGACCCCTAGACCGGGGAGGCATGTAACACCACGAATGACCTATAAAGCAGCCTTTCCTTTTGGAATGTGAACAAAGTCTTTTGCAAGAATTTCTACAGTGGCCTCAAAAACCTGATAAAATAACACATATGTAGATCATTAAGTTAATGTTACATTTCCACTCAGTAAGAAGAGTTTTGGTACTCTTTAATATTGTATTGTATTTCTGTTGTCTCAAATTTCAGTTCTACTATATAAATTGTAAACATTGCTTAGAAATGTGCATTGTAGTACTTTGTGTTAAATAATAGTTGACCCAGAAATGAAAATTCTCTAGACATGGGTTAAAGTCATCTTAATGAAGAAAAAATATATATTGTAAGGTAAACTATTGTGAACGCTGTCAGTAACGGCAGCAATGCTATGATGAACCCTTTCAAGGTGCCACACTAGAAAAGTCTATTTTAAAACTGTGGATGTTTGTTCACGTGTGTGAATCAAAAAGCGGACGAGTCTGAAGCAGAACTCTCAGAGGTAATTACATGTGCCATGACTGTAATGTAGCCCTCGAACTCGTCAGTACTTATCGCTACAGTAACAGAAATACCAACAGGATAATGAGAACATTGAAACCATGAAGCCCAATATTCACAGTCTGTCTGCTTATACTAACAGCCATAAAACAGTGACTTCTAGAGAAGAGTTTTTTTTAAAACTGTTTACCAGTTGAGCGTAAATGCTTTGTTTTGGAACAATGAATATGTGTTTACGTGGGTATGCAGTAACAACACAATGCCATTTGATTGAATTTGTTTAACAAGAGGACAATGAATGCTAATGGCCTCACATTTATTACATTTCTGAGTCGCAAAAGGTTTAATCTGTTATTAACTAAAGACTGTTATGGATTTCACTATGGCATTTTAAATCATGCTGCGCTGATCATCGTTATTTGTTTCACATAGTATTTGCATGCCTGTTTCCAAACCAGCATGCAGATTACTTGCTATGAAGTACAAAATAAACAAATTTATGAATACTTGTTTTTCTTTTTTTTGCTTTTGTGGTTTTTTAACTTCTTATTTAATGAAAGGGCCAGCGTTACTACCCCTCCTAACCACCTGATCTCCACCTGCTTCCCCTTTCATTCTGGGAAACAGTATCAGCAGTTACTCATATGACATCGATCTTACTTGCATCGACTTACATCTCAGAAGAGTGAACTCGGGCCTAGGCCGTGAAGCCGGTTTAGGGAGATAGCCACTATGTTTCAGTTTAGTTTGCACCAATCCTTGGATTTAGGCACCATGAAAGTAGTTTGGCTCAGATTTTAGCTGTGTTCATCGCCACAGTAACTTATACTCCATAGCTAACCTGATCCAGGGCATATTATAAGTAATGTTCGAGGTAAGAGATCTCAAAACGAAATTGGACCAATCAGCTGTGAGCAAAGTGACACATGTCTGGTGTAATAAAGTCACTCCCCCTGTTTCTACTCCAAATTAAAGTACATAGCAAATGATAATTATTATACTCGTAATACTTTACACAAGTACAATTTTAGTTTATCAATTATTATTAAGCATTTAGTTTAAATGAATATACATAATATAAATAAGCTTTAGAAGCAAATGATAAAGCTTTAAAAAATGACTAAATGTGGGCTTCAATGTTCAATTCTCTCTATACCTACATCAACTATATATACTAACTTCATAACTTTTACTTGCACAGATTTTGCAAGACTTTCTTTTAGTTGTCCTCATTCATAAACATCTCTTTTCTTTTTTAGTGTAAATTTGTTTAAATTATTATTATTTTTCAATCTCGCTATATTCTGCAGAAGACAGAAGTGAATCACAGTTTCACGGCATGTGATTGGCTGTTCGCTACTGATGTCATACCTAAACTCAGGATCAAAGCCTGAGTTGATAGATAGAGTTGATGATCAGCGTCACGGTACCAACAAAGCCTGGTTGGATTGGTTTGGTTTTGTGAACTCAAAACTAATGCTTTAACCCTGGGTTTGTTCAACTACCATTATGGTACGGTTTCAAGATCTAATTCTAGTTGATGACAATAATTTAACCAATGTTAATAACTACAAAACTAGTAGTGTTTCAACAACATGAAGTCTACGTTTATAATAAATAAATATAATTAATACAAAATTTAATAAATTAACTGGAAAGCTTTTTATAAAGAAAATCTATTTTATAATCATATCTAGTCTTGATGTACTATGATTTAATACACGTCCATTTCAGATTGAGAAAGAAGAATGTCTCACACTGTCATACCCATGACCTCCTCGACGCTTGTCATCCAGTTTCAACCACCAACACAACCACCAGCAGCTGGAACTGGGACAAATGCTCCTGTGCCTGTTTATGGACTACAGCTAGCAGGAGTTTCACCTCTTCATGGACTTCAGACATTTCTGAAAGGCCAACCAAAAGCCCTTGGGGTGAGAAATTGTTCATAAACCCAAATTATAGCTGTTATAAATTAATATTGTTTATGTAATATTGTTCCCCAAAATGTTATACTGTTTTACTTTATAATACTCTCTTGTCCTTCACAGACTGTCCAGATAATGATTGGTCTGTGGACTTTCCTGTTGGGAATCGTGTCTACAGTTTATGCCGATTCCATCTTTGTCTATAGTGGTATTCCTTTCTGGGGATCTCTCATCGTAAGAAACACAATTAAACAAAAAAAGTGTTGTGTCTTGTATAACACAAGTTGTGTTTTCCAACAGAAGCCTTGATTTTTGTCTTTTTCTTTCTCTCTGCTCTCAGTACATTATTGCAGGCTCACTCTGAATTTCTGCAGAAAACAAACGGAATTCACCCTCCAGTATGTGTTTGGTATGTACACAACACTTCTCGTTTTTTCATGGTTTAAACACCAGAGGTATTGGAAACCCTATTGTGTTTGTATGGACTTTTCTGTAGTGATTTCTTCTTGCTTATTTTTCTGCCAAAAAAGTGTATGGGCATCAGTGATCGTAATTCATAGAGACCCCAAACTTGTCTTTAGTAATGGCGAGATACAAAAAAAAAAATTCCCATGAATCCTTAAATGTATATCTCTGATTTTATTTCTGTCTATAAACATTTCTGCCATTTTTAATTTTCTAAAAAAAAGTATATATATATATATATATATATATATATATATATATTATATATATATATATTTGTCAAACTTCTAGGCCGTTGGTCCAATCACAAAATTTTGCACATTGGAGCTAGGGATGTTGCTGGCAAAAAGTTATCAAACTAATTTTGATTAATCGAAGCATTCTGCCAAAGTAAGGGAATCAAGCAACCCTCATTTTCCCAAAATTGTAAATCTTAATTCACACCAAATTGTGTCAAAGTTGGACCTTGCCGCTACAACAGAAATTGTAACACTGTAACTGGAGGATCGGTAAAGTAACCAAATTTATAATATGACCCGGCTAAAATAAAAACATCTATGCTAGTAGCCAATCACATTTCAGTGACTAATAACCTCAAATTTGAATGGCCCACCTTTATGAAAATGTACATATTTGTATATAGTGTGAAAACTAGTATGTGTACCAAATTTTGTGGAAAAAATAAATGTGTAACCTTTTGGGCTGATATTGTATTTCTTAAGGTGCTGACATTACAGTTTAAGCCCAACAGTTCACACAAATACACCATTTAAAAAGGTTAGAAGGCCACACATATAATACAAATAAAAAGGAAATTAAGGTCTGGTTTCACAGACAGGGTTTAGATTAAGCCAGGATTAGGCTTTAGTTAAATTAGGGCATTTAAATAGCTTTTATGAACGTGCCTTTGGAAAAAAAAAAAACATTACTGGTGAGCATCTTGAGACAAAACACTGACATTTTGTAAGATCTATCAGTGCAAGTTGCTTTCAGTTAAAACAGCTCAAACATGCATTTTTGTTGTCTTGGACTAGTCTAAGCCTTGTCTGTGAAACCGGGGGTATGTTATATACCTTCGAATAGCCTACAGAAAATGTTGAGCTGCAAATGATTACTCCACAATCACTTGAAATTGACCTATGGCATGCAATTCATCTAAATTTCAATGTTTCACACGAGTCCAAATACACGCTTCAACAGACAGCGTAATGGTTTTGCCATCTGCGCAATATGTGGATACATGCCGCACGATTTTTGCCACCAACTGAGAGGGTTTTCGTCAGCAGGAAGCCTTTTCCCGCCATTTTTCAAATTAACAATGCAGCCGCACTGCGTTGTACTGGATAAGCTAACATAAACAAACCGCGTCAGTAAGGAATATTTGATGAATAATCGAAATTATAATTTTCATTTGAAAGCCCTACCAAATACTCTGAGATTTTGCTGCAGACGCCTTTGAATGTTTTCCTCTCGTTTCAACGTGTCTTCATACTGTTGTTGTGTGTGGTAGAATACCTTTCCATCTATGTTTTAACAAGCTAAAGTTCTTGTTAATTTATTAATCCATTTTGTTTTGTTTTTCTACCAATAGGTGAAAGGTTCACTTGGAATGAACATTTTCAGTGCTATATTTGCACTCACTTCCTTTATCATAATTTTTTTGGATTTGGTTATTGGGTCGATGATGGACAGTCACTGCTACTTTTCTAACTGTTATCTTGATACAAAGTACATGGTATGTCGCCAACTTTTATCCTCACATTTATTTAGTAATTACAATAAGATCACTGTGTGGTCAGTTCTTGTCAAAAGTCAAGCTATAATCTGTCCAGTCTTTTTTTAACAACATTTCAGAAGTAGTTTATAGATCTCTTGCGATTACTGATCATTTACAATGCAAGAAGGCATTATACATTAATATTAAACTCTGTCCAGTTTGACCTATAAATATTTTATTACTATATGAACCTCAAGGATGATGATTATGAACTTCTGAACAGCCTGTGTACTGATGTGAGTGCTAATTATTAATTATTTTGTCATTATTATTTGTGCTAATGTTGAATTCTCTCTCAGACTCTCTTCTTGGGAATCAGTGGTGTATTGTTGATATTCGCCTTCCTTCAGTTTATCATCTCCATCTCTCTGTCAGCATTTGCCTGTAAAATCGCCTGCTGCTGTTCTCCACAGGTGAGTGATGCGTCAAGGTTTTTAAATGTGTTTGTCAGCTGAACTCCTCAGATATGCATATAGAATGGAAATAATTACTTTTAACTAACTTTGAACCCCAAGTCGAGACTCGAACTTGGATCTCCTTGTGCACAGCTGCGCTATATGACAGCATTGCCCTCAAGGATATTGCTCCAACATAACAGATCATTTTTAATAGTTATTTTGCCAATGGGTCGTTAGATTTCTGCTCATTCTAAAGTAGTACAGAAAGATTACATTTATTTGAATGCATTAGTGAGAGAGCGATTGCCTGTTTGAATTAACCCTACCTGTCTATCTTTATACTAATAATGAAGCTGTGGGTTTTAGTTACTTCAAAAACAGAAAGATACCATGCAAGAACTTTTCAGGTTTGACGCTGTTATTGATCAATCACAGGACAGTAAGTTCCTGAAGCGCGATCTGCACTAAATGTGCGTGCTTCTCTGCATGTGTGTGTGCGTTCGTCCTTATGTCCGATCAGTTAGAAAAGATTTAGCACACTTAGGGGGCTTTCACACTGGCAGTTTAGTTCGGAACGGGGCACGGTTCGCATGAAAAATCGCTAATGTGAACGCTGTCATGAGACCCGGGTGCGCACTGGGGTACCGAACCCGAGACTACCTGGAAGAGGTGGTCTGAGTTCGGTTGCTCCCGAACCGTGCCGCGGTTCGCGTGAATGTGAAAGCAACACGGACTCGGGTGCGCACTTGTTCAGGAAGTAAAGTTACCTGCGCATGCGTTTATAGCTTATTGTGATGTATTTAGTTAAATAAAACGCTTGTAAGGGATGATAGTGTTGATGATTTACCTTGGGTACGAGCGAGAGTGAGCCTGCAGTGATTCGTGCATTGCGCGTGGAATCAGGGCAACAAATTTGGAAATCCACTGTCTCCTCAAAAGAGTCCGTTTGCAAGCAGCATAGGTCCACCTTATGTGACACACGCACAGTAAACCTGTAGTGTTCACTCAACTGCGCATTATAGCAGCGAATTAATAAAAAAAGAAACAATATTGACCCACGTTCTGTTTTCTATAATGCGGCGTGCACGTTTGCGATGACGTCATATGCACGCAAACGCACCAGGGTTCGATAGAATCAAGTTGTGTGTGAAACCAGACCAACGCTGCGGGGGACGCCGGGAACAAACGCGCTCGGGCTCGGACCGCAGCAAACGAGCCCAGTGTAAAAGCCCCCTAAGTCAGAATAGTGTGAAGGTCTTCTGCAAGGCGGCCATGTTGTTAGTTTCAAAATCACATGATCAACGACTAGCTGATGTTAATCTTAAGACAATTTGTTTTATAAACACTTTTACATTGGTTGAAACTCTACTCACATCCTGATAGCAATCAATAATAGAAGTGGTCTAAATATTAACCCTCTAGGCGCCACGGTCGAGTTTACTCGACGAGATGCGGCTCTGAATAAAACGGCCGATTTTGTCAAATTGGGTGTCAAATTTCGTTCGTCCTCCCTTCCACTGGATGGCAGACATGTCATACTTCATCCCCAAATCAAAAAAACGTCATGTTTCTATACAAAATGTTCGAATTAGAGCGCATTGAATCAGTGCGATCAAAAGCGGAGCTAGTGTGCGAGTGAGGCATGTTATCAGATCCTCTCCGCAATCGCGGCGACAGTATTGTGGTGGAGACTTTGTCTAATGCCACTGGGTATGTTAGACGAGGTCGAAGTATTCATAGGAGAGTTAGGAGACAACGTGGAGGCAGGGTCAGGAGTCGCAATGACAATGACAGCAGTCCGAGCTGTGCACACTCGGCGCGCTCGCGCGAGGCAGATCTGGCCGCGCTGCTCGTATCATCTCACTCATGATCTGTGCCTTGCCGTGGCGAGTGAGCGTTTGAACTAAACAGGTCGTGTCTACTTGTGTTTGTATGTCATATGAATAAAATATATTTGCCCCATACATGGAATCAGAGTGCCTACTGTATTTAGTAAATGGAAAATCTCTACAGCAAAAGGCCAATCACTACATGCATTCGGTTTGTTTCTACCATTTATTAGTAATGATTTACACAGTTTGTTTACTACTTACTATATACCTGAGCATTCAGTATTGTGCAATATAGCATACAGAAGGTGATGGACATTTTGGGGGAAAAGAAGTGCTGCATTTTATCATTTAAACATGTGACTTTTCATGAAAATTCTATAATACAAGATATGACCACCATATGACGTCATAATATGCAAATTCGATGGGAAAATGTAATCCCTACATAAACTTTGGGTCTTCCTTAATATTTCTCTAATTTACAGAAAGTCTCTATCTTTTATCACTTTTAAGATATAGCCTTTAGAAATTATGATGTCAAAATCGAACGTTTTAGGAAAAAACCTCTGGCGCCTAAAGGGTTAAAACATGTACATATATCTTCTGTGGAAGTCTCAGGACCAAACAATGTTCGTCCAATATTCATCAAATTATCTCATGTCTCAAAACACATAACATTACAATAATAATTCATGTAAACAACCTACTGAGTTCTGCATTCTGTCCGAATGCAATGTTACGATGTCCTACCTGCCTGTTAAGTAGGTTTCTGGACTGTATTGACTGGTTCGGACCTAATTGGGATCATCACGGGGCATCGGTAAGAATGCACAAAAGTCCAATCAGTGTTGTTTAATAGTAGGTTCAAGCCATCAACATACTCAATGCAGTGCATTAACAGATGTATGTGATTTTAAAGGGTTAGTTCGCTCAAAAATGAAAATGATGTCATTAATGACTCTCCCTCATGTCGTCCCAAGCCCGTAAGACCTCCGTTCATCTTCGGAACACAGTTTAAGATATTTTAGATTTAGTCCGAGAGCTTTCTGTCCCTCCATTGAAAATGTATGTATGGATTGTATGTATGGACAACATAACCGGAAGAGAATACAATGCTGAATAAAGTCGTAGTTTTTGTTATTTTTGGACAAAAATGTATTTTCGATGCTTCAAAAAATTCTAACTAACCCACTGATGTCACATGGACTACTTTGATGATGTCTTTATTTCCTATATGGACAAGGACAGTATACCGTACATACACTACCGTTCAAAAGTTTGGGGTCAGTGAGAATTTTAGTTTTATTTTTTGGAGGAAAGAAATCAATACTTTTATTTATCAAGGAATAATTAATTTGATCGAAAGTGACAGTAAAGACATTTATAATGTTACAAAAGTCTTTTGAACTTCCTATTCATCAAAGAATCCAAAAAAAAAAAAAAAAAAAAAAAAAACTGTACAACTGACAGACCAACAACTGTTTCAACATTGATAATAATAATAAATGTTTCTTGAGCATCAAATCCTCATATTATACTGATTTGTGAAGGATCATTTGACACTGAAGACACTGACACTGGTGATGCTGAAAATTCAGCTTTGATCACAGGAATAAATTACACTTTACTATATATTCACACAGAAAACAGCTGATTTACACTGGAATAATATTTAATACAATAACTGATTATTGTTGTATTTTTAATCAAATAAGCGCAGCCATGGTTAGCAGAAGAGAATTCTTTTAAAAGTATTTAAAATCGTACCGACCCCAAACTTTTGAACGGTAGTGTAATACTTGATTGTGGGTGTTTTCGAGGCTTTAATCTAAAGATAACTGTATGAATATATCAAATAGACCCTCGGACACGGACGAGCTCTTCTTTAGACTCTAGTCTCCCTTTATTAACCCCTTCTCTTCCGCCCTCCTCTCTGTACCCCCCGTCATAATAAAAGTCCTTCTAACAACATCCACTTTAACACAATATACTGATGAATTAACATTGAAATATTCAAATATAACATCAGCATTAATTTTTTTAATATAATGTGCTACACTTTTAACTCTTACACTACTTCCCCCTTATGAAAAGAAACGTCCTCGTTTCCTGATATACAAAACAGAAAAACAATACATCTGTAATAAAATATGCTTTCCTTACATTTGTAATACAAAACAAAACACTTTGGGGTACAGGAGAAGAATAAAAAAAAAATGCGAGAGAAAAAACAGTTCAGAATGCGAACATGAACCTTTTACAAAATACAAATAACACTTTAAACGCGTCAGTTTTTTTTTCTTAACCCATTTGACATTACTCCACTCTGTCAACTCTTTCAAGTGTTATACAATCCCATACTCAAGAATGTTTAGTTGTAGCCTATATGAACAAGAATATGTGGAGATGGATATTAAAGACATTATACGTCCCTATACCGTAATGGAGGGCGCACAGAACGTCCTGACCTTGTTCTTATACCATTTGCTGGCTGGTCTGTAGGAATTTCTACATGGGATTCAGCTCTAGAACCCTCTGAAATTTCAACCTGAGCCTGAACAGGAGGTAATGGACCATCCCGTCTTGGAATCTGTTCAGTTGGCCTTACATATTCGTGAAAAACATAAGGTCTGGAGCCTGAGAGAGCTGTAAGTGGAGGTCGTCCCATATGCGGGGATGTCAGTACTGGAGTGGTATCAGGTGACCACACAGAGCGATAAGGTTTCAGCCGATTATAGTGAATCACTTTAGGCTTTGACCTAGAATCAAGCAGATCTTTCACTTTATACGTCACTCCAATGTCACCAGTTGGTGACTCCAACCTGCTCACGACTTTATATGGACCAGTCCATTTCGGAGAGAGTTTGTGTCTTGACATAGCTGGAAGATCAACCCATACAAGATCATTAGGTTGATAAGCCGCATGTCGGACATGGCGGTCGTAGTAATGCTTTTGCTGTGCTCCCGCTGTCTGGATGTTATCTGCAACGGTGGTAAAAGCAGAGCGTAGTCGTCCCAGCATAGAATGTGCATATTCAGTTGGGGTTACGGGTGTAGCCCTGGAAGTTGCTGGGGGTACACCAAGAAGAAAATCAGCAGGTAGGCGGGCTTCTCTGCCATGTGCCAAGAAGAAAGGCGTATGTTTGGTTGAGGAATGAACACTAGTATTGTAGGCAAATTCAACCTGTTTTAAGTGGTCATCCCATTCCCCACCTTTGGTATACAGGTATTTCGCAAGTTGATCTTTTATGGACCTATTGGCACGTTCTACCATACCATCGGACATTGCATGATATGGGGAGGTCCGTGTTTTTCGGATCCCAAGCAGAGAACACAGTTCTTTCACCAAATCCGAATCAAACTGTCGGCCTTGGTCAGTGTGCAAACTCTGAGGCACACCATGTTGGCTCACATAATCTTCAAACAAACATTTGGCGACAGTCGTTGCACGTTGATCAGTAACTGCATAGAGATTAAGGTATTTGGTAAAGTAATCCATTACTACAAGAACATACCGATTCCCTTTCTGTGTAATGGGCAACTCTGTTAGATCAGCAGCAACTTTTTCAAACGGCACGCTTGTGACTATGTTTTGCATTGGGGCCTGCTGATGAGGTGTTTGTGGTCTCCTTGATTCACAAGCTTGACATTGGGCACACCATTGTGTAATGCCCCTAGACATGTGGGGCCAGTAACATCTCACTAGAGCACGTTGCAATGTCCTTTGTGCACTGAAATGTCCAGAGAGTGAATGACCATGCAAAGTCTCAAATACGTTACGCTGTAGTGCAGATGGAACTACAACTTGCAGAATCTGTTCACCTGGTGGAGGTCTGACTCTTCGACAAAGGACAGAATCTACAAAGGTAAGCCTTGCGAACTCTTTCCAAAAATGTCTAAATCCATTAGCGGCACCTTTGAGCGTTGCATATGGGGGTCTCTTCTGTGTTAATACCCATTTAGAGACAGTACTCAAAACATGGTCAGCTTTCTGAGCTTGAAGCATATCGTCACTACCCATACCCAGGCATGTAATACTGGAAAAGGTAGACAACGCAGAATTTGAAGGCTCAAACCCAGGACCTGCACCAGAAGAAACAGGCTGTGCAGAAGTAGGATGTGATTCGGCTACCTCAGTCTGCATTGAAGCAGAAACGAAATAGACAGGCTTGATCTCCAAGTCATTGGGAATGTTGCTCTCCCTGTCAGGTCGACGAGACATGGTGTCAGCATTGGCGTGTTTGTGACCCTGTCGGTGCTCAATAGTCCAGTCATAGAGGTCGATCTCCAGAGCCCACCTTGCTCTGCGCCCCGTTGGATCACCATCCAAAACCATTCGTCTCAGACTAAGCAAGGGCTTGTGGTCAGTAATGATTCGAAAAGAATGACCCATGAGATACTGACGGAAGTGACGAATGGACCAAACAATAGCCCACAACTCCCTGTCATATGTTGACCATCGTTTCTCAGTAGGTGTCAGGATGTGACTGCTATAAGGGATGACACTTTCTTTGCCGTCAACATTCATCTGGGACAGAGCACTTCCAATAGCTGTGTTGGAAGCGTCCGTGAAGAGCAAAAACTCCTTAGAAAAGTCTGGGTAGGAGAGAATTGGAGCATTGGTAAGTGAATGTCACAAAGAATTGAAAGCTTCCTGTTCCAACTCGGTCCAAACAAACAACTTTGCTTTCTGAGTTAGGGCATGTAGTGGCTGTGACTTTTGAGCAAAACAGCGAATGAAACGCCTGTAATATGAACACAGGCCTAAGAAGGCTCGGACTTCCGTAGGATTTCCAGGAGTAGGCCATTCTTTAACCTTCTGAATGTTTTTAAGATCAGGCTGAAGACCGGCAGAAGACACAATATGGCCCAGAAATGTCACTTGCTGTTGAGCAAAATAACATTTAGCTGGTTTCAGCTTCAAATTTGCTGCTTTCAAACGCTGGAAAACCTCTCTCAAGTGTTGAATGTGCTCTGCAAAATTTTTGCTGTAGACGATGATGTCGTCTAAATACACAAGACATGTCTTCCAGGACAGACCCTGCAACACTAGCTGCATCAAATGTTGAAAAGTGGGTGGAGCATTGACAAGACCCATCGGCATCACTGTAAACTGGTATAAAGAACGGCCAGTAGTGAAGGCTGTTTTTGATTTGTCTGTCTCATTAAGCTGCACTTGCCAATATCCGGATGAAAGATCCATGGTACTGAATATAGAGGAACCTCTAAGTGCATCCAGAGTGTCATCTGTTCTGGGTAAAGGATGGGCGTCCTTAATGGTGACAGAGTTAAGGCCCCTATAATCTACGCAAAAGCGCCAGGTGCCATCTTTTTTCCGCACCATAACGACAGGTGCAGCCCAAGGGCTATGACTGACTTCCACAATACCTTTTGCTAACATGTCATCAACCTGTGACTGAATCACCTCTTGCATCGGAGGGGAAGTAAGATAGGCACGTTTTTTAATGGGAATTGCATTGTCGGTATTGATTTTGTGTTTGACTATATTCGTACTACCAAAATCTGTAGGGTTCTTACTAAACACATCACAATACTCATGCAACAGTGAGTGTAGTTCGTTCACCTGAGGGTCAGAAAGATTCCCACTCTGAATCTCAAATGGAAGAGGCGGCACCTGTGTAGAAGGGGTGGACACATTACATACAGAATCTCAGTGCTGAACGACATCATCTTGGTTTATTGGAGTGAATTCCCCCAGCTGCATACCTGGCTGCAAAACAAAAGGGCTATTTGTTGGATTCAAGACTCGCACTACTGTTTGACCATTTTCAGCTACTGTAAGGGTGCGTGCAACTACAATACCATCGAACTTAGATGGATATGGCTCAAGCAACCCACTGTAACCGTCTGCTAAACCTGCATTAACAGCAAACGGGATAAGCTGAGCTGTACAGTGCATCTGACATTGGGGGGGAATGGTAGTCCCACCGCTGCCACCACTGTAATACTTGATTGTGGGTGTTTTCGGGGCTTTAATCTAAAGATAACTGTATGAATATATCAAATAAACCCTCGGACACGGACGAGCTCTTCTTTAGACTCTAGTCTCCCTTTATTAACCCCTTCTCTTCCGCTCTCCTCTCTGTACCCCCCGTCATAATAAAAGTCCTTCTAACAACATCCACTTTAACACAATATACTGATGAATTAACATTGAAATATTCAAATATAACATCAGCATTCATTTTTTTAATATAATGTGCAACACTTTTAACTCTTACAGTAGTGTACATTTTCAATGGAGGGACAGAAAGCTCTCAGACTAAATAAAAAAAAATCTTTGTCATGATGCACACGGGAAACGGTAAGATCCAATTGCAGTATTTTATTAGGGTAATCCGTACTCACAAAAACCAGTCCAAGCAAGGGTCAAACTCCAAATAGTCAATCAAAACACAAGAACAAGAAACCAGCAAACCAGAACTTCGAAAGTAACATGAGATGTAACAAGGACTCCGTGACAAACACTGAACAAACAGGGTATATATATATATATATATACACACAGATACTAACAAGGTGACAG
The DNA here is from genome assembly GCF_029890125.1 of Rhinichthys klamathensis goyatoka. NCBI lineage: Eukaryota > Metazoa > Chordata > Actinopteri > Cypriniformes > Leuciscidae > Rhinichthys > Rhinichthys klamathensis. The sequence goes on from NW_026606569.1 coordinate 986,169, forward strand.
GAAACAGCTGTGTGCATTGATCAATGAGTGACAGAACAGGATGATGGGAAATGTAGTATGAGTGAATGACACCATGGTGGAAGAGGACCTCTGGTGGTTACCCAGGGAAACACAAACCAGACACTGTGACAATCTTAAAGGTGCTCTAGAATGTTTTTATTTTTTTATTTTATAATGTTTCCTGGGTTACCCTTATAATGTTAGTATGTTTTTTAGATAAAAAATAATCATAATTTAGAAATAAATGGCATTTTTCCTAGCCTGCTTTTAGCCTCTGATTTGAACACTCTGTTTGAAGGGGCGTGTCTGCTGTGGGATTCAGTGTAACCGCGGCCACTGCTGTGATTGGCTGACATGCTTGCATATGAAATAGCTACGCATTACATGTGAAACTCTCTCCCGAATACTTTTACTACTGCTATTATACGTTTTCACTATAACAGCTATAGAGATTAACGAATCGTGAGATGTTTTTAAAGTATTTAGATCTATTCCCATCACATAAAATGTTGCCATGATGAGCATTGAGCAGATGACAGTGTGTTGATCGCGAGCATGAAGATCTTATCATTGCAAAGCAGTTTCTGCACTCTCTCTAATGCTTTCACCAATGCAAACACGATCATGTAAATACAATAAGAGCTTCGTTGTGCAGTAACGTGCGTCATTGATTTCATAATGAGTTTGGCAAGTGTCCAGATAAACTCGCGCTGTGTGGAAAGATTGTTCTTTGATCGCTTTCTGTATATAATTTGTTCACAATTTAAATACGATTATTTTCATCCTACTAAAAGAAACGATGTGAAGCTGATATTTTAGTCACTGGCTTGACTTACTGATGCATAAACAGTATTGAAAGATTTTGAGAGAAAGATTACCTGTCTGAACTCGAACAATTACACATCAGAAAGTGTTGCTTGGTAGCTCGATCCGAGGCCAGCTCTGTATTGGCCCAAGTTGAGGAAACAGTCGTGAAATGTTTGGAAATTTCCAGAGAAAATAAAATTAACCCATTGTTTCTTCAGAGGCTCAGATGAAGGAACTAAAAAATACTTTTGTGTTCATGTGTACATCCACACTGAGCAACTGCCATGCTTCGGCTGCGCAGTTCCGCCTGGCATTGAGGGCTGGCATTATGCAAATATTTGGAGGCGTACATATTAATGATCCCGACTATTGCGTCACAGTCGGTATTGTGTGGAGAACCGACCGTTTTTCAGGGGTGTTTTTCATAAACGTGAATTAAATGAGAACGCGAAAACAGTCCAGTTTGAGATTCACTCTATGTCATGTCCATGCACTGAACTCTTGTTATTTGACTATACCAAGGTAAATTCAATTTTGAATTATAGGTCACCTTTAAACTGTGTCCCGAAGATGAACGGAGGTCTTACGACTTGGAGCGACATGAGGTCATTAATGACATAACTTTCATTTTTGGGTGAACTAACCCTTTAAGGGTGTGTGTGGTTTCTATAATAAAAACAGAAATATAAATAATCAGTTTACAGTAATAAATGATAAACATTTAACTCAAAAAGAAAAAACACGTGAGGATATATGGATATAAATGTAAACAATTGACTATTAATATACAAGTGATTATCACATATCTCAATCGAGTGTAATCTTCACAATCCACATAAATATGGCTTAATAGCATCTGTACAGTGTAAACACTAAAGTAAACATATGGAAAATATGAGTCGTTATCATTATTTCACTTATGCAGCGAACATCGGAACACAAGTGCAAAGATAATGCACACAGTCATACCGCTACAATACGAATACACTCAACATCAGAACGTTTCAACACAATACAACAAATATCAATATAAACAAGGTTAAAGACCGTATATGTGGAAAATAAACTTACTTTCAAAGTTACGCACACTCATCTATGGCGAATACACGCGAGCCCTTCACAGCTTTCAAGGGAACATGAGTTGCGTCAAACTCTGGGGGCGGGACCAAGTTACGACTGTCAATAATTCACAACCCACCAATAAGAATTAAATTACTGAGCCTTTTTAAACACTGCCTGTCAACATGTGTTTCCATACCTCCTCGCACCTGTAATACTGAAACTGTCTTCCAGTGTCATTGCATGTGTGGCATTTCACAGTGAGAAGACCTAAAACTCTACATGTGTATTTTTCCAAAGGTGCCGTTAGTTCCACAAGTTATAACCGCACAGCCCTGTGATTTTAGGCCCAATCATTTCCAAGATCATAACAACTCAGAGGTAAGAGAAGCTTTTAACCCGACTCCCAAAAAAATTCCACAAAACAATGTATTATTTGAATTTAGTGTCACTCTATATGAACAGGAAGTGTTTAAAGCACTAAGTAATGGGTGCATTAATTGTTTAATAATATCAATAAATAAGTAATCTTTACTCTAGGAAGCTGATCATATAGATTTTTTTTCTTGCAGATATCTGTGGTCAGCAACCCTGCCATGTATCACCATCCTGCGGAAAATCCTTCACAATACAGTAATTTAAAAAAAATTGAATATTAAAAGTCGACAGATTTGAGGTGGGACAAGGGTTTTCCAGTGATTTCCTGTCCATTATCTCTAAAGTTCTTTCATTAAAAAGAGAACATTAAAGCAAAGAAAGAGATCACTTGATCAGATATTAATTACGTGTCACAAATGTGTAAACAATATCTATTAGACTAGATCATATTTTATGATTTTCTTTCTTTAAGAAAGTTTCCTAATCATTAATGAAACTGTATAGATTGTTTTGAACAACTAATTACTTAATACAGTATAATCTGTGAGAATAAATTATACAGAATTTAAAAAAGGCTTATTCATGTCTCTTTTTTTGTTACCTTTCACCCATGTTTAACCAGGCAAGTCAATTAAAGGGTTAGTTCAACCAAAAATGAAAATTCTGAAATTTTTCCCCTCATGTCGTTCCAAACCCGTCAGTCTTTCATCTTTGGAACAAAAAATTAAGATCTTTTTGATGAAATCTGAGAGATTTCTGTCCCTCTTTTTTTTTTACACAACTACAGTACCACTTTGACGATTTAAAAAGTTCATAAAGAGATCGTAAAACTAATCATCTATATGATTTGAGCGGTATAGTAAACATTTTCTGAAGAGAAACTATCACTTTAAATGATAACCGATTGAATTTAGAGATCCTACTGAGGCTTTGATTTATAGTATTTTAAGACTTTGGCAAAGAACATATCACCGAGAAGCATTATCTAAAACCTTGATTTTCAACAAAATCGTTTGTGTAGTAACAATGTTTTTTGTTAGTAATGTCAAAAATATCACAGATAAATGTGTAGCAAATTAGCTCAAAAGGGAAATGTTGTAATACATGAACTTGTTATAATTAATTATTCATATTTAGATCAGTTAATATAATTGGCTTGATGTAGCTGTATTAATATTACAATCAATAATTAATCTGTTCATCCTGCACACACTCAGTATTGATCATCTATCAACTCTCAGAGAGAATATTTTTTGTGGCCACAGAAAAATAACTCTTTCATAGCATGTAGCTGTGATCGCATCGTTAAAGGGATGTTGATTTACAAACAGGGACCAGAATCAACTTGCATAAAATGTACATAAAAGTTTTATTTCACTAAATAACAAACACATAACTAATCTAAACAAACACATATATACAATCAGTCATACATGTGTAAAATGGAAAGTAAAATTAATCCCAAACAGAAACTGATGAAGCTATGGAAAAGAGTAATTTAACCATCTAAACAGAACCATATGTTTTATATTTCAAAGCACCTTGTTAACATGGGTTCCACAGTTTATACTAAACCTCTGTTTAGTGTACGATACTTGCAGTGCCTTAGCCGTTGATCGAGCGCCTAGATGCAGTCTCAGGAGAACGTCTTAATTGTTCAGCAAGTCGATGGTTTTGAAGTTCCAATCAATTTCGTCCGTGTTAAATGATGAAATGATGATGAACTTGTGATGTTAGCCTGACTCAGTCATTGTCGAACGTTACAATAGTTACTTCCCACTCTGGAGGAAAGGACCGGTGGTTGGACTGGGTGTCTCCAGACTTTTCACATGAACAGCAACCAGAAGAAGGAAGAAGAGGAGAAGGGACATCACTCCAACAGTGGCCTTTGACTTCTGTAGAGGTCACACCTCCAGGGGCCAGTGAGCCAATGGTAACTTTGTCTTAGAGCATGCTGTTTTACATATGTAACTGGATTGGGTGTTGATGGAGAAACTATTAAAGATTATTGTAATTTTAATATTAGGTATCAACATATAACATAAATGATCATTCAGATAATTAAAATAGAAATTCATAGATACCAAAAATGGTATAGGTAAGGTTACATTATCTAGTGGTTTTATCATAAAGCATGCAACAACAATATAAAATACAAGACAGTAATAATCATACACACAATGTCCAGGAGATATGCATGTTTATTCATAGAATGTTTCTCTCCACATTCCTGTTGGTCGTAAATGGCTTTTCTGCTAAACCAGAGGCCTGTTCTGCCATTTTGGGATGCGAGTTGCTTTTTGGGGGTAGTTCACAGAACTCTAACATAGTTTGTTTGTCAGAAGAGGGGGTTTGCTGAACTATTCATCAACTATAATGGATAACTGTGTGTCTTATTGGTCCGGATGCTACAAATGATATATTATCAAAAATAGACCTCTCAGGTCTATTGAGTGAATCATCTACTCCAATCCCCCTATTTTTTTGATAGAAGGGGGAGAACAGCTCTGTGAGTTTAAAGGCAAATGGCCATTTAAAAAATAAACATAATTTAAACCTCAAGCAAGTCCTCCTCTACCACAGACAAGAAAGCCTTAAAAATAAAAAATAAACTCAACCGGAAGACCATCTATACCTGGACGATCAATACCTGGAGCTTTCCCAGGTTCCATACTTTAAAGTGCTCTTTGCAGCTCTTCTAGACGCATCACACCACAAAGATCTCAATTAGACTCCCTAGAAACTTCAGGTACTTTTTTTAAAAATGTTTTGTTCTGTTTTAAGCTCTTTTATATGACTCTTTATAAAAACCAACAATTATTTTACCAATTTCATTGACATCAGTTAACATTTTCCTTGACTCAGACCGCAATGAATGAAAAAATCTTTGTTTTTTTTCATTATTCTTCTCAAGGTCAAAAAATAATTTATATTGGACATCCATTTTATCAATGCTTTGATCAATTTGAGTTGCTTTTGATCCTGAGGGCCATTGTTGTGCCATTCATCCACGACCATCACCTCATGTTGCAGCATGATAATGCACGTCCCCATGTTGGAGGATCTGTACACAATTCCTGGAAGCTGAAAACAGTTCTTGCATGGCCAGCATACTCACCGGACATGTCACCCATTGAACATGTTTGGGATGCTCTGGATTGGCGTATACGACAGCGTGTTCCAGGTCCTGCCAATATCCAGCAACTTCGCACAGCCATTGAAGAGGAGTGGACCAACATTCCACAGGCCACAATCAACAACCTGATCAACTCTATGCGAAGGAGATGTGTTGCACTGCGTGAGGCAAATGGTGGTCACACCAAATACTGACTGGTTCTGGACCCCCCCAATACAGTAAAACTATATTCGGTTTTGATGAGAGAGAGAAAAAACTATACGAGTGCGGTTTAGAACCCGTAACCTCTGACACGCTTGGCAAAAGATCTACAGACCATTTAGAACTCAAACATAATCTGCGGATCGATGCATTTATTTACGGGTTGAGCAGAGAGGCTGCACAGTTTGACCAGCGGGCAGCAAGAACTTGCAATGTATAACTGGGCATTTCTCAGATTAAGGGCCAAAATGGGTTGCTGCAATTTTGAAAATTAAAATTCCAAATTTGACTAATTGGTATACATCAAATTATCAGTCCTTAAGTCGGGAGCGATGTTATGAGCTTGGTTGAGACCATAAGATAAGGGAATTTATGATTTTTTGCCATTTTCTTAACTATGAAAGTAAATGTGTCATTACCATCACATCCTCGAATATATGTAAAAAATAAAACTTAAATGATAAATCAGTGCTTTTAAAACATTTTGTGGTTTCACATGGAATCTATTTTATCTTGAACTTAATGGGATTGTTGATTTTTACTTGCAAGATGAATTATAGTCATTTAAGTATCTAAATGTCTGATTCATCAATCTACCCTGGCTTGGAATATAAGCTTATTTTACGTGAATGCCATTTATCAAAACTTTTTAATACAGTGATCATTTAGACTGTCCAACATTGTCAGAAATATATAATTGTAGGATGTTTTTGTAATTTAGACATAATTTATTGGCAAAAATATGTATGGTGATGGTGATGACATTGTAGTTCTGGTAATGACAGTTTGTTGCGGTGATGACAAATCACTGATCATAACCTATTGTAATTTAAGAGCCTAAGTGACTTCAGACCAACAAAAAAAAACACCAGCTAGTGATCTGTTTAAACATCAAAACATTGTTTAATCTGTTTATGGAAGACCAAACATGAACTGTGTCCCTTGTGAACAGGATTGGTTTAGTATATGTATAGTCTAAACAGACTATTCATTTCATAGCCATGTTGAATAAAAAAAAAAAAACATGAAAAAGGAGGGCAGTTAACAGGTAAAACCCTGAAATAACACATTAGTCATATTACGTATCCCAAACAACTAGAATCTAATCTGACAGTTTACTTAAACTTTTTGTTCAACAATTGCTTAAAAAATAAAACAACACAAACATGTCATTGATACCAAACCAAAACAGACAAAAACTTGTCAAACTTCCATCCTCTCATCCATCAAGGACGATACTTTATTCCAGACAGAGACATCAAGCATCATATGCCTCTTGGTGACTGGTTTTAGCTCTGGCACGAGCCCCAGGAAATCTTCATGCCTGTACCACAGGATGTCGTCTTTCAGAGGCCAAAACAAACGGTTAACCCCAATGATACACATTGTTTTCACCTGGACAGACTCTTCATCGACATCCTGGACCACACCTGGGTAGGCCATCGTAACAGACCACACACCATTCTCCCACCAAAGACATGGTTATTTCAGGAGTTGTATTGAGCATCCCTTGGCATTGCTCTGTCGTCATAGTGGTTTTCTTTTTCTGTGCTTTGTTGAGGACCACAGACTCAGGGGCAAAGCAGAGGCAATCTTCAGGAGCTGAGCAGAAACAGCTTAGGATTCGCCAGTTGATGTGGCCAGACTTGGTGGTAAAAATCTTCAAACAAAAAGCACAACAGTCATAATTTCACACAACACAAATATAAACTAAAAGAAAACCAACACTTTGGACTGTTGTACTGCTTGTGTGGTGTGTGCTCACACTTACCTGGTGGATTTTCATTGTACCACATACAGTTTCAAGCTGGTCTGGTATAGATCTGTCATTTTCTTCTATCTCACTTTCTGTGATGTAGAAGAGCTTGATTTTTGACTTCTCTTCTATCAGCTTCTCAAAGAACATCCTCCCATTTGGAATGTCTGTTCCACCTGCAACAAGAACATCTGCCCTCCGTTTTTTTTTTTTTTTACTTTTATTTTTTTTTTATTATTGTTTTCAATGGTTTTTAGTAGAACACAAAAGAACAGAACAGAACAAACAGGTCACATGGGGTATAACATACAATTATGTTGTTCAAAAATGTTAATGTCAAATCAGGGGGTTACTTTCCCAATAGTCTCAGAGGAGTGAGAAAGAACTTTTCCTTTTCTATTTTTCTCCTCTCTTCCTTCCTTTATAATAATATCAGGAGAATAATTGTAATTGTCCTAAAAGTCAATAAAAGGTTCAAGGTCCCATCATACAACATACAATTCCAGAATGTTTTCATTGGATAAGTATTTTACATACTGAAAAAAAAAAAAAAAAAAAAAAAAAAAGAAAAAAAAAAAAAAAGGGAGAGGTTCTCAATATAGTATTAAAAGTGAAAATGAGAAAAGAATAAATAAAATAAAAATAGTAATAATTTGCATTACACTCACAGTGTCTCCTTATGTTCACTCCCTTCTTCTATACATTAGCCATTTTGACCAGTACTTGTAAAATTTATCCATGTTTAATCGTAAAGAGAAGGTCAGCTTTTCCATATCATATAAGTAATTTACAATCACTATCCACTCATCTTTTGTTGGTGGACTCTCATGCAGCCATTTCTTAGTTATTGTTTTTTTACTCGCAACTAGTAATACATTAAATAGGTATTTGTCTTGAGAATTAAGATTAGTTGGTATATTTCCTAAATATATAGTACTGAAACTGTACTCCATCTCGAATCCCAGTATCAATTTTATTTCAGTGATTATCTCTAACCAAAAAGGCTGAATCGTTGGACATTTCCAGAATATGTGAAAGTAATCTGCCATAGAGGTATTACATTGTCTCCAACAGAATGCAGAATCTGGCTTACCATTCTGTAAATATTTTCTTTTGGGAGTAATAAAGAATCTTATGATATTTTTCCATGAGAATTCTCTCCATTGACCTGAACTAGTGGTAGTATACTGTGTTTTGCAAATGTTTAACCACTCTTCCTCAGATAAAATGATGTTCGCTTCCTTCTCCCATTTATCTTTCACATATACTGTAGAGTGATTTTTAGAAGATTGTATACTTGAATATATTCTTGATATCAGTTTCTTGTGAGTTCCACTCTTATATGCATCAATAAAAATATTGATCATATTCATTTCAATTTTATCGTTATTTTTAATATTTTTATTATAATGGTTCCTAAGCTGTAAATATCTAAAGAAATCTTGTTTTTCTAAAATATAGGTGTCAGTAAGATGTTGGAAGCTCTTTAAACCTGTGTTGTCTGAGATTGTACAATATGATGTAATGCCTTTCAACGTCCATTGTTTAAACCTTGAATCTAACTGTGCAGGTTTAAAATCATTGTCAAAGGCCACCCATCTTAACAACCGTGCTTGTTTCTCGAGCTTAAAATTTTTACATTCCTTGAACCAAATATTGAGAGGAACCATCGTCCAATGACTCAGATCATTAGAGTATTTAATCCTAGTGGTTTTATCCCCCAACAAGGAGGGGAGGGGAATGCCCAGCTGGCTAAATTCTAATTCTTTCCATCTTGCTTCATACTCATTATTACACCAACAAACTAGATATTTCAGCTGTGCCGCTTTGTAGTAATCTTCCAAACAGGGAAGAGACAGTCCTCCTCTCTCCTTTGATAATTGTAGTGTTTTAAGTCTGACCCTAGGTTTCTGATTTTTCCATATGAATCTAGAGATCATTCGGTTCCAGTCATTAAACTGTTTTTTCGGAATCTCTACAGGCAGCGATTGGAATAGAAACAGTAATCGTGGTAAAACGTTCATTCTTATACTTTCAATTCGATTATATAAACCAAGGGGTAAGGGCATCCATCTGTCCAAATCTGCTTTTAGTTCTTTAGTTATGGGTTCATAATTTATAGTGTACATTTTTGTCATATTCTTTGGTATGATAACTCCTAAGTATTTAATATTAGTTTTCCACTTAAAATTATATTTATTACGTATGTTCTCCTGTGGTGAATAATTAAAAGAGAGGGTTTGAGTTTTGTCTAAATTTAATCTATATCCTGAGTACCAACCAAACTGCTCAAGGCATGACATGAGTTTAGGTAAACTGGAGTCGGGGTCAGAGATTGTCATAAGAATATCATCTGCATATAGACATATTTTGTGTTCATTTCCTTTAAATTGGAATCCTGGTATTTCTACATCTTCTCTAATTGCTTGAGCAAGTGGCTCTATGAATAGTGCAAAAAGTGTGGGACTTAAAGGGCATCCCTGGCGACATCCCCTTTCCAATGTAATTGAACTAGAAATACTACCATTTATTTTAACCTGTGCCGTCGGTAAATGATATAGTGGTTTAAGACATCCTATAACCTTTTCATTGAAGCCAAAGCGCTGTAGTACCAGGTACAAAAACTCCCATCGCACGGAATCAAAAGCCTTTTCGGCATCGAGGCTAATTACCAGAAATTTAGAGTTACTTTTGCTTATGCTATCAATCAGAAATAATGCCCGTCTCACATTATCTTGTGTCTGCCTGTTTTTCACAAATCCTGTTTGGTCGGTATCAATCAACTCAGGAATTATATTTTCTAGTCTTTTTGCAATTATCGAAGCATATAGTCTATAATCTATATTCAAAACCGAAATAGGTCTATATGACCCACATTCCCTCTTATCTTTTCCAACTTTTGGTATTACTGATATGATAGCTTGCTTCCAGAATATTGGCGTCTCTCCCCCCTTAAGAACATGGTTAAAACATTTTAACATCATAGGTTTTAATAATTCCTTAAATTTTTTGTACCACTCCGCTGGATACCCATCCCCCCCTGGTACTTTATTTGTCTTTAAAGTTGATATGGCCTTATCAATTTCAGCTTCTGTAATTTCTTGTGTTACCAGTTTGTTTTGTGTAAGTCCTACTGATGGTAAGTCTAGAGATTCCAAAAAACGTTCAATAATGGAAGGGTCCGCTGCTTCTGATTGAGAATATAATTTTTTATAGTAGGTTTCAAACGACCTTAATATATCTTCTGTTTTATAGCACGTTACATTGGTTTCTGGATTTCTAATTTTGAAAACTGACCTTTCAGTTTGTTGTTTACGAAGTTTCCATGCTAACAGTTTTTTAGCTCTGGGTCCATTTTCATAGTACTTCTGTTTGACATATTTAAGTTTGATCTCTACTTGTTTATCAAGTATCTTGTTTATTTGTTGTTTTCTTACTTTTATTTCTTCTAAAATTTGAGGTTTATTTAATTCAATATGTTTTTGTTCCAGTGTTTTTATTGAGTTTGATAAATCAGACAATATTTTCTGTTTTTCTTTTTTTTTTCTTGAGGACCACTTTAACAGCTTTCCTCTTAACACTGCCTTAGCAGCGTCCCATAGAACACTTGATGACATTTCCTCATTATTATTAAATTCTATGTACTCTTTAATTTCTTTTTTAATATACTCTATACATTGGGGATCATTTAAGAGGCTAGTGTTCAATCTCCAGACGGTGTTTTTGGATTGAACATCCAAATGGAGTCTCAAATAAACTCCTGCATGATCTGAAACATCTCTAATTCCTATATCACAACCTATAATTCTATGCCTGTCCGATTGGAGCATGAAAAAATAATCAACCCTTGAATAGACTACATGAGGGTGGGAGAAAAATGTAAACTGCCTCCCACTTGGGTGGAGTTCCCTCCATATGTCAATCATGCCAGCTTCCTTAAGCATTTTTTTAACATAAAGAGATTCAGAATTTATCTTTTTTGCTGGATTTGAAGAGTCTAAGGTAGGATGCAGCTGTACATTCCAGTCCCCTCCACATATAAGTGTGCCTGATACTTCTGAAGCTATTAGCTCAAATATTTTCATAATTAGTAATTTATCTTTTCCTGGTGGTCTGTAAACATTAAGTAATGTTACTTCCTTTGAATCAAGGATCCCTTTCACCAAAATATAACGTCCTTCTTTATCAGCTATTTGGCTGGAGACCTGGAAAGTTACCTTATTCGATATCAGTATTGCAACACCTCTTGCATGTCCTTTAGTGTACGATGAATAAAAAGTGTTTCTAAATCCTAACTTTTTCAGTTTTTCATGTTCAGTTTGTACTAGATGAGTCTCCTGCCAAAAAATAATATGTTGGTTCTCTCTTTTCATCTTAGCTATAAGTTTACTTCGTTTAATAGGATTTTGCAACCCATTAACGTTAAGTGTAATAATTCTATATTCTTGTTGTGACATTTAACTTCTGATGTACTATCCTATTAAAAATCCCAAGTGACCTTAACATTGTAACACAAATAACACAGAACAAAAAAGTGAAAAAATAAAAGAGTGTACTATCAAAGGAAACAACAACTTCCATAATCAAAGTTACTTTTAAAGAAACTTCTATTTGGAAAGGAAAAACTTCGATTAACGAAGGGCCTTCCCCGTGCAAACTGATATTATAAATCAGAGCACGTCTTTTCCTCAGCTCCCAGACATTTACGTTGTATTCATTTTTACAGGTCTTTCAAGCTATAGCGTAAACTCAACTAATAAAAAAAACGCCAAAAGCAAGGCTCTGAGCATGAACATGCACAGATATACCAGAATTCTTGTATGCAAAATTAACATTACCCTTGTTATATTAAACTGCTGTTTTAGCTGATTTCGAACGTCACGGTTTTACTGATAATTTACCCTGAGTGAGAGTCAAACAGTTTTTCCTGTGTCCCGGCGGAAATCCTGGAGTCTTTTCCGTGCCCTCTCTTGATGGTCATCTCGGTTGTGTCTTGGTTTCGCCCCCGCTATTTCCCAAGAAATTTTACTCAGCCTCTCCATTGAAGTTGATGCGGCAGTGTCTTCATCTCTGATGTTGGCCGTGGTCAATCCTTTCTTTTTTAGGTCCTCCATCGCCTCCGTTGCGCTGTTATAAACAATGGGACCATCTTCAAAAAATACCCGAAGTTTAGCGGGGGGTGGTGTCTGAAAACGGAGACCCTTCTCTTTGAGTAATTTCCTGATAGGAGTGTATGCCTTCCTCTTCTTTTGAGTTTCAGCCGGGTAATCCTGGTCGAAGTACACTCGTTTCCCTTTCAGGAAAACTTCCCTTTTTTTCCATGCCGACCGAAGGACCATCTCTTTAATCCTATATTCAAGAAAATACAAAACAACCGATCGGGGATTCGCATTTGGCGGTGGTTTAGGGCCGAGCGCTCTGTGACAACGCTGTATTCCAAGTTCAGTATCGGGGAGGGACAATTCTGTCTTGATGAAATTTTCAACAACCTCCTGTATGTTGTCATCTCCGGCCTCTTCCGGTATCCCGTACAAGCGTATATTGTTTCGTCGTGATCTTGCTTCAAGATCTGTCAGTTTTATTTGCATTTTTTGTTGAATGTCGAGGGTTTGGCTTAGCACCTCTCTAGCCTCCGCGTTCCACTCTTCCAAATCCGCCACCCTGTGCTCGGCCTCCTCCACTCTATTCACCGTGTCTTTCAAATCTTTGGCAATTTCGTTCAGTTTAAGGTTGATGTTGGTACTCAGGCTTGCCAAGTCTGCTTTCCAGTCTTTGGAGAGAGTCTCTTGAAAGTTGTTTAGTTCGGTGTTCACGTCAGATCGGAGTGCCTTAATTTCAGAATATATAGCGCTGATGCAGGCTTGCATTGTATCCGCGGCCTCTTTCTCGCCAGCGTTGTCATCGTCATCATTCTCCTTTGTTTGTCTCTCGTTTTTCTCAGGTCTTTGAGTTGATTTGCTTCTAGCTTTTCGTTGTTTCTCCCCCTCCATATTTGTTAATCAATTACAAGGCATAAATTAAATTCAGCAGGGGAGTATAGCCAACTTGTCTGGGAGCTCGCGTTCTACACTGCCACTCGCCTCGACGCCATACCCGGAACTGCCCTCCGTTTTAAAGCTGTGCCAACCCCATCAGCTGCACCCTTTCCATGGCCCGCCTCTAGGAAATTCCATGTGACCTTTTTAAATCCTAGCTGAAATGGAAAAGAGCTGAGACAGAAGAAGTTCTTCTTTGAACGATACTGCGTCGTTGGTCCATCACTTATCATGTGCAGTATGTTCAGAGACGGAATGAGTTCTTTGAAGTGAGAGAGTACAGGGCTCAGATGTGTCCATATGGCTGAGGCATCATGTCGCATTGAAGCGGAGACTGAACAGAAGGATTGAGCACCATCAACCATATAAGCAACCCCTGTGTGTAGGGATACTTGCTTATGAGAGTCTCCAAAATGTACAGCTTGTATTTCCAAAGAATACTTGCACTGATAATTTTCAGCAAAGTCCACATGGAGAATTAACTCATTTTCTTGAACATTTTCCTTCAGGGCTTTGAGGGTTGAGTACTGATGTGCAATGTTAAAAGAATGTTTGCCAAACTTGTTCTTTAGTGCTGCTGTGAAATTTTCCAACAAGTGTTGAATGGTTCCTTGGATTTGCTCCTTCACTGTTAAGTGAGCAGTGAATGTCACCTTATCACCACCTTTCTTTTTCTTCCTGATTTCAGTTTTGCTCCGCCATTCCATCCACTGTGTTTGCTCACCAGGTTCAAATGCAGCAGTTTGTACTTCTTTGTCCTGGCAATGGACACAATCTCTATACATGCAGGCTTTAGTTGGACTTTCACAACATAGTGAGTGCATTATGTTTTCAATTCTGTTGGTACTAATTACTTTCAGATAAAGCAACTTATCAGCCATGAGTTGGATGTTTGCATGGGTCTTGCATAAACAGGTATCCCTGTCTTGAATGGAGGGTTTGACGATCCAGAAAGGACGCATACCTGCCAACTTTTGAGTTTTGCTCGGCGTGAGTTTTGTTGACGGTGGGGGAGGCGTAGGGTAGAGACGAGTGAGATTTGTTGACGGGGGGGGGGGGTCTCGCTCGCGCAAGGTCTCTCGCTCGCTCTACGCGTTTTGGAGCACAATCTCTGTCTCGCATGCACGCTCGCTCTAGATAACGGGAGATTTTTAACGAATTTGCGGTATAACTAGTCGATCACGAGTGGCTCAACAGGTAGATATATAGATAAACTCATCTTCCAGGCATTTGACCGCCCGGGTTGACACTTCAGCGTGAGAAATCGGGAGTGTGGCGTGTGAGCGTGTGAAACCAATCAAATGCGGGTGTCTCACGGCCAATGCGTGAGAGTTGGCAGCTATGAGGACGGTTCTCACAGAGATTTTCACCTGGGGATATTCCTCCTTGAAACTGTGATACAGTCTGAAAAGAGAGTCATTGAGGTAACGCTTCTGCTTTTTGAATTTCTGTCTAGTTATGGTGTCTTTCTTTCCTGTAGTAGCTCGCGAATTGTTGTCACATTCCAAGAATTCTTTAATCTTCTCTTTTGTAGTGTTGCTCACCACATTACTATGTTATTTTCTGGAATACTGAAGACCAGGTGTCATTACCGTTATTCCTCAAATAAAGACCGGGGCCTTTATTTACCTGAACTGCAGATGGTAGCCGGCTTTTATTTGAAGCAGGCCTTTATTAGAGGCAGGCCTTTATTTCTAATTCCCGATCCCCGCCCGCCAGCCAAGTTTCCATGGTGACGCGTCATGCTTAGCACGTGTTCACCACAGCCAAAATAGCGCTGTATGACAGATGTAGCTCTTTTATTTCTAAATATTAACAAACTTGCTTACCATGTCATCAACTATCTTCTATTCTGACTCTCAAATCCGTGTAAGTGAGTTTGTTTTGTCGTTTAAAACCCTTTATAAATTATCTTGATCTGTAACGTGAGATGGGCACCGCAGTTCAGAGATTCCTGTCTGTTGGATTTGTTACGTTACAGCGCGTGAATTCTTCAGTTTCTCCCGAAATACATGAAAGTAAGTAGCCGGTGAACTGGGAGAAGAATAGAGTAAACTTCATAGTTACTTACACTGTGTATCTGATATGAATAAAACACGTCGCCAACAGTGGCGGCTTGTCCATAGGGGGCGCTGGGGCGCCGCCCCCATCAACATTTCAGAAATTAACATGTGTAAAAACATTATATTAAAATGAAATAATAATCAAATAAAAAATATTTTACTCATGTGCCGGCTGGTAGTAAGAGCATCAGAATTTAATAAAAACTGTCTTTAATTGATTAAATATTTACTATGTTTTTCAATACGTTTCATGGGCGAGGGACGCCGGACACATGGGTGTCTATGTGAGTACACAAATTCTCGGGCAGCATGTGACCTGAAGCTGGTCTCTGATTGGTTTCTTAAAGATCCTCCTCGGGGCGCAAGTCGTTGCGTCCCTGGCCAATCATAATTGGATACATGTTATTTTATCCAATCTGATTGGTTCTCGTCACCTGTCATTCAACTGTACGCGGCGGGAAATAACCTTGCTTGCTACTAGTCTGATCACTTTTTATTACGCAATGGCAGCAGTTAATCCAAATTCTGTTATTTATTTACAAAAAAATCCTTTCTCAAGACTTTCGCTTGAAGAAAAAACAAAGATTAAGGATCTCGGACCGGAACAACCAGATTTACACATCCAGCAGCAGGCAAGTGACAGAGGACGAAGCTACAAACGGAGCTTTACCCGCGCTTGTTACGAGAAACGGAGCTGGCTGACTGGATGTGATGTTAGCAATGCCCTGTTTTGTTTTCCCTGTCTTCTTTTTCAAAGTGTCGGCACTGAAGTTTTATGGACAACTACGGGGGTAAGCGACCTCAAACATCTATCTGACAAATGCAAACGTCATGAAAGTAGCCGCAGCCATCTTGAGAATAGCGTGAAATTAAAGTTTTTGGGCAAAGTAAGCATTGTGGAACAACTAGATGAAGGCTACAGGATTGGCATTAGGAGGCACAACGAAGATGTGACAAAAAATCGACACATACTGTCCAGGATAATAGACTGTGTAAAGTTTTGTGGAGCATTTGAGTTGGCTTTACGTGGTCATGATGAGAGTGAGAGCTCAGATAACCCTGGTATATTTCGCGGATTGGTGGATTTTGTGGCCTCTCTTGATGGAGCATTGAAAGAGCATCTTGACAGTGCTACTGTATTTAAAGGGAACGTCGAAAACTATACAGAACGAGCTTCTGGACTGTATGTTATCTGTTACAAGAGAAGAAATAATCAAAGAAGTCCAGACAAGTAGTTTTTTATCAATCCAGGCAGATGAAACCACAGATATTGCCACACTGGCCCAGCTTGTGCTTGTTTTGCGCTACATCGACGACAAAAATAACGTGCAGGAAAGATTTTTTTAGTTCATCCCTCTGCAGTCAGCTACAGCTGAGTCCATTGCTACTGCACTAAAAGAGCGTCTTGCTTCTATCCTCCCTGAGGATCAGAAAAGCAAGCTCATCTGCCAGGCATATGATGGGGCCAGCGTGATGAGGGGTGCCACTGCAGGTGTACAGAGAAAAGTACAAGATGTGTATCCAAATGCCCACTATATCCACTGCTACGCTCATCAGCTCAACCTGATTATGCAGCAGGCCAGGTCTCACATATCCAAGACGAGAATTTTTTTTTCTAACATTGGTGGATTTGCCAGCTTTTATTCTAAGTCACCCAAGCGGACATGTTTTCTGGATAAAGTGGTTGCCCATAGACTGCCAAGATCCAGCAATGTCAGATGGAACTTTCATAGCCGTGCCATTAATACAGTTTTTGAGCACAGAGAGGATCTCATTCACTGTTTTGAGAGCATACAAGACTCAGGTGACTTTGACCCCAATACTGTCAGAGAAGCAGGTGCCCTGGCCATGCTACTGGAGGATGATGATTTTAAGTTCTTTCTGGAACTTTATCACCACATCATGCCACATGTAGACTTCCTCTATGCCAAGCTCCAGAAGAAGAACATTGATTCGGTCCATATCAAAGTGAGCATCCAACAGTTCCAACAGGAAATACAAAAGATCAGGTAACTGTATTCCTGTAATAGGATCATTATTTGGTTTCTCTTTCATTATTAACTCTCTCTCTTTTGCCAATATTATAATAAATTAGCTTTGTCCTTGTTGGGGAATTTAATTTGTCTCATACATGTCTCATACATGGGTCTGAATATAAAATGCTGTAATGCTAGAGAAAACCAGGTCTGAATGCTGTAATGCCAAGCAGAAGAACTAGGTCACAGGGCATGTGAGGATAGGGCACATGAGGACATGGACAAGAGAGTGGAAAAGTACCCAAAAGACTTGTAGCACAGATGCAGGTGTTGGGAAGCACTGGAAGAGAAACATATTGTATACAATGTAACAATGTGCCACCAATAAGAAAAAGGCATTGATGCGGTTAAACTTTCTGTCAAAATGATGGATGATGACCTTTGATCTAGTTCCGCCCCTTGCGGTTAAACTTTCTGTCAAAATGATGGAGACAGTTAGTTTAATCGTTTGAAGTTAGTTTGATAAGAAAAAGGGGAGTTTGAAGTTAGTTTGATCAGGAGAAAGGGGAGTGTGACAGATAGTTTGAGATGTATTGGCTTTGATGGTGACAGTTAGTTTAATCGTTTAAAGTTAGTTTGGCGACAGGCCAAGGATGAGTAAGTAGAAAAAGATAACTGTATGAGCGCTAATTGGATACTAACGATAAGAAAAAGGTATAAAGACTAGAGCACTGGCCCTTGTGAAGTCAGATGAGTGGCCGTCATCTCACTTTGTTGAACTGCTCAATAAAGTTATTTTCTTCTGAGACCCGAAACCTCGACTCTGAAAGATTTCTTCTGAGAATTGAACCAGACTTTGAAAATTGGGACCAAAGACCGAGAATTTGCCACAACATACTTTGCAGAAACTCTCTCCACTCCATTGGTGAACAAAACAGTGGTTCTCAGCCAACAAAGAGTCCGGAAGAACGTGAAAGGATTGGAGCAGAGGTGAGTTTGTTATAGAAATCAGTCAAAATACTATTTTACAATATTGTTGTGCTGCAGAAATGTCCTGCCTGCATATCATATTCTACAGACTCAGGAAAACTATTTTAGTTTGCTATAAATCCTTACAAAAATCATCATTTTAATATTATACAAAATAATAAATTGGCAACATAAATGATCAAATTAGGGATGCAAGTTATCGATTAATTCATTAATCTTTAGTTGATTGACCTTATCGATCGATTAACGATTAACTGATAAGTGGCTATTTTCCTGAGAATGTAAATTTCTCATGGTATCAATCTTCTAAATATCTTCCTTTCTGTTCAGCAGAAGAAATTAATTCATACAGGTTTGAAAAAAACATGAGGGTGAGTATATGATGACAGGCTATTACCTTACATTTATATATTGTTTAATTATCTCTATAGGTCTGTGACACAATCCTGGGACACACTAGGGAGCGTTTCTCCTTCACAGACCACCTTGTCTGTGCCACCTTGTTGCAGGGGGACAGGTTTGACGAGTACAAGGATACATTTCCTGACGATGCATTGAGCAGCACCATCAGAGCGTACCCGATGCTCAGTGGAAGCAAGCTCAAGACAGAGCTCAGTCTTATCTACAGCAAGCAAGAGTTCTGTGCCTGCCGTGGTGCTGTGGACCTATTCCAGCTGTTTATGGAGAATAATCTCGAAGAAGTCTTTTCCGAAACTGTGACTCTCCTAAAAGTTATCATAACCACACCAATGACCACGGCTGAAGCTGAGAGGTGCTTTTCAACCTTGAAAAGAATTAAAACCTTTCTCAGAAACACCATGACCCAGGAGAGGCTGAATGCACTGGCATTGCTGTCCATGGAAAAGAGACTTGTCACAGCGATGACTGACTTTAATCAGAGAGTAATTGAGAAATTTGCTGGGCAGAAAGAGAGAAGAGCTAAATTTATATTCAAGTAGGAAAGATGCTTTTTGGTACTGATTTGTTGATCTGAAATGTATATAAAGAAGAGCATTGTTTTATGTTCAAGTAGGAAACATGCTTTTTGTTGGTCTGAAATCTACAGACCCTTTCGTCGGAGATAACGAGAATTCACTTAAGAGACCTACAGACCCTTTCCAAAAAATTTGAATATCATGGAAAAGTTAATTATTTCAGGAATTCAACTTAAAATGTGAAACTAATATATTATATAGGTTCATTGCTTGCAAAGTGAGAGATTTCAAGCCTTTATTTGTTATAATTTTGATGATTATGGCTTACAGCTTATGAAACCCACAAAATCTAAATGTCATAAAGCTTTTCTGCTGAAGGAAGCATGAAGTGCTCTAATGTCCTGGAAGTTCAGAGTCAATGCAGCCGTCTACCAGGACATTTAGAGTACTTCATGCTTCCTTCAGCAGAAAAGCTTTATAAAGATGAAGATGATTTTCAACAGGATTTTCACCTGCCCACACTGCCAAAATAACCAAAACCTGGTTCAATGACCATGGGATTACTGTGTAACTACTACAGTGTGATTTCATGTAATATTCTAATTTTCAAAAATTGATTTCGTGGGTTCCATAAGCTGTAAGCCATAATCATCAAAATTATAACAAATCAAGGCTTAAAATATCTCACTTTGCAAGCAATGAGCCTTTTTTATAAAATTAGTTTCACATTTTAAGTTGAATTCCTAAAATAATTGAACTTTTCCATGATATTCAAATTTTTGGAAAGGGACTGTATATAAAGGAGAGCAACATTATGTTCAAGTAGGAAACATGCTTTTTGTTTCTACTTTGTTGGTCTGAAATGTAAATAAAAAGAGATCAAAATAACTTTTTTGTTTCTGCTTTGTATTTTGCCCCCTCCCCCCTATAAAATAAAAAATGCGCCCCCCCCCCCAAAAAAATAATTATCACCAGCCGCCACTGGTCGCCAAATATATTTGAATGGATTGTTATTGCTGCTTCCATAGACACGTATTTTACAAACTATAAATGTATTGTTTTGCTATAAATCAAATCTATTTAAATGTCTGAAACCTAAAATAAACGTGTTGCATTATTTTTTTTATTTTTTTTTTATTTTTTTTGTTGATAAATGTGCCTCCAGGAACACTAAAGCTTTAAGATCCTCCCTGTGTAATATAATGTTTTTGCATTCTTATAATGTATGTTTGACTGATTGTGTGTCGTGTACATCCCTAAATCTACCTACAATAGTTTGCAAGAGTATGATTAGGCTGTGAAATTGACTAGATGAGTTTATCTGTTCAGCTAATGGCGTTTAATGTCCCAGACAACCCCTGTCTCCCATTTAGACACTTGTTAACAACCGCCTTTTACAAGACAAATAAAGGCCTTTAAAAAACACACACAAGAGGGTATTACTTATGTATTTTATGTTGTAGAATGAAACGTGAAAATTTATTTTGATCTTGTGCTAACACTTTTGAAAAATCCCCAGAAATGGCATACCCAAACTGAAACAGATACAGTTCATGAACCCTTTGTACTACAAGCACAAGTATGATCTCATTTGAAAGCTTATTGTAAATGTAGAATTAATTATTGTCATAATGAAAAAAATAGTTATTAAACGGTTAGTTCACCCAAAAATGAAAATTCTGTCAGTAATTACTCACCCTCATGTTGTTCCAACCCCGTAAGACTTTCGTTCATCTTCGGAACACAAATTAAGATATTTTTGATTAAATCTGAGAGCTGTCTCACTCCTCCATAGGCTTCTTAAGGGATCGAAACTGGCTGGCCCAGAAAAGTTATTAAAGACATCGTTAAAATAGTCCAAGTGACTACAGTGGTTCAACCTTAAGTTTATCAAGTGACGAGAATACTTTTTGTGCGCAAAAAAACAAACAAAAATAACGTCTATTGATTCTCCATTGTCTCCTTTGTTTGCGGAACTCCCGCTTTGACAGATCTGCAATTGCTTTTACTACTCCTTTTTCTTTTTTCCTCAGGTATCTCTCCCTGTGTAAAGAGTCTCTAGGCCAGGTTTTGGGGAATATGTATTCAATATTTAAAGGCACACTATGCACAAATTGTGTTTTTGTCAAACAACATGTTTAGTCGCTGTGGAATACTTGCACTGTCATAAATAGCTAGCTAGACATATGTGGAAATTATTGGACTGGTCTAATTATCAACAATGGATGAATGAACAGCATCGTAAAAAAAATGACATACTACAAGCAAGCGCAACAACATACAACATAGAACGCAAACAAGTTTAGAAATAAGAGATTTATTTACTAGTCCATCAACAAGATCGCCAGGTCAGCATTGGTGTTGCATCCAGTGCTGCTTTTTTAGCTCGCGCCAACTAGAGAAAGCCCGAGCGAGTGGGACTGTCACAACTCTGAAGGAAATAGTCAAAGGGTTCAGTTGCGAGTAAACAGTAATTTATTGAGCACAATAGTAGATAGCCATGTGGGTCAAAATGGAAGCAGGCAGAAGAAGACTCAGGCTCGGCAATGCAGGGACGCAGTGAGCAGACACAGATGCAGGAACAGGTAGAAATTCCTCCGGGAAAATCTCAGAAAACCACTGCATGGGTACAGGACTGGAATGCAGGAGAACATGGTGAGTAGAACCCTGGTAGCCTCAAGAACCATCTGACAAAGACAGGACGAGGTAAAAAACAATATATAGGACATCCTCATTCAAAACAGCTGGCGCTGATCAGCCGCGTTGATCAGCCGCGCCCACTCACACAACACAATGGCGCAAAATGAGGTGCGTTTCCCGAAAGCATCGTTAGCCAACTATGGTCGCAAGTTCCGTCGTTATCAGCATAGTTCAATTAGTCGGTGTTTCCAGAAACCATCGTTCCAACGACTATTCGCAAACAGCATCGCAAAGTTGTGTGTTTGGAATGACAGCTCTCGACCTGTGGTTAGAAGCATAGTTTCTAGTTTGCATGACATGTGGACTCAATAAATCCTTAACTTGAGCAAAATAAGCAAGCTGACATTCAGTACAACCTGTGTCTTTTATTTAGAATACATACAAATGTAATTTACGTCTTTGAGTTTGTCAAGAGATTTAAAGCACCGTTTTTGAAGACTGTGCATGAGTGAACGTGATCTACTATGTAAGAACGAGCCTATGATTAAATCTGGAAATAAAGCGAAATTACTGGGAAAATTTGAAATATTCCTCAGATGCCATGTCTGTAATTTATATCAAAATATCTAGCATTAATTCGATCTCAAACAGTTTCATTAAAATAAGTTATTACTCCACCACGTGCGTGACGTCATAAACCAATGTGGTTGAACGACTAATTTGCAACAATATGGTTTCGGGAAACAGTCGTGACTAGCTTGATTTTTTTCAACGATGCATCGTACTGTGGTAGTGAAGCATCGAGTTACGTTGTTGTACGGGAAACACATTCAAATACATATAATGCTTTGAAGCATACATCAACAGCTGCAAGTAGTGTGCTTGTAGATTGATGATGAAGTATTGCGATATCTGCTGGGCGTTTCCCATGGCCGTGACAAAGGGATGGGTTTTTGTGGACTCTGCGCGGTTTAGAAATGCCACCATGTTCGTTCCAACCTATAAAAGAAAGTAAATACAATACAAATTGTTTCAATGGCACTGGTGTCATTATTCGCTTGAAGTCAGTTCAGTGTTGATTCAATTCAGTTCAATTACTGTGTAAAGTTCATCATGATTTCAACAATCAATATTTTTATTTGGCGAAAAGCCATATAATAAGTGGTATACTTTACATTATTCCTTAAATGTCTTGTTAGATCTTGTTTGTTTGTTTTTTTGTCAAGGACCAAAGCTGCTTAATAGGAATTGTTTTGAGGTAATAAAGTTAAATGTACATCCAGGGAGTTTTCATCACAAAATAAACTCCTTCAGGGTGATACGAGATCCCTCCACTTTGTGTGGATTACCCTGTTGAAGTTTATTCTGCAATATCTGGCTAGATGTACACTGCCCTACAAAGGCAAAAGACCTTAACTCGCTAGAGTGTGGAACTGAGAAAAATTACTTTGAAGATATTTAGTTGTCCTGCCAAATTAATTATAGGCAGAACACTGGAAATCTGGCAATTAGATGTTTTAGTAATGCAAATTATCTACATAAAAAAATCTTGAGCTCAAACTTGACTTTTGACCACTATTTTAAAGTTACTGTACTCTGCCTTTGTATTGTCAGCAAAAAGTGAGAAGTCATGCCAAGGCAAAAGGCAGTAACTTCCACATTATCAAGTCAAGAGTTTCTACCCTCTAATACTTATACTTATATAAGTGAGGCTTGGCATACAGCCTCGTGGTTGGATCACTGTATTAGCACAGATGATGCACACTCATCTATAGTGGGTATGGACATTTTGTATGGGGCAGCCTATGATCATATGCCTGTGCTTATATTGATAAATGTTGAGGATATTCCAATGCTCTCTTGTGATAGTTCTGAGTGTAATACTGAATTTTTGGATTGGTCTGCCCTTTCAAGGGAGGATATTGCTGGCTATTATGCTGATACAAATAGATTGCTAAGTAAAATCAGTCTTCCCAGTGATGCAATTAGGTGTAGTGATCCTACCTGTAATGTCTGGAAGCACAGGGAGGAAATCTCCTCACTATATGATCATGTTGTGAGAGCCCTGTATGAAAGCAGTAGACCCTATTTTAAACGGAAAAACAAAAGGGGTAAAATGAGGCCTGGCTGGAATAAGTATGTGGCCGGATATCATGAGGAAGCTAAGTTAGCGTTTAAATCATGGGTGTTGGCTGGTAGACCAAGGCAAGGGCCGCTGTCTGAACAAAAGAAAAATGCTAATGCAGCGTATAAATATGCTGTTAGATTTATTGATAAAAATGAGAAAGCTATGAGGGCAGAATCTATGGCCGAGAAGGTAATGGATAACCACACTATTGAATTTTGGAAGGAGGTAAAGGGTCTTAACAAATGTAGTATACCACCCCCGTGCACTGTAGATGGTATCTCAGGTGTTGAGAATATTGCTGAGATGTGGAGACAGCACTACAGGACCTTGTTTAATTGTGTTAGAAGTGATATTTATATGTCTGACAATATTGAGTGTGTTGATTTTAAGGCAATTTTTTCACATGAGGTATCATGCACAATAAATAAGTTAGCAGATAATAAAGCAAGTGGGTTGGATCACATCACTGCTGAGCACATTAAATATGCCAGCATGAGGTTAGCCCCCCTTCTTGGTATCTGTTTTAATTCTTTTTTAATTCATGGCTTCCTACCGGATACAATGATATCTGTCTTGCTTGTGCCGGTGATCAAGGATAAGTCTGGTAAGGTTGGTTGCTCTGATAACTACAGACCAATAGCCCTTGCCAGTGTATTGTCTAAAGTTTTTGAAAGCATCCTGTTGAGCAGAATTGTGGACATTATCCCCTCTACTGACAAACAATTTGGTTTTAAACCAAAACATGGCACAGATATGGCCATATATTCCTTAAAGGAAATTGTTAATACGTATAGAGATAAGAACTCCTCAGTTTTAATGAGTTTTATTGATGCTTCAAAAGCGTTTGACCGCGTCAATCATGACAAGTTATTTGACAAAATGAGTAAAAGAGGTGTATCTAAATGTTTTGTGAGAATTCTGTCCTACTGGTATGCCAACCAGTCTATGTTTATAAAATGGGGCCACTGTGTTTCTGCCCCTTTTGGGGTCAGGAACGGGGTCAGACAAGGTGGAATCCTCTCCCCTATTCTTTTTAACTTGTATGTTGATGAGCTCTCTGTCTGCTTGAACTTGTGTAACACTGGGTGTATGATAGGTAACACTCTAGTGAATCATATTATGTATGCAGATGACCTTGTGGTCTTCAGTCCTAGCAGTGCTGGTCTTCAACAGCTTCTGAATGTTTGCTCTGACTATGGAACTGTTCATGACAAAATTTAATACAGACAAAAGTGCGGTGATTATTTGTAGAACAAAGGAGGATAAATGTCAAATGTTTCCTCCTTTTAAATTGGCAGGTAATACCTTGATAGTTTTGAGCAAATATAAGTATCTTGGGCATCTCATTACAGACCAGTTGAAGGATGACCTTGACGTTTATAGGCAATGCCGCTCTATATATGCTCAGGCGATTAGTTTGGCTCGTAAGTTTGGTGGGTGCACAGATAGAGTGAAAGTTGCTTTGTTCAGAGCTTACTGCACTTCTCTCCACAATGCCCACTTGTGGTCTAGTTTCAGCAAAGCTAGCTTGCATAAACTTCAGGTAGCTTACAACGGTGCACTGAGAATTCTGCTGAGAAGACCACGCTGGTGTAGTGCCAGTGAGATGTTTGTGGCTGCAGGTGTTAATACTCTGCAAGCCACATTGAGAAATGTTATGTACAAGTTTATATGTCGGCTGAATAACTCAGAGAATTATATAATTGTGGCATTGACCAATATCAAGTTTAGCACTACACGGTATAAGTCCAAGTTATGGAAGCATTGGTATAGTTGTCTCCTCTGAAGTTGTATTTGTTTTTATTATATTGTATTGTATTGTGTGTACTGTCTTGTTTGTTTTATTTGGACCGGTGAGTCTGTAATAAAGTTTTATATTATTATATTATATATCAATATTTGGTTGCTGATCACCATTAACAAAATCAGTATAGTAACGCCTGTATAAAATCTAGTGATCATGGCATTTATTTTGAATGATTTACATTTACTTATAGACATCTACTTATTGCTATCCTGAGCTTTGGTTGCATTCTGGTGGCATTATTAATACATTGACATGACAAAATATCTCCATAGCGGTAAAGAGTATCTTAGATAAGACTTGATAAACGCACATTCAAAATGATCACTATAAAAAAGATCCTCGCGCACATTCGACCCGGGGACTGGATTATAGTACACTCCCCGAAAGGATTATTAGGAACACCATACTAATACTGTGTTTGACCCCCTTTCCCCTTCAGAACTGCCTTAATTCTATGTGGCATTGATTCAACAAGGTGCTGAAAGCATTCTTTAGAAATGTTGGCCCATATTGATAGGATAGCATCTTGCAGTTGATGGAGATTTGTGGGATGCACATCCAGGGCACGAAGCTCCCGTTCCACCACATCCCAAAGATGCTCTATTGGGTTGAGATCTGGTGACTGTGGGGGCCATTTTAGTACAGTGAACTCATTGTCATGTTCAAGAAACCAATTTGAAATGATTCGAGCTTTGTGACATGGTGCATTATCCTGCTGGAAGTAGCCATCAGAGGATGGGTACATGGTGGCCATAAAGGGATGGACATGGTCAGAAACAATGCTCAGGTAGGCCGTGGCATTTAAACGATGCCCAATTGGCACTAAGGGGCCTAAAGTGTGCCAAGAAAACATCCCCCACACCATTACACCACCACCACCAGCCTGCACAGTGGTAACAAGGCATGATGGATCCATGTTCTCATTCTGTTTACGTCAAATTCTGACTCTACCATCTGAATGTCTCAACAGAAATCGAGACTCATCAGACCAGGCAACGTTTTTCCAGTCTTCAACTGTCTAATTTTGGTGAGCTCTTGCAAATTGTAGCCTCTTTTTCCTATTTGTAGTGGAGATGAGTGGTACCCGGTGGGGTCTTCTGCTGTTGTAGCCCATCCGCCTCAAGGTTGTGCGTGTTGTGGCTTCACAAATGCTTTGCTGCATACCTCGGTTGTAACGAGTGGTTATTTCAGTCAAAGTTGCTCTTCTATCAGCTTGAATCAGTCGGCTCATTCTCCTCTGACCTCTAGCATTTTCACAAGGCATTTTCGCCCACAGGACTGCGCATTCTGGATGTGTTTCCCTTTTCACACCATTCTTTGTAAACCCTAGAAATGGTTGTGCGTGAAAATCCCAGTAGCTGAGCAGATTGTGAAATACTCAGACCGGCCCGTCTGGCACCAACAACCATGCCACGCTCAAAATTGCTTAAATCACCTTTCTTTCCCATTCTGACATTCAGTTTGGAGTTCAGGAGATTGTCTTGACCAGGACCACACCCCTAAATGCATTGAAGCAACTGCCATGTGATTAGATAATTGCATTAATGAGAAATTGAACAGGTGTTCCTAATAATCCTTTAGGTGAGTGTATATTCGTGTTTAAAGGTGTCATTCTCCTCATACTTTCACGAAAAGTACTAAGTACGAACGCAGTGCTTTCCCCCTTGAGACGCAGTGGGGAGCGCGCTTTGGACTACCACAGACGTCTAATGCATTTATAGCACAACCTTCTGTGTTCTGCGTCTTTTCAGTAGCGGTGGTTTCAGCTGTCTACCCTATTATTGTGCTTGTGCACTTCGCTCGTCCCGCGGATTTATACCGGACGCTGTGACAACCCGCTTGTAACAGCTGGTCTGATGTTGTATGCACCAGCACGGCTCGACCGTTTTCAGGGCGGTGCTGAAGGCGCCGGCGAAGTTTTGGCACTCTGCCAGCTAGATGGATGATTGTTTCAACCAGGTCCGGTCCCCGAACTGGGTGAGGGGCTTTAGTTTTTTGTTGTATTCACCTGCTACGGCATGTGTAACATTTTTCTGTCAACTCTGCATATATACTTTGCGATGGATATCGCATGTTTGTCGATGGAGCGGGTTCAGACCATACTAAATGTTCTGACCGCATTAGTGTAGGACAAAGCTCTGAGGACATCAGAAGTTACAGGGACGGATGGTAGCTGTACAAAGGGCACAGGCTACATCATCATTTAAATTTGAATGGAGAGTAAAACAAAGGCAGAACACCGTACAATCTGAAAGTTAGCATTATTTGATAGAACACCGGCACCGTAACTTCATATTGACGCGCGGCTAAACAAAGGCAGAGTACCGTAACTCAATATGAGTTCCACCATGCTTTCTTTGTGACTCAGTTATTTATCATTTAAACCATTGACAATAAATTGTTTTTGTATTGTCATTTGACGCTTGAGGTGTCGTTTTTATGTGTTATGTAGTCCCTGTTCAAACTCATTTAGTGGGCACGTAACAGTGTTCCAAAACAAAGCCAAAGAGCCGTAACTAGTGTTATGATGTTCTGCCTTGGTTTCTCATGGGCTTTTGGAAGTTACGGTTAAGACAACCCATTATTTTCTCGAAAAAACAATGGAATTGACTCAAGATACTTATCCACATGATAAAGGAGGTCTTGAATGTGCCAAAAATATCAATAACTCATTTTCGACCAAACACAAAGTTACGGTCTTTTGCCTTTGCACGGCAGTACAGTATCCCGTGCTTAATGCACAGGCAGGTCACAATGCAATTTAAATAGCAGTTATGCAGTTTTATACTTACTGGTTGAAGATCAACGAAAGCCTTTCTAGCTTCGTCAATAGATGGACGAAAGACCCTCTGACCAATTCTGTACACCGTGGCAGGAAGAAGAGGAAGGACCAAAAGAGCAACATCACCTCTATTCTCTGCAGAAAAGAGACATAATATCTCAGAAACAGGACCTGCTGCAACAAATATATACTAAAGTTAGTGCAATAAGCTACAGACATAGAAATAAATATGCAATAATGATACTACATACCTAAAGTTGCCTTTTATGTTGTATAATTTTAAAGATCTAAAAGAACTAACCTTGCAGATATTTTTTATGCACAAACAGCAACAAATAACACACTAACTAAAGTTGAAAAAATGAAATAGATTAATAAAGTAATTCTCCACCCACAAATTTAAATCTCTCATCATTTACTCGCCCTCATTCCACCCCAGATGTGATGTATATTTTTACATTCATTTGGCAGACACTTTTATCCAAAGCGACTTACATTGCATTTCAAGGTGTACACACATTTTTACATTCTTATCAGTTCTTGCTTTCCCTGGGAATCGAACCCATGACCTTGGCGTTGCAAGCGCCAACGCTCTACACTTTGAACTACAGGAAAGCTACAAGAATGTATGTGACTTTTTTTCTTCTGTATAACACAAATGGAGATTAACCATATAACATAGTCCAAACCAATACCAGCTGACAGTGCTCCCTTTATGTTTTTAGCATTAGTTGAGAGATTTTTTTCCTTTACATTTTTTTACATGAAGCTACTACATCTGATATTTATCCAAATGAATCGACATTGAATCAAGATCGGAATCGAATCACAAGCTTATAAATTGCTAAACTCAGAAGTTGGCAGCCTTGTGAGCTACCTATAACTATAGAACGGATCAAATGTATAGGCTACGTTAAAGTTACGCGAGGTTGAGTTGATTATCACAGCCAGTCAATTATATTATGTAAAAGCTGCAAAAGTGTATAATAAACATGAACTTACCGTTTAACTTGTTGATAAAGACTGGGTGACTGCCACTCGAAGAGTTTTCCCTCACAAATGTATCCATGCTTTTCTGACTAGAAAAAAACGACATTTTGAATTACATCACTTATACCAAAAACAAATTTATGTATGTAAAAATACTTTTTGTACCACACATGCATCAAATCACCTCACCGGTCCAACCCACGGCACTGAGCATGCACGCGCTTTGAAAGTTTTCATTTCATTTCATTTCATTTCAAAAGTCAATTCATTTCTTGGAATCATTTTGTTTCAAAATTGGTGAACCAGTTTATTTGAACCGGATAGATGGTTCTTTTCGACCTGCGGTCCCACAACATTTTACGTACTTCTCATGTCTTTTACATGTCGGTATGGACAATTGCAGGCGTTTTACATAAGAGCAGGGAATGATATTACTCAATTGTTTTGTTTTGAGTGACTCGACTCACTTTGTTCAATTCGCTTGTCAGTGACAGAAACGACTCTTTCCTCTGTTTCAGATATTCACATATTTAATGGGTTCCGTGTGGTACATAATCATGAACTGTATTTTAAAATAATTATTAATTAGAAAAAAAACATTATATAAACTTACCTCAAAACAGTTTCACCCAGCTGCTTTGTCCCTTTGTCCTCTCAAAATGACAGCTTGGGAGCGAATTTGAACATCTCCAAGGCGCGAAACTCAGCTGGGCAGAAACAACCCAGCGTTGTGACCCAGTAGATTTAACCCAACCACTGGAAAATTTAAACTACCCAAAGGTGTTAAAAATATGGTAAAATAACCCAACAAAATTACCCAACAGACTTAACCCAGCATTCTGGGTAAAAAAACAACAACCCAGCATTTTTTAGAGTGCAAGCTTTACTACCAGGATTATTCGCCCTACTTTGAGTTTGTTTACCACCGAAATGACTCTGAAGCTGTTATATTAAGGTACAATTCTTGCATAGTGTGCCTTTAATAATTAAAAATTAACTATTGATACGGGTTCGGCCCAGAGAAACATACATATAAAATCTTTTGTTCCCTGCATCTGCATTCATATGTACACAGACAATCAACCACAAAGAATTTTAGTTAATTCTCTGTACACATATTCTACAGACAGGTTTATATTAGCTCAATTGTATATCATTACTCAATCAAAACGGGTTATAATTAAATATTAATATATCAATGATGTCTATCATAGATCAATTCTAAGTGTTTACAGGATGCTGGAGACACCCGCCCAAGGCTTCTGAGAAATTAAAGAGAAAAATACCCCTAGAGTCTGCGAGAGCGGGGGCGGAAGATGACTCAATGTTGGACAACATCGTTAACGACTTAGGAATGGAAACGGATATGAGTATGGAGAGTAAGACTAGTTCAAGATCTGCAGTTAGTCATTGAACTCCAAGTTTGTGTCTGTGGCTGGAACAAGGCGACAACGGTCAGGGGTTTGAAGGTTCATCAAGGGAAAATGAAATGCTCGAGGGAGAAGGGACAAGGGCCTCGCATTGATCAGTACTTCTTACGAAGTCAGTCAAGTCAGTCGAATGAAATCCAGCGACAGGAAGCAAACCACAGCTCGCAGGATATCAGCACCCCTGTCATTGACGAAAGGAGGGCTTGCACAGTTAGTGATGAACATATTCATACTTGTGAACCCGGTCAGACTAACCAGCATAAGAGAGAAAAGAACCCTTAATGGGCATAGGCCTGGAGTTAGATGGCCAAGAGCTTGTGAGAAAACTGCATGGGACACGGTAAACACAGATCTATGCTTTGCATTGGAAAGATTAACTGGTACAGTTGAAAAGAAGCTGGATAAATTTGGGGACATCATTTAGGCATATGGAAGTGAGAGGTTTGGTGTGGAGAAAAGGAAGGAAAAAGTACAGACTACTCCTGGAATGTCTAGACGGCAGCAGAAAATTGAAGGGTTAGTTAGAGAAAGGAGCTGAGGAAGCAATGGAAAAGAGCAGAACAAAGTCAGAAGGATGGACTCAATCTCTTACAAAGGGCCATAAAAGATAAGCTGGCAACATTACGCAGAGCTGAGCGCCTACGGAAACGCTACAAAAAGAACGTGCGAGGGCTAATTTCTATAAAGACCCATTCAAATTCGTAAAGAAGTTATTCACCAGTGAGAAGAATGGCACTTTAAAAACATCTAGGATTGAGCTAGAGAGATATTTGGAGGACACGCATACAGATGCAAAAAGGCATGAGCCTATGTCAATTCCATCAGACATACCACCTATCAACCCACCAGAATACCAAATGGAGGTCTGTGCACCTAAGTGGAAAGAGGTAGAGCAGGCTGTGAGAAAGGCAAGGGCTTCATCATCTCCAGGGCCTAACGGAGTTCCGTACAGAGTGTACAAGAGTGCTTCAGGAGTTCTGCGAATTCTGTGGAAATTGATAAAAGTGGCATGGGAAAAACAGGTTGTACCTAGAGCATGGCGCAGAGCAGGTGGAGTCTTTATACCTAAAGAAAAAGATGCTACAAGCATCAGTCAGTTTGGTCCTATTTCACTATTAAACGTTGAAGGTAAGATTTTCTTCAGCATTATTGCCCAGAGATTGTCCACCTACCTATTAAAGAATGGCTTCATTGACACCTCAGTTCAAAAAGCGGGCCTTCCAGGGTTCTCAGGATGCTTAGAACACATCAATGTTATCTGGCAACGAATTCAGTCAGCTAAAAAGGAGAGGAAGGAGCTCCATGTGACATTCCTGGATTTGGCTAATGCATATGGTTCAGTGCCACATGAGCTTCTTTGGGCAGCATTTGATTTTTTCAGAGTACCAATGTCAATAACAATTTTAGTGAAAGCCTATTTTGGAGATTTGCAACTCCAAAATTCAGCACTGCATGGCAATGCCTAGAGGTTGGAATAATGGCAGGATGCACCATTTCTCCACTGGCTTTTACCATGGCAATGGAAGTAATCATTAGGGCATCAAGATGGGTAGTAGGAGGAGAGCGCTTGGCTTCTGGGATGCGACTACCACCAATCAGAGCATACATGGATGACATGACAACCATGACTACAACAGTAGCCTGCACTAATCGGTTATTGGGGAAGTTAACAGATAATATTGAATGGGCAAGAATGCAATTTAAGCCCTCTAAATCAAGGAGCATCTCGATAGTTAAAGGAAAGGTAGTAGATAAAACATTCTTCATTAATGGTGAGGCAATACCAACAGTTTCTGAGAAGCCAGTGAAGAGTCTTGGGAGATGGTACGATGGGGATCTAAAGGACACAGTTCGGGTGGGAGAAGTTAGACGACAAGCAGTGGAAGGGTTGAAGAGCATAAACAGCTGTGCTCTACCTGGCAAACTAAAACTCTGGTGCTTTCAGTTTGGTCTACTGCCGAGATTGCTGTGGCCACTGACCGTGTACAACGTTTCTTTGACAACAGTGGATAAGCTGGAAGCGTTGATAAGTTCATACATCAGGAAATGGTTGGGAGTTTCACGCTGCCTCAGCAGAGTGGGACTTTATAGTAAAGGAATATTGCAGCTGCCAGTCTCTGCTTTAACCGAGGAGTTTAAGTGTGCCAAGGTCAGACTGGAAATGACCTTAGTAGAGTCACGCGACAAATGTGTAAGGGAGGCAGCCCCTGTGTTAAAAACTGGTAGAAAGTGGTCACCAAAGAAATCTGTAGTAGAGGCAAAGGCTGCCCTTCAAATTGGGGATATCGTGGGACAGGTACAGCATGGAAGAAGGGGTTTTGGGCTCAGTTTAGCTCCTCCTAAATGGCACAAGGCAGGCCCAGCTCAAAGGAGGAAGCTGGTAGTCAATGAGGTGCGAGAGCAGGAGGAGAGGATGAGGTGTATAAAGGCCATTTCCCAGGCCAAGCAGGGAGAGTGGATGAGATGGGAGAGTGTGGAACAACACAAGATGGGCTGGCAAGACCTTTGGTCAATGGAAGAGAGTAGGATCAGTTTCCTTTTTAGGTCAACATATGATGTTCTCCCATCACCGCAGAACCTAAACCTCTGGGTAGGAGAGGATCCCTCTTGTCCTTTGTGTTCATCACCTGCCACATTAAGGCACATTTTGACTGGATGTAAGGTGGCTCTTAGCCAAGGTCGGTTTACTTGGCGCCATGACCAAGTACTGCGATGTTTGGCTTTAGCATTGGAAGGCAAGCGTAGTATGACCAATAAGTTGCCGCCTGTTCTAGCAAAACATTACACGCAGAAGACGATATTCCTCCGCCCAGGCGAGCAACCACCAAGAAAAGGTGTTAACACCAATTCTCGCCCAGGACAACTGGAAGCTGCTAGGGACTGGAAGATGCTGGCTGATCTTGATCAACGGCTTATTTTTCCACCTGAGATTGCCACCACTAACCTACGACCAGATATTGTTTTGTGGTCTGGATCAGCACGCATTGTTCAACTGATAGAGTTAACAGTGCCATGGGAGGATGCGGTAGATGAGGCATATGAGAGGAAGAAACTGCGGTATGCTCATCTGGCCACTGAAGCAGAACAGCGAGGATGGAGAGTCCAGGTTTATCCAGTGGAAGTGGGTTGTCGAGGTTTTGTGGCACACTCTACAACCCGGTTCCTCAGAGACGTCGGATTCAGCGGCCAAGAGTTGCGTCGTACAGTAAAGAACTTATCTGAAGCAGCAGAAAGGAGCAGCAACTGGCTGTGGTTGAGACGGAAAGATTCTAGCTGGCTGTGCACAGGCCGCCACGCTACTGTTTCGTAGAATTCTTGAAAACTTGAAGAGTCTGTTGGTTTATTTGTATACGTTCCTGTGGATATTGCGTGAATGACGGGTGGTTGGGCAGATATTTTGTTTTGCGGTAGGTGGTATGCCATACGGAACCGTTGCCACTCAAACTGCTTTAACGCACCAGTGGGGCTCGACAGCCTTAGTCAAACGGGTTGGCGCGTATGGTTGGGTTGCGGAGAGATTGTGTTTAGGTCTCAGCAGCAGGAGGGATGTAGAGGTCAGTAAGCTGGGCTGAGTTGAGTGGGGGACGGAGGGGGGTGACTCTGGGACGCCAGAGTCACTGTCGAGCCCTCTTGAGGTGTCGTGGGCTAGTCGACGAAACACTGAGGACGGTAGGTGCCCACTTGAAGACCCTAGAGATGTCCCCTACTCGGCTCAATCCAGACGGTTGTCGTGCTGGTCCTGTAGTTGCAGCCGTCGCGTGTGCTGACGCGCCAAGTACACTGCAGCCGTTAACGCCGGACAGAAGGGGAGTCACACCACCATATGGAAAGAAGCGTAAATGGATGGAGAAGCATAGTTTACTGTAAAGCTACGTCTTAGTTTTGCTTATCTTGGCGAAAGCCGAGTACAAATCAGAATGAAGTTTTAACAGCTACTCTCGTGTAATGGAAATAATAAGGATAATGTCACCGGCACAGGTCGGGTCGGACACGATGACCGGCCACGCCCCTCAACTGCGCACCACCGTGAGGAGCCGACACCACAAGAACACACAGGTAGACAAGTAAGATGTAAAGTACTGATGCTTTATTGATATATAAAAGATCTATTAAAGCGGTCTTTATTTGGTAAGCAACGTAACTCAGTGGTGGGTCTCCAGGGAACTCCTCTTCACAGGGCCCCGGCAGGAAAGATTCGTGTCTGCCAGCGCAGCAGTACATTCACAGAACTCGAGTGGAAAGAATGCTCCGTGTCTCACCCGCGTTGCTGTATACTCATGGAACTCAAGCAGAGAGGATGATCAATGTCTCATCAACGTTACAGTGCATTCACAGGGCTCAAGCAGAGAGAAGATACGCATCTCACCAGCGTTGCTGCATACTCATGGAACTCAAGCAGAGAAAGGGTACGTGTCTCACCAGCGTTGCTGTATACTCATGGAACTCAAGCAGAGAGGATGATCAATGTCTCATCAACGTTACAGTGCATTCACAGGGCTCAAGCAGAGAAAAGGTATGTTGAGATGATGAGAGTGCAGAAACAGTGGTGCGGTGATGAGAGTCCAATGACGAATTGATATCCAGAGAATCCACAGAAACAAGAACCGGAACAGGATGGGCATGAGACTCGAACACGACTGGAACACAGACACACAGGGGAAACCACATACAACGATCTGACAAGGAAGATGAGAAGGTGATGAGTATAAATACCCCAAATCAGACAAGCTGCAGCTGGTGATGGGATAATGAGTGGATGGCTGATGAGCGCTGATGAGCGGCCACACCCATCTAATCAGCGCACCCACATACAACAACAGAAACACGAGAAAAGAAGAAGACATAGGATTTACCAACCGTGACACAATGAGGACTTACTGAAACTGGGTTAGTCATTGGCTCTTTAAATTGCAAGATGGAAAGCCTGGTAAAGAGCAGCACCTAACAGTAGAATCAAAAATGTGTTGTTACAGTTTTATGAAAAGGTTTAGGCTCTCTGATAATTTTTAGGATTTCAGTTTATCATCTGCTGGGCTTTCGAAGCAGCAGCTTGACACATTTTGCACCTTATGTAATTAATGACATTTCAGTTCCAAAATAACATTTATAGAATAAACGTTAGCAATGTAATGTGCATCAAAACAAGTTACAACAACAGACAGGTGAAAAAGCTTAGGTGTCCCAATGGAGTAAACACATCATTAGTATTTAATGGAGCCCCCTTTTCCTGAAATAACAGCCTGTAGATTTTTCCACTAACCACAGCTACGTCCCTGATGTCTGACTGCAGGTATTTTAAACCATTTCTCCTTACAAAATATCTCCAGGTCAGTCAGGTTTGATGGCTGACAAATGTGGGTTATCGGGGGTGCCCAAATGCATGAAACTGTATAGTTACTGAGGAGCAAAATGACCATAGCCTAGTCACCCTAATGGTCATATCTGGTTATGGAGATACATACAGTAGTCTTTTCTTTATTTCCTTTATTTGGTCCAATGGACAGGCATGATCTACATCAAGACTCAGTTGGAGCAGGAGCCAGTGCAGTCGAACCAGTCAGAACAGCAGAGGAGGAGGAGGAGGACTACTTTGACATCATGAAAGACAACGTCCAAGAGAGCTCAAAGCAGCTGGATGTATACCTGGCCAGCACAGCTACCACCATGGTCATTCTCAAATCAGTGCCTGCCGTGTACAGATTATCGGTTAAGGTAAATACGCCGTTGCCTGCCTCTGCAGCCTGTGAGAAAGTCCTCAGCTCAGCAGATTTTTACCCCCAAAAGAGTCAGGCTCGGTTCAGAGAACTTTGAAAGCCAACTCCTTTAGCTCAACAATAAATACTGGTGATGTGAAGTTTTTGAAATGTGCTCTAAATGTTCACAGGTTGTTTTGTTTTTTGAGACTTGATGGAGACTAGAAACGGAGTTGAAATTCTGATGATGTGAAGTTTAGGAAAGTTTTATACTTAATGGAGACTTGAAATGGAGTTGTGTGAAGATTGAAATAGATGTACTATAAGCAGAGAATACATTTTCCTGATGACATGTTCATGTCAAATTAAAACGTATGCACTGAATCAAAAATATGCCTTAAATATGGTAATTAACAATTTTATTGTTAGAATGTTAAAATGGTTAATGTACTGCAATTAACATGAAATGTGTTACAGTTAAATCAATATTTTAAAGATGTATAACCAGTCTTCTTTGTTGGTTTTGCTAATGATATTTAACTCTGCAGATAACCAGAATTGTAATTCAGAATGTAAACTGGGCCACAGACGGTAAGCACAATTACATTAACCCAAACCTAACTTAGTTAAAATGAAACAGCCCATACTGTTTTTTTTATTATTATTAGAATATAGACATTAAGAGAATAAATTGTTATGCAAGTACTTTTAATTTTAATACTTAAAGTACATTTAAAATCAGGTACTTCTTACTTTTTACTTAAGTAGGGTTGTCATTGTGGTACTTCTACTTTTACTAAAGTAAATATGTCTCTGGTTATTTGTACTTTTACTTAAGGACTGATATTCGGTACTTCCTCCACCACTCCACCTCATAAAAATGCTGACGAGTAATGATGTTGTTTTTGCCTTTGCCACAAAGAAGTAGCTATAATGATGCGTCAGGAATTACCCAAATAACATACTGCAACATATTGCGTAACGATTGCTACATATTTATTTTTCTTTGTGGTCTTAAAGGCACACTGCGGAACTTTTGGCCACTAGTGGCGCTCGACCTGTAACTTTCACGTCTAGCGTCCCTAGAGGCCACAAGCTCCGCAGCACTGTCGCAAAAGTCAACAAACAGTCAACCGGTCAGCCCATAGACAGTGGGTCAGCCTCCCGTGTCTTTAGATTGTGTGTGCTTGCAGTGTTTGAGGCGGGCAGCCTGGCCGCGCTCGATTCCCTTATAGCAGTCTGCTGAGAGAGAGCGAGCGGGGCGAGCCCCGTGGGGGTTAGTGCTAACATGTCTGTGAGTGAATGTGGGCGCGAGACGCCGGGCACATTTACTGCACTAAAAACACCGTCGGTCTGAGCTGACTGTAACTTATGTGTGTTGGTTTCGTTTTACAGAAACCGTGGGACATGTTGTGTGTAGTGTTTGTGGGCACTGAGTCGTGGGAACGTTCACTACATTTAATGTACATTTGACATGAGTCGATTTTATTTGTTCGAGCCCTGCACTGTGGTGGGCTGTGTTTTTGTGTAGAAATGAACAATGGGCTGTGGGCATTTTATTACACTCATAACACCATCGGCTGTGGCCGGAATGCCAGAAAATACTACACTGCTTATATGATTTATCTGTGTCACCTTGGAAACGGCATTTGTGTGCAGGCAAGCGTTAGCATCGGTCGGGCACCCATCCTCCTCCTGTAGCTCACGCCAGCGAGCGAACGCTGGACCAATGGTGATCCTCGTCCTGGCTTTTCATTTGTCACTATGCTTTTTTCGTTTTTTTTAGTGTCCTCTGACAAAACCTTTGCCTTCTTCCTTGTAGCTGTTGGTTCGGCCATGACGAAAACATACAGACGGCAATCAAACGCGAGTTGAGCACTCACGTCAGAATCTGAGGAAGTTGTGGGTGGTGGGGGAAGTGACGTATGCCGTAAAGCGGTCGAATTTTGTAGTTCTTTTTGTGCTCGGGTTCCTACCCGAACCCCGAAGTTACATAGTGCTAGGAAAAGCGATACAGACACCTTCAGGCTACGGCAGACGTGTCATTCAACCTATTGTAAGTCGATGTACCATCTCAATGGGTTTTGGTAATATATTATAAAGGTTGAAAAGTTCCACAGTGTGCCTTTAAAGTAGTCTGTGGCCCTTGTTTTTGTACAGGTTTGCCTTTTAATCCCACATATTAGATGTTATACAACTCTTTCATTGGCAGTTTATATTTTCAGCACATCAATGTGACAGCATATTTAAAAATGCAATCCTCTGACATAATTTTATTATTTCTATTTTTTATCCATGTAAGTTTCTATGCGCTTTTGTGATAGCGTGTGAACGGGACTTTTATTTTGGTATGCTGGTGTGACGTCACAAGGCTGCGTCGCGCTGCTGCACTGTTGTGATTCGGCTGAAGAAAGGTTTGTGCTTTAAATCTTTTTAAGAATTAAATCTATGCAAACCTATCCGATAATTCTTACAGGAACTGTAAAACATGAGTTTTTTATCCGTGTACTTTATCTAACACGTTATGTTTAAGAGGGAAACGCATCTATACACGAGTAACAGTAAAATATGCGTCTCATTTAGCTCCCTATATCGTGAATCAGTTTATTATCAGGAGTGTTGAGAATAGTTTACTTATGTGATGATTAATTCTGCCTACTTATTCAATTACGTGTGCAAGCATTCAACAGCCCTGTAGTATAAAAGTAAAATAACCGAGCACAGTGTTGAAACGTCAGCTCTAAAACTTCTTGATTAATGGGTCTTTGACGATTGTCAGCCAATAATTTAATAATTAACTTAAAATAACATCGTAATGCTGATATTAGTATTATCATTATGTGAAAGGTCTGTCATATAGGCCTATACACAATAACATGTATGTGATTAATTACATACATGACAGTAAGTTATAACATTCTTGAAAAAAATATGTATATTCAAATAATCATGGAAGACAAATGTATCTGGATTTCCCCACAAGTAAGCAGCACAACTGTTTTTTTTTTTTCAAAATCATTGATAGTAATATTAAATCATCATATTAGAACGATTTCTGAAGGATAATGTGACACTGAAGACATGTGCAGTATGCAATGATATGCAGAATAAAGTAAGTATTTGAATTTGAAACCTGAGAAAATGGCACCATCTGTTAAAAAAATAGTTAAATCAATAATAAATAAAATAAGCCTTGCCAACAGAATGAAAAGCCGATTAACAAAGACTGCATCATTTTATAGTTAAATGGCCCTGAGATTAAAAATTGCAGTTTAATGGGTTTTTCAATGGGGACATTTTTCTATTGGCCAACGCTGGTCATGTGTGTGATGCGTGTGACGTACAACCTAGAAGCTTTGCGCAGTTACACTACGTGAAATCTCGTAGTTTTTTTTTTTCTCATCAAAACCGAATATGTTCATCAGTGGTTGCAATATATATCAAGCAGGGACACGTTTGTGTGCATTTTTTTTTTTAATTTCACTGGAATGAATAGAGGGTCTCCGCAACGGCGTTCAGTGGTAGATTGAGCCGTGTGAAGAGAACAACTGTATCCATCAACCGATAGCAGCGGCAACGAGCGCTCAGCTTGATTTACAAAAACAACAGATTTTAGCGCTAGGTCGTCTATTATGTAATATCGAACTAAATTAATTCACTGCTAGTTAACTGAAGATGTTTTATTTGTATCAGTTAAATCCGTGCCTAAAAATGTTTTTAAAAGTGGTGGGGACAATATCGACCCTGAGAAAAAGTGTTGGGGGACCGCAAATTATGCCTATATATATGTATCGTGGGCGGAGCTAAAGAGATCTTTTAACATAATTTAACAAACAACCTAATATATCATATTATACTACAGGGCTGTTGAATGCTTGATTCTGATTGGTTGAGAACGTTCTAAGGTGTGCAATTATTTTCAGGGAAACGCACGGCTAAAGTAGTTCCAGGCAGGTTTGACCGCATTACAGTTCCATATCACTGCGCATAGTTAACTGTCATAACGGAAAATAGGATACAATTCATAACAAGAAAAAACATGCAGCCCATGCGCTTGATCTGCCATTTTCGATGTCTAACTTCACAATCAATGGACACATGCAGTTTAATTTGAATTTAAAAAAAGTATATAGTCCTATCTATAATCAATAGAAAATTAAACTGAATATGTAAATAAATTGATAGTCCTGCTGCTGCATGGGTTTTCGTAATTATTCCAGATAATATACAAATAAATAATTATTGATAGGCTTACTTATTAAAATGGCTTTGTGTTTATTTTATTAGGCTAGTCTACTGTCAATAATAGAAAAAAAAGAATGAACGAATTAAAACGAATTGAATTAATAAATAAATAATAATATTGACGCACATGCTTTTCTGTCTCATTATTTGCAACATCTCTCTATCTCTAATAACTGCATTAATAACTAGGCCACATTAAGCGGGGACACACTTATTGTAAGGCCGGTTATGAATGTAATTTGATACTTATGACTGATCATGCCCAAACGCGCGTTCAGTCGGTGTTCACAGTCGGTGTTTGAACCTGAACCTGCTGCAGTCGATGGAAACAGTCAGTCTTCGGATGTTTCAGCAAGTCGTAAGTGTGTCCCCATCATTAGTAGGGCTGGGTATCGTAACAAAATGTTCGGTACCGATACCGATACCTTGACTTCGATACCGGTTCCTGAACGATACTTTTTTCGATACCAATTTTATGTAACCAGGTTTAACAATATAACATTACCTAATTTTTTTTTCAGTTTGTTGACTTTTTTACACTCATATTTTGAGTATGTAAAAAAGCAACAATGCTAAAGTTTTCTATGTTTCCTAATCATTTAACAACATGTATTCTTTACTTCAATGAGCTCATTGTTTCTGCTTTAACTTAATGCATTAATTAACGATGAAACTGAATGAAAATTAATTGAAATGCATTACACTGTCACCTCTGATAACAGATCACTCTAAATTGTAATTTAGACATGCATTTTTTGTAAAGCTACTTTGAAACGATATGTATTGTGAAAAATGCTATACAAATAAATGTGAATTAAATTAAATATAGGCTACTGGGGGGCGGGATATATACCTGCACGTGAAGCTTGCAGCAAAGCACTGGCAAAAGTAGCCTAATGATTATGGATGTGGAAACAATTCCACATTTATTCCGCATATTCCGCGAATAATTAAATTCGCGTTCGGTGTGAACACACCATTAGTAAACACTTGTTCATTAATAAATAATTAAAATATCTCCTTGCTATTATAGCAAGGAGATATTTTAATTATTTATTAATGAACAAGTGTTTACTAATGGTGTGTTCACACCGAACGCGAATTTAATTATTTGTGCGAGTAGATTACATACATAGTCAATGCAAAGACGCGAATAGACGCATAATTCGCGCCGGCCGTCGCGAATGACGCGAATTGGGTGACGCGTTTGCCGCGAACGTCTTCCGCGCAAGTTGAAACATTTGAACTCGAGCTGAAGATTCAAGCGTCGAACTAGACGCGATAGACGCGTATTTGACGCTCTATTCGCGTTCGATGTGAACACCACTCTCAAGTGTATTCTGTGCGCTTCTGTGCCTTATCAGATTTACCGTGTTGCCGGTCTTGGCAGCAATGATCTTGTCGAAAATATTGCATCGCGTGCATCTGGCATCGAGTCTGGCACATGACATAGGTACACTTTGGATCATTTCCACATATTTTCTATCTATCTGGGTTGGGACGCACGCTTACACACACACACACACACACTGCAGCCTCACGTGCGACGAGCCGCGTCTCTGGGCAGCCGCGTAAACTAGTGTTTTTTCCGCCACAGCCAATCATGCTGCATGCTTATTGTTTCACTGACATTGACGAGATTAACCACTTAGGTACCGAAATGTGGTACCGAAAAACAAGAACTCGGTAGTATATATGTGTATTTATACACTCACCTAAAGGATTATTAGGAACACCTGTTCAATTTCTCATTAATGCAATTATCTAATTAACCAATCACATGACAGTTGCTTCAATGCATTTAGGGGTGTGGTCCTGGTCAAGACAATCTCCTGAACTCCAAGCTGAATGTCAGAATGGGAACGAAAGGTGATTTAAGCAATTTTGAGCATGGCATGGTTGTTGGTGCCAGACGGGCCGGTCTGAGTATTTCACAATCTGCTCAGTTACTGGGATTTTCACGCACAACCATTTCTAGGGTTTACAAAAAATGGTGTGAAAACGGAAAAACATCCAGTATGCGGCAGTCCTGTGGGCGAAAATGCCTTGTTGATGCTAGAGGTCAGAGGAGAATGGGCCGACTGATTCAAGCTGATAGAAGAGCAACTTTGACTGAAATAACCACTCGTTACAACCGAGGCACGCAGCAAAGCATTTGTGAAGCCACAACACGCACAACCTTGAGGCGGATGGGCTACAACAGCAGAAGACCCTACCGGGTACCACTCATCTCCACTACAAATAGGAAAAAGAGGCTACAATTTGCAAGAGCTCACCAAAATTGGACAGTTGAAGACTGGAAAAATGTTGCCTGGTCTGATGAGTCTCGATTTCTGTTGAGACATTCAGATGGTAGAGTCAGAATTTGGCGTAAATATAATGAGAACATGGATCCATCATGCCTTGTTACCACTGTGCAGGCTGGTGGTGGTGGTGTAATGGTGTGGGGGATGTTTTCTTGGCACACTTTAGGCCCCTTAGTGCCAATTGGGCATTGTTTAAATGCCACGGCCTACCTGAGCATTATTTCTGACCATATCCATCCCTTTATGACCACCATGTAC
Source organism: Rhinichthys klamathensis goyatoka (assembly GCF_029890125.1). Classification (NCBI taxonomy): domain Eukaryota; kingdom Metazoa; phylum Chordata; class Actinopteri; order Cypriniformes; family Leuciscidae; genus Rhinichthys; species Rhinichthys klamathensis. The sequence continues at coordinate 1,029,784 of NW_026606569.1, forward strand.
CCATCCTCTGATGGCTACTTCCAGCAGGATAATGCACCATGTCACAAAGCTCGAATCATTTCAAATTGGTTTCTTGAACATGACAATGAGTTCACTGTACTAAAATGGCCCCCACAGTCACCAGATCTCAACCCAATACAGAGTTTAGCTCCAACCCTAATCAAACTCACCTGAAGCTAATCAAGGTCTTCAGGATTACTAAAGTTACAGGCAGCTAAATGTTTTTTTCAGGGTTGGAGCTAAACTCTGCAGGACAGTGGCCCTCCAGGATCAACGTCCTCCACCCCTGCAATAGAGCATCTTTGGGATGTGGTGGAACGGGAGCTTCGTGCCCTGGATGTGCATCCCACATATCTCCATCAACTGCAAGATGCTATCCTATCAATATGGGCCAACATTTCTAAAGAATGCTTTCAGCACCTTGTTGAATCAATGCCACGTAGATTTAAGGCAGTTCTGAAGGCGAAAGGGGGTCAAACACAGTATTAGTATGGTGTTCCTAATAATCCTTTAGGTGAGTGTATATGCATGTACGTATATGGTGAACATGTTCCTAAAGTCTTAACACTGATGCCGGAAGCACGACGTGACAAATCCCAGACAGTAAACTGATTCCTCGTTCTATTTATGACCAAGCATTCGCAATACAAGCACGCTGATAGAAAGAGCAAATGGATTTGCAATGCTCACTTTGTCACGTCTGGTGTTGGACAGCTTCTCACTGTTGTGTCACATGTAGAAACGGTGTTAGTGGAGAAAAAATCAAAAATAACTGAGGAATAGATTCTTTCAATTCCAGAACCAGGAATCTGAATCGATTCCAAAAAATCCGCAATCGAACAGCCCTACTCCTTTCCACAAATTGCAACCATAATCAAAGTACTCTTTCAATTATCAAAGTGCACAAAGAGACCAGAGCCACAACTACACAGTCCAGAGATACTGTATGTTTGATATCGGGAAACAGGCTATTGAATGCAGCCAAATTTGCGAGCATCAGGGAGCTTGATCGCACAAAGTCTGTTTATCGTGCTGGATGAGCAGAGCAGACGTTTACAATACTATACAATGGTTTTTATTTAAAAGAAAAAACTAAACGACAGTTGAGGAGGTGATGTGGTGGGCACTGTAATGTGAATGTAGTGGTGGCATATTCTATGGTAATTTCACCCTCACACTCTGTCATAGAGATATCGCGAGAAATCGCGTCAGATTTTATTCTCGCGAGATCTCGTGGCACGAGCCCTACTAAATATACATATACAAATATTATAAGTATTTTCAGAGTGTAGCGAGATCAACTTGATTACACCATTCGCAGTGCTTCATTGGAGTGGGCGGAGCTAAAGAGATCTTTTAACATCATTTAACAACAGCATCGTTTAACAACCTAATAGCTCACAGTATGGCTGTCTTTAAATGGAGAAAAAATACTTCCAGAACACGACTGTTACAATCTATTGTTATTAGCTTAATTTAAAAAATTTCCTTGGCTCAAACTAATAGCTATAAGAATGATGCATCTCTTAGGCCCTGTTTACAGCTGGTATAAAGAGGGTTTTGGTCGATTGGATCACAAGTACACGAGGGAGACACATTCCTGTTTAAACCTGGTGTTTTAACCAATCTCTAGTCAACTTTCAACCACTTGGACTTTCAATCTAATGGACGAAATAAACTCACGCCATTTACATATCAACGCAAAATAAAAACATGACAGCTGTGAGACCAGCCGAACGCTCTGAGTGTGTGTTAGAAATCAGGAATGGTGAGAGAACATTGTGCTTGGTACATTTTTGGTCTTCAAACCAAACTTGGGTCTTAGACAAACAACGTTTAAATCCCGTCTGGTTCCCATAATGTTTACGCATTTGGTCAGTAGGCGGAGAGTTCGAACGCGTTAGACCAGATAACCGTCGACACTATGAAAGAAATCTGTTCAAATGCGTCTTCCACTCCCTCTGGAAGTGGTCGAAAGTGGACAAGACCCCGTTTACATCTCTATTTAGCGTCGTCCACTTGTGATCCGATCGACCAAAACACATCTTAATACCAGGTGTAAACGGGGCCTAAAATAACATGCTATGGCTTCTAATTCTCCTAAAATTATATTAAAATGGTCTTGGTGATTATCCTTGTAAACATATCCTAATATTCCTGCTGCGCACTTATCTGTTTTAATCGGACAATAGTTGTGTTAAAATCGGTTCCGACCAAAAAAAATCAGTGCATTCGTAGTTTTCATGAAAGTGTAATCTTTTAAATATAATCTGCAAATATTAAATACCAAAGAAATCATAACTAATGATTAAGTGTATACTTTTTGTTCATCTCTTAATTTTTAGTGCTAATTTTGAGTGGAGGGAATTAAGATCATTAACTATCACTCTGAATGACTCTCTTTCTAGGGAGATTATTAAGAGTCACCCAAAGATATAGTTTGGATGCGTTTTTCTTTCTGTTAATTATTCTCTTCTTAAACAGGACAAACTCCTGGTGAAACGACTGAGATCCATGTGACACACTTTTATAAAGATGCACTTATCAGCATTTATTAAAGAGGAGAGTGAAGACATGAAGATTGAAGAAACATTCAGAATGAAACATGAAGATACTGGGACACAAACTGAGATGGTGTTTATTAAAGTGGAGAGTGAAGACATAAAGATTGAAGAAACATTCAGTGTGAAACATGAAGATACTGAGGAACAATCAAAGATGGTGTTTATTAAAGAGGAGATTGAAGACATAAGGATTGAAGGAACATTCAGTGTGAAACATGAAGATACCGAGGAACAATCAAAGATGGTGTTTATTAAAGAGGAGATTGAAGACATAAGGATTGAAGGAACATTCAGTGTGAAACATGAAGATACCGAGGAACAATCAAAGATGGCGTTTCTTAAAGAGGAGATTGAAGACATAAGGATTGAAGGAACATTCAGTGTGAAACATGAAGATACCGAGGAACAAAAAAAGGTGCTGTTTAATAAAGAGGAGAGTAAAGACATGAAGATTGAAAAAAACATTGACAGTGAAATAGATACTAAGGAACAAACAGGTTGGTTTCATTCTCAAACCGAAATTCAGTCATATGAACCTTATTGTAATGTCCAGCTCTACAGAAATGAATGATAGTTTTGAAGAGAGCAGGGGCCTGATGTATAAACGTTGCGTACGCACAAAATGGGCATAGAAATATGCGTACGCATTTTTCCACGCACATATCGGGATTTATAAAAAATAAACTTGGCGTAAATAAGTGCGCACCGTAAGGATGCTCTTGACCGTGCGTACGCACATTCTGGAGACAAAGGGAATTGGCGACACAGATGGTGAGGTCGTGAACTGAAGTTAGATTGTAGAAAATAAATGTGAGAAGAACGATTATAAGAATTAATGCCTTAGTCACATTGTCCACAACATGTGATACAGAATAGCATGAAATACCCTTTTATTAGAGAACTGCAGAACACAGTGTAAAAAGGAAATATTTTCCTTAATGTACATTAAGTCTGCAAATACAGTCATGAAGCACAATCGCTACTCATCATCGGTCCTAACTACGGTGTTCATTACAAAACCGTCAAGAAGCATGTGTTCACAATAACATTTTAAATAGATAAAATAATTATTTAAACTGTTTTACTTCTGATATAAACATGTAGATTAAATATGCCATTCTCATTAATTGAGTTTCACTTAAACTAGCATGAAATCATTACTGAGAAGTTACAAAAAATATATATTCAATAAATAGAAATAGACCTATTTGTTGTGGATGCAATGCTTTTGAACACTTTTCTCTCTGGCATGCTGTGTGTTTTAATGTTTTAACTGATAGCTAATAGCAGATTGTCTGGGGAAATAGTTTCGTGCAAATAATGCACAACAATGTCTATCTGTTTCCATTAAAAATATAAATCAATTAAAAATTTGGCCAGTGGAAAAGATTGAGAAAAACTTTCTCTGAAATGTATTTTACACTATTTGATTTATTTATTCAAAAACAACCCAAGGATATAAGCTACTAAAAAAAAATATGAATGTAATAATGTGACGGCACATCCGTATTTCGTACCGTTAAACATGGTATCACGTGGATGAATAATCATATGCAAATGACATGCAGATGAGGATATGCATAGTAAAAATAGGCGTTGTAAGCTCCATATATAGTTATTTTGGGGAGGAGACGTGTGTGCGCACAGTCTTCCGCTGACTGGGATTTATAAAGGGAATTCTGCGCAGGTTCTGGCGTACGAACGGTTTTATAAATCTGAAAACTTTTGTGCGTACGCAAATTCTGCCTTATGTGCGTACGCACACTTTAAGGATGAAATCTACGCAAAGTTTTATACATGAGGCCCCAGGGCTCCAGATTGCAACCACATGGTTGACTTTTGCTAACTTTTTTCCTTCCGGTGCGACTAATTTTGTTAGCCATTTCTGATGCCAACAGCACATTGGTCAACTGATAAGAGCTGCCTTTAATGTTGCATGTGAGAAACATCAAACGGCAAACAAAACGAAAGTGAAACAAAACTACGCTACTTGTTTGAGCTCAGAACAGGTTCTACTCGCGGGCCGATCTGGATCACGCGACACCGTTACTACACAGCACTAGGAGATCCAGTGAGAAAGCATTTGATTTCACCACAGTATTAATAACATTGCTACTGGAAGATCTAGTTGGAAGCATTCAAATTTGGTGCAGAATTCTGTTATAAACAGAATATCAGATCAAACAGCACTGACGTGGAAACCAAGAGAAACATTGTGCCATGAGTGACCAAGTTATAAAAGGCTTTATAATCCACAAATTAGGATGGCTTAAATGTAGCAATGCTAACTAACCATGATATTGTGGCAGAATGTTTTTTTTACGTTATTCATGCGCAGAAGTCAGTCTCTGAGTCAGTCTCTTCCCAGAACGATGTAACAAGGTTTGTGTTCAGGGAAGGAGGAGGTGGGAACCGGCAAAAGTTTAACACTTTAGTTATTAAAATAAAAAAACAGTCATCCCCTCACGGATGACTGCCATAAACAAAACACAACGTAAATGTCCCAGCCCTGGTCCTCTTTCGTCCTTCACTGTCATCACTCCTCCTTTTATCCTCCTGGAGCTCCTTCATGAGAGATACAAGGCCTGTGTGGCGCGCAGGTGAAGCTTGTTAGCAATCACGCCACCGGCCACGCTCCGTTCTCACAGCTCTCGGCCCCGCCCTGCTTGCCACAAACGGTCCTACCGTCCTTTCTCTACTTCACTCACGCATTCCTGGCCTTTTTTCCTCGTAAACAACCCCATCCCAAACTATTCCCAGACTCCTTCCCCCATCAGCAGGTAAATAAATATTAGTCCCCACCAACAAAAATAACACTAATGTAATGGATTAGTCCACTTCGGTGGCTGAACCAAAAAAAGGCTTGACGCTCACTCTCCAAAGGATTCCATTGGACAGTGAAAATAGTATTTATTATAAAAAAGTATATAGAAAACAGTGAGGTCAAAGACTGTGACTTCCGGTTCTGGCCACACCCCCAGGTGAAGTCACTGGTCCTTTATCCCCAGAGGCCTTACATCTCCAGCTTCAACCCATAGATGGTGTCGGCTCACATTCAATTGCATGAGAAAATCAACCTATTTAACATGCATAAATTAATCATATTTTAGCTCCTACAACCAGAGAGTCTGGGATGAGCAAGTTAATAAGAGACTGATTATCTGCACAGTTGTTGCTCACGAGTGAAGCAATGAACACCATAGGCCCTGTCCCAAATAGCACCATAAACACTTGGGGTCTTCCTACGAGTCGCACTTTCAGGACGTAACTCCGCTTTGACTGTCGGGAAGAAGTCTGCTGCGGAGCTCGCTTCAGTGCAGGTTTGGCAAAAGTGAGGATCGAGGGAGCATATCAACTGCAAAGGGGCACTCACGAACACCCTTCTGAAACCTAAAATGACAAATGGGACACAATACAGTCTCATGGACTTAGCGGAAGCGCGCACACGGCAGCCATTGTAAATCTACAAGAATGAAAGTGCATAGGAAGTGTGTTATTTGGGACAGGACCTTAGCCGCCCACACAAGTGCCAGTCTTCAACAATGAAAACTCAAAAAACAAAACAGAAACTCTCTAAGGGGTGGTTTGCATGACAACGTTTTCAACTAAATGCATTTTTGCTCTTCATTTACACCACAACAGCATTTTGGGGGCCTGAAAAAACTTGATTCAAAGTTTTTGAAAATGATACCATTATCGTCAATGGAGACTGTGACGTTGTTCATGTGTATTATGTGTTCAGTCTTAAGGCGTGTAGTTCTCTTCTTCTCCATTGATGTCAATACCACCACAAACGCCATCTGAAGCACTCGTGCCAAGTATTGACAAGGCCTTTTCTTCTTCTGCTTTGAGAAGGGAGGACTCATTGGTCCCACCACCTGTTTTTTTTATTGCAGTCCTCTACACTGCTCTCTTCCTTTTTGCCAGTCTAGCAAAATCCTGCCACTTTTTGCGGACCTCCTTCCCTGGTCTTTGAACACCCCTTGTTGCAGATAATTTGGTTATAATTTTGGTTACCCAGATGTTTTTTTTTCCTTATTCATATGGTGTCCTTCAAATCTGTTGAAAATAACATCTTTGTTACACATATTTAATTATCTCCAGAAGGACAATAATTGAATCTTTTTGAAAGGTATCTTTTCTTTTTTTTTTTTTTTTTCAACCATTTTGTCAGTGCCTCCGCCTGTAGGTAGGTTATTTATATAGAATTGTCTTGATTGCTAATCCACATCCGATGACGATTATTAGGTTAAACGTTCAGGATACGATTCCATATAAGGTTTAATGCACACACCTTAAGTAGTGCATTAATATTACGTGCATTTTTGGGGAACGCGCGTGGTATCACGGTGAGCGTTCGTAACCTTGCACGTAGAGAGCTAAGATACATTGTTATCTGGAATCCCGGCCCGGGGTGTCCAAACTCGGCTCTGGAGCTCCAACCCTGAAAAAAAAACCTCATCTGCCTATAATCCTCGGTAATCCTGAAGACATTGATGAGCTTGTTCAGGTGTGTTTGATTAGGGTTGGAGCTAAACTCTTCAGGACAGCGGCTCTCTAGGACTGAACTTGCCTACCCCTGGGTTAGATTGTTCAGGTGTGTTTAAGTAGGGATTGATCTAGACCAGGGGTGTCCAAACTCTGCAGAGTTTAGCTTCATCTTGCCTCTACACACCTGCCTGGAAGTCTCTAGTATGTCTAGTAAGACCTTGATTAGCTAGTTCAGGTGTGTTTAGTTGGAGTTGGAACTGAACTTTGTTAGGCAGTGGCCTTCCAGGAGCAGGATTGGACACACCTGATCTAGACTCTGCTGTGCAGTCCCTGACCTGAAGTCACCAAACTTGGTACGTGTATTGTTCTCATCAAGCCGGAAAACTTTCAAAAACACGTGGATGTGGCTATTGTAGTTCAGGGTCATATCACCAGTTAGCCTGGATGCCAGCCCGAACCCCGCCCACAACATTTTTTGGTCGGGAAGTTCGGTCTGGACTCGATCCATTGAGGAGTATTTATGATCGGTTCAGAAATCGTCGTGCCAATCAAATTGCCAGGGCATGCTTTATACGATGATGGACAGATGATCTGCAGTTACGTAATCATCACTTTATCAAAGAGCGCTTGGGTTGAACCATAGGTTGAACTGGTTTCACCTCAAAGTTGACTGCAGCTGGAGAATTGATATGTATAAATTCCACTATCGCGTCTGTTGGAAAAGAAATCGACAGCGCATTAATTTTAAAAGACAAACAGAGAACTGCAAATCAAGGCATTTGTCGATCGGAAAGATGTGTTTGCCGCCCTTCCTACGGGATTCGGCAAAAGTTTAATTTATCAGCTGGCTCCGATGGTCGCTAAGAAGATGGGACGCAATGAAAACCCTGTGGTCGTTGTGGTTTCTCCTTTGGTCGCACTCATGGAGGACCAAGTAAAAGAAGCAACACTCATTATTTTACTACTTCTTCCAGCGTGCGTGCAGTTGACTTCTGTTGACAACTATGCGTAGCTCAACATACATCACTTACTGCGTTGTTCTGATTGGTTGAAGGTCTATCCAATTGAGTGCATTGTTTTTTTTTTTCCTGGTTCGGTTAAGACACGCCTCATAATCAAAGCCCTATGGAGCAGTATCAGACTCACATTCTGACTAGATGTGAGTCAGGCTAATCACCAGCAGTTAGCCTAGTTAATTTACCCACTTAAATGCATCTGCCCACCGTGTAACGATGGTGCCGTAGTGCTTAAGCCTCTTATCACTTTTTACAGCTATATTGATGGTTTTGATGCTTTAATGTCTAGATGTTTTGATGTCTGTTTCTTTGTGCCATTAAACTGAGGTTAACATGTATTTGTCTTTTTTTGCCTTAGATCTGATTATTCTAAAAGAGGAGATTCAAGAATCGAAAGAAACAGAAGAGAAAGATCAGTTTGAGAAACATTATTTCACAACTGGAGAAAAATCATTAAGTTGCTCACAGACTGAACAGACTTCACCAAAAAGAGCTCAAAAGACAGCAAATAGAAGTTATTTCACCTGCCAACAGTGTGGAAGGAGTTTCACTCAAAAAGGACATCTTAAAACTCACATGAGTATTCACACTGGAGAGAAGCCATACACCTGCAAACTGTGTGGAAAAAACTTTAATCGAAAAGGAAATCTTAACACTCACATGAGAAGTCACGCTGAAAAGAAGCCATACACATGTCAACAGTGTGGAAAGACTTTAACACATAAAGGAGCCCTTTATTGCCACATGAAAGTTCACACTAGAGAGGGCCCTTACACCTGCAAACTGTGTGGAAAAACCTTTAATCGAAAAGGAAATCTTAAATGTCACATGGGAAGTCACGCTGAAAAGAAGCCATACACATGTCAACAGTGTGGAAAGACTTTAACACATAAAGGAGCCCTTTATACCCACATGAAAGTTCACACTAGAGAGGGCCCTTACACCTGCAAACTGTGTGGAAAAACCTTGAGTCGAAAAAGAAATCTTAAAAAACACATGAGAATTCACACTGGAGAGGAGTCATACACATGTCAACAGTGTGGAAAGACTTTAACACATAAAGGAGCCCTTTATACCCACATGAAAGCTCACGCTGGAGAGGGCCCTTACACCTGCAAACTGTGTGGAAAAACCTTTAATCAAAAAGGAAATCTTAAGACTCACATGAGAGTTCACACTGGAGAGAAGCCTTACCCCTGCAAACTGTGTGGAAAGAGATTTGCACAACAGGGAACCCGTTATAGCCACATGAAAACTCACACCGGAGGGATTCGTGTATCTTTAGTGTGAGAAGAAATTCACACATCAGATAGATCTGAAAAGTCATTTGCAAACTCATTCTGGCAAGAAATCGCATTGTTCTAAATGTAGTAAGAGGTTTAGGAAAAGGAGGAATTTCAAAAATCACCTGTGCATTCACTCTGGAGGAAGTAGGGAACCTGTGGGTCTTTAAAGCTTTTAAACGCATTAAAGGGTTAGTTCACAAAAAAATGAAAATTTACACAAACAGTAAGACTTTTCATCTTACGAACACAAACAAAGATCCTTTTAATGAAATCTGAGAGCTTTCTGTCCCTCCATAGACAGCTACATGCTTCAAAAAGTTCATAAAGAGATTGTACAATAAATCCATATAAATTGAGCGGTTTAGTCCAAATTTACTGAGAGACACGATCACTTTATATGATGAACAGATTAAATTTATGTAATAGGGGAAATGTAAATTTACCAGCAGTGGCTTGAAAATATTAAGTTCTTGGACTGGTTAAAACCAGTAACACAAAATGATTTGAAAGCTGTTGCAGCATTCGTAAGAAGTGCTTTAAATGTGGCTCTATGGGTGTTGAGGCCGTGGAATCGCTTGTGAAATCTTTCACATGTGGAAGAGACCAAACTGCCTACATCACCAAGTTTGATTTGACTCATTACTCACTCGTTTTATTACTCTGATTATATACTTTTATTAATGGCTGAGGAAATACCCTTAAAACAGATGCCACACTATGAACTGGTAGGGAAAGTGTTCACCAGGTTATTCATCTCGCAGAGGAGCATAAAGCACTCAGTCCTCTGGATAGTATGAAGCGATTGATTAGAAAACCAGACAAAAGAGTGAAAGAAAGTGCATTTGTCAACTGTATTCAGATCAGCAAAGACATTGTAGATGTTAAGGACAAAATCAAACAGAATAAAAGAATTCATATAGCGTCTCAGAAGTTCAGAAAAATAAAAGTCGTTTCATACATACTGTACATGTGACTCCTCTAAAATAGGCCTTTATTGCAGTCCTGTGTTGTCATATCCGGCTTCGATTAGTAGCGTAATCCAATTCCCGGCTGCATCATTGTCAATGGACGGTCACCATTTATTAGAAGAAAATTTAACTTGGTTGAACTCGACAATTTATTAGCCTTACATGATACCCTACCATATGTGTAATCTTCCATTTTAATGAGTTACTGGCAGAGGAATAATTGGAATACACTATTTGATTTTTAATGTTATTATTTTTATTGGTGTGAACATGTTTATTATGATTAATCTCCAATTTTTGTTTACAATATAATGCTAACAGATCGTTGCACTCAAACCCAGAGGATATGACTTGTTTAAGATGATCAAACCAGTTATTTTTGAATAATCAACTCTAGGCTGGAAATACTCCTTTATTTGAACAATTTAATCTAATACTTGATTATTGTATAATCGCGGAGTCACTGATACTGAAGTTATTTTACGCTACTATTTGAAGCTTCTGGTTTTGGAGCATGGAAGTGTGATAAAGGCCAATTGCAATGCCCTTCCTCCATTGTGGATAAAGTATTTGTGTCAAGCTTTTGGAAGTGTTTTTAAATGTGAACAAACATAGAATAAATAGAAAAAACTGTATAGTACCATAAATTAACCATAACTTGTTGAGGTAACTTATGAAGATAAGGGCCATGATGAAATACCGTAATTCCTCAAATAAAGACCGGGGCCTTTATTTAACTGAACTGCAGATGGTAGCCGGCTTTTATTTGAAGCAGGCTTTTATTAGAGGCAGGCCTTTATTTCTAATTCGCGATCCCCGCCCGCCCGCCAGCCAAGTTTCCATGGTGACGCGTCATGCTTGGCACGTGTTCACCACAGCCAAAATAGCGCTGTATGACAGATGTAGCGCTTTTATTTCTAAATATTAACAAACTTGCTTACCATGTCATCAACTATCTTCTATTCTGACTCTCAAATCCGTGTAAGTGAGTTTGTTTTGTCGTTTAAAACCCTTTATAAATTATCTTGATCTGTAACGTGAGATGGGCACCGCAGTTCAGAGATTCCTGTCTGTTGGATTTGTTCCATTACAGCGCGTGAATTCTTCAGTTTCTCCCGAAATACATGAAAGTAAGTGACCGGTGAACTGGGAGAACAATAGAGTAAACTTTATAGTTACTTACACTGTGTATCTGATATGAATAAAACACGTCGCCAAATATATTTGAATGGATTGTTATTGCTGCTTCCATAGACACCATTGTGTATTTTACAAACTATAAATGTATTGTTTTGCTATAAATCATATCTATTTAAATGTCTGAAACCTAAAATAAACATGTGGTTTAAAACACTGAATAGTGATATGACAAGCGCTGAGCGAGTCCGTCTTTGAGTGTACACTAATTTTTCCCCGGCCTTAATACGAGACCGGCCTTTATTTGTCCGCGTTGACCACGCCCCCGGCCACTATCAGAGGCCCGGCGTTTATTTGAATACCGGTCTTTATTTGAGGAATTACGGTAATCAAAAGGAAGGAAAGGTTGATAAATACCATAACTTAATCAGTGTTGTCCTATTGAGAAGTAATATGAATGTTTCACTTCACAGGCGTAATGCACCTTTCCTGAATTGTATGGAGAATGATTCCGATCGAGATGATGTCCCAGGAAAAGAATCACGGATCGCAGCTTCTCCTGTAGTTGATTCTCCAGGTAATCACACGGTCTAACACTGGTCTCCTTTCCTTTTTATAAATTTTTTTTTCTATATTTTACTATGCAATTTTTATTTTTTATTTGATATACCTTTTAAACTACTAGATTTTATCAATTAATATTCTTTCAACTTAAATTCAAAATAACTCCAAAACATGCATAACTCAGCTTAAATCACATTAACCAATGGTTTAACACCCAGGAAGAGGCACTCAGAGTGGAGTGAGCTCTCATTTCCTAAGACTAAGGGGCTGTTTACATCTACGTTCTAGACCACAGTAACTGGGGGCACCAGGCAGGGGCCACTTGAGCTTTTAGGGGGCACACCTTTAACATTCATTTTTCACCATGACATGCATCACTGCAATCTGTTTACACCTGGCCACTTCATGCGTTTTCTGTGGTCGGATAGCTATCCGATCGTGAAAAGACCAGGTGTAAATGCCCTTCGAAACGCATTCGAGAAGGACTTAAATCCGATCGCTCAAACCACATCAGGAGGAGGTCTGGGCCGCATTCCAGACGAAACTGGACAAGTGTAAATGCATCTGGTTTTCGAAACCACATATGTAAATTTAACGCTACTGCAGCATCACCGCAGATGAGCAGCTGAGCGATCTATTCATCAAGCCAACGTGCAAACTACCCCAAATCAAAGTCGCAGATGCTTAACACAAAATCATCTTCATTGAAAGTAAAGAAACGGAATGATCTTACCAGTGCTGTTGCTGCTCATATCTGTTGCTTTCGGTGACGTAAACTTCATTAAATCTGCATATAGCGCGGGAATTGAAGATCGGATTTATATCCCTTTTACGAAAAACACATTTTATGTGACCAGGTGTAAATGGAATCATTTTGATAAATCAGATAACTATCCGATCTGAGAAAACGCATGAAGTGGCCAGGTGTAAACAGCACCTAAGGCCGCTTTCACGCTAGCACTTTTGGTGCGCACCCGGGTTCGAATGAAGTCAGAGTTCGGTTCGTTTGGATGATGTGAACGCTGTCTTTCGAACTCGGGTGAGCACCCGCAAACCGTATTTGAGTCCGCTTAAAAAGGGTGGTCTGGGGTGCGGTTCATGTGAACTCCAGTGCGGTTCGCTGCTGATATGAATGCAATCGTACCAAATCGCGGAAGTGAACCGCTATTGATGACGTATAATGTGGCCGACAGGACAGTCGTCAGTCGCACACTTTCAAGATGAGCGGAAAGGGTTTACTTTGGTCATCAGAAGACATTGACAGACAGACGCAAGTGTGTTTCTGTATCTTTTCTTTGAAAACAAAACTAAAGGTTAAAAAAAAGAAGAACAAATGTTAAGTGAGCGATTCTATCCATTTTGATGCCTTTTCATTCATTGTGGTTACCACGATTACGCACCAGCTGCAGCTTGATGACGCAAGCGTACTACGGTTCGGATACAAATAATATAATGTGACAGTTCATCGGGGGAGGGGGGAGCAATCGGGTTCGGTACAGGCAATCAAACCAAGTGTGAAAGCACACTAAGACTATGACATCCACAATCCAGTGGGCCAACCTCTGCTTGGAGACAGCCTTTCCCTTCTGCTGGACTCTGTCATGTCACCTTCATTTATAGCATTTATAACAGTAAGATTGTTTTCAAAAAGTCACAATCAAGTACTTTTAGCACCTGGTACGAACCCTGTTCAGAGAATAGGCCGCCTTGTAGAGGGCGCTCTCGCTGAATGTGCTGATTGTTATCAATGTTGAAATCAGTTGTGCAATATGAACAATCATTCCGCTAAGAAAAATAACATATTCACATGCACCAACATTGTAATATGGTCCGATACCAATAAGTTGATAATTTTCATGTTCGCCAAAAGCTGTTAAATGACTGATGAACATAAGCTTAAAAAGGTGTTTAACAGACGGATGACATTTCATCTACAGAAGTTTGAATATGTTGTTTGAAATGTAATTTTAAGTTATCATCAGGTGTATAACCAGTTAACGTTTTTAATTTCTATATACTGTACGTGTCATTTTAGTAAGTTTGAGTTGCATCTGAGTTTCCTGATCAGTGTATAACTGATTTCTTGCAGGTGTTCAGAAGATTGAGGAAAGATTGCCCATTGAGGAAACTACAAAAAAATACCAGTTACAGAAAAAAGTGTGCTGGTCAAATGCTGAAGTTGCAGCTGTGATGAAACATTTTAAGGCACAAATAACCGAAGGAAAACTGGCCACACCGACTGAATGCCAGCAGTGTAAGACCGCTGAGGATCCTGTTTTGGCAAGGCGCAGTGTACAAAACATCAGAGATTTTGTAAGAAATCGAGGAATTAGCTTGAAAAGGAAAGCCCAAAATAAGTGATGTTACATCATATGTCTCATTTGATGCCATTCTATTAAGATTATTACTCTGTTGTTGTTTTTGTTATTTTCATTCTATAGCAAAAAAAAACAACTTTAAAGAACAATTAAACTTCTAGATTAGTTAAACTGCTGCCTTAAAGGAGAACTCCGGCGCAAAATGAACCTTTGGTCTAATAAAACATTGGTACCTAGTAAACCGTTCTCTGAGATTTGTTTTCATGATAATCAAATGTAAAGAGTTTTACAGACCGTTTAATAAGAAGATAAAGATAAAGACAGTCCACTTCGTGTATACAGACAGGAGCCATCTTTGGAAAACAGTCTCAACTAATCAAACCACGAACGACGTGCTAAGTGAGCTGAACTGTATGAAGTTCAGTGAACTCCTGAACTGTATGAATGGCGTTCGTGGTTTGACTAGTCGAGACTGTTTTCCAAAAGATGGCTCATGTCCGTATACACAAAGTGGACTGTCTTTATAAAATATCTTCTTATTAAACGGTCTGTACACTTACAAAGTTCTCAATGCTTCGTTTTGCATGTAGGGACCCTCATTATGTCACTGTGTTAGTGTGGGGCTATTTTGAGTCTTGTTAGTGGTATAAACTAGCGATTTCTTTTTACTTATTATATGCCCCCATTACTAGCGTTATACGCTAAACAGTTTTTAGAGATAAAACTCTTTACATTCGATTATCATGAAAACGAATCTCAGAGAACAGTTTACTAGGTACCAATGTTTTATTAGGCCAAAGGTTCATTTTGCGCCGGAGTTCTCCTTTAAGGAATTGTTTGTCACACAAACAAATACCCTTTTCGTTTCCAGACCCTCATGTTGTTCCAAACCCGAATGACTTTCTATCTTCAGTTCAACCTAAACATCTCCTTTTGGGTTCCACTGAAGATGGAAAGTCATACGGGTTTGAAACAACATGATGACGAGGAAATGCTGAAAAAAAGGCTTTTTAAGGGGGTGAACCATCCTTATAGATCAGTTTCTCTGCATGCTGTTGAATTTTTTTGCATTTTCAGTGTAATTAATTACAACTTAAAATAACAACATAAACACTGTGTTCTTACAGTTTTAACCAAAGTACTTCTAAAACACTTTGGTCCCTGTAAAGTTTTAAGTTTTTTATATATATTGTACAGTACTCTTTAATCATCTTAGTCTTGGTTTTGAACCATATTGTCACGTTTGTGTGTTGCTTATGGTCATGTGCCTGTAAAACACATTGGTCTCCGTAATCCAGAGAAATGTTCCCTCAGTTATCACTGCATGCTGTGTGCTTCACAATATTTGTGAAATTCAGGGTGAGGTCTATGAAGATCACGATCCACAGTGCATGCAAGAGATTGATGCGCCACAGCCAGAGGAAGTAGTCGAGAGCATCGACTGTGCAAGGCCAGAGAGAGTGAGGGAAGCCCTTACCTGGTATTTTATTTAAGTATTTAAGCCCTTACGTGGTATATTATTTAAGTTATCCCTATGTTGGTTATACTGTATATTCAATTGCTATCTGCTACTGTACAGCAAGAGAAGACATAACGGTAACACTTTATAACAGGGATTCCCAAAGTGTGGTGCGCGCACCCCCAGGGGTACGCGAGCTGTCACCAGGGGGTGCGCGAGAGGAAAAATGCAATGGCGGTCTGTTTTTTTAAATGGGATTTTTCCAATACAATAAAAAAAAAACATGAACAGTAAACATTTCCTTTGTAATCGCTTATATTTTAAATAAAAAAACTATTATTTATTAGTTTTTAATAGAAACGTATAAGACAGCTGCTGTCTTCTTCTAAACACTGCTCTGCAGCCGCTAGGCTAGAATATGTCACGTTATCAACTTCTAAATTCAAATGTGCTTTCGCGCGTTGGCTGGCGCTTAGCCAGTGCTGGCATAGCCTATATCACAACTATTGAGTGTTTTCAACCACATAATGTTTATTTTAAGTTTCACACATTTAAATACACATAAGTACTAGCAAAACAATGATTTTATTTTGCTGATATCTATGGATAAGGAAATAATAATCCTTTTCATTATAAGATGACACGTTTTATTCATATCAGATACACATGATTGTGTTGAACGTAGCTTCACATTTTACCCTATTCTTCTCCCAGTTCACCAGCCTCTTACTGTACGTTCATGTATTTCGTGAGGGGGGGAGAAACTGACGTGTTGTAAATCCAACAGATCCGATTCTTCTCTGAACTGTGGCACAAACTAACATGACGCCGCCCATCGCGCATACAGCTCAACTAACGCAATCGTTATGAAGGCGTTTAAACAACACAACGCGTCCACTTACACATATTTGACAATCGAAATATCACTGTTTCATGTATAGCTAATACATTTGTTGTGAATATTTTTGATAAAAAAGGAAAAATGACATAAAAGCAGATCCTCATTCATTCAGCGCTGTGTTGTGGTTGCGTTGTGTCCCGTGACAAGCAATGACGCGTCACCATGGAAACATTAAAGTGACAAATTCTAAATAACGGTCGCATTGGTGTGAAAGGGTTAAAGTCGTGGTTAAAAGTGGAAGCTTGTGCGTAGCTTTGTTGCATTATATTGAAAGTTTGTTGATGTTGTTATTGTCATGATGTGTGTTCTGGTTATTTGAGCATGATAAAACATGAGTCTTTATATGGCAATAAAACAAAGCTTTGTTGCGTTTTTTTTTTTTTTTTTTTTTTAGTGGGGTTTGGGGGTGCGCAAACCCGGTTGGGACATAGAAGGGGGTGCGCAAGAAAAAAAGTTTGGGAACCGCTGCTTTATAATAACTGCACGCTATTAATCATTAGTTAAGCATTAGTAAACAGTTAATTCATCATTTATAAAGCATTAACAGACATTAATAAGCAGTTTATAAATACAGCTATAAATGCTTTATTCTTGATTTATAAGCATATCTATAACGCGTTTAATAATTGTATTTTCATACTTTATTAATGGTCAATTTATAATTTCTAAATGAAGTAATACATTTTTTATAAACCAGTTACTTAAGAGTTGTCAGTGGTTCATAAGATCACTTAGAAAGTGTGAGTAAATGATTAATAAACTATTTAAATGTACATTCATACATCTTATTATTCAGTCAAGTCAAGTCAAGTCACATTTATTTATATAGCGCTTTTCACAATACAGATTGCATCAAAGCAGCTTCACAGTGATAACATGAAATTAGTACAACACAGTTCAATAATATTGTTGAATATTAAATATCCCCAACTAAGCAAGCCAAAAGCAAGGCGACAGTGGCAAGGAACCAAAACTCCATCAGATTGGATGGAGAAAAAAACCTTGGGAGAACCCAGGCTAGTCAGGGGCCAGTTCTCCTCTGGCTAACAATCATAGGGTTTTAACCCTCTGGGGTCTGAGGTGTTTTTGGGGCCATTTGGATGTTCTGTGATGCCCTTACATTTGTGCTTTTTTCAGTTATTTATAAACATGTTAATGGCAAAGGTGTAAATTCACTCTATATAGCACAAACAGGGCTACCATAATCTGTGAGCAACTTGTATGTACATTGTTTGTATTTTTAAGAGAATATTGTTTATGCGTGGTTATTGAAAAAAATTAAAATGAAAGCTGCTGAAATAAGACCACAAAACAAATACTAAATATGTGTCCACAAGACTTTTGACAAATGGATGTTGACGCTTCGAGTTCTGGCTTCAAAATGATCTGAAAATCATCCTTCCTAATCATTCACATAAACCAATAGATTGTTTTAAATTGTGAAAAACATTTTTTTGTTTGCCAAGGCAATATGCAGATGGGCGGAACGGCCCAACCCCTATCATGAATATTAAGTGGTTCTCAGACAGTGACCCTACATAATAATGAGCCTTTCATTCAGGGGTGTCACACAAGAAATAATGCAAGGACAATATATATATATATATATATATATTGTCATTGCATTCTTTCTTGTATATATATAGCCTAAATATATATATATATATATATATATATATACACACACACACACACACACATATATATATATATATATATATATATATATATATATATATATATATATATACAAACAATCAAAATATAAATGAAAGCCAAAAGCACATTTTTAGTCATACCTGGAAACAAATTCTAGTCAAATGCTATATGGGCCATTCTACAGAATCTTGAAAAGAAAATAGTCTTTTTCCATAAATGTCTTATAAAGTATTATTTTTTAAAGTAGACCAATACAATAAAAATAAACCAGTCGCATTTCAAAGTCGTTCGCGAAATGACCGCCAGGTGGCGCAAAGGGACATTTATCAAAACGTAAGTGGGGCTAATGTCAATTAACAGTAAGGATGAAATTCTACAAGTTATGGTAATTTGCAAATAAGCCTACAACAAACATTTATTTTTAAACAAATATTTTTAAATATGCAACATGCACGTTTAAACAACAAACAATACAATCTGAACCAGCGCTTCTGCTCCTGTATTGAGACATGCAGCGCGTTGCAGTTACGATCCGGGTTCCAGTGGCCTTAATACATTCACGGCTTTTTAAAATGTCACAAAGCGTTTTGAGATGGTTTTGAATGAAATATTGAAGTTTATAATTAGGGTATTTTGGCACACCACGCCGAGTGGCTATGCATTATTCTAAAATCTGGCTTTATTCTGGCATGTTGAATTAGAGTTTGACAAACGCGGCGGCGCGTTCATTTGAATTTATTTTTCTCATAACAGCTAAAAGAACTTACTGCGTAATTGTTGGTCATACAGATAAGATATCATCTTTTAAAACTGTAAAAGGTCTACTTTTATTCATGTAGGCTAAAGTAGGCCTACACTCACAGGCTAACGACAAAACGTTTTCTCGCTCATGACAAACAAACGTTTGGGCATTTCTCAGTGAGAAAATTCATAGCCGAGTGGTAGAACTTACGGTTCGATCATCAAGATGACACGGGTTCAAATCCCGAACAAACATGGTCTATTGTAAATTTTATATTTATTAATGCAGAGAGATTTGTGTAGCTCTAAAACTCTGGTACACCATACAGTTTTTTGCTTATATTTATAAAATAAAATTACCATGCATTTCCATTTTACACTAAGGAACAATAGTATCCAACAGAACGACTTTGCATCTGTACCAATCGTATGAGGCCAATCGTAATTTCAAAAGCAGTTCTGTAAAAAAAGTAATTTTATATATATAGCCAATATATATATATATATATATTTTATTAGGCCTATTATTATTATTTTTTTTGATTCCCTACAACCTAGAGTTTTTAAAAACATGGTTTTAAGTAAAGTGTGATTTGCCAGGGGGACGGGGATTTCCTTCTGGTCTAAACATCCCTGCTTCTGCTGAATTATTTGAATCCCCACACCCCTCCCTCCACAGTAATCAATGCTATAGGCTACTTCACCAATAGACCATATCAAATATAAAATAGAGATATGCAACAGAACAAGCACGTTTAAACAACGATAAACAATAAAATCAAAACCAGCGTTTCAGTTGTCCATAGTTCAAGTGGCCTTAATGCATGCACGGCTTTTCAAAATTTCACAAAGCGTTTTGAGATTATTTTGAATGAAATATTGAAGTTTATAATTAAGTGTTTTGGCAGACCACGCCGAGTGGCCCTATGCATTTTTCTAAAATCGGGTTTTATTCGAACTTTTGCTAACGACAAAAGTTTATCTGTCGTCTCTGTCTCCGGGAACTGCGCGTCACAAAAATGAACCGAAAGCCACTTCAGCTCAGTCACTATAAGAAATCGGCTCTGTCTAATGCCTTTAAATGTCTAAATATTCAGGCTAATAAATGTTATCTGATTATGTAATCCATATGAAAACGAGAGGTACAGAGGATCTACTCAAACATGTAGCCTATGTAAGCGCTTCCCAATGAGAAAATGACAAGGGTGAAAATCTCGCTCTAATGAAATGTAGCAGGCTAAATCGCCCTGAATTAAAATGTAAAAACAGATCAAATAATGTATTTGTCGAAATGTTGCGATATTGTTTCATTTAAGTTCATAATTATTCTATAGGCCTACATGTTATTTAATTTAGCAGCATTACCACGAAGCACCGTGGTTCGATATTTATTTGAATAATAAAAAAAATAATAAAAACTTAATTCACAAATTGCATGCCTGGTTGAAAGGATCCAAAGATCCCTGTAGAATTTAATATTAAGTTGAACATTTTGTTCATGACAACAAATGAACATGCGTTTTTTCAGATTATATTTAGTTTTGCTTGGAAAAAGCTGGCCCAAACCAGTTTTATTTCATCAATTATTGAAATAATGAAATATTTAGTAATAAACTTTTATGACAGAAATTTCACTAGGCTACATGTAACTTAAATCATTTAATTCCTTCATTATCAACACTGTCTAGAATAGCGATTTAAGTGTGAATTACGACTTCTCTTTGTGTTAAATCAGCCTCAGACTCCGATAGCCTGTGGGGGGTTGGGGGACAGTTCAGTGCTGTGCGCGCAGGACAATAGGCCTAGGTGTTAATGTTCCTCTTTCATATGGAGAGCGAGGGAGACTAAATAAACTTGTTAAAAAGAGATTCAGCGCGAGAGAGGCAAAGAAAAACGCATGTTTTAATTTAATTATGTTGCTTTGGACAATTTTCGTTTTGTAGGCCTACTGTTTTAATTGTTTAATGTCATTTATTTGGCAATACAAATTTAAAATGTCGCAAGAATAATATTAGCCTAGTGTTTCTTATTTTGCATCGCAAAAGAAATAAACTCTAAACCCGATGCAACCCTGTTTTAAATAAAAAAAAACACTTTATTTAAACCTTGAAATGTTCGAACTTGGTTTCAAACTTAAGTAATTTTAGTGTTCTTTTACATTACACAATAATTTAGCAGACTAAAGACGAGCTTCTTCATTTTCATTTTCTGATGCAATCGGCTGACAATCTTCCTTCATCAGTTTGTGTCCTTTGTGCAGCGGCTGCGGTTCTACTGGAATGTAGCAAATTTATGTTGTAATGATAATTAAACAAAACTCTTGACTTTAAATAAGTAAACAGTTATAAACAGTTAGCTATTTAAGCATCAAGAAGGTAAAATATAAACGCTGTTGGCCAACATCGGTTAACAACATGTATGCCACATTGAGATTCGATCTCGGGTCGATTGAAGCTCCCTGAAGCTCGTGTTGATGCGTTGATCACTGAGCCACCGTTTGTACGCTGTTAGAGTTAAAGTCTTATGCTTTTGTAAAGCTTCATTGATGTAGCCTAAATGTTTTTATTGCAATGTTTTATGTTTTCATTATTTATTCAATTTCATTTCAGTATTTCAGCCTAATTTCAGTATTGTGGTAATGAATTATTTTAACTACGTTTCACTTGTTGAATTCATCTGCTACCAGCTTTCAATCGCTCTGAATGAGCAGCAGATTACGCATTAGAGAGAATAAACGAACACTTTTCAGAGTCTATGATTGTAGCGCCTCTTAGCGGTAAAAGGTAGCAAATACACCCCACATTTTACCGCCGCGGTGGAACAGCTGATGTGGGCGTTGTCATGGCTTTCCTCTACATTTGCGTTTGAATAGCGCGCGTTCTCCGTGGGCGTGTCAGATTAACGCGTAATGAAGTGTAATGAGCTGGGGAAAAAAATTCTGACAGCACTCTCTTTTCATACAGATTACATAAACTGAGAATATTTGTTTTTTATATAAATTACTTCATTGAAAAGAAGAGAATTCAAGCTTCATAAAGAAAAATCTCTCGTGCCTGTGTGACAAGTATTTGCAGAGTTAGAGTTAATTTTTCGGACGCGTTTCAGAATGGACTGCACTGACAGAGAGAAGGCAAAACTCGCATCATGTTTATTTTTCTTCATTTGACAAAAAGCACAACACTTTGTTTTTATTGTGAGTATACAGAAAAATAATATACACTAAACAGGATCGACTGATGTATAACACTTACATGTAAGATTAAAATCAACAGAGTATTTTGAGTCTCTTTTGCACTGATAAGAAAAAAAGTCTGCCTATCGCGCCGGCGCGATAGCCGACCCCAGGGGGTTAAAGAAGCTTTACAGTAAGTGCATATCAGAGAGTACCTGGAAAAAATACATTTAGTTAATCATGTAATATTTAGGGGATAACATATCGCCGGCGTTGAGTCGTCTCTTCGCAGGCGTTGAGTCGTCTCTTCACAGGCGTTGGTCTTCTCATCACAGGCGTTGAGGCATCCGAAATCCCCGTGAGAGGCAGGATACCAAACTGGAGCCTACGAACGCCATTTTTCTCGGGACAAGCGTCCCGAGATAACAGCAGAAAGGCAGATGGGAAATAATTAGCATAGCTGATGTTCATAATGATTTCCATTACACGGGAGTAGGTGTTAGAAAACCATAATCTCACAACTCTCCGCAACCCAAACTCTCCGCAACCCAACCGCAACCATACGGACCGACCCGTTTGTCTATAAGGCTGTCGAGCCCCACTGGTGCGTTAAGCAGTTTCAGTGGCAAACGGTTCCGTATGGCATAGCAGAGGACTAAAAAGTAAGCATTATGTGAATGCTTGACTAAAGAGACACGTCTTTAGTCTAGTTTTAAACTGTGTCAGCGAGTCAGAGCATCGGACCGTATCGGGAAGGCTATTCCAGAGTTTTGGAGCTAAATGCGAGAATGCCCTCCCTCCTTTCGTGGACTTCGATATCCTAGGAATGACCAGAAGCCTTGAATTTAGTGATCTTAGAGAACGCGGTGGATTGTAGGGCGAAAGAAGGTCCGTTAAGTACATAGGAGCTAAACCATTAAGGGCTTTATAGGTCAGTAGTAGTACTTTGTAATTGATACGGAACTTAATAGGTAACCAGTGCAGAGATGATAAAATCGGTGTTATATGATCATATTTTCTTGATCTAGTAAGAACTCTAGCGGCTGCATTTTGCACTAACTGTAGCTTGTTTATTGAGGATGCAGGACAACCAGCTAATAAAGCATTACAGTAATCTAGTCTCGAGGTCATGAATGCATGAACTAACTTTTCTGCATCAGAAACAGATAGCATGTTACGTAATTTAGCAATGTTTCTAAGGTGGAAAAAGGCTGTTCTTGTAACAGATGAAATATGATTTTCGAAAGACAAGTTGCGGTCTAGTATAACACCCAGGTCTTTTACTGTAGTGGAAAAAGTAACAGGGCATCCTTCTATATTAAAGTCGTATTGTAAGAGGTTTTGTGTGTAGTTTTTTGGACCAATAAGTAATACCTCCGTTTTATCTGAATTTAATAGCAGGAAATTACGCGTCATCCAGCATTTTATATCTTTAAGACACTCTGTCAATTTAGATAAGTTAGTGTTTTCATCTGGTCGTGATGAAATATATAATTGAGTGTCGTCAGCATAACAGTGGAAATTAATTCCATGTTTTCTTATAATATTACCAAGTGGCAGCATATATATTGAGAATAGCAGAGGGCCTAACACCGATCCTTGCGGTACTCCGTAGTCTACTGACGTTAACTTTGATTTTCCCCCGTGTAAAGAGACAAAATGATAACGGTCAGATAAGTACGATCTAAACCAGCTTAATGCCTGTCCCTGAACACCAGTGTAGTTTTGTAGTCGATCCAAGAGTATTTTATGATCTATAGTGTCGAACGCAGCACTAAGATCGAGTAGAACTAGTATTGAGATACAGCCTTGGTCAGAAGCTAAGAGTAAATCATTTGTAATTTTAACTAGCGCAGTTTCTGTGCTATGATGCGGTCTGAATCCTGACTGGAATTTTTCATAGATATCATTTTCTTGCAAAAAAGAGCACAGTTGAGCGGATACAACTTTTTCTAGTATTTTGGACATAAATGGAAGATTTGAAATGGGTCTGTAATTTGCTAGGTTATTTTGATCTAGTTGCGGTTTCTTAATGAGAGGTTTTATTACTGCCAACTTGAATATTCTTGGAACATGACCTAAGAATAAAGACGAGTTAATAATATTGAGAAGAGGCTCTTCCACTACAGGTAACACTTCTTTCAGTAGTTTAGTGGGTATTGGATCTAATGAGCATGTTGTTGGTTTAGATGCAATAATAAGTTTATTTAGCTCTTCCTGTCCTATCGTTGCAAAGCGGTGTAGTTGTTCTTGAGGGACGATAATTGAGGCTGAATCATAAGAGACCATAGAGGATTGTACATTTATAATTGTGTTTCGAATGCTTTCTATTTTCTCATTGAAATAATTAATAAAATCATTACTACTAAACTGTAACGCTATATTTTGCTCTGGTGATGTCTGTTTATTTGTTAGTCTAGCCACGGTGTTAAATAGGAACCTTGGATTATTTTGGTTATTTTCTATTAGTTTGCGGAGGTGCTCAGCCCTGGCTGTTTTTAGAGCCTTTTTATAACGTGACATACTGTCTTTCCACGCGATTCTAAAGACCTCTAAATTAGTTTGTTTCCATTTACGCTCTAGGTTACGAGTTTCTCTCTTGATATCATGCAGACTTTGACATAAAGTAATAGTTACTAAGTTTGTTAATAAATGCTTTATTAACATGTATTTCTACTGTAATTCAGGGTTAATTCGGGTAGTTATAAAGCATTTAGTAGTGGTCAGTTAACTATTTTTGTGAGCTCATCTAAAGTGAGAACGATTTATGCCTTGTAAAGCATTTATAAAGGAGATTTAAAGGCTGTTAAATATTTCTATGTTCTGTATCACTGTGTTGTGTTTGTTTAATTTTTCTGTTTATAAGATAAATGAGCCTTTAAATCTCCTTTGTAAATGCTTTACAATGCATGAATAGTCCTCACTTTAGATGAGCTCACAA